>NC_061062.1:9246449-9846449 GCF_021917145.1 Hypomesus transpacificus
AGTCAAAGGCAAATCCAGCAAATGAGGACATGGATTATGAATAGTTTAAACATGCAAGTGAGTGTGCTGTATTCCCCATCCATCCCTTGCTTTCTATCCCTCCCTCAAGCCTCCTCTTGTTCTCTTTCATGTCTCCTCTCGCCACGTCTCCTGCTCCTTCCTTCCTTCCATCCCACCCCCTCCCTCATCTCGGAGCCGGCCCCACCTCTGCCCTCCCTCCTAGCGGTACATCTATTACGACTTAGCACAGATTCAGAGTGGACGAGCCTTGGAGGTGACCATGACCAGATGAAACCCTTTCAACCACTAGGTCTAACCCTGTCTGTCCCCTCTGACCCCAGACCAGACCCCTTCTCCCCCAGACCCTGGCTCAGGCTCTCTGTCCTGACAGTAAGGTTGCAATGGAGTCCTAGAGATGAAAGGTCCTACCGATTGAGCAATGTCAAATCTGGTCATTTGAGACCCCAGCTGACCCAGTTGTCCGGTCAGAAGTGCATGTCAGTGTGCCAGTTCCCTGACACGCACGTTCACACACACACACACACACACAAGCACACACACACACAACACACATTCACACAGGGGTTGAGAGGCAGCACGAGCCACCTAAGTGTAGCCTTAGCTTGGATAAAGAGAACGAAGTGTGTGTGAGAGCGTTATTGCTTCAAATCCACTGTGCTGAGGATGAGAGCACACACACACACTGAGACTGAGGGGTGGAGGAGGCTGAGAGAGGGGGACCTCAGTGGCTTTTGTAATTCATTAAAGATGTTGATGCGTTTGAAGTGCTGTGTCTCACCAGATCATACTGACTGCAAAGTTGGTTGTGTTTCCTTTCATAATTTGCACCTCGGTTTGGGGCTAACAGTGGCCTGATCTGTAGTTGGGGACTTTTGTCTCAGTTGCACCGAAACATGTTTCTTTGTATTTAGTTCATCACACAATAAGAAGATGAATAAATGTCCCTGTCCTTTCTGATGATGGATCCAGAAGAGGCCTGTTGGTAAGACCAGGGCTTTTCCTATTTTGTATGCAGCTCTGGAGGCACTGCGGATGGGCCAGATTGCAGGAATGCCTGGGCATGCCTCTCCTCCCTCTGTGGGTCTCAGTTGTAAGGCAGAGGAAGGTAAGGTGGGTTGTTGGGCAAGCTTCAAGGTGGAGTGCAGGCACATACGCACACAAGTGCACACACACACACACACACACACACAAACAGCATACAAAGACATATACTGAATTCACAAGCACACAAACACGTTGGCTCGCACACACGCATACACGCTAACTCCCGAGGGCGTCGGAGGAGCAAAGTCGGCAGCATCTCCGCTTTCATTCCAAACCACTGTCGATGCCGGTTGCACACGCATAAAAGAGCCCCCAATGCAGGGATTTGAATAATTCTGCATCTTCAACACACTGCATAACAAAAGGTGGGTAAAAGCAAGAGAAGAAGAAAAAAGGCGTCCAAAAAAAGAAGACAAATGGCGGAAGCCGGTATTTCATAGACGTCGCCGTTTCGCCAAGGCTACTCTGAGGCTTAGCTTGGAAGCGACGGCGGGCAAAAATGTAAAAAAAACAGGTGGGGTGAAATAAAAAATGAGAAAGAGAGAGAGGCTGATAAATGACGGGATGGGATTACTCTTCATGACCGAAGGCATTTATCTTTCTCCTTTCCTTCTTGTTTTTCTTTTCTCTGCCTCCCATCTTTTAACTCCTTTCCACCGCTGGTGGTTCGAGGCGATGGACTTAGTCAGGCAGAATGATGCTCCCCCACTCTGCATTTGCCGTGTAATTAGCTGGACATCTCTGCCACCTTGCAGAGAGGAGACCGACGCGCGCGTGTGTCTATCTTTACGTGTAGAGTGCGGAATTGTGTGTCTGTGTGTGTGTGTGTGTCCGCATGTGTCTGTGTGTGCAAGCGCATGTGTGATTTGGACATCTCCGCCCCTTAAGGCGAAACACCCCCTGCACAGATAAGGCCGCTTCACGTCTCCGTTCAACGCCATCATTACCGTTCCCGTCACCTTTCAATCCTCTCTCCTCACGTTGACCCTTGACCCGCATTGTCAAAACACTGTCATTCAATCAGCTCCTGGAACTACAATGGGAATAACCTCGTCAGGGCTAGTGTTCTCATTATGATAATAGAGCTGTATGGTTATTTGTGGCCCTGTAATTGTCACTTTTCGGTCTATCCATTTTTCCATCCATCCAATTCCACTCGTCCACCTGCCAACCCCATCTGTACACGCCTCTGGACAGTCAGGACCACTGCTCTCACCTTCCTTTCATCTAGCTATTTCTCCACTTTCCACTCTTCTCCTGCAGGTCCGTCCATGTCTCCCCACTATCCCTCCATCTTCTTCATGCAGACCCAACCTTCCCTGTCACTTTTAAATAGAATAAATTAGTCAATTAGAAGAGAGGGGAGTGATGGACGGAGAGGAAGGAAAAGAAGAGATGGGGGATGCAAGGTAGTGGTGGTGGTGGTGGGGGGGGGGTTACAATAGGCATTATATCCTAGTGGGAACCGAATGCAGATTTGGGAGTGGGGGGGCACCTCACAGTGGGGGGTGGAACAAGCAGAGGGCTGACTGACAGCCACCCGCAGCCACTGACAGCTTCAGGAGACGGGGTGAGTGTTGGTGTGCGCCTGTGTGTGTGTGCCTGTGTGTGCGTGCGTGTGTGCGTGTGTGTGTGTGTGTGTGTGTGTGTGTGTGTGTGTGTGTGTGTGTGTGTGTGTGTGTGTGTGTGTGTAGTGGACAGATGATGATCTTCCAGTACCAATATTCACTTCTCACACTCTGCGCACCTTAGATAACCATGGTCCGTTCATAACCGTGAGTTCTGGAAATTAAGTTAAGGTTACTGAATTTGACTGGACATTTTCCCACTCTGCTTCTTTGTCTCTCCTCTCCCTTTCACACATTTTTGTAAATCTATGGTTTAGGTGGCTTGCTGTTATACTCTGTTCAACACATTAATGTAATCCAAAGCAGAGAGCTGAGATTAAACAGGATATCCAGACATGAAACCATTCACATATATGTATTTGCATAGTATGTTTACATTATTTAATTTAAATCATGTTCCATGCACAAAATAAGAAAAGTTGACGCTAGACAATCCAACATACTCTGCACTGATATCAAAAGAAATTTTAAAATATAACTTTTAGATATTTAAGTATATACAAGTACTAGTAGGTATATAATGAGTCAACATAGCTATGATGTGTTTCCTACTTGATGTTAAAGATCTATAGTCCCTTTGTGTGTCAACAACAGCGACATGGGTTAATCTGATTTTCATGATTGAAATACTGTATTACCACCAATTAACTTGACGGCAAACTCATCTTGATAGGTTTGAAATTACAATAGCAGAATTCAGAGCCTCTATTAAATCTAATCACTGTAACATGAACCCATGGTTGGCAATCAAAGACTGAACATCTATTGTGGTGGAGGGAAAGAGAAATGGTTCTGATTCTTCATCCACTGATAAAGGGATGTATGACTGTGACTATGTATTTCTGTGAATCAGTCCTCTCTTAAATACAAGAGAGTTTAAACTGCACAGTGTAATGCAGGGGAGGAGAAGGAAAGAAAACGAAGAGAGGGAATGGGAATTTAAATACAAATGTTGAATTAATAAAAGGGGTTGGAAGGGAAGGTTTGGGGAGACAAGGTGTGTGTTTGGGCATCACTGCGCCTGCAGTTGGTAAAGTACACATGTTTGTCAGTGTCTGCAATGTGTGTGTGTGTGTTTGTGTGAGTGTGTGGCATGGGCCAAGAACCCCCCCCCCCACACACACACACATACACACTTCTTCCTTTAAAAAAAGGCAATTTCTGTGCTTTACAACACGCTTTTACAAAAAGCCAGGAAATCTGATGGAGTTTCCTTAATCACAAAGGCAAGGACTTGGCTTCCTCCTCAATCCGTGGGGCGCGCTAATTTATTCATTCAAAAGTCTTAATATTTGGCAGTGGGCAAAGGATCACACAACACATGTAAAGCATTTTCCTTACAACTCTGAAGATTTCCCATAATTAAAAAGAGGTCAGGGATTACATTTTTTTCTTATTGTCACGTAAAAAAAAAAAAAACGGTATTTACAGTTGCATTGAAAATTCAACAAAATTAACATTAAAATCAACTTTGAAGTTCAGAAGGATGACATGTTTTATGATGATCACAGGTAATATTCTCATTACATTTAAAGGAGTAAAACAAAGCCAGGTGCAAAAACTAAGCATCAGTTAAACCATAAGTTTTTTTGTTGTGACATCATTATTGATGGAGATTACTTTTCCGGTTGGTGGGCAGATGACCTTGATAACAGTCGTGTTTTGTAAGTAAAAATCTGAGTCTGTTCCAAATATACTGTCAGATGCTTGATTTCACATCCGAAAACAACTGTTTATGAAAGAAACTATTGCAAAGAAGCTGCCTTGGTACCTACACACATTGCACAAATCAATCACAGCCTGGGAGGCAAACACACACAATGTATATCTCTTTCATCCACAGACACATAAACACTTATACACACAGTCCCAGACACGCAAACACACACACGTAAAAAACGTTCCAACTTTCCAACCCTCTACTACCCCACCTCTACCTTATATCAACAAGAGTGATTCATTCCTCTACTGTTTTATCTGGCCTGAGCTGGAGCTCTGCTCACTGCCAATTGTTTTACACACGAGGTCACTGCCATTCACCAGTCCCTCACATGGATATAAAGAGAAGTGGTACGTGTGTGTGTGCCTGTGTGTATCTCTGTGTGTGTGTGCATGTGTGTGGGTGTGTGCAGCCATTACCTTGTTCACTAACTGGTCTTACAACCTGTCTTGGCGATAAGACCCCTAGCTTTTTTTCTTTCAATTCCATTTCAGAAAACTCTCCCTCTCCCTCCCTCCCTCCCTCCCTCTCTCTATCCCTCTCTCTCTCTCTCTCTCTCTCTCTCTCTCTCTCTCTCTCTCTCTCTCTCTCTCTCTCTCTCTCTCTCTCTCTCTCTCTCTCTCTCTCTCTCTCTCAACAACTACCCCCACCCCTCATTCTCTCTGTCTTTCTTTTTCTCTGTTTTGCTTTTCTCTCTCTCCTCTAGAGTCCCCCTCCTTCTCCTCTTTCCTGTCCTCCTTTTCTCCCTCTCTCCTACTCAACTTGAGAGTTCACCACTCAAGACCTTAGAGGCTTTTCTGTCTTCATCTTGTCAATACGGGGGGGATAAGGACTCCGACTGATAGTTCATTAATTCCCGTGCAACCTATGCCTCAGTTTTGCTAATACTCTCACCACTCTATTGATGTTCCTGTTCCCATGGAGAACCCACTGCTTTAGC
The DNA here is from genome assembly GCF_021917145.1 of Hypomesus transpacificus. Taxonomy (NCBI): domain Eukaryota; kingdom Metazoa; phylum Chordata; class Actinopteri; order Osmeriformes; family Osmeridae; genus Hypomesus; species Hypomesus transpacificus. The sequence goes on from NC_061062.1 coordinate 9,251,803, forward strand.
CATGCACCTCACAACTCCCCACTTCGAGCACTGCTCCCCTCCCAATCCCACACACTTACACACACACCTTTGGTTCTGTCATACACTTCTGTCTTCTGCTGCGTTCTGTGGCATAGAGAAAGATTAAAAGGAAAGAGGGACAGAGAAATAGGGAGAGAGAAACAGAGACCCCCCCCCCCTCCCCAACTCTGCCACCGGAAGGCTGGCTGTTCAGACCATCCTACCCCGTCTTACCCTCCTTTCCTCCCAAGTTTTGCCCAGCGTGAGGCCCCCAGGGGGGTGCTGTGGGAGGCGGGATAGCACATAGTGCCTTGACCTCTGGGGTCACGTTCCTAGGGCCAATTCAAAGGGCTGACATCTGTTGCTTAGCTTTTTGATCAGAAGAGGATGAAGGAAAGAGAAAGGGAAGAGACTCAGGGCCCTTTTCTGTAGAACACTGGGGCCCCGGTGTCAGATAATACCCCAGGCAGCTACCTTCTGACCACCATTTAATATGCGTTTTTGTTTGTCGATTACAATACGGTGGAAATGAAAAGAGGAGGAGGCAAGAAGAGAAGAAGGAGAGAGAGGCGGTGAGGGGGAGGCTTCTCATTTCTGTTGGGTCCCACCTTTTTTCTCAGGGAGATTGTATGGATGGTGTGAGTGTGTGTGTGTGTGTGTGTGTGTTTGTGTGGGTGTGTGTGCATGAATGTGTGTTAGATTTGGTCCTTGGGTAAAAGGGTCATTGTGTTGTTTTGTGATGGGTCACGGTCAACGGGGATCAGATTTCATGGTCATAGTGTTCCCTCTATTCTCATCATAAATCCGTTAATAAAGAACATTCTTTATGTTTTATATGTAGTTTAAATCATCAAATTAAGTTAAATCATAAAATTGCTGCATAAATTTACTTGGTTAAACATTTTTTGCATACCAGTGATCTGCATCATTTTCCGACCAAAGTACAGTAAGACTGAAGTTAAAGGAAGAAAACATAAAATGTATGAAAATGAGTTGCTGGGTCAAAATCCTTTACGCCAAGCAGCATTTTGTCCTGTAGCAACCCTGACTTCCCAAACTGATGAGAGGCTTATCTCGGTTTTGAGGACGGATAGACTAACATTTTGGCTTTCTCGTAGGAGCCTCCTATTACATTTTTTACCATGCTGAGCTTCTTAATATTTTCTTAGTGCAGTTGGCATAGTTACCAGCAAATACTGAGAGACTTAAATCTCGCAGCAGAATCTCCCAGAACCAGCTATAATCTTCGGACAATCTTCGTATTAGCATCTAACTTCTGTCCGCCACTCCCTTTATACCTCATTTCCCAGGCTGTTCCCCACACATTCATACCTTTGCATTACATCAAAGTTGTTTTTCTCCACCAAGGGATAAAGCCCTCTAAAATGGGGTTACGACATTATTACCTATCAAAGCCCTTTTCTTGTCCCCGATATGAGGCATTTGTCTTTTTAATTTAGGAAAATGTGTATGGAAACAAAGACTTGGACTGCCAAAATGTTGGGTGGGGATGAGTTCTGAATGCCATATCAGGGTTTTGATACGAGGAGGGGAATAAGAAAGGGATGGGTTGCCACTTCCTGGCCCCATGAACATTCCTGAGACGTGGGGGGTGTTCCTGCCGTGTGCTAACGTAAACCCTTTGGTGCCCATCGGCCCTGATTCAAACTGCAGATTCAAACGCCAGATCACCCGTATACACAACGACAACTCCGGGACCAACCTCTATTTATTTTCTGACTGCTAGCATGTATATTCCAACATTAATTAAAATATGTATATATTTTCCCAAAACATTTAAGCACTGCTGATGTCATTACTATTATAGGTTCTTTATCGTCTGGAGATTTTTTAGACATATGATGTTGACGTGACATACTGAAAGAGCAGAGAAAGCACATTTTATTCATCAATTAAAGATAGCATCTTCTAAAGACGTATGAGTGAGAAAAAGATGGGAAAACTGGCCAATATCGAAATTCCATCACTTTGCGGTGTGACATTGCTCAATGCTATGTATGGACAAGGTGGGGCCACTAAATCCATTAAACAAATCACGTTCAACAGACACCCCATTGATCTTTAATTAGCAGCTTGTTAATCGCCTTTACAGGCTTTATCTATGTGGGAGGATCACCACCGCACTCAATGAGACACAGCATACACCAAGCAGTCAACGCTGAGATAAAAAGGCGACACACCTGGAAGTGAATCTTAACACTAACCAAATCCCACCTGTAGTCAGGCCTGAACCCGTATAATGTATTATGTAGGGTAAGATATCATATACTGTCCTTTAAAAATAGAAACGTTGAGATGGCAACATCAACACTAGTTGTAACTGATCTTGAGTTGGCTCACACAGTAAACAGACCTGTGTTTTTTTAGGGGGGGATTGTGTCTGTCCTAAATAAGAATATAGCTCTGCTTGGATATCAATTTCACCTTGAAAGGTCTTTCATAAGTCACATTCAAAGTAAAGCAACTTTCTAGTGTTGAATATGTTAAGTGTTGTCAACCCCTTGACCTTTAAATAGTTACACCATACAATATAAAACTTCAGCAGTCAACTTCTTGTGGAATAAATCTTATTTTCCATTAAATAACAAAGTTGACAATCCCAATGTCAATAGTGAATGTATTACAGCCGGTATGCTCACTGAAGCCTCTATGAACATTTTGAAGAAAAGGTTCTTGAAGCTTGACCCCTCCAGGCCTCCATCTGTCAGTAGCATTCTCTACATGTTAGCAATAGAGCCCCAAAAAGAATAAAACTGAACCCAAAAGGGGTCATTGAAAAAGGTGTCGCTATACTTCCTCTAGAACTAACTTTGTTTTCTGGGAGTTCAGCCAGCCTGTTTAGCTAGCCTGTGGAGAATGGTAGAGGTGAGGAGAACAAAGATGGAACCCTCTGAGATAGCTGCTCTCTCCTCCCATATGGCAGGTGTGAATGAGGTCGCTAGTATCGGCGTGGTAGAGCTAGCATACAACTAGTACTTGGCAAGGACACTGTTGGGCTGTTTGGTACAAGGAAGACTTTGTCTGAGAAAATGAAGTCACACTGATATGAGGAATGGTATTTGCTTCATATAGATAATGGACTCCTATCCCAACATGACATATCCCAATATTTGACATCCGTAGACAACTGTCAAGCTGTAAACCCTCAGATACATAAAAACTCAAAGATGTAAGCTTTAGTAGAGGGAGTGTGATAATGCAGTGCAGTTGTGTACTTGGTTGAAGAACTAAATAGACAAAAACAAAATTCTTATATTTCAACAATTTAGCACAAACACCTACTTTGCACCTCAATTGCTCATGAAATGACAACAGTGAGTGAGAAAGGAAAGGGCAGTTGTTGTCTTTGAACACCATTGAATGTCACCCGTTCCGGAGGATTGACAAAATAATATGCACCCAGCGCTTTTGCCTCCGCTGAAAAGGCACACACACACAAAAACATAAAGGAGGAGACACAGGGCGCATTTGAACTTTTTTCTCCCTTCTCCTTTTAATCAGCAGAGAGAGACTGACATGCCCAATCATAACAAAACATCAGCTGTTAAATGGGCCTTCGCAATCACTGTCAAACAGCCTCCATTAGAAAAGGCCTTCTTTCCTGGACATCAATCAGCGTTTTATGGACTGATTTGTTCATTATTTAATTATATACATAACTATTTATTTAATAACTGAATTCTTTGCACTTAATGGTACATTGTTTGCAATCACATTTTGCTTATGCACATGTCTGCGTTTGTCATTCACGTTTGTGGAGACTTCATACTTTTTTTTGTTGTCTTTGATAAGAATGAACCACACATTAGAATCATCACAAATTGCAATGAAAAGGTTTGTTTTAGAAAGTACAAAGAAAGATGGTCAAAGCAAAGTGTCATACAACTTGTCTAATACTATTCCAAAAGCAAAGCCCACTTTAAGTGCCTAAAAACTGGCTCTCTAATTTTACATTGGGGACATTTGAGTAATGTTCAAAAACAACATCCCATTTTAAAAGTGACAACCCCACTGTATAAATTATATGCAAATAACAACTGTGGAAATCATGAATTATTTCCTAAAATTAAGCGCATTAGCCATGAAATGATTTGCTTTCCCTGAAGAACCCATGCAATCCAATTTGGGATGGCGCATGCATACATCTCATTCCATTTGCCACTGATCTGCTGGAACTGAACATGCACAAAGGAAGCGGTGGGTCACCTAAGTATAGACACAGACAGTCACATACGTCCTACTCAGATCGTGATTGGAAGTAAAGATGATCTGGGCTTAATCGCGATACCTACTACAAGTGTTTATATACTACTTTAGATAACCAATGGTGTATTGGTAAGAGTTATACTGTAAAAGTCTTAGACTGTTGCTTTGAGGTCATTTCCAGTCAAGATTAGCAAAACTAAAGGAGTGATTCGGAAGAACAGCAGGTCTTGAACGCAAAAAATGAAATCAATGATGATGAAGCAGATAGCAGTGATTCTATAGGAATAGTGTTACTGGTGTCAAAGAACCGCTAGCATGTCAATAGACATGTCAAACTTCATATGTAGGACACGTGACTTATCTAGATGAAATCTTGGGTGTGGCAAAATCACATTCGACATCACATTCTCATGTAGAGAATCCTTTGGAGGACAACCTGAGCCGGTCTCATATGAGATAACATTGTGCAGGACACAATCCATACAGAAACTGCTCCACCCGGCAGGTTTAACCGTTGTTGCAGGTGTCCCAACCAGGACTTCCTCAGGGTACGCACAAAATGGTTGCCATTTCATGTCGTATTTACATCCCATGAAGGTGATTTTGCCACAGTAATTGAATTGAATGCATTCATTTCCAAATCAAACAGGTCTGTAAGGTAACCCAGTACACAATCAGAATGATGACCTTGGTCATGTGCCTGATTAAGTAAGCAGGCTGTTAAAAACTTAGAGTGACTATGGGGTCATAGGGCAAATAGCCTGACAACCCCACTCCATTAGATCAATTGCTCCCCTTAGTTTCTCTCTTGTTCTCTCTCTCTCTCTCTCTCTCTCTCTCTCTCTCTCTCTCTCTCTCTCTCTCTCTCTCTCTCTCTCTCTCTCTCTCTCTCTCTCTCTCTCTCTCTCTCTCTCTCTCTCTCTAAGGCTCAATTCTTTTTATCCCTCTCAAGACTCAATCATCCAACTCTTTTGGGCTTTTACTGTAACCACCATCACCTCTCTCCCTCTCTCTGAAACAGTCTACTCCCCCACCCCCTCTTTCCTGAATGTCAATCTATCACCGGACAGTCACCAGTTTCCCGACAGCACCCACACCCTGTTATCCGGACCACTGGGCATGGCTCTACTGTACACCGTACTTTATTAAGCAAATGAAGAGGCCTGGTTGGTCTGTGTTGGTGTTCTGAACCTCATCCCATAACTCATCCTTCTCCGCCACTTCCATTTGACCCCTATCCTGCTCTGCATAGCCCCCTCCGCTAATTTATTGATTTAGTGCATGAGTGTGCGTGGTGTGGTTGTGGGTGTAGGCGTGTGTGTGTGTGTGTGTGTGTGTGTGTGTGTGTGTGTGTGTGTGTGTTTGTTTGTGCGGACCCTTGTAGTTTCCGTGAGTGTAGAATAAACAGCACATAGGTAAACAATGTTACCTTAACTACATTGTTTGTGTTTCCATATAGGTTTGGTACTGTGGGTTGAAAGAGGAAATGGGACAGGACGCATGTTGAGAGTGTGCATGGTTGTGTGTATATGTGCTTGTGTGTGTCTGCCAGAAAGTCAGATTGTGTATAGAGTAGGAGTGGGAATGTATGTGCGCTCAATCAGGTTGGTGATTAGGTGTCAAAAAAAGAGTCTAAGCGTGTGTCTCTCCTGTACAGTTTGTATATGTGTGTCTGTGTGTGTATGTGTGTGTCTGTGTGTGTATGTGTGTGTCTTTGTGTGTATGTGTGTGCGTGCATGAAACCCTCCTCTCAGCTGGCACGGCCTGTCTGTTAATCACTGCCCGCCTTGTCGCCATGACAGTGTCACTACTTTAATTTTGTTATCAGAGGCGGGCCAGAACGGAGGGCACCTTTAAACGAGATTAACATTTGCCTGTGTATTACATAAGCAAACACAGGGCCTTGATCATGATTAAAATAAGAAGAAAAAGATTATCGCTCCTAGCCCGCCGATGAGCCCAGAGCAACGAGCCAGAGAGAGGTTTCTCTCCTCCCTCCCCCACCCTCGGTTTTCATGTCATTTTCACAGCAAAGGTTTGTCACTTCTACTTTCTTCTTCTTTTTCTGCGCGCAAATGTCACTGATACCTTTGATGGTATAGAGGCCAATGCTATTTGTAGAGACTTTTACGACTGAGGTCTCCCGCTTGAAAGTTGAAGTACCATTTGTAGTCTTAGTTTTAAGTGGGGGAAAGTTTAGAGTTTGTCTCAAGGTCAATGAAGATTGTTTGTGTTCTGCTTTTCTCTTGACGGGCATTAAGTATTTACTGTACAATCTGGTGTCAGAGCCACTGTATCTCTTTAGTACATTTCAAAGCACATTTCCAGGGTCCCAGTAAGTCATGCTAAGTGTGAAATTATGCATTGAAAGGGTACTGTATTATTACTATTCCAAACTACTTGAAATAAACTCAAACTGTGTTCACAGACATGTATGAAGCAGTCTATTCAAAGTGGAGTGTTCAAATTACAAAGAAGTTTGATTAACCTTGATAATAGCGACCTCCATTTCCGCAATATCTCTCATTCTTTGTCAGACAACTGTAAATCATGGATTTATTGATGTTAAAAGAGTTGAATTGAAACACTGTCACATCCACCATTTGGAGTCAACAACAAACTCACATGGTGCAGCATTCACTCACACATGCACAAGTTTCTCCCCTTCGACCCTCAGTAGCAAACAGCTCGTCTTTTCAAGAGAGGAGCCCTTAAAAACAAACGTTCGGATCCTCCACAGCTCACACAGCAAGATTCCTCCCAACTCCCCACGGTCAACCCCTGGCCACACCCCACCCCACCTGGCCACACCCCACCTGGCCACACCCCCCCCACCTGGCCACACCCCCTGGCCTCCACCCTTGGCCTCCCCCCTCTTTCCTTACCCCATTGCAATGAGCTAACACCCCCCTCCCCAAGCCGCACCGCCTTCTGGCAATCCAACGCACAGACCCCTTATCTCCTCTATGAGCCACACATACACAGCCATCCACATTCAAACGATAACCCACGATGGTCCCCTTTTTGTGGCTGGGATAATTGGGATAATCATTGTCTTCCCCCAGCCACCCCAGTGTTTTTGGGGGCCATTGTGGCAGGCAGTGGTGGCTAGCTGTCTGATGCTTGCACTAAAACCCTCCTTAATTAGATTGAACCAGAGGACTACGGCGCCATAGAAGCAGGAAAAGGGCAATTAGCACTATAGCCATACTGTGCTCCTTCCTCCCCTGTTCTCTATTTGTCTTTGCTCTGTCCATCTGTCATAATGCAGGTGAAAAGAACGGTGAAGGGCCGTGCTCTACTTTTTCACATGCTTATGAACACCCACACACACACACACTCCCACACACGCATGCACACACACACACACACACACACACATACGCTTCACACACACACACCCACAGACAAACAAAGAGACGTCCATATGGATAGCCTTATCCCCACCCCACGTCCAACACTACACATTCAAGTTCACTTCCACAGCCCAACATCTGCAACATGCTTTTAAATGGAAGGAATGTTTTTGCCGTACCATCATAATGAATGCTTTGTTTGTGTGTGTGTGTGTATGTGTGTGTGTATATGTTGGGGTGGGGTGGGGAGGAAGGAGGGGGTTGCATCTGTTCTCAAGACAACTTGTGATCCCAATTAATCTTTCTTTCCTTTCCTTCAATCACTGGGTTGACTTGAAACACACTTTACCCATCTCCCATACCTCTTAATCTGTAGCATTACAAAGAACATTAGTGTTCCCTTATATTCTCGACGTATATCCAGAACCTTCTCCTAATCCTTTTATCTGATGCTGATATGCTGATTGCATTAAACGTGTATGTTAAATGAGTAGATTCCACAGTTGCAGATTCACCTGTGTACTTCCTTGATTCACAACACAAAAACATGCCATAATACACATTCAGTCATGAGCAGATTACTTATTTGGAGCTTACAAATGCAGGGGTCCATTAAGTATTATAATGACTATGAGGGCTGACAGGAAACGCCTGAGGGAGTAATTGCTAGATCCATGAATTAATTCAAGTCCTCCATGAGGTATATTTACCTAAGCAATTTAAAAGCCATAACAGTGTGCCATCAGGTATCAGTGATATTCAAATGACCCATTCTTTTTTTCGCTTCCTCTTTTTTTCTCCTTGTACAGACACGTAAGTGTTGTATTTACATAGAAATTTCATTCAAAACGCTTTTTACATTAATCTGAGAAAATGCTGGCTGAAAAGTACCTTTGGCATGGCAACCTTGCGTCCCTACATGTATTTACATATTCATGAGTCTGATCTGGAAAATGCTGTCCTTTACTGTTACTTCTGTATGGTGTGTTAACATACATTAGAAATCATTTGAGATGTGGGTTCAGGCCAAATGGGGTGTACATGTATGCAAATTATATGTGGTTCACATCCGTGTAACATTTATGAAATTATTGGAATATAAAATGCAAAACCTCCAGCGCATGTAAGCATACCGTGCCCACCATTTTCCGGAACCCTGATGATCAATTGTATACGGTTTTAAGTGTCAATGATAAACTGCATGCAAAACAATTGGGGCATGAAGTTGAACAACTTTATATCTTCAGTTTGGAATATTTCACAACTTCAATAAATAATAAATTCATGGAGAGTGTTATACCAACAGATGTAACATATTTCATTATACTTATCTGACAAAATACAGTAATACAAGTATGCAATATGCAAATGTACAGTTTAAAGGGTTTCAGTTCTGCTGTGTCATTTCCTGTTTTCTGCAGGAAGTTTCCTCACGAAACTCTCACTCAAAATCCTTCATGACTCCTTTATCCAACACGTTTTTTTTTTTTTTTTTTTTTTTTCACACCAGGTGAAAACTCAAGAATTTCAAAACAGTGTAGGTGGTGGTAGGGTTGACAACTAACATGTCACATACTGGTACTTTCTTTAATGAGCGCAGTTTAGGTTTTGTTTTTCCTCCTTTATTGTCCCCTCGGATGCATTTGTCCCTTTCTACAGCTTCCGCTCAAGTCAATCAACACCTCCCCACGACAGCTTATGTGCCAGGAAACAACGGCCTCTTTGTGAGTTTAACAACTTTGCTGCTAGCTATCTGACTGGTGCGATCTGCCACACTGACAGCAGACCTAAAAACTGTGGCAGGTGATTTTAACCCTTGTGTGGCTGTGACAGGCCAGGTACTACAGAGTACTCAGAGAAATAGACGTAGAAATATTAAAATGACTTTAGCTGGCAGGGACTGACCTAACGTGTTGCCTATTTTTTACACACGTAAATACAGTTGGTCAAATATCTGTTGCCTAATTTTATGTAAAATACTACTGTTTTATTATCTTGGAATTTTGTTGCTGGAACATTTCAGAATTGTCTTTTTCTTTTCTTTTTTTGGGGGGGGAGGGGGGCACATATTGCATTTCCTTTTAAATTTGTATCCACTCCATGTCCATCTGACATTATCAAAACTGTTAACATAGCGCTGACAGCTAATATATGCATTACCTATAACCACACTAGCCCTTGAAACCAAGACTACATCAGAGGGAAGAGACAGAGCCTTACATCGCTTAACATTGAATAAGCAGAGTCACTGGAAAGGACAGTTGTTCTCATGGCAAAGGCGATATCAACGCAATCTCCTGACAGAAGAACACGATCCTTATCTTAATAATGACCATCAAAATTATTTTTTAATGCTGAGATCGGCACTGGCACTTGGTCCTCAGGGAAAGGCTTCTTAGAGACTGCTCCTAGATGTTATCCACCAAAGAGCGTTATCTAATCTGCCTCAGAGGATGTGAGGGTTCCCAAAAAATGTTGCATCGAAAGAAAGAAAAATGCAGGCATACACATTTTCATTCACACACAGACAGGACATACATTTCACAAGCATAAATACACGCAAACACACATGCACACACATCATCTCGCACCCAAAAGACACCCACATAAAGTCAGATCCTTCATGCACTTTTGCAACCTAAACACCACGGGGAGAGGGGAACATGCAAACACAGAAACACAGAGATGTTCCAGTCTGCATCAATATTAAAAATTCTCCCTGTTTTGGACGCAGTTTTCCTATGGATGTGGGTGTGAATGATATGACTACTGAATGCAAATTAGCCCACTCTTGCATATTTAACACAACAGTTTAAAACCTCTGGGGCTATGATACTAAACCCACCCCCCCCTGTTTTACACACACACACACACACACACACACATACACACCCACGTATGCAAGCACACACACACACACACACACAAATACATAAGCATTCCAAGAACAACAAGGCGACCGCATCAAGAGATCAAGCCACTGGATGAGTTCCAATTAAACAAGTCTGCACTCGATGAAAGCAGATTCTAGGGTTCCCGTAGGAGTGTCGTATGTACATATTTGCTATCTTATGACATATCAAAAGCAGGCCGGATCTTGGAAATCGAAGGAGACGAGGAGAGAGGGTTGAAAAATGGCACATTTCATTGGACAAGCATGTGTCCAATTTCATGCATGATAATGACCCAGGGCTACATTGCACCCCTCAAAGGGAGGGAAGACGAAGACTAGGACCAAAAATAAAGAGGAGGAGCAGGAGGAGGAGGAGGAGGAGAAGGAGGAGAAGACAAAGAAGAAGAAAGAGAGAGGAGCACAGACTATTTATCACTATAATTACGAGAGGCAGATCAGAGGGCCTGGTGCGTCCTGCGCCAGTCTGACTCAGGGAAAACACTGGCGGGCCGGAGGAGCGCTGAATATTAATGGTGGGTGTGAGAGGGGAGGAGGGGGGCGGCGTGGACATGGGGAGGCCTTTTATTAGAGAGACTAATGGTGGACGTTGAGTAAACCAGATTTCCAATATCTGGGTCTGCTCTGACCCACCCCCACTCTGTGGCCTTCTTTGAATGGGAGAGAAGAGGGCACGTAGGAGATGAGAAGACTACACCAGACTGGATGCCAGTAGGTCAGCCTCATCCAGTCTCCAATATCACACGCACACAGAGATTTAACCCTTTCCAATGCAAAAAGGTGAATAATAATACGCTATGTGTGGCGTGAAAGCTAGTGTCTTAGGGTTTTTCCGTCCAAAAAGAATGGGGCTTTGTCTAAAGGCATATTCTAAATGAGGAATAAGGCACATTCTATTGAAAAAAACATACCATGTAACTATATAGCATAACCACCATGTAACAACTTAGCAATACTTATAGACACATCCTTGTAGATTTATAGGAACTACACCATACTTTTCACCTTGATAATAACTTATTATTACACAAGTGAAAGTTTCCTTGTAACACGTGCTTACAAGGAATATCTTTACGGTTCTTTGAGTTGTAATAAGGTACTTAATGTCGCAAAAGAACAAGCACTCTTCATTGTTAAAAAGGAGACACATGGATTCAAATTGTGAATTCAGTCCAACCTGTCTACAAACAATTTTTTAAATCACAGGTCCGCTGCTTAGTCTTGTTGGGGCTGGAATGTGGTTGTTACAACCAGACGAGGAGGCATGTAGCTCTCTCAATAGAAAAAAAATGACAGAGAAAGAGAGTGAAAAGTAGGGAGGGGGGGGAAGAAAGAGAGGAGAAGACTGAGAAGAGGGGCGTGACAAAGCATGGTGAGAGAGAAAGATCGAGTGAGGAATATTGAGAGAGAAACCAATAGTGAGAGGAGAGAGAAAGAGACTGAGACAGAGAGACAGAGAGACAGAGAGACAGAGAGACAGAGAGAGAGAGTGAGAGAGAGAGAGAGAGAGAGAGAGAGAGAGAGAGAGAGAGAGACGCTGGAGGCAGTGTTCCCTTTGACAGCATGTACAGTATGTACAAATACCACAAAGCATTCGCAAACTGCCCTTTTTCTTTTAATCTTGCTACACAGGAATATTGCAATAAGCGCTCAATCTGATGGCGGACTGAGATTTACAAAAGGTCAACTTATCTTGCAGACGCACATATGCAAGTGACAGAAGGAAAGAGGGAGAGGAAAAGAGAGGAAGAAAATATGTAATGATAATTCACCGCTCAGACAATGAAAGGGAAGAGAAGATGTTATCAAAAAATAAAATATATATATATATTGGTCCAGAATTTTTTTCTGGATGCGTGCTGGCTACAGGAAGGGCTTATCGAATGCCATCATTAGATTGGAACACACAATTTCATCCCCCCACATACACACCCCTAAAACATTCACCCCCTCTCCCCCCACATCCACACAAACACACCTTTCTCCAACACCATTTCATACTGTCTCTTTGTCCAGGAAGATGAGGTGAACAGGCTTGCACTTAGTCTGAATCTTGCTCAAGGGCAGAACTACATGGTGATGTGGGTATGTCTTGTGTCCCTCCTCATCCGTATCTCTCTTCCTCTCCCTCCCTATGTCTCCCTCCTTTCCAAGGCCCCTTCTAAGGTCACATATCTACATGTAAAAGGGCTCCACTTTTATCACTGATTAATGACTGCTTCAAGGAAGAATAGGGGCCAAGAGCTCAGAGCTTAGGAACTTGGCTTTGACCGCAATACCACCATAGCCCCCACCAGACCTCTCAGGATGGTGAGAGAAGGGGGGGGGGGTTAAGAGCGCTAGTGCAGTATAAGGTTTCACTCTCTCAGTGGTCTGACTGTGAGGCTCTGTATGGTACATGGAAACCTCTGGGGAACCAGTTGGCTGCCTTTACCCCTCGTTAGAACACGTGAATCTATAGAAACACCTTTAGAGAATGACACACAGGGCAAGGCAACAAGCAGAGGACCTGGAAAAAGTCAGACCAAAAGCTGATTCACGGGCAGGAAACAGATTAACATGACATCCCAGTTGGATTGTCTAAGTAGAGACAACATTGAGTGATTAGATTTTTAGCTCATACAACAACTGACCATCAGGTAAAATGACCCTCCCAAGAACTACTACAAGTCCACCTATGGATGCTGCAAGCCTGTTACAGTAAAAACGGTTGCAGATACAAGATCCTTCAAAAGTGGCATTGTCACAAAAATGAATTATGGATGGATGATTAGCATGTGTTGACATGCGGGTTGCACCAGTTTTGGAGGCGATTTCAGTCTGTACATACACAGCAATCCTGAGCGAAGGAAACTAAGACACACAGACTGATTTTGGCCTCCAGAAAAGTAGAAGTGTCAGAGGATCATGATACAGGTGTGTGCAGCCCGAAAGTTAACAGGATGTCCCTTTTTCCTGCCCACTCATCTGGTGGCCTTCTGGATTCCCTCTGGTTAGGCCCAGTGGCCACTGTGAGGGTGTTTAGTAACCAGATATAGCACGTAGAGGCCTTGCAGGGCTTTCACAGCAGGACGATGAAACACCCAGTGAGCAGAGAGGAGGTGGTGTGTGGAAGGTCCCACACCACAAGCCCAGAGAACCCCCCGTTCCGACGGGGCGTGGTTTTATCCAGGCCTGTCATTTTGGTCTAACCCCATGCAGTTGATGCACTCAGGAGCAAACCATTGATTACGCCTTTTGGAAATGGGGGGGGGGGGGGGTGTTGCCTTTTGAGTGTAATACAAGAAGTTGTGCTTCTTCTCAGCCATGTTGGGGGGAAAGAATAGAGGTAGACTTTAGTGAAATGGAGGGTTTGTTTGGAGCAGTGGAGAGATTGAGATGTCATGGGCTTGTATTTGACACAGCCTTGTTTGAGGAAGCAGTCTTCTGTGTGGTGTATTTGTGCGTCTTGTCACAACTGTAGGCTGACAACCTTGAACACTAAGCTCGGCGGCGGCAGCTGGAAGAACAGGATTCTCACATTCCTTCTCCGAGTTTCCCACCAGGGCAAGTGATAGCGTCATCCTTCTGAAACCCTCAGGCGTTCTAAGGATAATTGGAGGGTATGACAGTAAAATTAATACATCCGAGATTAAAAGAGAGAAAAAAAATACCAAAATGCAATATTTTAATTGGGGACTTTTTGTCCGCATATCAGTTTTTTTGTTTTGCCCCCCCCCCCCCCCCCCCCCCCCCCCCCCCACAATATTACTTTAGCGACCTGTGGCGTACCTACAAGCATTTTCCCAGACAACCTCAATTTGCGGACTTCATAAAAAGGTTGTCGGAAGTCTAGCCCCATGGTCCAGTAGGTAATTACTACTGTTACCGTTTCTCCCTGGGGATAAATACGTGATACCTCACTCAATGCTGCTCGTTTTTTGGCGACAGGCCATTCATTTCCTGTGGAATCTACTGTATTAACCTCTTGGACACAGACTCATTGGGCTGTAAATTAGCGAGTAATTAAAACGTGCTCATCACCCAATGATGAGAAAGACTTCGGCAAAACACATCATCATGGAAATTGCAGGCCAAGGAGATATGTACAGTAGACTGGTCACTCAATGAACGTAATTAGTGAAATCTGCTATATATAAATATATATTTTGGGTTGACTGAAAAAAGGATTACAAACTCTAAATATTATTGGTCAGTCAGCAGTCAAAGCTTATGATTTTGATGCCTTGGGAAGACTATAATCCAGCCGAACTGCACAGGAACGGTATACAATACCCATCTACAATTCCTAATACGGTTGTTTACAAACAACATATGAATAACCATGGGGTATTGTTTTGAAAAGTCATGAGGATTCACTCATGTGAGCTATGGGAGTACTCCATTGGACCAAGGAAGCGTGATGCTTACCGTGTATAATGTCAGTGCTGAAGGTACGCTGCTGATCTCTCTGTGGACATCTAAAGCTGAGGATTACTTAGCATAAGGGTATAGGGGCTTTGTCAGTGTGTATGAGAATGTGTGTATTAGCGCGTACAGTATATGCATGTGTGTTTGCTTGTGTGTGTGTGTGTTTTTAGGTTTGCGTGTGTGTTTGTGTGTCGATAGACAGGTGAAGTGGATTAGGGGTTCAGTGTATAATCCACTGCTCGGCTATAAACAGGTGCCGTTATCTTTTATGGAGTAAACACTGGTCGATGCCTCTCCGCTGCCCATCGCTGTGTGCCTTAATGAGGCCATCAGAAATGCAACAACACATCATGTATGTTCAAAAGTGGAAAAGAAACTGTATATCTTTGTTCACAGCTTATTGGGTTATCCTACACGACAGTCAGACCTGTCTACCCAAACCAAGGTATTCACTAACATCGTCCTGATATGACTCAAAAGCACATGTGATTATGTTAGTGTGTATGTGAGCAATGTTGAGAAAGAGAGAGAGCGATGCATTTCAGAGGAGGAAAAAACGCTAAACCTAAAAGATAAAAAGTAATCTTTTTGGGTGATTGCCATAAGCCTGTGGCAAAATGTCTCCCAGGAGCGAAAGGAGAAGAAGAGAGAGAAAATGAATAAAGATGGACATTCTGTACGTATTTTCTGCAAGACAGGTTGACGCCCATCAAGGCCATCTGGTCCTAATAGAACATCAATTGATGTGAACAGGAACATAGACCAATTTGTTTCCTCACCAGGGGGGCTGTAGGCTCACTCCCTCTTTGCCGAGCTCTGGCTCCCAGTTTTAGTCACATACACTCGCACACACTTGTTCGCACACAAAAAACACACTAAGAATTCGACACTAACAGGCACACACGCACACAAAATGAGGCTGGGCCCATACACACAAAACCACCATGCCAGTCCTCTTAACCCACACAGAGAGACACACACACACACACACACACACACAGAGTGTGTAATTGTGAACACTCTCTTGTTATTTCCAGTCAGGCAACAGTGTCTTGACAGTTCAGCCCTAGGCACCCTATGTCCTGTTTGTGTGTCTGCACAATGACCATGGCGGTGGCCAGAGGCCGGACAGATCTGGTCAAGATTTCCTTCAAGCACCTAATGACCCTGCTCTCATTCAGTAGGTTACCATGTGTGTGTATATGTGTGTGTCTGCACATGCCTTCTTGCACACAATTGTATGCAAATCATTTTTGGGACAAAGTGCATGTTTGTATGCTTGTGTATGAGGGTATCTGTTTGGGTGTGTACTTGCGTGTGTGTGTTTGCGTGTGTCTGCGTGTGTGCTGGGGGGGTTGGTTGGCTGGCTGGCCGGCATTATAGAAGGGGGTTGAGAAAAAGGGAATGGGGAGGAGGGGAGAGGGCCAGCTGGCAGTCTCAGGCCTTTGTACAGCCCAGCCTCTCATATTGTCTACTCAGTTTACAAATAAACATGGCCAACGATACAAGCCTAACAATCAAGGGATGGCCCCAGTCGGTGTTTCATGGCACTGCCATGGTATGTGCGTGTGTGTTTGTAGACGTGTGGCCAGAAAAATTGGGCCCCAGAAAAATACATTCCACCGGGTCCCCTTAAAATACATATTGATCAGAGGTTGTCGTGTCAGACCAGAATTTTCTGGCCCCCATCCAAGCTGGAGTTCCTTAACTTACTCCCCCTTGTACTCCATTTACAATGACTATGTGTGTGTATTCATTACATTTTCCACATCTCCAACTCTTTTGCTTGTCTAAGCCATGACCTCTAATACATACTGTCACCTATGTCCGATGAATGGTATTGTACTGTGCTGTAGTGTAATTGTCCTGTACTGTATCGTACTGTGTTGTGTTGTACAATACTGAAAATGTTCTGCAAATCAGCCTTAGGTACACACTGCTAAAACAGGTCTGTTTCCACAGGTATTTCTTTCAAGGTTCTCTCAGATCCACTGCTCATTGATAGTGCAGGAATGGCCGCATGGTTACTCAATGATGAACATGACAAAGGACCTTTTGAAAAGGATGTGCTCGTTTTAAGAGCGTTTTTTCTGCTTTTGCTCTGCTGTCCCTTTCTCGGCACCTCTGCCTCTCTATCTCCTTTTCCTTTTCCCTCGGCCTGTGTCCTCTCTCTCCTTCGTCTTTTTGTCTTCTTTCCCACCACTGGCTCTCTGTCTCTCGTTCTCTATCCATCCTCTACACAATCTCTCCCTTTCATTCTCACTCGCCCTCTCCCTTCCCTCCCTACCTCTCTCTTTTTTTCTGAAGAGAAATAATAGCGGGCCTGCTTGTGTAGATCCCACCTCACGGCCCTGGGAGCTACTTTGTCTTAATTACCGCAGGAGGAGCGAGCAGCCCCCGAAGCAATCATCTTTGTTTGTTAAAACAGCCGTTATCTGCCTCAGTAAGGCCCATAAATAAAACATGGCCGGGATTACAATGTCATGTTCCTGTATACGGACTCCCACACCCCGGCCACTGATCACAACAGAAACAAGGAGAGGTGGAGAGAGGTGGAGAGAGGTGGCGGAGACGAGGAGGAGAGAGGAGAGGAGATGAAGGGAGTGAAGAGAGGAGGAGAAAGGAGAGGGGCGCGTTAGAGGAGGCGAGACGAGGAGAACGGGGTGACAGCTACGATAAAGAGGAGCCCATGACAGGATGCACACCTCTCCCTGTGTTTCCCCCTGCGTAGTCTTTGTCCCTCTCTCTCCTCTCTCCCCTTACCATCACACCTCTTCTCCCCACCCCCACCCCCTTTTCCCTCCGTCGTTATCTGATGTCGGCTGGTAGGGCCTGTCACAGCTGAGTGATCTAGTGCTGAGGGGCCAACGGAGTCGTCGTCGTCGCCCCCCCACCCTCCCGCCCCCCACCCTCACAAAACCACAATGTAAATAACCTCCTCCCCCGGTTCAAGGTGGGACGTCAGTCCGCCATCATTTGTTTATTTTAGTACCACCGAGGGAGGGGGAGCAGCCCTGTGTAGCCCGGGGACATGTGTGTGGATGGTGGGAAGGGGGGGGGGGGGGGGAACAAGGGCGTAGATGGGGGAAGGTGGCGTTGAGAGAGGGTGCAAGGAGTGGCATACAGAGATAGAGAGGGAGAGAGACAGAGAAAGACATAGAAAAAAGGTGAGGGAGAGAGGTGAGGTAAGGTAGCATTGGAAGACAAAGTATAGGGTTCGAGTGGGAGAAGAAAGAGATTTAGAGAAGCGTAGAGAGAAGAAGGACAGTGGCAGGGTGGCATAAAGCAAGGGCAGAGAGGGAGAGGTAGACAGAGAATGAAAGGGAGGGGAGAGGCAGGAAGGGTGGGATAAAGCAAGTGGGAGGGCAGGGGGCAGGGGGCTGGATGTGAGGCTTGCAGGTGGCACATTGAGAGGGCCGCGTAGCATATTGCGAGGTTGTAAAATGATGCACAGACACAGAAAGAGATGGGAATAAAAGACAGGCCATGGCAGATGACAAAGAAAGAAAAGTGTTTGAAAAGCGTATGTTTGTGTGTGTGTATGTATACATTTGGGCTAGGGGGTGATAAATAATCACTTTTCTATAGGAGACAACTTGGCTATAGGGATGCCAGGAGGGCTGTGGGGGCCCTGTCCCCTCCTCCCCTCCTCCCAGCAGGAGTTCCAGCAGGCGTATGTGGGACATATGGACCCTGCCCCGGCCTGGTGTCACATATGCTCTGGGAAGGCCCTAACTGCAATACATGAGGAAACTCACTGGATCAATAGGGAACCACACAAGTTATCTGGGTAAGATTGCATGGGCACTTGTAAAAAAGAAAGATAAAATATAAACAGTTTTTTGGAGAGAAAAGAAAATGTACATATTTGCTAGCTTACCTAATACTGATTCCGGCTTGCTTGAAGTTTTGTTTTTTACTGGAAAGGTCTCTGAGTCTCATAATTACGATTGGTTGTAATTGTCCTACTGTTCTGCAGCGATTTACCAGTTCACATTACTGTCAATTTGAGCTAATTGGTCTTAAGTCTATTTGCCTGTTCAATTTGAAGACCAAGCGTTGACACTCCGAAATAACAAACTGGACAAGACCAATACCCAGTAATTGAATAGACATAAATGTGCTGTAAAATGAAGGCAATAAACCTGTAGTGGGAGAGGAAGGTTCGGAAGCTCTCTGATAATGATGCTGATAAAGCCGTCTCTACTTCTTACTTTGCCTCCTTTCTCTTTCTGTCGCTTTCCTTCCCTCACTCCCCGCCATCCCTCCCCTCCCTCTCTCCTTCACTCTCACCATCTATTGCTCTCTCCCTTTCTCCTTCTCGCTGTCTCTAGGCCTATAATCTCCATTTTACAGTAACCTCCTCTCTATTTAAAACGAGAATTGCCTTCAGTGGTCAGATTTCTGATCCAATCTCGGGGCTTTAATGTAAGCAGATCCACAATCACGTCAGATGAATCCAATCAAGAGGGGCGGGGAGGCGCAACAATCTAGGTCACTTTTCAGAATGACTGCTACAGGCTATAAGATTAGAGAGAGCGAGGGAGAGTAAGAGAGAAAGACAGAGAGAGAGAGGGAGAGAGAGAGAGAGAGAGAGAGAGAGAGAGAGAGAGAGAGAGAGAGAGAGATGACAACCAAGAAAGGCTTTCACAAGCTGGAGATGAGGACGCACCGCTAAATCAGCGCTGAATACGCCACTTTCGGCCCTCTCCCTCCACCCCCTCGCTCTCCCCCCCAGTGATACAGCCCATGCTAATGTGAATCCTCCTTTTCTTCTCTCTCTCTCTCTTTCTTTTTGTGTACACTTGGACACCAAAAAGAGAGGAAGGGGAGGAGTGGGGACATCATGTATCTTTCTATCAACAGCACACTGGTGCACACATTTATTTAATTCCTTCATTCCATCCCTCCATCTCTCCCTCCTTTAGTAGCGTCTCCTCCTCCACGACATCGCCCCTCCATCCCCTCCAACGTAGCCACCGCCGCCCCGCAACTTTCTTTCCTCCTTCTCTCCTCTTCCCCCGATTTCCAAAGCTTAACTTCATTGTCTCAGACCCCCTTTTCTTTCATCTTAAGACAAAGATTTATGTAAATCTGTGGGCCCGTCGTTAATGCGAGGCGCCGTGTGAGAAATAGCATCCCTAAATCGCCGTATTGTTGTTGAAAATGACAAGGCAGCCCGTTAATCCCACAATGCGATCATCCAAATGTGTCATAATGCTGTGTGTAGGCAGGCGAATCTGAATATCAAAAAGGCGCCTTGCACCTCTACTGAGGCTTCAGTTCCTCACAGCACAAGACTTTTTTCTTTCATTTTATTTTTTTAAACAACCCACCCCATTTGTCAGAGAGAGAAAGAGAGAGAGTGTGTGTGAGAGAGAGAGTTTGTGTGTGTGTGTGTGTGTGTGTGTGTGTGAGAGAGAGAGAGAGAGAGAGAGAGAGAGAGAGAGAGAGAGAGAGAGAGAGAGAGAGAGAGAGAGAGAGAGAGAGAGAGAGGAGGGACGGTGGGAGCGAGAAAAAGAGGGAAGTAGAAAAGCACAGGATTCAGAAATTGGAAGTTTGACTGACTGCGTTTGTGTTTGTAGTCATGCAGAAATAATGGAAAACACAGTCTTCTCCTTTATATTGTTCTTTTGTTAAGATTTTTTTTTTTTGCCAGCAACAGAAGAGGTTCTGATTTAAAGAGATAATGAGGGAAAGCGTTGAGATAATTGCCTCAGTGGGTGTAATCACAAGATAAAATAAATTGATCAGTTTCTTTGTCTCTATGGCATATTTATTTCTTTACGGATGAATAGGGTTTTGTAATAAAACAATGCGACAAATACAACAGAAACACAAAATTCCGTCTTATGTATCAAGCCTTTAAATGAAGCTACATACTGGCTCGTATTCCATGCATACCTATTCCCTGTACATTGTTCATTTGGAGAGGTGGGTTGTGTGAAATTAGAAAAAGCCTAACAGGCAATAACCTCAAATGATCAGACTATGGCCCTGGAGTGCAGGGCTTCATATGCATGGCTCCCCATTCCAGGGATCAAATTCTCCCAATAAAACTTTGATTAGGCTTGTCCTCATTTTGCATGCTTCTGAAACTGTCAGGGAGAGGGAGGAAGGGAGAGAGGGAGAGAGACAGACCGATGGAGAGAGTGAAAGACACACATGAAAGCCAAGAGTGATACCACTACTTCTTTTGGAAACACCCATGAAACAGGCATGCCAATCAATTGGACAGGGACAAGGCTAGTGAATAATAATGTTAATAATTACCAGTGAAGTCGAGGGACTCTTCTGATTCGCCATGACACCCTCATTCAAATGCCTTCCTCTGAGACGTCTGTTCTTTAACCATAATTAAGTGTACCCCCCCCCCCCACACACACACACACACACACACGCAACTCACCAACCCTACTGTCTGACACCCTGACATCAACCCCCTCCCCTGGATGCCCCCTCTTTCTCTCCCATGTCGCAGTTCCTCATTCCCCCCTTTCCTCCCCCCTTCTTCCCAGGCCTGCATTCCTCTGCCATCACTCCCCCAGGCCCCCGTGGGGTGGATTTTGTCAGGGAGAATAGCCAACGTTGATCTTGACGCCTTAAGACCTACTGTACCTGTCAACACAGTGGCTTTGGTGCTGACGACCGGGGCTTAAGTCATTTGAAGTTGCCTTTTAATGAGTGGAGGAGGAGGCAGGGCTCACTGTTGACAGGCCTTCAGAGCTGGATATAATTCCATACCTCCTGAACTACCCAGGGGTTGTCTGTTGACTTAATCCCCTCCCCAGCCAGTTTTAAGGTAATGGGGATAAATGCGCTCTGAGGTTAATGAAGGGGGAGGTAGCACTTAAGTGTGCTTCGAGACATCTACACAGACATTTAAAAGGTAAACACACTTTAATGATAAAGTCTGTTTTAGTGCTGTGACTTCTCGGTGATTCCTTGTGAGGCTGGTTTCAATTTGCCATCGTAATGAGGTTTCCTGCTAATTGTAGATTGATGATGATGATGATGCAGAATTGATGTACAATTATTTAATGCATGACAGAGGCGGGCCTCGTGAGTTCTGTTGGCCAGCTCTGTCATCAACTGAGCTGGTCAATTCTACAGCAAAGGCCTGCAAATTACATGGCACTGTCAATCATTGATGGGCCACTTTAATTAAATTGGTAGGACATTATCAGGTATTGCAAAGGGTTAAAACCATCCCATACGACTTATGAGTCCACTCAAATACCTCAGTTTGAAATTTGACCACATGGCAGAAGACAAGTCTAGACAAATCTCTTCCTTTGTGTGCTTTGCATATTCACGATTATTTGAAATTGTATTCATTTGTTTGTGCTCAAGTTGGTTCATTCAGCCCAAGCAGCAGCACCTTCTCAATGTCCTTTCAGTTCACATGTCGGCCTTTCTTTTAATTCAGACTGACTTACACTTTCCCCCAATCCTCCTATCGCTTCCTCATTTTATTCCTCCCTCATTTCCCTCTTTCTCTCATTCTCTCTCATTCCGTTCTTTTTCTTCACCAGGGATAATCCCCCCTGTAGGGCTCTTCAAAGCGCGGGCTAGTCAGGGTTCGGCTTAATTACCCGTTTGCCTTGAAACTGAAGCCAGATCGCAGCTCGCCCCGGACCGGCTCACTCCTGTCTCCTCATGACTAATTGTGAGTCTAGATTTACTCGGCAGAGGAAATAGAAAGAGGCAAATTAAATCAAAATAAGAGGGAAAAATGAGAAATTCTCAAGAGGGTGACTACATAGTTAATGACCCCCTTCGTGTGTATTGATTTGCCTCCCTGGGTCTCGTTCTTTCTGTATGGAGGAAGTGTGAAATGTGGTCTTGTGGTTGGAGTGCTATGTGATATGGCCCTATTAAGAGTATCTTAGCTTATTGAAGGTGATGTGTGCTGCTATTACTTTTATTGCTTGGATTTGGTTTTTGTGTCTATTGCCTCCATAGGAGAAAAATTGTCATGTACATGACATAAACAATATTAAATGGGAGACTACCGTTGCATTAAACATGTACAGCTCTTTTTTCTTAATCAGTGTTTTCTAACTTACCTCTATAAAGGTCTCATTCCTGAGAATTTATTTTGTATTTATTGTGTGTCCGTCAATGCTTGAAGCAATGGAACAGATTCATTGAAACAAAGTAGTTATTCTGCAAACTGCATACTAACTGCTTTCCAGCTTCATGTTTAATATTTAACTAAAATTAAACTATATTGTTCCAGGAAGGGTGTGCTGGTATGTGTGTAATATTGAGGAATAACTGGGAATGCTTATGTCTAATAGACTGATTAAGCGCTGGCTTAAAGTTGGGAACCAGACTTTGTAGCATGAACTGAACTCTGATCCGGCACCTGCAGTGCTGGCCTGTCAGTCAGCTTAACCAGCCTCTGCAGGGACATTGAGCAGGAAGCTGGATCCATATCCATCCACCACCACTCCCTAACCCCCGATGGGTTTTCACTGCTTGGAAAAGTAGTTCAGGAATTGTACCCCCCTCTATGATTCTAAATCTAGGCATGTTTGTGTGCTTTTGTTGGTGTTTTAGAACTCACGTTTACATGTTTGATTCGTTTACATGATTGAGTGTTTGATTATACACGTGTATATGCATCGCAGTCTGATTATGAATGTCCACATGCACATGTGTGAGTGTATGCAAACAAGCCCAGCATAATTCCTGATGCTTTTAAAATAAAGAGAAGTAGACAGTCGGATGTCTGAATGTCATGTTTACTGTAACGAACCAATGGCATTGGACTCAGGCCTGAGAACGCTGTCCGCACCTCAGTGACATCATAGACAACACAAACCGCAGCCTATCAGAATCAGTTCATGTATTTAAATAAAGTGACATCACACACAGCATAACATCCCGACTCAAAAAGCCCCCAGCCCTCCCCAGCTTCATCCCATCCCTCTGGATTTGAACATTATGACATTATCAAAATTACATATTTTTCATTATCATCCCAACCCTGTATTATTCTTAAATACAAACATGAAAAAGAAAGGAAATAGTCATTATGGAATGTAAAAACTAAGAGTGAACAGCAGCAAAGCGCTTTTTTCTCTCCATTTTGAACCTGCTCGTTGAAGTCAAGTCCGGTAAGAGGGGACATTAGCTTGCGCCACAAAAACGTCAGAAAACAAAATTGTAACAAAAGGACGGTTCCCCCCAGACAGAGCATGTCCCATGAAGAATGGCAATACACAAGTGAACACCGTGGTCAGCCTAACCTTACTCTGCCCAGGGCATGGCTACGGTAGCCTGGGGCAGACAAACAATGCAGCCAACAGGAAATAGCTCTTAGCACATATCAAAGCACCAATTTCTTAGAGAAAATTAGGAAGAAATGACAGATAAGGGAGTTTGTGCTGCTGAGCAAAGAGGTCAGTTTCATAGATTCTAAGAAAGCAGTTTTTAACTACATCCCCCGGGAATGCTTTGATTGATATGCATTCATATGATTGTGGTCAGTTTCAGTAGCACTAAGTGCCTCTAATTGTGGCCTATGGTTTGAGGCGAGTGAATGCTTTGATCGTATCCTGCCTCCACTGTGCTGCATAAATAGTTCTGCCAGCCGTATTGTGTGGAATTCCAAACAGGGTATCTAGATGTATAATTTTCCTGTACTTCATAAAAGACCCACACACCCCCACCCGTCTTTCTACACTCAATTTATTGTTAATGCAACCTATTGTCATACTTCTAGATTTCCGTTATTGAACCAGTACATTACAAAAAGGGGTGAGGTGTTCTTCATCAGGGCCATAATCAGACAGGACTGAATTAACACTGTTGGTGATTGGAGTTAAATAAGACAATGGGGAACAGTGACGGCTTGTATTTGTGCTCTCGTTTTCTCACGCACAGAAATTGAGTTGTGGGAGGCAGGTACCTGAAAACTGACTGGGAGGTCACCAAAGGTCAAAGGTCAAAGAAAAGACCCAAAGAGGGGCAATCACTGTCAGTGCGAGTTTAAAGCATAAACATAACATAACACAAATGAAAAGAAGATAATGTCAGGGTAATCATAGAAAAAAACTATGTACAACCAATAGAACAGTAAACAAAACATCTACTTGTGTATGTTTCATCTCACTAAAAGGTTGTCAAACAACCTTTAATCCCTTCTGTACAATTCATTTTAACAATACAAATTCATCAGGTATTTGCACTATATTTTATTCTGCCAAATTAAAGAAAAATATATTGTGGCAGCCTGTGAGTTGTATCTTGAAGTCGGAATGATGTTCCGATGCCTCAAAGTAAAATAATGAGAGCATGGGTATTTTAAGTACCCTTTTCACAAAGGATGCACAAACAAGTTAAAAAATACAAGCTCCTGTATAAAGACAGCAAGTGCCTACACATGTATTTCAAACCAGCCATGAAGAATATCCATTCCAGAAGAAGAAAAATAGATACAGATCAGGAATGTCAGTATTTTCCTGCAAAGCAATAACAATGTTCGATTGCTTCTACACGAGAAACGTCCTTTACGTTATTCAGCTTGTCACATTCCCTCCATCCAAGTTTGTTACAGGTAAATTTTTTTATTCCTTTATTTTTATTTTTATTTTATTACACCCAAGGCAGAATAAAAGTTACTAAAACTTAAGACTTTACAGTTACAGTGACAAAAAACATTTTAAGAGACCCACAATTTAAATTGGACTGTAAAATAAAAATAAAAAACAACCTTTTTTCTATTTTTGTAAAATGCCCAGGCATTGTCCAATATTACAAATACTGGTATACTTTTACAGTAAACAAGAAAAATGTAATATATATTCATATATATTTATATATATACTAAAACCCCGTCACCAAAAAACCAATATACACATTGCCACTATGGCATTCAGAGAAACTTTATAAGCAAACTTGAAAAAAAAAAATACTTGTTTGTTTAAAACACACATACACACAAATATTATTTTACCCTTGTACTTGTTTCAATACTGTAAACGTATTTTAAGACAGAGTGCACTAAATTATTTTTTAGTATCTGCAGTTCCTGATTTTTGTCCAGTCTCTTCCTTGACTATTGTGTGGCGTAACAATCCACTCCGGTGATTTTTCAATCGAGGGACGCAGTCTTGTCCTGAAGTGAAGAATTTGATATATATCTATATATAGGTTTGTGCCTTTATATGTACATATGCATACATATATACACACACAGACACATCAATATTGTGCTGGGTACTCCTAACTTAAATTCAGTTTATTAATTTAAGTGATGTTCAGTGGAAATTTATTATGCAAATTAGAGCAAAGTTTACACATAATTTGATAAATTTTCTTTTTGTTCTATCAATTCTTTGCTTCACAAAGAATTAGCTTTTTTTCGATCTCAGACAATAAATAGGAAGATCAGTATTCAAGGCACACTCATGTCAAATTGAACGGCAGTACAAAAACTGTCCCAAATAAATTACTTTCATTTTTTTTATAGTGCCAGCATTGGAAAAGCCAAGCCTAACAACACTGGCACTTCAATCTCAGGTGATTCCAAACTCAAGAACCCTTTAAGCAAGGACCAGTATCAGTATATCCAGTAATTTCTTGCTCAGAAGCCGTACCTTCCATTTTCCTGTCTTTTTGTGTGTGTAAAAAAAACAAAATAAAAAAAATCATAAAGTGCGGGTCAATTGCGAGGAGCTGTTTGTTTCTTCCTTTTTTTTGACAGACTTTGCCTCAATCCTAAAAAAACTGCTTCATCTTGGATGTCTGGGGAGGAAAAGGGGAGCTGTCGGGTTTGCATTTATTCAAAGTTACAAGGAGGGAGGTCGTGATTTTGGGCAAAAGATGGTGCTTGCTGAAGATTGAGAAAAGGTTTTCCTAAAAAGCTCAGCTGTGCATTCTGTGTGTGTCAGAGTTGCTACTTCTCAGAATGCGTTCAACTACACATCACAGGGAGCCCTGAATGAGAGGAAAGAAAGAAAAAAATAGTCTTACTGTTTCGGCACACGCTCAACAGATATCTACACACAAATTGTATCTAACTGTGCAATTTTACTGGTCTGCATAACTGCCACTGATTTGGGTCTCACAGGGGATGTGATCACATTAACCAGAAAACATTATTGTATATAAACATTTTCGACTATGGCACACTATACAATCAAACTACCTACACAGTATAAATCCATTCATGTTTTTAAAAATGACAAATAGATATTTCTAGAAAAGAATGCATAGGGCTGTTTTCAAGTGATATCATAAACATTGTCGCATATCGTAGTTTATTTTGAAATAGAATCTGATTTAGAATCAAATCTGGTTAAAGAGGTGACATCCGCCTTGGCTGCATGTACGACTGATTAAGTCCCCTTTCTTGGATAAACAATGCATTTAATAAACAATATCAATTACAAGCAGTACCATTTAAATATGAGTTAAAGACTGCAATTGATTAATCTTAGATTCAGTATTGTTTTGAAATTCTACAATATTGCCCTTTGTCGTAACTAACATGTGCGTTACATAATTTTAAATGTGTCTAGGTTGTTTTGAATGCGATATTAATTGTACTACTGGTAATAGAATGTAACAAACTATTTTTGGATCTACATATTGACTGGCAGAGAATTAAGCAGGGCAGGGGAGGGTTAGTTTGGGCGTGGGCAAAAACAAAAGTTTTAAGCTCATCCAAGGAATGATAATGAAGGGATGAAAGAGAAAACAAAAAAAGCAGGTCCTACAGCTCACCCTGAAATATCCCTGTGATCCAGCTAGATGCTACACAGCCTGGCGCTATAGTAGGGGAGGCGAAAACAGACCATCCTTACAAACAATTAAATCTGTCCTATAACTATAAAATCAATATATATATACAGACCATGACCACTACTTTTGCACTAAGTGCCAATGGTCTGGTTCAATTGGGGATAGGTGGGTTTAGGTGAGGTGTTTTGATGTAAACAGTTTGAAAGTACAATGTGGGACTTCTACAAGAATATATGAGTAACGTCTTGGTTCTCTAGAGTTGTCTGGGGGTAAGTACTAGGGACCAGTAAGCAGCTGCCTTCACCATAATCAGTTTCTTCTTATTGGAAGGGATGTCCTCTACAGGAGGCATGGTTTATGAACCTCACAAATAACTTTTGATTTAGATTTACTGTCATAAATGACACTCAGTGCTACATATCCAATTAGATTGACATGTTTAGAAATCAGTTCATTCTACAATGCCAAAGGATTGTTGTCCGCGCATATCCTATGATGTAAAAGAAACAAAAAATAGTTTTCTCAGTTATGCTTGTTTTAAGATTTGAAGATTAAATTCGGCTTCTCTTCAAGAAATTACATGTGTAGCTTTAATGTACATGTCCTATAAGCAGCAACCTATAGATTATTCAATGGATTTCTGTCTGCTAAAAAATCTCAGGATATTATCTGGGTATTTTTAAAAGTTAAACAAAACTCCCAGCAATTTAAATCAAAAAGTAAAACAAATTTTAAAATGACAAAATAAAAATGTACCTGCACATGCCACAATACAAAATCCAATAAATACAGAAATTATTGCACAGTTAAAGGCTCCACATGTTATGACTTAATTTGTTGTCTGATCTGTTGTTTAAAAAGGAACGCCAAATGAGGCAGCTTAGACCGGCTTCAAATGGTGCTGTGTGTTTGTCTGTCTGTTTTCTCAGTTGGCAGTTTCTTAGGCAAAAACATAAGATTAACCCAAAATCAATATTTATGAAAGAGTATCCAGCTACCCCCTTTGTACTTTTTTTTTGTTTTTTTTATTCAAGTTGTGGCGAAGAGCTTCAAAATAAGGAATTCTGGCTTAGCTTCTCTCTGCTTGTTCAATTTTGACCTCGTTGGTCATCAAATGTTCCCCGTGCCACTTTTTCATGTGTTTCTCGAGAGTGCTGTACACGCTGAAGGGCATTTGGCAAATGTCACAGCGGTATACTTCCTTACCCAGCTGGCCGTGTGTCTTCATGTGGCGCGTGAGCTTGGAGCTCTGGGCGCAGGCGTAGTTGCACAGCTCGCACTTGTAGGGTCGCTCCCCCGTGTGGCTGCGCCGGTGCACCGTCAGGTTGCTGCAGTTCTTGAACACCTTGCCGCAGTACTCGCACGTGTCGCTCCGCCGGCTCTCCTTGGAGCCGGGCCGACCAAGGCCTGCGCCGCCCAGGTGAGGGGTGCTGCCCCCGCTGGCAGTGCCGCTGCGCCCCGACAGCCCTCCGTCCAGAAGGTCTCCGGGGGGTGTGGAGAAGCGCAGGCTGCCGTTCTCGGAGGAGTGCTCGGACGAGGTGGCGAAGGGCGATTGTCTGGAATCGGTGAAGCCCAGGAAGGGGTCTTTGATGAAGTGCCGGGACGCGGCGTATCCCACCAGCCACTGGGAGTAAACGTTCTCGGATGGGATGAGGGGTGCCGCGGGCATGTCCAAGTCCTTCTCGATCTTGATCCTCTTGTTGGAGGAGTTGGACAGGCTGGGGCTGGTGATGGGGGTGGGCTTGCGAGGGAACAGCCCTGAGAAAGAGTCACTGGACCCACAGTTTCTGCCATTGACAGTGGTCCTCTCCACCCTGTGGTGGTGGTCCATCTCCCCTACCACTGAGTCCTCGTCTCCGGTGTCCCGCTGACCGTCTAAGCCCCTCTTGGTGAAGGGCATTCTTTTACGATTGTCGACTATCATGTTATTGTACTGCTGTATAGTGCTAAGGCCCACGCTTTCCACCATCTTTCCCAAGGAGAGTGAAGATTTCTCGTCCGAGGAAGGCTTGGAGCCGTTCTCACGGTTCCGGTAGAACTCCGACTCCATGCTGAAGTTAGACTCCGGTCGGCTTTCGTTCTCCTGCTCCTCTTCCTCCTCCTCTTCTTCCTCTTCCTCGTTGCCCTCGCCCCGGAAGTCCCCATCGCGGTTCTTCATGCCTTCACCCGTTACATCGCTGGTTCCTGGTTCTGGGGAACTTGTGGCAGACAGGCCATCGTCAGAGCGCCCGGTCATGGAACCTGACTTGTGCATGTGGGTCTTCATGTGGCGCTTCAGCTTGCTGGCCTGGGAACAAGCGTGGTCGCACAGCTGACACTTGTAGGGTTTCTCGCCGGTGTGGCTGCGCCGGTGCACCACGAGATTGCTCTGGAACTTGAAGGTCTTGCCGCAGAACTCGCAGGACTTGGATTTGTTCGTCTGGGGTGGGGTG
This sequence comes from Hypomesus transpacificus, assembly GCF_021917145.1. NCBI lineage: Eukaryota > Metazoa > Chordata > Actinopteri > Osmeriformes > Osmeridae > Hypomesus > Hypomesus transpacificus. Next base: position 9,281,895 of record NC_061062.1, read on the forward strand.
GTGCTGCTGGGTGGCATGGGCGGTAGGGGAGGGGTGCTAAGAAAGGGCGACTTGGGGCTGGGCTGGAAGGGGTTGGGATTGAGCAGGCGGTGCATAGGGTTGGCCCTGCTGGGTGAGAGGGGCGGAGTGGCATTGTTGCCCGCAAGTTCGCGAAGCCGCCTGGAGAAGTCCATGGACTGGGACTCTATGGCCATGGGTGTCAGGCGCATTACCCGCTCAAAGGCACTGGGGTGCTGGGAGATGAGACCCATTTCCTCTGCGCTAAGGCGTTCCAAACGGTGTGGGTCCAGGTGGTGGCGGGGCGGCGGGCTGACAAAGGGGGGGGTGTTGGGGAGGCGGTTCTCCACGAAGCCTGGTGGGGGTTCCCGGAGCAGGGGCCCAGCCATCCTCAGCAGGTGGAAGGGGTTGTTGTCACCCAGAAAGTTGGTGAGGGGGGACTGGGGGATGGATTCTGGACCCATGGGGGGCGGGATGGTAATGCGTGGGGTAAGGGAGGCGCTTGAGGGGTTGGACTCCAGGTAGATGCGGATACCGTGGGTGTTCTGGGCATGCTGGAGGAGGAACCAGGCGCTGGGGAAGGGCTGCTTACACGTGGTGCAGATGTAGCTCGATGGCTCGTCCCTTCCTATAACACAGCAAAGGTAGATATAACATTCGTTATAAAAATGTGCCTCACACAATACATCAATATATAATACAGCTACAGTATATAGTTTGATGAAAACAAAATTGAATTCAGTTTTGGTGTGTTTGTGTGTGTATGAGTGTGTGCGTGTGTGGGAGTGTGTGTTTGTTACAGGTCATCCCCCAAAACAATAACCACTTCCATATTTTAGTCAAACAATTATCAATAAATATTAGTGGACATGCAACATCTGTATCAATATGATTTACAGTCACTCACTGAGCTGGTTCTCACTGAGGTTGAATACAAACTATACAAAGAGGCCGAAAACACTGGTTATGCATTTTGCACAAACATTTTGGTTATGCATTTTATATTTGCATAATACTTCCAGTGGATCAGACTGTCTTGGATCATCATGTTGTCACATAAATGGGATATACTTATCACACTTTTGACATGCATTTTCACAATCACACAGGATTGGCCAACACTGTAGAAACACTGTATCTACGCTTCAAGTGCTTTTAATCTTTACTCTCAACAAATCTCTAAATTATTATACCAGAAAAGTGTGTGTGTTTGTGTGTGTGTATTTGAAAGCAAGAGAGTGTCTGTGTGTGTGTTCACATGGATGTGTGTGTTCACATGGATGTGTGTGTGCAGTATGTCTGAGCATGTGTGTTTGCCTCTTTAAAACCGGGAACCCCTCCAAGCGGAGGGACTTTCATCATTAGCTAGCCCAAAATGCCAAAATAGTATGGTTGCATACTGTGAAAGCACAACTTAAACTGTGATTTAAGGAACTCTTATCACTCTCAAGCAAATAAAAAGCAGGGCCTCTAGGAAACAAATAAAAGAGGGAAGGAAGCGAAGGAAAAGAAAATAAACCTTAATCGAGAGTGCATCAAGATAAATGGCCCCTAATAAAAACAAAAAAGAGAAGAGACTGAGAGGAAAGAGTGTAAACGCATGCTAGTCTCTGAAGTGTGATTTGGAGTTTACTGTAAGCTGTTGCTATTTAACATGGATCCCCAGGGTTGTTTATGTCTCTTTAGCCATTCAAACTCGATCAGTCACTGTTAGCAATACCCCACCATTTTGGGAGGAGTCTCTCAATACATGTTTACTTCAGACTCATTGCACCTGTTTAACTGCAGTCTTTATGTCCACCATTGAGCTGTGAAAGGGGACAGTTGTTCAACTACTTTCCATATATACAGAGGAGGAACTCAAATATTGACTCAGCAATTATTGACTGAGAGGACTCGGCAGCACTCCATCCTGTACCACTTTCCCTCCAACATGGCATGACGGGAATGTGACAAACCGACTCAACAGCTTTCCATCCTAGAGCGTAACTCATAGAAAGAAAACCAAAGAGGAAAAAAAAGCAATATCCTGGGCTGTTGTGTTAAGAGATGCTTCAGAGATCAATAGGGATTTGAGAGTGTCAAAGACTTGCCTCCGATGGAACTCTCTGGCTATGTTAGAGTGAGACTACAGAGTGAGAGTATGTTGTTGTTCTCTACCTTTAAGCAGACATGACTAATTGATGCCGCATCATCTGTGTTATTCAGAGTCCCAGAATGCAAAATGGACTTGTTTCTGTCATGACACAAACAGGTAGGCAGAGGATGGAAAAGGATACTTCACATAACATGCGTCATGCGTCTCAGAGGTGCTGGAAACACGCACGCACACACACAGCGACTTTGTATAGCCGTTTTATGTAAACTCACACACACATGTCTGGTATTATAATTTAGAGATTTGTAGAGAGAAAACATTACACCGAAATTACATCTCTGATGTAAATGTTGTCTTTCGTAAAATAATGAAATATAATCTAACTGGTTTGAACTAGTGCATCATTTTTTGACACATTTAAGACAGGCTAATTAATTCAGTGTGTGTGTGTGTACTAACTGACCAACACACGTGCACAAAGGAATGACTTATTGTTAAATAGCATAATCAAATGGAAATATATCGAATAGCTTATGCAAGTATTGACAAGATGTCTTTCCTGAGGGAGATTTGAAGAGAAGTTGTGGGCGAGACAAAGTGGTTTGAAGCTAAACCCTGCACAAGTTCCCTGCACAAGAAAATCACTCAGAATTACCTTCTCACCATCCACACACATCCACAACATCAACATGCAATGCAGTGTGAGTAAGAAAAGTGAATGGTAATTTTTACTTTAACATCTTAACATTTGCATCCTGTCAATTATCTTCAACTGGTTGCTGACAGTAGAATAGCTTTATCCATCCGTTTGGACAGTAAACTTTTACACCCAGTCTATTCCCCCTAGCACTTAGCGGTGAACATCAGAAAGGTCTCTTTGTAAAAGCTTTTCTTTCTTCCTCTCCTCTGGTTGGTAGTTTAATGTACTTCTGAGTTGAGGAGAGGAGGCTGAACAGCTGCTTACCTCTGCAGTCCACCGTGGTCCTATAAACCTCTCTGACTTAATTATAGTGGACATACATACACACGCATAGGCACATGCCTGAACTTACACACGAACACACACACAATCTCGCATGCATGGATAGACCCCCCCCACACCTCAGTCAAAAGGATAACCCCCCCACACACATGCAGCCTCCTGCCCCATTTCTCGATATTTTTCCCTATCCACCCCCCCCCCCCCACACCTCCACTACATACAAACATAACAACAGGGTCCTTATGCCAACCACTCCATCTTGTACCTCCCCCTCCTTTTCTAACACCCCACCATTCTCTTCATTGTTTTACAGCCTTGCCCATTCATGACATTCATCCATTCTTGCCATGACATTCCATAAAGAATTTGCTGCTTGTGCCCCTCCTTTTCACCTGCCCCCCCCCCCCCCCTCTCTTTCTCTCAATGCCTGGGCAGAGCAAAGAAAGGATCTTGTCATCTACACCCAATGTCTTGCAGGGCAACAAAAGTCATTGGGGGTGCTAAATGTTCATTTCTGCCCACAGTAGAAGGGATAGGGGTCGAAATGACAGAAAGATGGAGAAAGAGAGGAGGAAATAGGAGGAGGGAAGGAGAGAGTGGCTACTGCTCGCCTGAGATGGTATTTCTTTCTGTGATGAAGGGAGTCGGGCGTGAGTTTATTGAGGAGTGTTCAGTGCTGTGCCCTCCCGGGGGGAGACGAGACCAACGCAGATGGCAAATAAAGTATGCAGCCCGAGGCCACAGCACATTATGCTAATTCTAATGTCAGCTGTACTTTAATATACAGCTCTATTTAATCACCCCATTATTTCCCATTTCCATATGAAAAAAAGAGAGGCGAATGAGAAAGAGAGAGAGGGAGAGAGTGTGGGGGAGAAAGATGGGGAGTAAGAGAAAGAGAGAGAAAAGAGAGAGGGAGAAAGGGGTAACCCTGGACAGCCACTGCTGCTGTGGTAAGGTGCTGGGTGAACTTACGTGTGTGTGTGTGGAATGTGTGTTTTATAACGATACATAAGTTGAAAGAAGCCCTATTCATTTCTATTAATACACTCTTGCTTTCTTTCTCTCTCTCTCCGTCTCTCTCTCTCTCACACACACACACACCTCATCCCTCAGTCAGAGATGACCCGTTGCCATTCTATTCTCTCAGAATAAGTACAAATCAAGCTTCTGCACTCCCCACAAGGCCACCCTTCCACTCAAGCACGGCCACCACTCACACTCCACCACTCACACTCCACCACTCACACTCCACCACTCACACTCCACCACCTCAAAGTCATTCAATTGGCAAAAACTCACTCCACAAAGAAAGTTCCTTAAGCATAATCAAAAGTGACTGAGGGGCCATGAACAACGCTCTTTAAGAAAAGAAGGAGAGTGAGTAATGATCTTGTTTTCTCCCAGACACCCTTGCTGTGCAAAGCAGCTGCTCCGCTGAGGGGCGAGCGGGGAACGCCACTGTGTGTGTGTCATCCACGGACGCCGCCTCCCACCACGCAACGCCCCACATTCAATTAAGCAGAAATGATGGCTAATAACCGTCTTAGGTTTCCAAACAGGCCATGTCAAACGCTGCATGCCAATCTGGGATTTTATGGAGCACACACACATGAACACACAAAAACATATCCACACAAGTGCACGCATGGATGTTTGATCAGACACGCACACACAAACACACACACACACACACATGCACATCTATGCACTGCCACATGTGCTCACTATGTGTGCACAGAGACACACACAAACACACACACACACTTAACCATAGAACAAACACCGACAGCCCTGAAGTCTCGCTCATCTTAGAAACGTTGCCAAGGAGACATGAGGCACAGGACCAATCATTGTCCTCGCTTTCCAGGAAGTAACCCGCAGAACGCTACAGTTATCCAATCAAAAAAGCAGGTGGTTTACCAATCTTTTCTCACGCTGAGGGGTATCACAGTACTACCTCTATTGTGATAGATTGAACCAATCACGCTTCACTCATTCCCTTTCCCTAAGCACTGGAAACTGAGGGGGAATGAAGCAAATTGGATGTCTGTGTGTTTGAGAGTAAATCACTTCAAATAACTGCCGCTGTGATTGTGAAACACTGTCCGCTCTCCCATTGTCATCTGCTGCATTTACGGGATTAAAATAAAAGCTCTGGAATCATTACGCCATATCATTTTAGGCGTAGGAGGCTGGGGAAGAATAAGACTATATTCTTTTCATTCATTGGACAAATTTAGTATTTATTTGTTGTTGTGAGCTCTACTGGTTTAGAGGTGTTTGTGTGGGAGATGCAGAGAGAAAGAAAAAGAGACAGAAAGACCAGAAAAAAGAAAGAGAAGATTCCACAACCAAATTGTAATCACCAGCTCTTAAAACATAGAAATCCAAAACACAAAAACAACAAATGTCATGTTTTTCACCACCGCCGCCACAAAAGCCTGGGTGCTAAACTGGAAACGAAGCAAAGAAAGGGGGAAAACGATCAGACGAGAGGAAAAAGAAGGAAGAAAAAAAAAAGAAAGAAAAAAAAGAAGAGTGTGGAGCAAAGCTATAGCATCTTTCTAATGAGGTGCTCATTTGCTGACATTGGTTTTTACTGTGGGGACTTCATTTAGGCTGTCATTAAAACCATTATCCGCCGTGAAGAATTCCTACGTTTCATACGAGAGCGCCGCCCGCCCGCCCGCCCGCTCGCTCGCCCGCTCGCCGTGTTTGGGTCTGGAAGCCCTTTCTCTCTCCATTAGTGGAAGCGTGCCGCACTGGTCTGGCCCGCCGCCTGTGTTTTGTTTGGCGGCGGTTCACACACATCCTTGGCAGCGGAGCCTCGCTGGATGCTTCACAGAGCGCAGAGAGAGAGAGAGAGAGAGAGAGGGGGAAAGAGGCGCGCGCGAGAGGAGAGGAGCGGACAAGAGAGGATCACAACAGTGAGGGAGAGAGGGAGGGGTGGCGGTGATTGTGTGTGGTGAGCTGGATATTTAAGGGAGGGGGTCTGTGTGCGTGCCAGTGTGTGTGTGTGTGTCAGTGTGTATGTGTGTGTGTGTCAGTGTGTGTGTGTGTGATTTCTCAAATGAATTGAGAGAGATAATATTCAGAGGTTGAGATAATACTTCAAATTGTGTCAGAATAATAAAACACAGACATTAAAGAAACAGTGAATGACTCAAGAGCCGCAATTGAAAGGATGTTATTGATTAATTCAAAATTGCAAACACAGATAATAATAAGAAATATTTATAATAATTATGGAGTATTTCACACAGAGTACAGTACACACACACACACATAATACTTCACATTTTCTGTCACGCAGCAACATATCTACTAAATGAACCCTCACCAATAGTTCATGCACCTCACATCTCTTTGGACACACATACTCTCCCCTGCACTTTGGGTGAAAAATAATAATACAAGGGTCTAATATATGCATGCATACCACCAGAACACACACTGCGTCTCCATCATCACAAATGCCATTGTGCTGTGCTTCTCAATAGTCTAAAGAACAGTAAAGAGAGAGGGAGAGAAAGACAGAGAGAAGTGGGTGGAAAAAAGAGAAGAGCAGCCTGTCGCTCGGCATTCTGGGTTCTCCTCTTCCCTCGCCCCCTGGGGTGCTGTGATGTGCGTCTCTTTAGAAGGGCCCATGTCACAGCACCCAGCCTCATACACAAACGCCCCGCAAATTTGCATCTTTCCACGTGGTACAGGACCAGCCATATGTCACCAAGCAAGCAGAAAAAAGCAAGGGAAAAGACATCGTCTTCCATCTCTCCTAAAATCTGTCCCTCATCTTGTCAAAGAGTATTTAGTATATATTCTAAAGATTGGAAGAGGATTGTGAGAGGATAAAGATAAATGGAGGATGGGTACTGTGATCAAAGTCAACGTTAATCAACACAAAAATGTTTCCCCATTGAGAAGAAAGAAAGATCAACAGCCAGCCATTTAAGAGAAATTAATACCATATTTTAGTTGGTCAAGAGGGTGTTTGTGTTGGGTATGACTGCATGTACACAGAAGAAGGTTGACCTTGCTCCTAAACTGAATGGAAAATAAATGCTACAGGCTGTTAATTTAGAGTCAACGCTGCTGCACGTTTCTCTATCTCCTCTCTACGCTCTGTCTTCACACACACACACACACACACCCACACACGCGCACTCACACAGGGATGCCACACTCCGCTGGCCAGTGGCACTTATGAGCAGCAGTGACTGCAGCCAGCTAGACGAATAAAAACGCTCATTACCCAATGATTTCAGTTTTCACTATGATTCAATTTGCGGTAATTACTGTGGCCGGCGCTAATAAAAAAAAATTTGCAACGAGAGAGAGAAAAAAGAGAGAAAGAACGGGCTACAAAAAGCGGAAGGTCAACCACCAGTTAGGAGTGTTCATTTTCATCTCAATGTATTCATCCTCTGCGCCTAATGGCCCAATTTCCTCCCCCTCGCTCCTCAATAAATATTGCTGGAATTACAGGTTAAATAGCTAAATTAAATCATGGCTATTATGGCTGGGCCGTGTTGCACCCGCTTGGCTTCAGCTCGAAAGAGAGGGAGGGAAAGAGAGAGCAAGAGAGAGAGAGAGATGGAGAGAAACCAGACACAGAAAGAGAGGGAGGGGGGAGAGAGAGAAAAGAGAGAGAGATACAGAGAAAGAGGGAGCTCTTCATGTACAATTACTGGGGAAGTGCCAATCGGTAGACAGTGGGCGATTAATGTCACGAGTGTCGGGCCATCAAATTATTACATTCATTTCTCTCGCCCAGGCCCTCGTCGCCATAGCCGGGAATAGAGAAGACTAGCGCAGAGAGAGGGGACCCTTGCTACTGGCAGACAACAAGGCTTTATTTGTTCCGCTTTATGGGGCTGATAAGGTACATGGGAGAGGGAGACCAAGGACAATGTACACAGCTAATGATAATGTAAATAATGAGCCATAATTCAACTGAGCTTTTTTAAGGCTAAGTGATTTTCACTGTTAGTTGTTGCAAAGGCTTCGTGATCCGGTTTGAGAGGGACTACTTGCGTTGGAAGGAGACACAATTAGCTGGAGGTGATGAGTCATAATAGTGTGACTATTGTAAGATCAAGTCCAAGGCAAAGACAGAAAGGCAACAAACAGTACATTTCTCATCATGGTATCGTATCGTCACTGTAAATGTGTGTGTTTGTATGCACACATTTGTGGATCCCTACATTTCTTTGTGTCTGTGTGTAGGGGAACTACATTTATAAATGTATGCGCGTGTTTGAGTGGGTGTAAGTGTGTGTGCAGGCAAGAAAGGTCGGAGAAAGCTGTATCCCACTTCAAAACTGGACATCCTGTTAAGCAGGGCTTACTGATATAACCTGGTACTTAACTCTGTGTTAGAGCCTGGCTTCACTAAGCTTGCCTTGGCCCTCTTTCAACCTGCAGGAATTCTCACAGTAGGGTGCTTAAATTATTAAGAACTAAAGATTATGTTCATTATATTTTCACTCTTACCTTCCAACTCAATTCCTTTCAAGTGTCCTCCACTCCTCTCCTCTTCTGTCTCTCTCTCTGACTCACTAGCCAAGCACTCTCACTCATTCGCCTCTCTCTCTGCTTTCCATGTTTCTATATCTCTCTCTTCGCTCCATTCTCTATCTGCTTGTGCTCTCTCTCTCTCTCTCTCTCTCTCTCTCTCTCTCTCTCTCTCTCTCTCTCTCTCTCTCTCTCTCTCCCTCTCTCTCTTACCTACTTTAATTCCCATTTGTGTAATCACACATTGATGCAGAAATCATTAAGAGTCTACCGGGCACGTCCTCTCGCAGCCAATCAAAACAACTCTAAGCGTCCTTTATTTACATACAGGAAGTGCAAGAGTGTTCTTAGTATCTCAGGGACATAGACCCCGTGAGTGAGCGCTGTGCTCTCTGGTGCTCTCTGGGCGTCCGATTTAGCAACCTCCTCCACAACTGTGGAAGGAGTCAATGTCACCACACGGCTCATTTACATAGAGAACAAAGATGACACGGGCCCAGGGCACAGGGGGCTGAAGAAGAGAGGAGGAAGTGTGTGTACAAGTATGTGTGTATGTGTGTGTACATGGATGTGTGTGCGTGTTTTGGCGTGTGTGTGAGTGTGTGCGTGCATGTTCGCCGCCTTTGAGCTGTCCGCTACAGCTTGTGAAAAGTTTCCTGACATTTCTTGCATTATTAAGCCAGGGGCTTCATTAGCATGTCTATGATCCAGTGGTCTCCCCAAGCCCCCCGATGGCTCACCTTGCATGGCTAATGCCTTGTTTATGACTATCATAGCAAATCAGGAGGCAACAATTACATGCAAATCAGTGTGTGTGCGTGTGTGTGTGTGTGTGTTCTTGGTTGAACAAAGCCAGCTGAGAACTGAGGTTACACAGGGTATACAGACTTTCGTTCTAGACTGGTAAGCATATGCCGTATGAAAATAATTGTGTGATCTAATAATAAACACAATTTGTCTGTATGCATGTCTGTATTTATTTATGTTAGTGTGTAAGAGGGACAAGGTGAGAGGGCGAGATCGACAGAGAAAGTAAAAGAGAGAAAAGTAAAAGAGTGAAAGCGATAGAGAGAAAGAGAGAGGGAAAGGAGAGTAAGAGATAAAGAGAATGAGAGAGCAGAGAGAGAGATACAGAGAGAGAGAGAGATGTAAGAGGGTGCATCCGATGGTGGACAGCATCTCCTTTTCGTTGGCTGTGCAGGGAATCATGGGTGATTTACTAAGTGTAAATGAAGCGGAGGAATCCAGCCGAGCAGCTGTTGTTCCTGCCTCTTTGGCACACACACACACGCACGCAGACACACACACACACATGCACACACACAGACTCGGACTGGACACTGATCTAGCCAGAGAGACAACATCTGGTTTCTATTCTGTTGCCCTCACTGGCCAAATCTCACCGTGGACAGATTTCCTTTCAGAGGGGATCAACACACACTCCTCCACGGTCTGGACACCACTCCTCTTTCATCCCCCTCGCTATTTATCAGTCTGTCCATGTGTCCTTGTGTTTTGGCAGTGTCTCTCTTTCCCTCTTTCTATCTCTCTCTCTCAGTCTCTCTTTCACTTTATGAAAGAGTTCTCCCCCCTCCTCTCATTTAGCCTTAATCAAATCCCATTTATAGTTCATTTTGTGTGGCAGTGTTAAATTGTTTTGTTTTTGTTTGTTTTGAATTAAGTGGCTGGAGTGTATAAAATGCCTCGTATTCTCAAAGGGCTTTTTTATGAGGGCGTTTAATGTATCTACAAAAACAAAGACCACACAGAAACTTAAATTAAAAAGTTAAATGTAAGGAAATGAAAATCTAACACTATCCACTGATTTAATTGTGCTGTATTGCACCTGCAACTGCTTAATTTGAAGATGAATCCAACATGGCAAAAAAATATGTTCTGAAATGTAGTTATGAATTACTTAATGTTTGTAAACTTAACTGTCCATTCCTGGATAGTAGGAATCAGTATTGCCAGTATTGGAAGAGCTTGTAAACACCTAGTGTCAAATAAAACCACACAAGGTTGTGGTCTCATCTCGTAACCAAAGTTAATTTTGCACAACGGCCAATCAAAGAAACTTTCCATAAGCCCACACTGTGCCTCACGTCATGTCATCAAGTCGGATGTTATTCTTTTCATTTTAAAGAGAATGAGGGGGCAGGGGCATTGGTGTTGACATGGCGTTTATGTACTCGTCAATGTCAAGTCTCTCTTTCTCTCTGAGTGACAAAGACTCTTTCAAAGACGCATTCTTTTTTTTTCTTTCTATGGACAAATGACATCCTGGCATCCCAGGGTGCTTTGCATTACGCTGCGAGACGTTTATCTCCTCACGTGAGATTAGGAGACGACAGGATTAACGGGGTCGTGAGGGAAGGCAAGTGTGCATGTGCAGTTTGTGTGCGTGTGTGAGTGTGCGTGTGTGCGGATGTAGTTGTGTGTGTGTGTTCCAGCCTACGCATGTACTTATGTCAAGACCAAGCTCAAGGTGGAAGGGCGAGGCGGGGCTGGGTGGAGGGGGCGGCGGAGGGGTTGGGGTCCTGGCATTCTATCTTATGAATTTTAAAAGGAACACTGCAAGCAGCTTAGCCAAATCAGAATGAATTAAATTCATTAGCTGGGTCCGGGTGACAGTAAGTACCCCAGCAGAGCTGGCACAGGAATTAAGCCATTCTCTCCTATAAAGACCCGTCACTCCACTCCTAGCCTGGGGGGAAAGAGGGGAAGAGAGCTGGTGGAGAAAAAGGTGGAAGGAGGACAGGATGAGAAGGAGGAGGAGAGGAAGAGGGGTGTCATGACGTTTATGAAGGTCTGTTGGAGTGCTGGTTGGACACCTAGTGCCCCGAAGGCCTGGCATTGCAGATGGGAAAGGGAGGAGGAGGAGGAGGAGGAGGAGGAGGAGAGGATGGGAGAAGAGAGAAAAGACTTCTCCTCCTCCTGTCACCCCTGCTCGGAATCCAACTGCTTACTGGGACACACTGCAGAAACTTCAATTGAACATTTAAATAAATATTATTAACACATTTGGAAATGTATTCAACCACAAATGGTAGAGTTGCAGTTATAGAAGCAGTTTGTAGTATTGCTGATACACTGTCAATTATGTTTCTTACTAACAATACATTGAATACATTAATTGCAGGAATAATAATTAAAAGGCACCACATTTGATATACAAATATCAAACATCAAATACAACGTGTAAATATGTTTCCAATTTTCAGCGACAGGCACTGGTATTTCCTGGAGTGGGGAAAGCCTGTGTTTTGGGTCCCTGTTAACAAATTAGAGGGATTACGCTGGAGAGTGCCAGAGTGTGCTAATCCCATGCACTGGCCATGGACAACTGCACCTGGGGAGTGTGTGTGTGTGTGTGTGTGTGTGTGTGTGTGTGTGTGTGTGTGTGTGTGTGTGTGTGTGTGTGTGTGTGTGTGTGTGTGTGTGTGTGTGTGTGTTTGAGGGGACAGGATGAGGCCCTGTGGGGGAGTAATCCTGACCCCTACCAACACACACCCACACACACAGACACACTCAAACACAGAGTGATCACAGACCTGTCAACACCTGCTACCCATGGATCAGAGAAAAACACAATGTCTTCCAGGCGAGTTGAACAGTGAAGGGAGTGTCTCTGTTTCTATGTTTCGATTGCGTTGTTTAACTGTTGTGTTGTGTTGATTTGTGTGAGACTTGATTAGAACTTGATACATGATACATGTGGTAAGTAAAGGGTTGTGTAAGTTTGAATGTGTGTGAATGTGTACGTGTGTGTGTGTGTCTGAACCAATGTGCCATAACTCAAGAAGCCACTGAAGAGATCGTGCCATAAGCCAGATTTGCTCAGGACGCCATGGTCCAACAGATATTTGGATGCTGCCCACACCACCACCCCCCAGCCCCCTCCCCTTCCACACACACACACACACACAGACATGCACACAAAGACTTTTAGGAAGGCGGTCCAAATCCAAGTCAGCCTAGTAGGAGTCTCCTGGAACACACACACCAAAAGCATGCAGCACGCACACATGCACTCTCTAACCAACACGTACCCACACACACACACACACACACACACACACACACACACACACACACACACACACACAAGGTGCTTTCCCAGACTATGATGTAAGACTGGACCTCTCCACTGAGTAAGATGTATTACACTGCAGACTGACTCACAGCCATCCTTCACATCACAGGAAGAAATATGTCTCTTTTCCTTCATTTGTTCATCATTCCTCTTTTCTTTTGTGGTAAGCAGCCAAGCAGTCCGTTTATAAACATGTTTTAGTTATCAATCTGTAAGATTCAATAGAAATGTCAACACATGTTAGTGTAAACAACGACCAAGTCATCTTGAAATTACCCAAGAAGACTGTTTTGGTGTGTTTAACTTTCTAGCCTCTGAGCATCTTGCTAGACATCTTTAAACCCACACAGATAACATAGGTTTAAGGACAGGGAGACTATGTGTACTACATGCTCATTTGGACAGTAGTTACTGGGAGGAGGAGGAGGAGGAGGAGGAAGAGAGCAGGGAGGAAGAAGGAGGGAACAGCGGGTTTATGTCAATGCTAAAAATAATCATGGTTCTCCTCCAACCTACAGGTTGACATTATTATTACCTTGTAATTATAACAGACAGAGAGAATGAAAAACACAAAGAGAGAGAGAAAAGGGATGGGAAGAGGGGGTGAAGAAGAGAATACAATAAAGAGACAGGGAACGAGAGAGAGACAGAGAGAGAGAGAGAGAGAGAGAGAGAGAGAGAGAGAGAGAGAGAGAGAGAGAGAGAGAGAGAGAGAGAGAGAGAGAGACAGAGAGACAGAGAGAGAGAGAGATATTAGGCAGCCCTAAAGCAGCAAGCTTGCTTTCATGCAGCGGGGCCCTTTCAGGTTGAAGGGACATGAAGGTAAATCAGGGTTGAGGTGCTGTAGCTGGTTGTAGTGCTCTGGCAAGAGGGGTAGCAGAACGGAGAGAAGGAGAGAGGAGGGGGATCGGGAAGGAAGGAGCCAAGCTGGGTCGGTTGTGTTATGGTCAGGCTCCAGGTGTTTATACAGAGATGGCAGAAAGAGAAAGTGAGGAAGGGAGGGAGCTGGTGGGTAAGAGTGAGAGAGAGAGAGAGAGAGAGAGAGAGAGAGAGAGAGAGAGAGAGAGAGAGAGAGAGAGAGAGAGAGAGAGAGAGAGAGAGAGAGACAAAGAAGAGAGAGAGAGAGAAAAAGAAGAGAAGCTTGGTCTGCTTTGGTCCTGGAGAGCAGATCCAGACCAGATGAGGGTTGGAGCAGGGCATGGAGAAGGGGAAGGGGAGGAGAGCGGAGCAGAGGGGGGAAGGACAGAGGGCTAGAGGGATGAGGGGACATGTCTGTTCCAGAAGACCTTATAAGGTTTGGCTCTAGAGGTCCCAGAAGACACTAAAAGACTACAAATCCCAGTAACTAAACATAACTGAAAAGGTCACTTTCACCGCCCGTTTAGTCTTGCTAAGAACACTTTGAAAGCTAGACTTTAAACCCGTCTCCATCCTCCCTTTAATCCCTTTCATAGCTTCAAGGCCAAAGATTTCCCAATGAATCAGGGACAACCAAAAGCCAACACAACACCAGAGGCCCATTCACTATCCCTGTCCATTCTAGGGAGTGTGAATACCCCACTTTGCCCCTTTAACAAGCACCTGTAAAAGGTAATGGGCCGTACCAGACAGTCTCTTGTAGAGCCAGTCATTGTGCGGAGTCTCGGGTGATGCCTCAATCTCCAAAGGAGGGAGGGATTGGACTAATTACACAACCACCAGCTCCCATATTGGCCCTTGTTTAAACTGTTGTGCCTGATTCTACTGGGTTCGCCAGACATTATAATCAAAAACAAAACAGAATCAAGGAGAATTGCCATCTCTCTCTCTGTCTCACTCTCTCTTTGTCTCTCTTTTCCCCTCTGTCTCTCTGTTCCTATCTGTGTCTTTCTTCCTCTGAACAAATCAACCAACATCCTTTAGCACCTAGAAAATAAAGCCCCATCAAAAGCCCAATCAATTGAAATGCAGGGATGGAAGAAAACAGGGAGGGAGGGAGGGAGGGAGGGAGGGAGGGAGGGAGGGAGGGAGGGAGGGAGGGAGGGAGGGAGGGAGGGAGGGAGGGAGGGAGGGAGGGAGGGAGGGAGGGAGGGAGGGAGGGAGGGAGGGAGGGAGGGAGGGAGGGAGGGAGGGAAAAGAAAGACAAAGAGAGAGATCTATCCTCCAAATAAACTACCAGGCCTGCTATTATGGTATGTGTATGTGAGAGAGAGACCGTGTCTGGATAAGATTACACAGACATCTTAAGACATAAGCAGCTCCCACTACTTTAAACACAGCCCCCAAACAGACCAGCCAGGCAAACCAACCAGTCAACCAGCCAGCCTGTCACCCTGTCAGAACGCTTCCTTTTGGTCAAGGCTAACATTGCTTGCATTCACATGACTCTGAGCAAATCTTAAACAAAATAAAAACCTTCAAATATCCTCTCAATTTGATGAATAAGTCATTGATGGCAAGAGTTTGAAATGAAATATCTTATTCCTTATTTTATATTGGGCTGGTTGATACTAGTTGCGCCATGGATCATGTCTGAAGAGTAAGCAGAGCTTGGGCAGGTTTGTTAACAGGCACTGTTCTTGTTGGTCAACCGTAATCTTTCTCAGAGTTTTCCTGTGCAGTATATTATGCGGCACTGCTGCTAATTGAAGCTAGCATTTACATACAAAAACACATCCCCAAGACGCTACAAGCTAACCGTTCAACATGATAATCAGAATTAAGGGCGCGAGAATTGCCACACCTTCCTTCTTCGTTTTCCCAGGTGCAAAAAAAGACAAGAAAGAAAGAAAAAAGAAACAGAAAATTAAAGAGTGAAAAAACAAGCAGAGCAGAGGAGTGTAGCGGTGGAAAAAGTCTGTCAGAGACTGTAAACCAAGCAGAGAGGGGCAGTGGTGGGGGGTATGGCAGTCACACAGTACGGCTGTCTCTCCTTTAACTAGAACCAGGCTCGCTCCCATAACCAGTCCAATCTGTTTTCATTCGCTTGGGGAACAGAGTCTCAGTACACACACACACACACACAGACAGACATACTGTACGTACACATCTATGCATACGCACGCATGAGCACATGCAAACGCACACTGTCAGTGAGAGACAAGGATTCACTCGCTCACTCACTTACTGACTCACTTATTATTGTGATGTACTCACGTGACACATACTTTCACACACACACACACATTCATAAAGACACACACACACACACACACACACATGCACACCCCTTCCCCACACTCAGTAGAAGAGGGACTTCAAATATGTAACATACGGTCTCGTCTCTTAAAGGGACAGTGTATCACTTTCAACCTCTTCACACAAACAAACGCACAGACACACACTTAACTTCTCCACTCGAGTGAGTAAATGAAAGGACTGATTTAGTACAATGCACCTCCAGCTATTCTGCTCCCTTTCCCTGTACCTATCACAGGTGAAGTGTGCTTCACGTGGACTGCAGAAACCAAATCTCGTGTAGAGTACAGCACATATACACAAAGTGAGACACACAGACACACTCACTCACACGGGAAACATGCAGCGACACGCCTCTTGTCTCTTGCCTTACACACCACTACTATTAACCCAGGTGTGTGGAGCTCCAGCTTCGTATTTGAAACACAAGGTGTAGAGTAACAAGTGAAAAGGTGAAATGACAAAAAGGGGTGGCAAGTGGTTCCCTCGGCACGTTATCCTGCCAAACATGTGAGGGCCAAGGAGGGAGGGAAAGAAAGAGCAAGCGAAAGTGAGAGGTCGAGAATGGCAAGAGAGAAAAAGGGAGAGAGAAGGCGACACAACTCAACAGAGATGCCAATAAACAGAAAACGAGAGAAAATATAGGATACGGAATAGGCTGTGTGAGTACACTGCCTCTCAAATGTAGAGCCAAGAATCAGGACGACACGTGTCTATTTCGATCCTATCGACTTGACAAATGAGCCTAACCAGCTTCTGAATAATCTGTCTTTGGGGGTCCGTGGATGAGGCCTCCAGGGCCTCCTGGTGGAGCTTGTCCGTGAGGCCCCCAGAGAAGGGCAGCTGAGGTGGAGCTCAGCAGGCAGGTCTGTGAGTCACTGGATTCATTATAGGTCCATTTTGGGCGTGGTCTATACAGTACCCTAATGATCCCCAGCTGGCACCCTACTCCCCCTTACAAAAACAAGGAAACACTGGAAGAGACCATAAAACAGACTGGGTATTTAAAAACACAGGGCACTATAAAACAGCTCTGTGATGTGGTCTGTGTTGGGGCCTGGGATTATGTATGTGTCTGTGTGTGTGTGTGTGTGTGTGTTTTTACTAAATGTGTGTCTATAAGATAGATATGTCATATGCACTGGACCACTCTCTGTCTCTATCTCTCTTTCTGACTCTCTTTCTCCACAGAGTGGTATCCAGTTCCATCTGCAGCGAGCCCTACTGTCTATAGACAGTAATGATGGCCTCAACACCTGCTTTCAGCGCAGGGCTACTGTCTGGTGTGTAGAACCCCCTGACCTGGTCAGCCAGTCCTTTTTGTCCTGCATCCCTCATAAACTTTAACTAGGCCCATTTAGGTCAGGGATTTACAGCTGCATGTGCTGGGCGGTGTGTATGTGTGTCTCTACATCAACTTGCCAATGAACAATCATGCATGAAGGCATGTGTGTGTTTCATCTTGGCTTTCAGGTGGTAGGTGTGTGTGCAGTCATTTGTGTGTGTGTGTGTATGTGTTTGAGCATGTATATTGTATATCTGCATATGCATGTGTGTGTATGTCCTCCAGTAGACCAGCACTAGTACTCAGACAGGCTGGCTGACTTGCACAACAGAGAGCAGAATGCCCAATCATTCAACTTTCTCCAATTAGGACGGCCCGTTGGCCTGTGCACTGGCCGCACTCTGATTTGATTTCACATGGTACCTCTCACTTTCAAATTAGGCAGATGGCCAGCACTGTGCCGGCGGCCATGACGCATGGCACACTTTTGCCAACTAACAGCGGCCGCGGACCTTCGACAGGGAGACGAGCACTGGGGGGGATGATGGGCGGTGACTTCGACCAATCACGTTGTAGGCTGGCTCCGAAAACAAGAAGTGGGGACTATATGGGTGGCCTAAGCACGCTGCTGTTTGTAGCTGCTGAAAAGTATGGGGTTATCTCATATAATATTACGATTTGGCTGGGACAAAATATGACAAGTCCTCGGGTAATTAGGGGGGTGCGGGGCTGTTGGGCATGTAACAATACAAAACACTCCCCAACCTTCAATTTACTAGGAGGCATGCCTTTTATCTCCACACTACCTTCAGCTAGTGCAAGGTGTGTTCAAACTCCTTGCCACTGAGACAACAGGACTGCCAGTTTGTAGTAACATGCTTTCTCTCTCCCTCTCTCTCTCTCTCTCTCTCTCTCTCTCTCTCTCTCTCTCTCTCTCTCTCTCTCTCTCTCTCTCTCTCTCTCTCTCGCTGTCTCTCTCTCTCTCTCTTTCTCTCTCTGTTTATCCTCTCTCACACACACTCTTCCTCTGCATTTTGCCATCTTGGGTAAGCCCATGGATTCAGGTATGATTGAGCTACTGGGATGAGATAGAGGGATAGGAAAAGAGAGAGGGGGAGAGAGAGGGAGGGGAAAGAGAGAGAGAGACAGAGAAAGAGAGGGAGACAGGAAGAGGGCAGGGGAGGAGGGGTGGGGTGGGCATGTACGCGTTACTAATCAGAAAGATGTGTAGGGCAGCACTGAGTGGCAGCTTGTGGCTCTGTGCCAGTATTATTTACCAGTAAAAAACCCTCCTGCTAGCATACATAAATACTGTATGCCTTGCAAGCAGGCCATTTTAGTCAACCAACAGATACAAAGACTAGGAACAGAGCACATTAAAATACAACGATTGCAACGGCATAAATATCAAACAAAATGTTACCTGCTAAACAGATTTTTTTCTGGTTCTTGGGAAAAGAACTGAGATTCTTTCTCAGTGGGAGAATACACATTTCTTATTGATTTAAAAAAAAAACTTCTGTCCTCCAGCCTCCCTTTTTGTAATCTGTGATGCTGTGCAGAGAAATCAATAAAACTTCTGTAGCCAGCATCGTTTGTTTGTTTTCTCCCTCTAAGTGAATAATTTGCGGCTGTTTGCTGGGGCAGAGCGAGCTTTGATACGACTGGCTTCTGGTGTGAGGAAGCCTTCTGCGTGTGAACCTCGACAACCCCCCCCCGGCCCTCCATCCCATCCCCTCTCCTCGCCAACCCCCCCCCCCCCCCCCCCCCGCCTAATCCCAACTCTTGTTTTATGGCACTGTCTGCCTCCCAAAGTGGAGACATGCAAGCGTCGAAGTCAGTGGCATTGTCCAGTTGCTCTGTGTGGCGGGGACGAAAGAGAGAGCATTAAACATGGGGACCTGTGTGCGTGACCACAGCCAACATGGCTGGCACACGAGGGGAAGGAGGTTTGGATGGATGTGAGCTTCGTCTCTTAAAGAGGGTTAAGGTGAGCCTTCATGTGCAGCTCCTTGCTGACTCTATGGTGCACATGGGAAGGAAGAGGGTTAAAAGTACCCTAACAAAGTCTTAGCTCTAACCTCCACCAGACCCAGCCACCAATCCCACTCCCTACAAGGTCAGTATGGTCTGTAATAGGACACATTCCCCCGACTCAACAGATGGGTGCAATTCCTGCTAAAGGTCTGATTACAGGCCTCCCATAAACAGGCATTTCCTCTATACATACAAGGGAGAAGGCAAGAGGGGGGGGGGAGAGAGAGAGAGGAGACCGAGTATAAATATCGATACTACAGGCCTCATGGGACCACAGAGACTGGCCAGGCGTGTGTGTGTGTGTGTGTGTGTGTGTGTGTGTGTGTGTGTGTGTGTGTGTGTGTGTGTGTGTGTGTGTGTGTGTGTGTGTGTGTGTCTGTGTGTGCACGTGTGTGTGTGTGTGTGTGTGTGTGTGTGTGTGTACAAACAGCCGATAGCATGTGAAATTGGGCAAACTTAAGCCCCCTTAAACAAGGGAATCAACATGGCACACAAACAGACACACACAAGTACAACCATGCGGACACACATAGATACACAAACATGCACACACGCACGTACACACATACATGCTCACATAAAAGTGACAGAGCTGTGGGTAATGAGCCCTTGCAATGACAGTACACCAGACGCAGAAAAAACCCTTTGCCTCCCCACCTTCTCCATGGACACAAAAAGCCCCCTCGGTTCCTTGTAATTGAGGTTTAAATCCTTTTCTAACATCCCTCCATCCCTCCATCCACCAGGCACCAGCAAACATGCGTTCCTGCGACACAGGGCCCCTAATCCCCCCTAGTTTAACAGAGTGAGAAATTAGCTTTTGTTAAGTGGTGATTTCTTCACGACTAAACGCCAACAGCCCATTGTGGAAGATACTCCAGGTTGGAGTGGCCTCATTACTCCGGGACTGGGGTTTAAACTGGGAGAGGTGGGCTAATTCCCCGGGAACGCTGCGTGTTTGGGAACGTGGTTCCGACCCAGGAGAGGCGGCGGGCAGCCAGCCGATCAGAGTGGGGCCCTGGAACCAACGCTAATCCCTTCCTGTCACATGTCCACCAAGCGATGTGCAGCAAGGAACGGCGTCCATTGTGCCATGCCGTGCCGACAACGTTTCCTTTTTTTTCTCTCTCTCTCTTTTTTCTCTCTCGTCCAAAGAAGCTTTGCGCCGTAAACGTGTCCCCTCGCCTCAGCCGAGTCCTGCTTAGGCAGAAGCCTGAGGGGTTTATCTCCTGTATTACCTCCACTCACAGCTCCACCTGAAAGTGTGTGTGTCTGCGTGCATGTGCGCTTGTGCTCGTGTATGTTCTCCCATCACTGCCCGAGCATGTGTGCCTCCCACCCGTACACCTTACACCCACCCATCACCACCACCACCACTTTACAAATTTAAATCTTCGACGAGACACTACTTGTGAAATCAAACAGTGTCAGGTGAATCCCCCACCTTAGCCGTGGCAGAGAGATAGGAGGACAGGAAGGGGCTTGACTCTTGAACATTGCCATGGCTTCTGTCTCTCACTGCTCCTGAGTAAGAGAGTGCTCTGTCAGGCTGAGGAGAGAAAATTAGTTCTGAGGAAAATCTATTTTCAACAACAAAGAGAAAGAATCTGTGACTGGTTTCAATTTTCATTCGAATTGTGAAGGTGCCTATAAAAAAAAAAGAGTAATTCCGGAGGACTTAGTTACATAGTTCGAAAGCTCTCTGTCAGCACACCAATCCAAACAATTAAGGGGGAGGACTCTTAAGTGCAGGGGGAAAGAGCTAGCCAGCAGCATGTGCAAACCATTTTTGCGCTGGCGGTTGCATCCAAATTAGTGTCAAGTTTATTCCCGCAGTGGAAGGAAAATACCAAAAATCGACAGCACCACGAAGCACCTTGCGCGGTGTCAGCTCCTCAATGTGCACTCAACATAAAAAAAAACATTAAAAACTTGGTTTATTCCAAGCTTTAACACTCAGGTGTTTACGGTCGCACGCCTGTGGGGGCCAACCAAACACTTTCACAGAGATTCTACGTCTCACTGAGGCTGTGGAGGTAGTGGGGATTTCAGCAGCAAGAGTCTTGCTCTTAGCAAAACATTGGCAAGGGAAAACCACCTTGGTTTTCTTTTGTGAAAGTCATCAGCTTCTGACCTCAGAGAACAAAAAGAAAGAGAGAGGGTCTGTCAGCAAGAATGTCATGTACCCTCAACTGGGCCTAGTTTATTTACTCCTGTCACTTATTCTTCTCTTTCTTGCACACATTCAGTTTACACATACTTGTGTATATCTTAACACAGTGGCACACATACATATACACACACACACACACACCCTACAGTGACATTCACAAAAGGAACACAAAGAGGTACAGCCTTTCCTCGAGGGTATTGGGATATAATAACATCAGTTAGCGTTTTAAAATGTATACGGATGTATCCTTCTATTGGTTTGCATGTGTCTATTGTTATCTTCAAAAAGCTCTCTGTGTGTTTTCTTACTTCTCTGTCTCACTCTACCAACACCTGTTCATCAATGAAAGAGCACAGCAAACATCCCTTTATCAATTTATCTCACCTTTAAAATGTATTTTAAGGCCTAAAAAATCTATCGCCATTTCATAAAAGCAATGTGTCAAATTATCTACCGAGGCCTATAATTTGTAAAATTAAGTTTCCCTCTGCACAATTATCTGTGCTCCTGTGACAACGCAACTTGAGCGAAGACCTTTTAAAATCTGAGCCCATCTCGTAAGGCCCTGCCAGAGCTGTCAAGCACAGGCCGATGCGCTGCCTAGCTCTCCCGTGCTGCGCGTCTGTCTGCCTCTAGAATATCTTTGTTTTGGCCCGAGCCCCAGACTCTCCACGCTGGTAGACTCTCTGGGTTTCATTCTGTCGTTACGTTCAAATGAGCTAGGAGACCACCAGTTTCTTCTCTCCAAAAAGAAAACACACACACACGCTCTTCTCTTTTCCACACTAGTTTCCTTTCATTCTTTTTCAGCAGGCTCTTGGTTTTGCTAGCTTTTGTGCATCCCGGAGAATCACACATGTCCGATCACACACACACACACACACGCTCTTACTGCTGTGTGAAGCTTCTGCCAAAACCACTAGTGAAAGGCCAAAATTCCATGAGCAAATGCTCAAGCTCCGAAGGCCAATGAACAAAAACTTTCAGCTGAGCTTTGGGGTCTGACATGTAGCACTGCTTCTACAAACCAATCTTATAGCCCCTGTGGAGCATTTAAATGGGTTTCGTCTTGAGGGAAAAGCTTAAAATAAAACAAGAAGCGCTTAAAAATCAACATTTGCTGAACACCGCCTGGATAAAAGGATGGTGGTTTTTATGGAGCTATTACCACAGGAGTGTAAAAAACAAAGGATCTAGCACACGTTGATGTCACCGGTGATGCTGGAATGAGAGTTAAATTATCCAGAATGCACTCATTGGTGACGGTCAGATCAAAACAAATTAAATCCCTTTAAGCTGTAACTATTGACCCGAGACCAACAAAAAAAAACAATAGAGCTAAAATATACATTTAAGAACAAATTGTTAGAAACAGGGTGATAGGTGGATAAAATCATATCTTGAAGAGGACACATTTTAGTTGGCGTCATTCAATATATGATACACAACAATACACAATCAGGCCTGCTCACCATATTGGCCTGAAAAATAAGTGGGTTTTGTTTGAAACAAAGAACCAAGAGGTAAACAATAGATTTGAAACGGCTGTCTGAGAGCAAGAGTATTTTCGTCTGGCTTCTGTGTATTGTTCTGTTCGAAGGGATTCCTTCGGAAAAGCTCTGCTTTTCTCTCTAGCAGCAATTAGAGGAGATTTGGGAGAATGATGTGCAGAGTAGCAACAAGAGGAGGAAAATAAGCCTGCCGCAAGATACACAAATATGCTAGCGTCTCTGTCTCGCAGTAACACCCTTCCATGCTCACCCCCCCCCTTCTCTTCCACATCCTCTCTTCATTTCAGCCCCGCTATCCTTCTGACCCCCCTACTTCCTAACACACACACACACAAACGCACGAATATGCACAAGCACACGCCTCCTCCACCAATCACATCACTGACGCCAGGACATCAATTCTCGCAAGTCGCCGAAAATTACCATGCATGAATGCAAAAAAGCCTGATCAGGAGTAATTAACACGGCTTCATATGCAAATTTTATTAATGCAGAACTACAAAGTCATTATGCAAATGAAACCTTCGTCAAGCCTCTTGACAAATATTCAGAGCTCCAGCCAGGGAGCAGGTTTTGCTCTCCCTCTCTCTCTCTCTCTCTCTCTCTCTCACTCTCTCTCTCCCTCTCTCTCCCTCTCTCTCTCTCTCTCACTCTCTCTCTCTCTCTCTTTACCTCTTTACCTCTCCTTTCCGCCCTACCTCTCCCTCCCTTCCTCCCTCTTTCTCTCTCTTGCTCTTCCTCCCTCCCTACCCATCTCACCCACTCTCTGTCTCCCTCTTTTCTCTCCTTGGCTCACCCCCCCCCCCCCCTCTCTCTCTCTCTCTCTCTCTCTCTCGGCCCCTCTCTTTTTCTTTGCCTTATTTTTTATGGCATAGCGGAGAGAATGTATGACAAGTCTGTTAAGTTATTTTAGACTTGAGGGATGGCAGTGTTTTACGGGGTTTGGCGGATTAGCATTGGATAGCGCTGATGGCTAAGAGTGTGTATGTATGTGTGTGTACGTGTGTGTGATTAGAGAGCTGGCTGAGGCTAATGGCTGTTTGGCTGTTTGGCTCTGGAGCGAGGTAATGAACCTGTGATTCAGAGGGGAAGACGAGAGGATGGAGAGATGGAAGGGAGGGAGGGAGGGGGGCGAGAGAGAATGTATGAATATGCATGAGACTTGCTGGCTTTGATGATTAAAGAAAATTTTAATATTTAAATGAGTGCATGCAAAGTGATTAACTCGGGGAAGAGGCAACGAGGCAAAAATCGCAAAAAGGATTTTGAAGATGCTAAGAAGTACATAAGATGCAGCTTTCCCTTTGCATGCTGTATTAATGACTAAAACGGTTTCTCTTTCTTTTCCTCTCCTCTCTCTCCCTCTCTCCCTCCCCAGTCTTTCTCACTGTGTTTCCTCCAAGGCTATTTTTCCTCAGCTTTCTTCTCCCCGGTGTCTGGACTCAGTCCAGGGGGTAGAATGAGGGGTCCATCTTAAACTAGGTGTAAAGGTACACTTTCCCAGATTAGGAAGCAGTCGATGAAGAAGGGGGGGGGGGGGGGTCATCAAATAAGTCTCATGCGTTGGTGTGAACTCTTTAAGGCCATCTAATTGCTAGAGCAGCAAGTCTCTATGCACACACATACCAAACACACACACATGGTCCACGGAGTAAGTAACTACTGTGAACTACCAGTTCACTTGGTAAATGTCAACTTAATTATTGAGATCAATAAGAAAAATGGCAAATACCGGACGTGTGTCTCTGTACGTGAAAATGTGTTAGTTTGATGTTTGTTTGCACATTTTTGTATCCACAAGCATTCCAACTAGGAAGTTCAACTCCTCAATACCTTAAATATGTATCATGTCTTTGCACACACACACTAACACACAGGCAGACACACTTGCCTATCCATGTGCATTAGAAGTAAAAAATACCTCTCTCATCAGAACATTCCCAACAGCATTAGAAAAGTCAGAAGGAAGAGAGGAGGAGGAGAGAGCGAGAAAAGGGCCGAGAGAGAGATAAGAACAGAGAGCAAACTGAAACAGTGTGTTTGTGTATGCACACATACTTGTTTGCGCATGAACAGAGATGAGGGGGGGGGGGGGGAGAGGGAAGGAGACAAAAGTGAGCAATTACCACTTCAGAAAGCGTCCGCTTGGTTCCAGCCTCTCCTGGTGTTATTGGAACAACAGAACAACAAGAGCACCAGTCAAGGGTGGAGAGCATGTTCAATCAAACTGACATTGACTAGACCTCACATAGCAATCTCCAGATATTAACTGATGCTGGCATGGTCCAACTCGAGCTATATCATAACCCTGGTCATAGCTACACCTTTGTGCATTTTAGGTTTGGCATTTGGATGATCTTTGATGCACAAACACATGGTCAGTGTTTTTGTAACTTATTTTCACGATCTTACTGCCAGTCCTGTGCTATTGATTATTAAAGAAGTGTACAGGTGTCTCTGTGAGTGTGCATGTGTTAGTGTGCATCTGCGTGTGTGTCTGTGAGTTTTTATGTGCGTGAGTCTGTTCTCCTGTTTAAGTGTAAAATGTCTGGATTGAGACATGCTTCCTTGATGACAATTTCCTCTAACTTCTGAGAGGTGTGTGTGAGTGTGAGTGTGCGTGTGTCTATATCCTCAAGGCAAAAAGGACATTTGATATTATCGAGACAGAGAGAGAGAGAGAGAGAGAGAGATAGGGGGGACGAGATAGATAGGGAGAGAGACCGAGTTGTGTGGAAGAAAGAACAAGAAGCATGAATAATAAGGTAAAAACATCCCTCACATCAGCAGTGCATGAGCCTGGCACGCTGGCATGCTGTCAGACAGCTGGCACGGGGGAAGACATTCTGACGAAACACCATTCTCTGGGCACAGTGTCAGACATAGGGAGGCGGATAGCTGAGTTGAACAGGAAGTCAAATTGGCATGCCTGTGTGTGCGTGTGTGTGTGTATCCAACAAATGTGTGACAATGTATGTGTCTGTCTCTATGTGTATCTGTCTGCGTAGGTACACATGTGTATGTGTGCGTATCTGTATAAAGGCGAGCGCGCGTGTGTGTCCTGGTAGTCGCTGCACGCCTTGTAAGGTGCTCCTCAGAGACAGAGTGTGGCAGTCAGTCGGGAGAGAAGCAGTGGTGTTTGAAGTAAATATCTTTATAAATATAGCAGTGAGTCTCATGAAATATTCAGGGGGTTCTGGTGAGACCTAGGTCAGATATGACTCTTCCCCTCTCTCTCTCTCTCTCTCTCTCTCTCTCTCTCTCTCTCTCTCTCGCTCTACCTCTCTCTCTCTCTCTCTTTCTCTCTCTCTCTCTCTCTCTCTCTTTCTCTTCTCACGTTGCACACCTGTTAGCAGTGTAAACCGTGGCAGACTTAAAGATGGATATAAGAGGGGGACAGGAAGATAGTAGGAGCGACGAACAGAAGGAGAGCGTCGATGGGTTAGGAGAGGAAGAGCAGGCTAAAGGGTACAAGTCACATCCAGGAAATCAAATGGACAGAATCAAGGACAAAACAAACAGGACTTTCAATTGTAATTTCTGCAATTTCAATTGTATAATACAAAAGACGCTACAAATTCCAAAGCCACGATCCCTGAAGACGGTATTTCCTCTCCTCATTCAGCGGCATCAAGACTCCTCAGCTCTCCCTTCACCTCCACAACATTGAGCTTCGCTACTTTACATTCCAAAATTGAATTACTTGTTTGCATCAAAAGAGGCTCAACCTTGTGTTGTCTTTATTATTCCAACTATTCAACTGAACCGGTGCCCTGAGTATAAAACACGCAAGCACACGCGTGTGGCCATCAGCGACACACAATACACATCATGTTAAAAAGGTGCTTTCAATCACCTTCGAAAAGGGTTTCTGCGTTTCCATTTTGATCATATGTGTATGTTTTTCATTCTTTCTCTCTCATCCTCTCCAGGCCTGTTCAAGTGGACTGGCGTAAAATATCTAAATTAAAACCCTGGTTGACAAGTGTTTAAGAGGTGCAAACCACCATATCAGTAACTGTTAAAGCTCTTTGTGTGCAGGGTCCCTCTTTCTCTCTCTCCATGTCTGTCTATGTCTCTCTCTCTTTCTATCTCCTTGTTGATTTCTTCCGCCCAGCCTGAACCTCTCTCTCAGCATGGACGCATATGAAAACCACTTCCTCTCCTATCTACGACAACCACACAGGCCTCCAATCAATTAGCAATTAGTAAGCTGTACTCAGAAACATTTTCAGGATGCTCTTGATGTTATTCAGTCCATGAAGGTATGACCAAAGACAATTACTTTTCTCCTCCTCCTTATATGTTGATTGGTTCAAGATTGAATATCTCTCGACAATCTAATTGGTCTAAAATCTGGGAAGATGTTTTAGATCCCCCACAACTTCAGTGTGTGCAATACAGTGAATATTTGATTTAATTAAGGCTTATTAAACATAATTGCATTTCACCGAAACTTAAGACGGCTCCAGATAGCGACGTGAAAAACATTTGAACTCCAATCTCAAGTGGTTCCTCTTCAATAGCGGGGGTAGATAACGTTGACTTCCCTTGCCATGCTTAGGGAGAGGGAGGGAAGGAGGGAAGGTTTTTGTCTATGAAAGAGTATGTGGTAGAAGGTATAAAGGCATGAACTTTCTCTGCACAGTACATACTCTCTTTCTGAGTCTATCCAATACACCTATAGATCAAAGAACTATAATTATTTTTTCATATAAAAAGCTTCAAGGAGAAGAGTTACAGTATGCTTCCACCTCAAGTGATCTAGAAAAATTGAAGAAATAAGAGAAGGAGAAAGAAAAAGAAGAGTATAAGGAGGAAAGAGTGTTGGAAAGGCCTTCTCTGCCATGTGGTCTACAGTAAATCCATGTCTGATGTTTATCTCCAGCACTGGTAAGAGGAGAGGAGATACGGGAAGGCAAGGCCGACTTAAAGGTGGATGTGCTGACAACAGAGAGCTGAGTCCGATAAACAAGTTGCCTGTCTGCCTGTCAGTCTATTCTACTGATTTATAGCCACCCCCACCCCAGCCCCCAAAATGCATTTGGGTAAAACAAAGGTTTTCAGAATATGTAACACAATTCTTATCACTTTTCCAAAAACGGCACCTATCATGTGACAGGAAGTAAGTGTTGAGGCCAGCCCCTTCCCTTGTCAATCAGCTGGAAGGTTCTGAGTCAGTGATGTGGTGGGAATTGGCGTATGAACAAAGCATCAGTGGACTTCTGACTGCCAGCCCGGGCGGCGTGTCCGGGGTCAGATGGAGAGAGGCAACTGACAAAACTGGTGTTTGATTTGAGACACTAAACAATGTAGGTGCCACCGCCCCCTCAGCCCTGTAAGGTGATAATGTTGTTCCTCCAATCTGATTTTTTTGTGATTTTGTGAACGCTGAAAAACATCTTTCCCTCTCTCTCAGTCTTTCACATTTTTTTTTTCCCTCACTAGAGGCTGACAGATGGATATATTGAGGAGAAAAAAAAAAAAAAGAGAAATTCATGAAAAATGATCAGTGCTTTGGAGAGCACCGATCATTCTAAGACTGGCTCGGTGCGAGAGAGTGTGAGTTTGATGTGTGTTGGTGGATGTACTGTTTGTGTGTGTCTGTGTGTGTGTGTGCGTCTGTGTGTACCTTATTTTTTTCCATTTTCCATTTCATGTGGGGAACAAATGGAAGTGGAAAGGTTTAGCATAAAAGAATACTTTAACCTGCTGGGAGGCAATTACAGAGCGTTGTCGGCTACGCGGGCGCTGGCGTTTTAGCCCGGTGCACAAGCTGACATTCAGGCTTCTTAATCACTTTCTGAGGACGCCTCCTTCTCAGTATTTCCTTGCCTTGACACCAGATTATTTCTACTTCTCCCTTCCGCTCTTTCTCTGTTTTTCCCATTCAGTCTTCCTTGATCTCACTAAAGACTAATGAAATAATTTACCTAATGAAAACTTAACTCAGAGAAAACAGCCAAAAATGGTTTTCAAAGGCAAAGTCATATTTCAATGTACTTTTTTTTATTATTTATCTAGAGGTGGCAAGAGAACATGCTCAAAATAAAATGTGAGCTTAACCAAAAATAAGAACATTTGATTCTTTTTTTTTAGAAGAATTTTGTGCTTTTTGGAACATAATTTAAGTGGAAAATTGTAAAATACTGAGGGTTAATTTGAAAACATAAAATGCTATTACTGTAATATAGTTTATTGTTGGTGCAGTACACATCCAATTGAACCGCCATTATGTTTTGGCTTTTAATGTGAGAATTATTTCTTAGTATGTTATTAAGAAATATTGTGCAATTTCACTTTCAGACTTAACCACAGCTAATACCAGACATCGAGTTATTCTCACAAAGTGCAAACAATAAGATCTAGATTATGTTAATAAAAAAGCTTTTTTGTAAACAAAATGCATACACATATACATAATGTGTCTCATTAATATGACCTCAAATTAACAATACCAATCAATTAGTGCACATGCGTGAGCATATTTCTGAATACTGCAGCAGCTGTGTCATATCATTAAGTAGTGGCCTATTTGTGTCCTTTCTATATTTCTTCCCCCTTTGAGAATATATGTGTCAAATAAGTGTCAAATGAAAACACTATGAAGCTTAAGCTTTTTTTGGAGCAAACATTGTAACAATCCTCCAATAACAACACTGAATATGTATTTGCTGTGAGTCAAAAACATATTTGTCATGACATTTCCCACAGAGCGGTTAGAAAGTTCTATCTTGGCCAGAAGAGAATGGGTCAGGACAGGCCTCAGAGGTGTAAGATAGAGTAGCATGGTTGTAAAATATTGATGAATTCCCCTCCCCCCAAACAGTAGTTTACAGCTTGGGCAAAACCACAGAACAGCACACTTAGGAGCTAGCTACTCAGTAGCTACATGCTAATACACTCAGAAGTAGATGTACTAGTCCACTCAGAAGATGTAAAGACACATTAACAGGTACAGATAGTAATACACTTAGTGCTGCCCCACTACACATACTGTAGTGTGGGCAATGTGTTGGTACTATTCAAGTATGTTGTATTGTGAATGTCAATGTGTCTCTGACTTGATCTGCAATGAAAGTGTGCGTGTCACTTCCAATGGCTGTCTAAACAAGAAAGTAACAAATATGTGATTGGATGATGGGTAATTGTATCCCTTCCTTTTATCAGGAACATTTAAACTCTTGAAGTGTAACGCCAGCTTTGGATAATTGACCTCTGGTGCCGCAAGTTAGCTTCATAAATAACTATTTCAGACCCGACTAGGAACAAAAAACAAGGACAAAAACTGTGTCGTAAGCCTCTTCCTGCTCCCACCTCCCCTGGTGATCGTCCATGCCGGAATATTATTTTATGAGCCCCATTTCACTGAGTTCCCTCCGGGTTCTATGCGAAGGACTTGATGGGCGCTGTTTTGAAAGATAACTACTCAAGCTCTTCTTCCCTGCCTGCAGCTGGTCTCAAACTAAACTACCTCTTTACCCCACAGAATAGGAAACTAGACTCTTTTTAATCCCTTTTCTGCACCCCCCCCTCCTTTTTTTCTTTGCCTATTTGAATTTTAATGAGCTTTTCACCTTTTTAAGCAGCTGGGCTTAGTCTGGATTTCTCACTGAAAGTCAGGGCGAGTCTCTCCCTCTCTCTTTTTGTCACATTTGAAGCAGTTTGTTTCAACCAGCCAGTCCTGGGGGGGGGGGGGGGGGGGGTAGAGGCCCTGAGTGGGTAATGTGTAGTTCCTTCTGCCACCATGCCCCCCCCCCTCCCTTCCCTCACTGTCTCCCCCATACCCACCCATACACACACACACACCACTGAAAAACGGCCCCTCTGTATTCACACCCTCTCCCACCTCCCTCTCTCGCCTCTCTGTCTGTTCGTCTCTGGGTAAAGTACACCATGACAATCTCTCCAGGAAGCCCTCTCAGTCTACCAGAGAGGTAAATGAGCATGTGTGTGAGGGAGGGAGTCAGCAAGGTGCTGTTGTTGTGTGTTTGTGTGTGTGTGTGCGCACATGTAATAGGCTGAGTAGACAAGGAGAGGGGAAGGATTCATCTCTATTTTGTGTCCTTGTGTGTTACTGAGAACGCGTTTGCATTTTTCCCCAGTGCTGTGTATGGCCCAGACAGAACGGAAGACTTACAGAGAGAGAACCAGGAAGTGACAGCCTATGACACAACCAATGCCAAATCATCCCAGATCATATTTACTTTCAAAACCCTTCTACCTCCCTCTCCCCAAGACACGTGTTTGTGTCAAGCTACGCCCTATTCGACAATCCCAATACTGATTCTATGGAGCGTTTGTATCCGTGTGACCCTTACCTGCTGGAAGGTTCTCTTGCTTCGGGCAAATTCCTTTGCTGGGCGTCCTCCTCCCCACTCTCTCTCTTCCCTCCTCGTCCTCCTCCGGTGTCACCTGGAT
The DNA here is from genome assembly GCF_021917145.1 of Hypomesus transpacificus. NCBI lineage: Eukaryota > Metazoa > Chordata > Actinopteri > Osmeriformes > Osmeridae > Hypomesus > Hypomesus transpacificus. The sequence goes on from NC_061062.1 coordinate 9,313,189, forward strand.
TCCGATTTCCACCGGTTCGACCACTTTGCGAAGCTCGCCGATGCCGTTGCGTTGGTGGTGGGGATGATGATGGTGATTCTGGCTCAGGTGATGCGTCTGGCGATGGTTGGGCGCAGAGGCCAGGCTGCCGTTCCCTCCACCGCCCCCTCCCCCTCTGAGGTCGGTCATCTTCTCGTAGCAGCCAGAGGGCGCCAGGCCGTGGCACTGCTTCTTCTTGTGCTCAATGAAGAGCAGGATGTCGCCCAGCGGGAAGTTGGTCTGGCACTGTCCGCAGGTCAAGAGGTCGTGGTCGCCGCGTAGCTCGGCCGGCAGGCCGTCCACCAGGCTGGGGTCGAGGGGGTGGGGCAGGCCCAGCGCCAGGGCTTGGGCCTGTGGAAGGGAGAGAGCGTGGGAGAGAGGAAGGGCCTCGGAGAGGATGGCGCCACCGTCCACATGGTCAGTCTCTGCTGCGAGACGGAGGAGAGAGAGAGAGAGAGAGAGAGAGAGAGAGAGAGAGAGAGAGAGAGAGAGAGAGAGAGAGAGAGAGAGAGAGAGAGAGAGCAGGAGGGAAGGGGAAAAAGAGAAAGTATTATTAAAGTTGCATGCTGAAAGTGTATTTCAGGTGGTGATATCTAAATAGGAGTCTGCTTATAACCTCTTTGTGTACTAATTCTCTCAACATTACAAGGTGGGGGCTAAAGGAGCTCATCTTTCAGGCAGGTTCTGTACTTGTATAAAGATCCAGTAGGTCTTGCTTCACAGTGGAACAGAGAACTCCTGGGTAAAGACTCGCTTGTTTTGCTGAGGAGACAGTTATTTTCAGTTTCCCCTGATTGCCACGACGACCACACACCTGGCATAGCCTTCTCGGTGTGTGTGTGTCTCTCTTGCTCACACACACACACACACTCAGGCGAGTGGCGGACATTTTGATAAATCTGCATGTGTGGGGCTGGGAGCAAGCAGAAAAGTCACAGCGCTATAAATATGCAGCCTAGAGCTGGAGACAGAGGGATGGAGGGAACAAAAAAAAGAAATGAACGAAAAGAGATGAAAAAATCTAGTCACACAAAGTAAAAAGAAAGACAAAAAGAGAAAGGAATAAAAGAAAAGAGGAGGGAGGGAGGGAGGGGTCGAGGATAGAGAAATAGACAGAGAGAACAGTCAGGAGGCGGAGGAGGGGAGGATGAATGAGAGGGATTGCAAGAGGAGAGGTGTTTGCACGGCCGCCAAAGCATGAAGCTATGCAGAAGTGCAGGTCGATTCCATCACCCACATACACAGAACCTCAAGAGTTGTTCTTTGTCACACACACTCTAACCCCCTCTCCGTTCTCCTGTCTCTAGACACTCTTTGTCTCATTACACTGAACATCTCCATTCCCCCCCTCCCCCCATACCCTTCATTTTTAAGTCACATTTGAACACTTCTCTAACATAACGTTTCGAATGTCCGGGTGCCATCACCACACTGCGTAAATGCCAGGTGAGGGTTAACGAGAAGCACACTCATTAAAAAAGGCAGGGAAAACCCGCCTGGGACAGGCCAGTGTACAGTACACCCACCTCTTCAACCAGAGCAGACACACAATCACACCTTCTCACAAATCATACAATTACCCCTTGAGCTGACAGTTTACACACACACACGCACGTACACATACACACACCCTCGCTTCTCTCCACACTTACTTCCTCACACACACCCCTCCCCGCCGCTGAACTGTTAGAGATGAAATAAACTACTTTTTTCTGACGGACAGTTTTCTCACAGGGCGCCATTTCCTGCGTGTGTTGTACTGCGACCCTCCTGACCTCGACTCGCCGTAGCGCATGTCTCCACCCTGCACCGAGCACTAACCTCAGCCGCAGCTGTTAGAGCCTCGTTCTGAGCAGCCCTGAGCGAGTATGAGAGTGTGTGTGTGTGTGCTCGCCTGAGTGAGCCTGTGTGTATGTCAATGCGTTTGATTGTGGCAGGCTGTGTGTGTGTGTGTGGGGGGGGGGGGGGGGTGTGCGTGCGTATGTGTCCTACTGTATTCGACCGCTCTCTGGTTCAGGTTTAAGCGTGCAGAGAGTTCTGTTTGTAGATGCGTGAGGCCAAACATAAACTGTGATGCTATCGCAGGAACTATGGGTAAGATGTTATCCACACACACCAGCGGCAGAAGGCGGGTAGAGGAAGAGAGGGAGGGAGTGAGGGAGGGGCAGGGTGAGCACCAAGGTAGAGAGAGAGAGTAAGGGAAGAAAGAGGGTGTTTTGGTGCCATACTGTAGTCATCCCCACGACGATGATACTTGACAAACACAGAGTGAGAAACCCCTTGTCAGAAACAGAAGGGTGGAGTCCTGGAAGTAGGATTACCAGACCAGGGGGAAACACAGGGAGGCAGAAGAATCAGAGGCAAAGCTAGGCAGCGTCGGAGTCAGTAGAACAGAGCTCCAAGAGAGCCTGGGAGCCCCTGGCAGTGTGCTCAGGTAGCCCTGTTTACATCTCCCCCAGGACTCGCTCTCCTCTCCACTAATTTTAGATGATGGATCACCACCAAGCTGGCCACCCTTCTGCCATTTGTCCACGCTCCAAATTATAAATGCAGACAGATTTGTAATGTCAAGCTGCAGCGGCAGGCTCCAGATGCAGGAGTCCACCTTTGGCATCCATGTTGATTTTTGGCACAGGTTCATTTTCTCACCGTCGGCATTGCCTGTTCGATTTGCTTGTCGACGCTAACGCTGTTAAAGGGAGAAAGTACATTTCCTCTCATCTGCTTCTTAAGGGCTTTCTTAAATGGCAACTGAAAATGAAAAGACGGCTGACAATCGTGTCGCGTTGTGTGGAGGCAGTTTGTGTTTCATCCACGACAGATGATTTGACGTAGGTGAGAGGATCTCATGTGGCGTTTGAGGAGGGGCGGTCATCGTTGGTCTATCATGCCGGCATCTGCTCTACGTGTGCAGGACATCGCTTTGTACATGTAACCACTGTGTTGGGTTATAAGACAAGGGGGGGGGTAACATCAGCTGGCCAGTCTGTGTGTGTTTGCATGCCATGACGTGTGTGTGTGTGTGGGGGGGGGGGGTGTAGGCCTGCGTGAGTGTTTGCATGTGTTCATGTTTCTGTGTGTGTGTGTGTGTGTGTGTGTGTGTGCGTGCACATGTATGCCATGGCCTGATCCTAACGACCCCCACACACAGATAGGCAGAGAGCCTAGGAGCCCTGCAGGCAGGACTGGGCCATCTGTGCATCAAATTAGGCTGCAGAGGTTCACGTATGTAAATGAACAGGCCACAGAGATCAGCATACAACAACTCGCTCAAAACAATACTGGAAGAAGACTCTTTGTGTGACCTAGAAAGATGACCATTCCAAGCCGGCTCACCATATGGAATATAAGCAGCTTAGAATGTCTCCACAGCTCCGAAAATATGTTAATTATTATCTTAATTAAGGGAGATTAATGTGAAATCCAAAGTAGAGGAAATACTGACGAATGCAAAATGTATTTCCTCAAAGATGTCTTATTTTATCACATCACTGAATGTAAGTATAGTATGGCTCTGTTTGACAATCTGAGAGATAGGTTGTTCACTCTAACTCATTTTCTTTAAGAGAGCTTCTGAAGCCTGCCAGAACAGCTCAATCCAAGAACGCATTTCTAGGCCAAACTAAATCAGACGAGATGGGACTAGTCTAGACTAGACTGGGGCTGTAAGTCAACAAAATCAGTAGTATTCAAAACATGAACGGACGTACACCTTAACTAAGAAGAAGGCAAATTGCCCATTTGTCTTTTCAAAAATATTGTTAAGTTCAACAAGCCAGTACAGGTAGCCATTGGTGGGTGAACACACACACACATACATACATACATACACAAACAAACATTTCTAAGACCCTTTCTGTACCACCCTCGATAACAACACTGTCTCCTAGGTAACAATCCGACTCATTCCCATTGATCATTCATCAAATACTACATCTAATTTCAGGAAAAAATGTCAAATGGCATTCTTCTTTGTCCAGCACACACCCAAAAAGGGAGGGGGGGGGGCTGGACAGGGAGCTGCAGACATTAGAAAGCTGTCTTGATAGTTCAGCTCAGGAGACATTGAGTAAAGGTCTACCCAGGGTGTAGGCTGTAATGGTAACCTACAGTATTGAAGTTCCTGGGTCTTGTAGGATGTTAAGACCGAAGTGACAAGGTATTTTCCAATTATAATTTTGGTATGTATCACTGTCACGCATAATTTGTCAGTTGCACAAGGTGGCCTTGCAAGTCTTCATCTATGCAAATAACAGATGCAAGGATAAAGAAAGCCCGAAACTAAGACCTCATTTAACTTACCTAATAAGGTGTTGAAGTGACTCAGAAAGATCATGCGATTTCCGGTGGTAACGTAAGAACAAAAAATCGACATATGTACAGTAATAATAGGATGTGTTTAAAAATGATACATTGGCAAAAGAAGGTATTTTGGCGAGGGCATGGAAAGATGCTGTTGCTGCATTGTTAACCTGCCATTTTCTTGGCTCTGAGAAACTCCCATGATACACTTTGAGATCCTAAAGGAGGAACACAATTGCTACTGACAGGTATTTGGACAATTGTAAATGAAGTCAGGCAAGGATGCCCAAAAATGCCTGCAGAGTTTAGTTCCAGTTGGTTATGTAACTAACACCTCCAGCAATAGTAGCGATATTCTCAGCTAACTTTTCGCCACGGTCATCTTTCGGTGCGGAGCGGAATGTCAACGCGATGTTTCAGAATACACGTCACGCCATTTATGTAGTACGATTTCCCCCTTTTGCTACAAACACCATTAACTAAGCGAAACCACTCAAATTTGCCATGCGGCAACATGCACAGATAAGAAAGCCAGTGTACCAACACAGAGCTGATAACGGTTAAACTCCAACTGCTTTTTGACTTTTCTCTCTCCCGTTAAGCTTTTGATAGGATGTGAAGGTCGTTTATTTGAAAAGACACGTATTTTGCTTTCTATATACTGATTTCATATTGTTTTCTTTATTTATTAATAACTCAAACTGTAGATTTCGCCATTGAAATCATGAAAGCTTCTGGCCAGATCTAAAATGTAGTCTCTGCTAATTAAAGCCATTCATAGTAGTACATTTGTAAAGAGGAAGGCGGTCTGGAATTGAATAAAACCAAGAGAAAAGTCCTAATCAAACTATAAAGGCAACAGTTTACAAGTAGGTTTATTGTTTCACTGCTCGTGGTGGCGTCAAACGGCTAGGCTGTTGGCGTGTGAGATTGGAGACAGATACAGCACAAACACACAAGACATATGACAGACACACCTGTCTGGCGCACAATTCAAATGACTCAGAGGGCCAAAGCCAAGTATCTAACCCCAGTCTAATATTCACCCACTGTCAATCTTGGTCTCGCCAAACAAGCCTGTTAGTCGGCATACAAACATACGTAGTACATCTTCATGCACAGCCCAACTAAAACGCACACACTAATTCAAACCAGCAGACACACACACCCTGCCCCATTCCGTCTCTGCCAATTCTGAGACAGCGATAGGAGACTGTGACAGGGTCCATACGCGAGCCCGGGAGAGACAGAAGGCATTGGACAAACCCTCCAATTCATCCAGCACACAACAAACAAACAGGCCCAGAGAGATGTTACCGCGGCCCGGACGAGGCACCGTGGCCAGGCTCCAGAGAGAGAGAGAGAGAGAGAGAGAGAGAGAGAGAGAGAGAGAGAGAGAGAGAGAGAGAGAGAGAGATAGAGAGAGAGAGAGAGAGAGAGAGAGAGAGAGAGAGAGAGAGAGAGAGAGAGAGAGAGAGAGAGAGAGAGAGAGAGAGAGAGAGAGAGAGAGAGAGAGGAGAGAGATTTGGAAACACCAAGCCTAAAGCGTAAATAGTAGGGTTACTGTAACAAGGCAGTTAGCTCTGTAGTTAGAAAGACAAACTTCTCAACCGACCAAGTCTAGTAAGGGTGTAATTTAATATAGGGAGGGTGCAAACATGGAGAGGTCGAGAGATAACCGGGAAAGGTTGGCAGAGAAAGTGAAAGTGAGGGAAGGAGAAGGGAGAGAGAGAGAAGGACAGAGAGGGGGAAGGAGAGAGAGGGGAAAGAAGAGAGAAGGGGAAGGAGAGACACGAGAAAGAAAGAAGCTGAGAGGGAAGGAGAGAAAGGTAAAATGAGATTAACACAGTGTTGTCTACAGGGAGACAGTGTAAGCAGGGCTAACACTCTATCAGAGCTGGCTCACCAGGGGAACATTAGTGGATGTGTGGATGGTGTGTGTGTGTGTGTGTGTGTGTGTGTGTGTGTGTGTGTGTGTGTGTGTGTGTGTGTGTGTGTGTGTGTGTGTGTGTGTGCGTGTGTGCGTGTGTGTGTGTGTGTGTGTGTGGGAAAGAGAGAAGAGTTGGTTACACTGACCCAAGGCTACAGATTAGAAATGTGAGATTCAGAGGCAGAAATGCATGGATATTAGAAGAGGTAGAAATAAACACACACAGTATAAATGAGAGATTAGAAAAGGAGATTTGACCTATTTTACATGCATCGAAATAAAGGCTTTTAGTATGCGCTAAGTATGTCCTCGCACACACATATATTTGCACACGCACACACATTGACGTACACGCACACACATTCCAGTCCGGCTGTGGATTCCACACTGTAAAACCTCTACAGACATCCTGACATCTCAAGCTGAAAAACACACAAACACACACATAAGCCACACACACAAGACCTCATACACTTTTCCTACATGCCCTTAAAGACACAACCAAAGACGCACACTCTCACACAGACACACATGCTCCTCGCTCAACATCAGGAGGAGTGTGCCTCTCTTCCTTTTCTCCATGAGAACAAAGACGCTGGATATCTGAACGTGAGAGAGGGGGGGGGGGGGGAAGGGTTAGGGGGGAGAGTGGGGGGAGAATATGCACGTGTATTAATCAGAGTAACCGGGCAGACATTTTGTAAGATTGCTCAGGGGAGAGAACCACGTCTGGGGAAGGCGATGGGACCGAGGGGAGCTCACCTTGTGTTTCAGCCCTGCATCTGTTTATGTGCCGCCGCATTACCATGTGTTCCGTGTCAAACAGGATCTACCTACCGCTGCTTTATCCGCAAATACACGACGACGACATCGAGCGGAAACCTAGAGCCCGGCGCTGAGATTAGAGGAGCTGAAGTTCGTACTTCTAAAATGATACATGTACAATGGGAAACACATCGAAGATTGTTCATTCACAATTTACAGTAGGGCTGTTTCCAGTATTTGCCAATCAATTTTGAAGTTTCATCAGTTGAGGCCAAATCTTTCAATTAAGAGAAAGAGCGAGGGCGTGAAGGAGAGAGAAAGAGAGGGAGAGACACAGAAGAGAGATGGTTTGCGGATGTTGTGAGGCCAGCTGCCAGCGTCGAGCCGTTGACAGTTGGAGTCGAAACGCGTTGGTGTGTTGATGTCGATATCATCAAAGACATCAACGCAGGGTCGTCAGAGAAGGCCTTGCACTACTTCTAGCTACTTCCCAATCCATTGCACGCACACCCACAGTCTTACAAACAGGCACACACACACGTACACCGATGCACACCTCCTCCCCTGCTCTCTCAGACACGCACGTACTCGTACAAACAGACGGACATCTCTCTTTCTCAGACCAACACTACTACACATGGCTTCAGCTGCACACACACACACAACCAGAAAACACACATATACACGTTTACAGTATCAAATGTGCTGCCTTTCTAGTCTCTCTCTCACTACAACTGCATGAGCCACCAGCACTGACAGACTAAGAGCTCCCCCTAGCAGTGGAAGGATGCAGGTCCAGAAAGAGAGAGACAGAGAGAGGGGGGAGAGAGAATGGGAAAAAGAGAGAAGGGGAGAGAGAGAGAGAAAGAGAGAAAGGGAGCAGGATCAGTCACAACTGAAGTCACAGAATCAGGACAGAGCTAAGAGGTTCAATGACGACAGACAGACAGCTCACCATCCCTAAACTAAGCAAACCTCCACTCTGGTATGCAAGCTGTGGAGAAAGAAGGAAGGGAAGGGGGAAAGAGGAAGAGAGAGAGAGAGAGAGAGAGAGAGAGAGAGAGAGAGAGAGAGAGAGAGAGAGAGAGAGAGAGAGAGAGAGAGAGAGAGAGAGAGAGAGAGAGAGCTGCTCTTAGATGGTATTAGGGGCAGGAAAAGCGGTCAAACAAGCAGACGTCCTCTTCATCAGAAGAATGAGTTTAGGCATGCTTTTCTGAAGCCTTTGTCTAACACTAAATTATTCACCCACTTGCAAGATACTTTTTGTGTTTCTGTCTCACACACACACACACACACAGAAACGATATCGGGCTATAAGGTAAATAACACACCTAATGTTACCCAATACCAGGGAGATGATTTCTTTCAAATAGAAACATAGAGACATTCCTTGTCCCAGTTTTGCTTTAATTGGTTGAATTTGAAAACTTTTTTTCTGGTATTCTTACCAGGTACTTGAATAAATAACTGAGTTTTTATACAGTGTGATCATATAGTACTGTTTGTGAAGGGGCCTTTAAAAAGGTCCGATTGAGCAATATAAAGTATTCAGTTCTCTTTTCAAGGGGGGGATGATTTTTGAAGAGGACGACACAGTGTTGTACCCCATGCAGGTGTTTCATTTACGCAGGGCAACATACACACACCGACGGTGACACTTCAATCGCACGTCCAAGTGTACGCCATTCCTCTGCTTTGCATCTCAAGGTCCCCCCTCCACCCCACTCTGTCTTTCTCCTTCTGTCTCTTTCTTCTGCACTTTCCCCCCGCTCTCCTCTCTCTCTCTCTCTCTCTCTCTTTCTCTCTGCCTAACAAAGACGGTGCACAGCAGGGTGTCCCCCTATTTGACAAGGCAAAGAGGAAACGTGCATCTCAAGTGGCCTGCTGCAATTTACACACGTCTCTCTCACTCGCTCGGTGTAACATGTGTTTAAAGTGTGTGTATGCATGTATGTATGTGTGTTTGTGTGTGTGTGTGTGTGTGGTGCTGTAAGACAACAGGGGGTTGTGTGTTTATGTGCACTTGTGAGCGTGGGTGTGTGCATTTCTGTGTGTGTGTGTGTGTGTGTGCGCGCGTGTGTGTGTGCGTGTGTTTGAAAAATGTCACCAGCTGAACGGAGCCTCTCAACATATTTTTCTCTTCTGTCTATAAATCACTGGTCTGCAATTGTCCTGTTTTTTGTTGAAAAAACAACAACTTTAAAATGGTTTGTAAAGAAATATAGAGCGATATCAGAAATATTTAAATGATCCACAAAAAAGTTGGATATTCTGATTCAAATTTTCAAGTAGTAGTGGAGGTGCCACGATAAGTAACAACAACATTTGTTGGGCTGAAAGAAAATATATATTTGATAATGTAGCACTGGTGGTGTAGAACTTTAGTTCCTTTGTGCCAAAACACACACTTCCACACAAATGGACACATAGAACTGAACCTAAAACTGGCTTTGACACAGAGGAGAATCCAAAAGGAAAAGCAATACTTAGCTCACACTACATACCACAGATGACATGTTGATTATGCCTTGCGCTCACACACACACACACGTCTTAACACACACACGTCTTAACACACACACACACATCTTAACACACACACACGCTTAAGCCCACACATTTACTACATTCCCAAGACCTCCCCCTGATACAAATAGTGGAAATGACAGAGGAGATAAAACATTTCTTCACTGGTGCTATATTTATAATTCACTTTTCCAGAGACCTAACCAATCAAATCTGCCCCAAGAGCGTATTTTGGAAAACTCAACAAACACTTTAAATCATTCACTATTACCATATAATTGAAAGTATAAAGTTCTCAATTTTACCTTCAAATTAGTCTTAAAAGTGTATTAGACACGTAATAAACTGCTTCTAATATACTCTAAGGGCACAATATAACAAAACAAATCATGGTAATGCTGTGTACGGATGTGTTCATTTTCATACAGATATGTGTATGTGTGTGTACATGTGTGCGTGCACATACACTTAGAATTCCAAAACCATTGTATATATTCCACATTTAAAAGATGCAATTTTCAAGGGTCGTACTTCTCATTGTCTGTCTGTCTTCACTTTTCGACTGGTTGGACCTGCTGAATATTAATACTTGATAGTACACAGACAGCTCACTGCCTGCATTCCCTTACCCAGATCTGGATGTGTTGCATGAAGGCATGTTGAGGCGCGCAAATACACACTCATGCAAAGAGTCATCTGTATCAAATGTGTACACACATGAACGTCTTTGTTGTTTTGACACGAGTATGTGTGCGCGTGTGTGTGTTTAGCTTGCATTTTCATTCATTAGCAATGCACTCACAGCCTCTCGTTCCTACCACAAACTGCCTTCTCTTTGACAGGGAGGCGGGAGATTTCCATGCCCTGCAGTGTGTGTGAGAGTGTGCGTGCGTGCGTGTGACACTCTATACTTGTTTATACTGTATGTACATACTCCACATACATGCATACATGTGTGGATACAGGTGTATTACTGCACAGCGTAGAACATCTACCTTAAACTGGAGACGTCTTACACTTGCTTTACATTTGCCACAGCCATCTCAGTGGAAAGTCTCCTGCAGAGTTCAAGTCAGCAATAGTTGGCCATATTCGCCCCTTCCATAGGCGATGACAGAGCTGTTATTTGAATTAATTTGAATGCCAAGGACAACAATGGAGAGAGGATACTGTTTGGGACTGCACGGTTGAGGGTATTATGTCAGTTCTTAGATTAATAGTAGCTGACTGACTGACTGACTGACTGACTGACTGACTGACTTAATGACTGACTGACTGACTGACTGACTGACTGACTGACTAGCTGGCTGATTGGCTCAATAGACAAATGTTATCCAGAAGATGTAGTAGGTATGCTGACTTTGAAGTAGACACTGTGCTAGTTGACAAGCACACACACACACACACTGCAGACATACACACACAGCTAAGCGTGCACACAGACTGACAGCGCCTCCACACATGCACACACAAGCCCATAAAAAGTAAAAGTGGTGTGTGAGAGAATGTGCAGAGTACACATCTTAACCCAGAACAACACAAAACACATTTGAAACAAATGACATCAGCGGGCTCTGTTATGAGTTAAGTTGGATTTAGGCAACAGGACTAAAGGCACACAGGAGGAAAAATATGACTTCAGCGAATTGCTCCATTCACATTTTTTAAATCCTTTAAACGTATTTTAAATTCGGTTAGGTCTATTCAAGCTTTGCAAGAGGAGGCTTTATTTGTCACATATTTGGGGGAAATATGCCCTTTAAAATTATCTGTACAATTTTGAGTTGCAGTAAAAACGGAGAAAAATGTAATAAAGGAATGTGTTTAATTATTGACATTGATGCATAAGATAAACGCAGGCCTCCGTTTGCGTTGTTTTCTCACGTCCGCCTTTCATGCCACCTCTCTACTCTCTGATTTACCCGGTACGGCTCGTCGGGGGACTGGATAAGAGCTATTACGGATCAGGCACTTCACGTGCAACCCAATGTTTCCCTTGTCAGCTGAATGTCCACCTTTTACACATACAAGTACTTCAGTTCCAATTTAGGTCAAAGAGCACCGTCGTTACATTAAACGACACGTAGACAGACTACAAAACGTTTACAGAACTCAACGCTTCCAATTCAAAGTAGTCTGTATGTCGGTATTTAGGCTATGCCTGACTCTTCGAGCAGGCAAGGTGTGACAACGAAACATGTCTCAACATTGCAAAGTTCACTTCAAAAAACAATAAATGGTTATTGTCTTTGTGTACATGATTAAGATATATATTACCTATATCTTAACCTATATATTGTTCTCTACAAATATACATTTATTTTAACGCCATAGGCTGTGGCTGTATCTATTGATTAAGTTGAAATGTTTAAATTAGCTAAACTGAAAACATAGCCGTAATGGAAATTCCCTTCGGATGTAAAGACGTTCAATCTCAGACAATAAGGTTGGTGGCATGCGTTGACTTACCTAGATGGCGCGAGAATATCTGACTAGTGCAGAAGCAGGGGGAGGGGGAACTATCATATTTATATATTTAAATTGTCTGAGTAATGTAAGTTTGTAGTCTTTGAGTATTTTCAAACCACAGCTCCAAGACGTAGGTTACGGTATAGTGTTCATTCAAAGCACATTAGTTGCAAATGTAGTAGTTTGAGAGAAAATCGTTTTTAATTGATTTGGCAAAATGCATTGAGAGTAGGCTATTGAGCTTCTGAAACACAACACCCTAAAAGAAATAGAATCTTGCCATCATATGTCTCATTGTTGTAATCATCTTATTAAATTTTTGAGAATCATTTTGATGGAAATTTGTCTTCACGTTCAAGATAGTATATTCGAGTGCATGTTCTTTAAGATTAAGTGGATACAATTAGTCATCCGTATCAAGTCATCCTCCTTGTCTGAATCAGAAATTAAAGTCAAACTGTAAATATGAAATATAAGGATTATTCACTTGCTCTCATACATACAGAGTTTGTCTGCACTCACAAAGGTAGCCGACCTGCGTGGCCTAAACAGCACCTCCAAATCGACACTTCAGATACTTGTTTAGATATTACATTATGTCAAACTATGCTTGAATTACATTTTGTTTGTTGCTTCCCTGCATGTATATTGCTACCCTTGTCAAAATGAACATTTCATGTTCAACCAATTGGCTACTTTTTTATCAAGTTTTTATGAATGGTAAGCATCTCAAAGTAATAAAAATGTATTGTATAAATGTATATATATATATATATATATATATATATATATGCATTTGTATTTAAATTGTAGAATCTACAGTTCACGTTAAACGTCTAAACTCATCTTGAATTACAAAAAATTACACAGTCACCGGTTTTCTTTATCATCCAATGAAACTTGGTTCAAAACTGTTTCTTCTTAGTTGATTTTACGCACTGATAAAACACTAATGTTGATCTACTGTTTAAGACAGAAAAGGTCCAGAAATCGCTTGGAACTTAATGTAAATGGCACATAAGATATTTTTCAGTTTGATTGAGATTGAAAGTCAGGTACTTACGTGCTATTAATTCTCTCTGTGACACGTGCTGCGGGTTCCCCTGCTTACGACGGGACATTGCCCTGGCATTTACAGTGGCATCGCCCGGAGACCTGCACTGTAAAGAATCGGCTCGATTCCCTCCTATTGCGTCCCTAAACTTGTCCCGGGACCTCCACAAAAGAGACGTTGCTCCTGCGCTCGCACCGCCGGCCGTGGTGGGTTGAACAAGCGTCGTGCTGGATGGCTAGGGGTCCGTGGGTCGGAGATGTCTAAGTGTCTTTTGCGCTTCTCCTCTTCGGTCCACTGTGAGAGCGCTTTTGCCGTGTGTTGAGACCACGGATAACCCGGCTACACCTTTCGCTTTGCACTGCGTCTCTACACAACTCACACCATTTGGCAAAGGTGTAAGAAGAGAGAGATCTGTCCGAGTCCCCCCAAAAGGGAATGAAAAACAGAAGGTGGGAAAAAATATCCTTGATGTTTCACGCTTTGCTGTGAGTGACAGGTAGGATCAAACCCAGGCGAGTGTCCCCTCCACCTTCTAAGAAAGAAGAATCAGAATGCGGTGGTCAGTGCGCGCGTGGGTAGGCTGTCTCTGCGTCCAGTCAGCGGCTCAGCTTCTGGACCACAATTATTTCGTTTCTTCAAAAGGGGCAAAAAAATCAAGAATTGGTCGGAAAATTGTACAAAATATGTATCCAATTCTGTCCACGGTACTTGGGTAGAAAAGTGATGGGCACTTCTCAAGAGTGCACGGGCATGCGATGCCAGGTAGGCTACTTTCTCAGTGTCCTCAACTCGGAGTGCTCTCGCCCCTTGTACGGCTCTGTGGAGAGCGGGCACATAGACTACCACCTCCTTTTCCAATAAATCAAGACCCTACACGCTTTTTCTCCCCTTTTCACTCTTGCTCTGTGTGAAGATGGCGGAGTCCTGCTTCCCCCGAGCTCTCTGTCTCTCTGTGGCTAGGGCTGCCTCCGTACAATGGGATAAAATTCAAGTTCAAGTGCGGACGTGACGTTAAGTCTACAGTGAGAAAGGAAAATTGGAGACTGCAAGAGCACTGGGGGCGACTAGTGGTGGCTTTTCACAACTATCGGATCACCAGCAAGGCATGGACAGCACCGCACCACCGAGTCACACAGTGCATCGGTGGACGGAGCCGCTCACAGCCTTCGTTCGTACCAGACGCGACAGAAAAAGCACTGCGATAAACTTTATCTTACCGCTTTTACGGAAAGACTAAAATGATTAAACAAATAAATAAAAAACACTTTTCATTTACTAAACGAGTGTTTGAATTGTGGTAACCTATATGTTAGGCTACCACCTTTCCAGACCGAAGGGGCAGTTATGCACATTGAAGTCTTTTGAGTTTCATTTCAGTTGCATATGTCGTCGGCACCTGTCAAATTCTATAAAACGTTTTTTTCAGTATCTCAAAAATGTGGAGGATTTGTCTAAGGTCAATCGTATTAATACATTTGGTGACCTTTTACCAAAGTGGTCAAGAAAGTTTTTCTTGCCAGTGCATTATATTTTTCTGCGCTTAGGACTTTTCTTTGAATATAGTCTACAAAACGTAATGGAGACAGGGCCTACAAGTTTGCAAGGATGATTTACACCGATACGTGTCCAACCAAAGTTGCATCAAACATATGATCAGTACTGTGACATTTTTCAGAAAAGAACTTCAGGATATAAGATGCTTTTGTTTGGAGTCTATTTTGCATGCGTAATATAGCTTATTAAATAGCCTATAATATCTGTAAGACATCCGAATAATAGTGATCAGGCCTTTTGTTGCCTATCTTACTTATAGCCAACGATTTTGTGTTTATAATCGCATTTTACGTTGATTTATGTGAGCAACAATAACTGTTCCAACCAAATGTGTTAGCAAGAAAATCTTATTTATCTGTGAATTAGGGTAAGAAAATGCTGAATTTAGATTTGTTGTAATTTCGCTAAGACTATCAAGACCCAGTAGACGGAATAATAACTGTACATCTTCGAATATGAGTTATTTTAATTTACAATCCGGGCATGTATTGTTCTTGATAACCTTATTCTCATCTTATTTTATAAACCTTTGTTAAGTGTACTTATCAAAGGTTCTTGGACTTTTGAGTTAAAATGCCCTATAATCAACCAAATTACCACGCCTCTATAACATATAATCGATAAATGTTAAATGTGTACAATTATTACAGAGTAAATTCTATTTAATCATGGACTATTGTTAACAAATTCAACAGCAAAATACGATTGAGTGACCACCTCATAAAACTGTCAATAATCACTTAGGTTGTATTTCTTCCTCCTCCCTGGAATATTTCGATGTATGACAGATTAAGATAGTTTTGAATAACGCTCGTGTTTTCACCCTTTGCCTTATTTCTACATTTTAAATTCCAAGAGAAAACAGAAACTAATTCCTAGGGTCTTACCAACATCACACTTATCAATTACAAAACAACACCTGTAAACAAATTTGAAAAAGGAGTGAAAATCTATATCTTCATACGACACTGTGCTATAGCCTGTAAAACGCTGATATGACGCAGTCCCCCGGTGTGTTGCAACCGTATTGCTTGCTCCGGTGACTGCGTGACACACATGAGAGGCACTTAGTGCAATTCTCAGTTTCAGATGAGATGAGCTCTCTCTACATGGGGCTGGGCTGGTAATATCCCTGCATGTCTTACTGGAGCTGATTGACGAGACACTGGTTACCGGGATGAATGTCTGTTTTCTATCCCTGCTCAGCAATGGAGGAGGGGAACTTGGGGGTAGGCAAATGTAAGGTAGACTGTGGTGACAGTAAGGGAGAAAGGTGCATGAGGGTGCCGTGTAAGGGGAAGTAGGTAGTGTGTGTGTGGGTGTGTGTGTGTGGGGGGGGGGGGGTATTGGAGGTTGTTTGTGTTCTTTGAAGTAGGCTGCATGTTTGTTTGTTGAGGAGAAAGTGTGTATGTGTGACTGTGTGTGCATATTTATTTAATGTATTTGTTGCATACTTATTTGGTGAAGAGAGAGTATTCATGTGTGGAGTCTGTGTGTCTGTGTGTGGCTGTGTGTGTGTTTGTGTATTTGCAGCATGCGTTTGTCTGTGCACTTGCATATGTCCATGACTGCAAATAACATGGACATGAAAGGGTCAAAGTAGGCCCTAAACATGATGTCACTCACAGTAAGATGTTCATTCACGAATGAATTCAATGGAGTCGTGACCAAAAATCAATGATTAAATAACTTGTCATGACATTTGATGATCAGGAAATAATAGAACAGAAAACTGGACAGTGTGAGCTGACAAGAAAGGGCTTCTGCTCTGTGTCCGTGTAGGGCTCCTCTGCCTGCAGACAGGCTGGGGAGCAGATGAGAGATAAAGCCTTGTCTGTACTCGGGTGGAAGACCATATGGTTATGATATAGAGAGCAATGCAGGAGCTGCACATTCTCCCCCAACACTCACACTTAACCTTCCCCCCCCCCACCCACACATACACACACACACACAACCGCAGCTTTCCCCTGTCCTCCTGTCTGTATCTGTGTGTCTTAGTCTCATCATCCCTCTTTTCTCATCCCTCCGTCTATGTTTGTCAACTTTTTTGGGGCTAAAGGGATGGTATACTCTCATCACTTCCAGTTTTTTCTTGTCAATGTTGATGTACCTTAAAAGTGTTGTCCGTAAAGCATGTCTGCAAAATTAGATCACGTTACATACTGCAGCTACTCAGTCAAACAGTAGACTTACATTTTTGTAAGGACATATAACTGCTTGACAAAACAAACTCAATTTTGAGGATGACTAACAAACTCTGAAATACTTTTTCTTCAACACAATTAAACCACAAATATCAAAGTGGTGTAAGAGGTCTATTGAACAACCAACAGTTTATTGCCACGAAAAGTGAGACCACCGGTTCACAAATCTGTTTCACCACGTTGATAGGCTAATGCCAACGACTTAAACCCTCCTATCTCTCGCCTGGAGGCAAAACAGCTGTCAGATATTTAATCCCTACATTTGTTCGTGTCTTGAGAATTTTTACGTATATAGGCTATTTAGGATATGTAACAGGGTCAGATTTTCTTCTAGCCTATATGAATCTCTCAATTTCTTCCATCGGTGGGGGATTCTCCAGGCCTGGTATCCAAAGGTTTTATTGTATTCAGATTTTCCACATCCCCTTACACAGCGGCCTACCTGAGCCGCCCTCTCACATCAAGATTAGAGGAGATGGTTTGTTCCGTTGCCAGGTGTTGTCAGGTAGGCAGATCATCTCACCTGGTGGACAGGGGGTGGTGGGGGGGGTTAGCGTGAAAAAGGCCTTCTGTAATCCATGGTGGCCCTGCTGCAGGTTTTACAAGCACCATGTAACAGCATGCGACTGCGAACAGCGTTTTGGACTTTTGTTACTTTGTTCGGCACCCGTTCGCACCGCCTTGAGTCCTCTTCCTCTGGCTGTCAGTCCCAGTGTCTTCTCTGTTTCTTTTTTCTTCTTCTTCACGGCTCGTCTTGGCGCGGCGGTATGCCATTCGGGCGTCTTTACTCACCAGCTTGACAGTCTTCGAGCCAAGCTTTTCCCTTCTATCTCTCTCTCTCTCTCTCTCTCTCTCTCTCTCTCTATCCCTCTCTCACTCGTTCTCTAGTGGGTGTATATAAATAGATTTACCATGCTCATTTACAAGAAAAAGAAAGGATTGCAGGTTGTTCCAAATCATGCCTTTGTAACACGTACAACAAAACTCCCACTTCTATTTAAGAAGCATATTTCTACTGCTTTGTCCTCATAACGCAAATCGGAGAGCATTAAGTTGAAATGTAAATCATTGTCAGTTTTAAGACTGAAGTCGATGCCAGTGTTTTAACTGCTATGGATATGAAAGCTACAGTGTGGGATTAGATGTGATTTGTGTTGATTCTCATTGGGTGACATGGTTGAAGAAGGAAAACCAGGTGAGTACGGTGACATAGATAAAACTTTAGAACACTTTTACTCATTTTTTAGAAAGAATCTAAACACAAGATAAACCCACAGATATTTCACAACCGCAGCACCATGGCCAGTTATTACAATCCCATCAACCTTTGTTCTTTATCTAATTTAAACAACTCATCAGCATGTATACCTATATCATTATGTATAAAGTGTGGATGGTCATGACTGTGGTAGTCCCATACACTCAGAGCCGAAAATTATTTTGAACGATGTCTGTGGTCAACTGCTCCAACAGAAGTGGGAGAAAGTGGTGGAGGCCGTTGCACTAATTGATGGGTTGAGGGTGTCGTCTGACAAATCTTCTAAGATCTTCTAAGAACATTTTGATGGCCATCATCGCCTCTGCGGTGAAAAGTTTGATCCCACAAAGCATTCAATCATTACTCTGGGGGTCAACAAGAAAAAAGTCAATTTGGAGTTGGCTAGCACGCATGGCGCCCCCTCAGAATGTGCATCTTGTCCTTTCACTTTGATTGGCCCATTAGTCAGATGGTGGACAGGTGCAGTCACCTCTCAATCGCATCATTTCCCCTCCTTATTTCAAGTTTAGAGGGCTATTCTTCTCGTGAGATGATCGGTGTAAGGACGAAGCCTGTTCCAACCTTCAGCTCAGCTTCCCAGTTTTGCCCTTCATTTGCATACCTTTGGGTTTATTATAATCCCAAATAACCTTTTTGTTTTTGGTGATGAAAGTCAGTTATTTTACCCTGGTCAAAATCAAACTGTATTTTGAGTCCTGGCAGGTACCCAATGAAAACAAAAACACAATGTTTATATAAATTGTACAGTTTGGCTTTTGGCCAAAAGTGACAAACCCTGAGTGAGGTTGGATTGGACAACATCCATTCTGCCTGTTGTTTGACTGAGATGGTCTCAGTGTTTGAAGATGTGGACTTGATTGTTCAGTTGATTGGAAAGACTCATTCCTCCACTCTAGTCTTGTGTGTTGTTTCCCCTGGACTTGTAAGGCAACAGTACCCTCTATTGGCTAGAATTGCTGCCACATGCAAATTACAACAGTCCCCCCTTCCTCTTCCTCTGCAGTGCCCTGAGCAGGC
Source organism: Hypomesus transpacificus (assembly GCF_021917145.1). NCBI lineage: Eukaryota > Metazoa > Chordata > Actinopteri > Osmeriformes > Osmeridae > Hypomesus > Hypomesus transpacificus. The sequence goes on from NC_061062.1 coordinate 9,332,310, forward strand.
CCAGCTTGGCGCAATTTACCTCCCCCCACCACCCCCACCCCTAAACTACCCCCACCACTACCTCACCACCCCTCCCCCTTCTCACAGGAAGAAACGGGGGAAGCAAGCGAGTCTGGTCTATTTCTTCTTCCCTGGATCACAGTTTCACCCCCCTACTCCTCCCCCCCAACCCCCCCCCTCGTCCCAGAAATGTCTATCTGCTGACTCTATTTGAAAGTCAGTGTTAAATATGATTGATCACTTTCATTGTACAGCGTTGGCTTGTGGTATGTATCTTTTACATATGGGCGCTGGAGTTTCTCAAGCTTTCGAATGAATAGATAATCGGTTGATTTTAGACCATATCTACCTTGGAATAATATTCACTCGGTAGTTATTACTGTGTGCGTATGTTAATGTTCCATTAAAGGCCATGCAAGCCCTTATTATGGATTCCCAGAACTAAAGGCAACTGTTACATGTTAGAAAAGTTCCCCCACAACGCTCACAGCATGGGTCTAAGAGGGGGTCTTGAGCGTTTGAGCATTTGAGGACAAGCAAACTAGCGAGTAGGCCCTTAAGCACAATTAAGAATATCAAAGTTGAAATAATTCCTTTTAAAGGGAAAAATGCTAATGATAGGTTTATTTAGAACAAGTTAACACATTCCGCAGCACAGTCGAGTACTCATTAAGGCCACTCCAATAGACTCCTGGCAAGCTTAATCAAGCTGGATGCCTTTCTCTCTTGCGCTAACTCTCTCTCTCTCTCTCTCGCTCTCTCTCTCTCTCGCTCTTTCTCTAAAAGGGTTTATTTTCAGTATAATTAACGTTACAACAATTATGTAGGGTTGGCGGTTAATGCATGATGGTCATTATTAGCAGTGTATTGTATAATGAGTCCTAAAAACAAGAAAAAGGGATCGTTTTGAACTCAAAGAGCCAGAAGTGTCTTGTCCTAATTAGGTATGCCTTCAATTACAGGATTTCTGCGTGAGTTGGCTTTCTGATGTCATAATAAGCCAATACAGGATGTTACTTGGTGAAAAAAAGAAAATTGTTATAATGTATATGGAGATTATGCTGTGAATTTAGATTCGAACAAGGAATTTAGGGTTGTATTTGTATGTATATATATACATACAAAGGCTCTAATATTAGGTATGTCCTTAGAGACAAAGTTGAAAACTATAGTTTTCATAACTAACACAGTAAAACTATAGAGACTGTAGTTGCAATGAAGTTTAAAATGTTTTTCTTTTGTTATCTCAAATATGGTTGCATTATTAATAAACTGACAGTAGTGGTTTAAAAATATTTTGATACTGGAACTTAATAGAAATCCATCTTTACTTTTATTATATCACTCTGTCTCTCTATTTCACTTTCTTTCCTTCTCTATGGCATTTGCACAGCCACACATGTTCCTCAGTAATTGAATGCATTTCTCTAATTGCCTCTCAGTCAAGATGGAAACATAACATCTGAACAGTTTACACACAGAGGATGTGTGAGACAAGGCACCAAGACACTCCTCATCTTTAGCTAACAGTCCCCTCCCCCCACCCCCCTCCAGCCTCTTTACCCACCTCCTTCAAACCCCCGCTCTCTCCCCACCATCTCCAACCCCCTCCCCACCATTGAATGTGGAGGCCGAGAGGCCGGCCGGCTAATGGTGATCTGCTCTCCAGCCTGGGCCAAATGAGAAATAAACCAGATTGGTGTTGCCGAGGGGGCCGCCGGATCTCTTCAGGAACCCCCCCTTGGAGCTCCACTAACCCCCCCTTGGAGCTCCACTACGGGCCATCGGGGGGCCACACTTGGAGAGTCCCTGACGACAGTCTGCTAGGGGGGTGGCTGGAAGGACAGGGGGGCTAAATGCGATTGTTGTGGAAAGAAAAATGGCAGCTGAGTGTGACTAAATCGGTTTGCTTGGCAGCCGGACGGCAGGCCCACTTTCACCGCTCCCGGGAGAAGGGGAAACGAACGAAGGGAAGAATGAACAAAACAAGCTCGAGGCCCACCACCAAGGGAAGGAGAACAGAAAAAAAATCCTTTGGCATTCGACAGAGAAGTTTTGCGCTGCCAAAGGCCTAGTATTCACAACAATTAGCTACCTTGGATCCCCCCAGACTGACTAGTTATCCCACCTGCTAGGTGACTGCATTATTGGCGCAGACTTGTGTTTCCGATACTGTCCATTCTCAACTTGGTGCGGGTGTTGTTGTTGCTGTGACTCACGACCATCACATGGAAATCAAGAAAACTATTATGTCACTTGTATAACGTTGAACTTTGACCTTCGGGAGGAAACTATATTGTGTTGAGGACAACCACACACATACATGCAAATGGTACTCATGATCTAACAGAGAGATACAGTAATGAATGCAAAAATGATCGACCCCCGCCACCCCCACCCCCCCCACAGACACACACACACACACACCCCACACACCCACCACACACACACTTTTGTGCTGCATGTGACCGAAGCCCCTATTTACCTTCTAACTGCTGTAATCAGGTTGACTGCAGGTGACTCCTGTGTTAGGGCAGCTAGAGATGAAGACACCTGCATTCATCACCGTGATTTATGGTCTCCACACACACACACACACACACACACACACACACACTTGTGGATCTACCTACTCTAAACAACCAATCCTCAAATGATACCTTATAATTGTTTGAAGCTTGACAGTCTATACTATTGAGATGAGTCCTTATGATGCATTTACAGAAACGCAAACAGTTTCCATGGTACTCCTGTCCCAATCATTCTGTCAGCAAGACGTCAAGCTACAGTACAACCAGCAGGTGTGATTGCTCCGTAAATAATGTGTGTTGTTGAAATATTCCATTCCATGTGGATGGGATGTTTTTTTGTTGCCGGGAGCTTTTTAGGGGAGTCAGTGAAGGTTCTTATTGGATAGACAGTAAAAGGGACTAAACCCTGCTACCTAGATCTGTTTGGATGCTAGAATGGTTCCCATTCAAAAACCACAAGCATTGATATGGAATTGGCCTTGTGTTGTGGCTGTAGCCCTCTTAAAGGAGCAGTCCACAAGATTTTGTGTGTCTTTGGGAATTTGTTCCCATTCATCCACCAGAACATTATGAATGTTGGGCACTGATGTTGGGTGATAACTATACATGCATTTGATGGTGTTAAGGTCAAGGGTTTTCGGTCAGGTTTGATGGTGCAGGCCAGAAAACCTTTTTTCACACCGAAGTCAACAAAACATTTCTGGAGGGACCTCTCTTTGTTCTTGTTTTTTGGATGCTGTTTTTCATGGTTTGGGGCTGGAGCCCTTAGTTCTACTGGTTGCAATGCTATAAAGCTTTGATTGTTGTTCTAGATCATTCTGTGCTTCAAACTTTGTGGCAACAATTTGGGGAAAGCCCTTTCCTATTTTGGCTTGATAATGCCACAATGCTCTTGTGGCTGCATGGTGAATTGAAGTCAGTTATAAAAACAAAGCAAGAACCAAATCCAAATAAATTGAATTTTGGAATGAGAGGTTCAACAATCTGATGTCCACATACTGAGAGGTGTCCACATAGTAGTGGCCTTATACTAAACACACACACACACTCACACGCATCCTGCTCTTAGGCTCTCACACACACCTGATGGTGAATAATGGCGTTGGCTTTGGAAGTCGGCAGCTCTGGCGACAGCCCCCAACCCCATCCAGCACCATCAGCACTTTGGGAGATTAAGTCCTCCCCTCTTCTACCTTTCGTTATCTTATCCTTGTCTTTCTCTCTCTCTCTCTCTCTCTCTCTCTCTCTCTCTCTCTCTCTCTCTCTCTCTCTCTCTCTCTCTCTCTCTCTCTCTCTCTCTCTCTCTCACCCACTCTTTCAATGTTTCTCTTTTTCTCTGTCTCCCGCAGACTCGTGGTCCTTCTCCGTTTCCCTGTGTCCTCCTCCCTCCGTCATCATTCCTGTCTGGCCTATGGCCTCTGCAAACACCCCACGACACAGACTCACCCTGGCTTTAGTCTATCCCCCTCTTCAGCACCTCCCCCTCATCCCCCTTAGACCCGTATCTGCTTGTTTCACATTTCACCCCCCCAACCCGCCCGCTCCGCCATCCCTGGCCCAGCGCTGTGATTCATCACCGCTTGGCGGGACTGATGCGATGGCGGAGGTGGCGGCAGCGTCGGTGAACAGCGAGCAGCCCTTCTGTCACTGAGCTTTATCTACTGTCTCAATGTCACATCCCCCTAGCCCCCAGACCACTGCAGACCAAACCTGCTCACAGAGAGAGGGTGTGTGTGGATGTGTTGTGTGGGAAGGTGTGTGTGTGTGTCCAGTGTGTGTGTGTTTGTGTTTGAGGTAGTTGTCTCCCTCCATGTTTGTGTCTGTTTGTGTGTCTGTGTGTGTGTGTGTGTGTGTGTGCATGTGTGTGTGTGTCCTGTGTTCCAGCAGGAGATTTGTTATCCTGGGCTTGAAGAGGCTTCAGGCGGGGGTCCCTCTGAACACAGCACCTCATGTAGGAACACACAGATAGGGAAGATAATAAACTGTGCTCAAAATGGCCTTCTCTGGCCATAGTATATCTAGAACGGGAAAGAATAGATACTCTATGCATGCAATGTAGCTTCATTCTCCTGATCAACGCAATTTTACAGGATTACGATCAGGCTATACATTGACTTGGGTGTTGTGAAACTCCAACAGTCAACTTTGTCACACTCTCAGTTACTTTACACAGTGAAACAGTCCCATCCTTTTCTTCTTTTCCTCTCTCACTATTTGCTCGGGTATCTGACAGACAGTAATTAAGCAGTGGCTTATTAACTGTCCTCCACTGCCCTCTGCTGGCCAAAAATCTCTAATACTGAGATTCTACCTGGCACTATAACAGTTACAGTAACAGAATACTGTACAGAACATAAACACTCAAACTATGGACACACTTTTCAACACATCATCACATAGCATTGAGGTACACAGTAGATATGTTGCCAATTTTCTGTACAAGGCAAATTGAAAAGTAAAGAACTGCCCCACCTCTGCTGCAGCTGCTACAAAACAGCTTTCCTTTTTCTATTTGTGAAAGCATAACCCTATTCTTTTATGGGAAGGTTGTGAATTACCCAGTACAATTAAACATTCATAGAATTTAAATAATTCATGAATCATTTGTGTGTGTATGTATGTGTGTACCCCTTTGGTCTAACTTAAATAGAAGTCCTTAATCAAGAAATAATGAGCGTGAGCTATGTCAACAAGAGATTATTTGCTGTGTCCTATTAGCAAGTAATGGAAGAGAATTAGCAGAAGTGCAAGACCCCTCTCTACCTCCTTCTCTCACCTACACACACCTAAACACCCACACGCATACACAACCCGGAAGCATTCAAAACTGTATAGGTTTTCTGATTGGTTGGTTAGTAACTAAGGGACCCAGTGTAAGCACTTGGTCGGAAAGGCTCTTGCTCCTCTTAAGGCCAGAAAACTTTCTCTCCCTCCTTTTCTCAGTCGTCATCCCTCCATAGTTCATTAGTCTTCCGTAGTCAGTATAGGGTTTTCTCCCTCTTCCTCTCTTACGTTCCCTCCTCTGCTCTCCGGACAGCCCTTTCCCTTTCTTGCCCGCCCGCCTGTCACTCAGGGAGAGAGGGAGAGAGAGAGGGGTGAGAGACGACAACATCAGCTCATATCAAGTCTGATGGCCCTCACGTCCCCGCTCACCCACCGGTGAGCCCTGCTCTCCCCGGCCGGCCCCACCGAGAAAGGGCCAGTGCCTGTGTCCCTCCGCATCTGTGTCACACCCCCAACCCTGACCTAGAAACCACAGACCTGTCGCCAGTACCCTGTGTGTGTGTGTGTGTGTTTTTCTAAGAGTGTGAGTGTGTTCATTTCATCTCCATTCCTCCTCTGTCCCGCTGACCGGTTCAGGGGCAAGGCCCTGTCGGAGCTGCCGTGGTGACAGGCAATGGCCGCTCAGGTGGACGGAGTGTGTGTGTGTGTATGCAGGGTGTGTGTGTGTGTGTGTGACATGATGGCATGTGGCACGGTGGACTCTCCAGCTTCGCCAGTAGCCTGACTGTCAGGCCGAATGTCTGCATCAGAGGATAGGAATGGAGGGGATGGAAAAGGAAAGAAAGCGAGGGAGCGGTGAGGCATGTCAAGAGTTCAACCTGGAAGGGAGAGAGGACATGCCTTCTCTCAGTCCTTAAGCTTGAGAAAAAGAGAGATGCTTACTTTGTACTTGCTCAGAGCTGTGTCACAGGGGGAGTCACCTGGTGTTGTTTAAGCTGTCTTACGTTCCACTTGTAGTTCGATATCTCACCGTTACTAAGCTAACAGTCAATCGAAACTCATCCACAGAGAAAACAAAAGGACCCAATCTCATCTCTTCTTGTCAGTCCTGCTTCCTCTCCTTGATTTGTATATCCTACCCTTTCCATCTCCACCTCTCTCTCTCTCTCTCACTCTCTCTCTCTCTCTCTCTCTCTCTCTCTCTCTCTCTCTCTCTCTCTCTCTCTCTCTCTCTCTCTCTCTCCTTCCCTCCCTCCCTCCCTCCCTCCCTCCCTCCCTCACTCCCCCTTATGTCTCAGGGAGTCTCTCAGACAGGACTTCTTGTCCAGAGGTTTTGCAGAGCTGAGGGCATTGTGTCCACTCTAAAGAGGTCACAGCCTTCTCAAAGCACCCTTCTCCAGAGGCCATGTGAAGCCATGTAAACACACTCACACTCACTCATAAAAACACTCAAACACCCTGGAAGGAGCATGCACATATGCAAACATTCGAATAATGCCATGCACATGCTTGCACATATATGCACACATACAGTATACAGTACATTCACATACAGTACACTAAGGACAGCACTTCCACATGAAAACAGGTGTGGGCAAATATAAAGGTCTTGATATATATTTCCCAGTCACACTTTAGTTGTGTTGATGTGTACAGAAACACACATGTAACTTTTATTTACAAAAGTAGATTGCTCTGTATGAATAACTACACATAGACCTATCTAAGACATTGTTTTTAAGGCACCTCCCCGGACCAGATCTGGGCTCACACAAAGAGCAGCAAAAGCTAATTCTATTATAAGACATCCCCATCAAATACAATAAAGTGCTTCCTTGGATCTTGAAATAACCAAATATATAAAATGCCATGAATAAAAAATGGCGGACAATTTTAAGCATTAGAAGTTTGATCTGCTTGAGGCTAAGCCGCCTGGGACTTCGTAGGAAGCAATTATTCATAAAAATGAAACGTCATATTAGTTTGTCTCTTTTCTAATTGGATTTCAGCGGGGGCGGGTTTTCATCTCTTTGTCAGTTGCTGGGCGTATGGGAGGATATTCAAATTACTTATTCACTTCGGAACGTCAGTAAACATATTCGGTGTCCAAACGTCTAACGCTAATTAAATGGGCGGGGCTATTTTACAGTTTTTCTTTCAGCAACCGTTGGAGTGAACCTCAAAACGATCCAGAAACCAGAGGAAAATGAATCAAGATGTAGCTTAGCTAGCCAGAGACTATTATAAGTACAGCTATCATAGCAGCAGGCTAATGTTTAATAAATGTCTCATGCATATTCATACATGTGGAAGTAATGTAGTCTTGCCATTATACAAGGAAACGATGCTTTCAAAATGACTGCTACCAATCTTAGTTTGTACAGCTATAATGGCACAACTCTAAAAAGCTATATTGATTTCCTAACACTTGAACACACACATACCAAGTCTCTCACAGGCAAACACACCATATTTCATGCTGCAGCTCTCCTTCTGGACTACCAGGTGGGTGTCTCCGGCTACCATCACATACACCAGCTCACCAGATCCATCACACAGACAGTCACGGGCCAATGCAAGCCTCATTGCAGCTACATGCAAAACAAGGACACCCCGGTGTGTGTGTGTGTGGCTATGCCTTTGTATAACCATGTGTGTGTGTGTTTGGTTATGCTTGCGTGGAACTGTGTGTGTATGTTGCTAAACATGTGGATTACCATGTTGTGTGTGTGTGTTTGTGCTTGTGGATATACATGTGTATGAGATTGTAACAGCGTGCATGCACACTTGCAAATACGCGTGTGTATGAGGGGGTGTTTGTCCTGACGTGTGGCTGCAGGACAGGGGCAGTGGCAGGGAGGGCAGAGCGCAGATGTCCTTTGAGTGCAGACACACCTTGTTAGGGGTATTAGGATCAACACAGTGATTGATCTACATGTCAGGTGCCTAAGTGGAGCACTGGGGATGAGGTGTCCTCACCTCATTTTACACCCCAGGGTCAATTAAGACCTGTGTGGAGGGGGGGGGGGGGGGGCGTGAGGGGTATGGGGGAGGTGGAAATAGAGGGAGAGAGAGGAGACAGGGATGGGGTTGGAGGGCTCAGGAGTGGGTAGAGGGGGAGGGGTTTGAGGTAGAGCGAGATAAGGAAAACTGGAGAGCGAGGAAGGAGGCAAAGGTAGAGGAGGGCAAGGGGGAGGTGACAGGGGGGATGCAGGAGGAGAGATGGGGGTGGGATAACAGGAAGAAAGGTGAGAAAGAGAGAGAGAAGGAGGAGGAGGAGGAAGGTTCCGAACTCAAAATCGTTAGACGTTGGTCCAATACTTGTTCCACTCACGAGGAGCGCATCAGACGGAAGGAAATGTGGTACCTCTGATAAGTTCCTGGGTGGCAGCAGAAAGTCTAAAGACCTGGATGCACTCTCTGATATCACTTCCCTTTTTGCTTTTCTCAGTCTCTATCAGTGTGCACTGGAGTTTGCCATACTTCCTCACCAGAGACATACTGACACTCCAACACAGCTCTATTCAGGATTCTGAGACCCACAGACACCTCCTCTCTACCTCCCCCTCCACACACACCTCTCTCTCTCTCTTCCACACATGCACATACACACACGGCCTCCTCTCAGGCACAAGCTCCATCTCTCTATCTTGCTGTCTCCTTCTTCCTCGTAAACACACACTCTCGCACACACAGGCACACTCTTGCGCTCCCACATTCACGTCCCACGGCCACACACACACTGCCGCTTGGTGATTCATTGCATAGTATAAGTCTGTCTCTGGTAGCGTTAAATATAGATGTCATTGGTTGGTGCGAGCGTGTTATGAGAAGGCGTGATTAATGTCAGACTGGCCTGGATATTAGACTTATTCCATCACTATTAGACTAATGGCTCTTCATTTGATGCTGATCACCAGTTAGCCAGCCAAGATAAAACACCACTATACACGACGCAGGAAGAAGACAGAAACTGGAGAGTGGAGTTGAGGACAGTTTTTAACAGAGTAGAAAAGTACAACCCTGAGTACAATAGTGCAAACAGTTCAGTAGAATAGAGACAATGCGGTGTGGAATAGAAGAGCCGGGTAAAGTAGAATGTGTATAAATAAACTGCTATACACACCTTGAACTAGAATGGAATCAAATAGAGTCTGGCCATACTGGACATTGGTGTGGCAACATGAAACAGTGTTGTGCTGTAAGCTATAGGCCAGGGTACATTTGCAGAGCTTTCATGTAGAAAGCAATGCGACAAGCCAGATGCCAGGATACAGTACATATTCCCCTTTGTGTTGGCCGCTGGTCCCTTCTCTGAATTTGCATTCACACCACTGCAGAGGAGCCTGAAAGCCTTCTCCATCAACAGAAACAAATGAGGCTTCTCTCCTGGGCAGGTGCTTGCATCCCCTCAATCTCTCTCTCTCTCTCTCTCTCTCTCTCTCTCTCTCTCTCTCTCTCTCTCTCTCTCTCTCTCTCTCTCTCTCTCTCTCTCTCCACCTCCTCTCCCTTTCTCCCTTTCTTCTTGGAAGGAACGAGGCCTGGAAGGGGTTAACCCTCTCCACCCCCCTCCCCCCTTGCCTGCCCCTGACTTTTCCCTCCCCTTGCTCCCTTTCTATCCCTCCCCCCATCTCTCTCCCCCCCTCTGTCTCCCTGCATCCATTTGCAAATGATCTCGCTTGTCTGCATATTGTCACTTGCAGCCTACACGGCCATTCATCACCTGTCTGCCCGGCTCGCCGCTCCACTCGGCGCGCCCTCCAGACTTAATTGTTCCCTCTCTGACCTGGGAGAATAGAGAATGATGTTCCCTCTCTCCTTCTGCCGAATGAGAAAAAAAGGAAGGGGAGATAGGAGGAGGGGTGGAGAGGGGTGGAGAGGAGGGAGAAGGAGGAGGGGTGGATGGAGAGGAGGGAGAAGGTGAAGGGGGCCCCAGAATTAACAACTCCGTCTGGGACGGCCGTGCGACAACACCGGCCACTCTCTCTCTCTTTCTCTGCCTTGGTTGTGTTCTCTCCTTTCTCTTTCTTCGGTAATCATCCTTTCATTTTAAGTTTCTAGGCCACAGTCCTACACCTGAGGAGAGGAGAGAGTTGAAAAGGAAGACAAAAGAATGCTGAGATTTAGATATTGTCTGGGCCTTTTCTAAGCTGCAATTCATCCCTGTGTGTGTGTGTGTTTGTGTGCATGGGGGTTGTAGAGACAGATGACCTATGTGTGCATCTGTCAGGGTAGGGAAGCAGGGACGCACGGATAGCCTGGAAGAGGGAAACGTCTCTCTGACACACACACACAATTTATGGTCCCTTATCAGCATGCCATTTGCATCTACGTTCAGCTGGGCTGCACAGGCCCACTGCTTCCTCTCTTTCTTCTGCTCTTTTCTTCCCTTATCCCTCGATCTTTTACGACACCCTGTTCTACCTGTCTTTTCTCCAACAATATCGCTTTTTCGATCTCTGTTTTTGCCTCGGACTCTTTCCCAACCTTCTAATTTGTGCTTGTCTGCCAATCATTCTCTCTCCATTTCTGTTGAATCTTTCCCCTTCATCCATTCGCCCTCTTTCCATCACTTTCCCATCCCCCTTTCTCTGTGCCCGTTCACTTCTGCTGGGAGCCATTGTCTCCCTTCCCTCCTCTCTTTTTAATACACCCATTTCATCTCTCTTTCCACCCTTCTTTTCTCTCCTATCTTGTGTCTTCACTCTTTCTTTCTGTCTCACCCCCCTCTTTCTGTCCCTTCTTCTCTCTGTGTGTGGCAGGTCATCCGGTCCTAGCGCCACAATGCCCACAGGGTTTTTCCCATGCATCACTCTGCCTCTCCTTCTGCTGCTAAACATTCCCAATGCATTAGCAAAGACAAGTCATCCATAATGCATGCGGTGGTTTCACTGTTGCAAAATACTATTTCCAGTTGGCTTAAATAGGATTAAAAATTAAATTATGTTGCTTGCTAAGGAGGAATAGCAAATCAGCTTGAACTCCTGCTACTAGGATAGAGCGAGAGTGGCCATTCAGGCCACCGGGGAGCACCGGGGTTGCTTTGCGTGAGAGGGAGTGTGAAGGATAGAGATGTGTGTGTGTGTGCCCTCCTCTGTGTCCACACAGAAGGAGAAAACTCAGCCAGTGTTGGCTTCCTTAAGAATTCACACAATACACTGACTGCATGTCCATTCTTAGGCAAACGTAAGTAATGCGCAGGTATGAAGAGGTCACTTCTTGATTCCCACCCATCTCCCTCCTTCTCCTGCCATCGTCACTGTCTAAACACACATACACCTGTGAATCTCACTACTGTTGTAGGTATCGTTTCCCCCTCTGTTTAAATGTTAAACAGCAGCCCACGTGAGGTGCTGGAGAACAACTTCTCCCTCCTCCCCCCGACCAGTAAGCTCTCAGAGAGAGAGAGATATACAGACACACAGAGAGAGACAGAGAGAGACAGAGCGCATGAGCATTTTGGTATGTGTGCGTGCCTGCATGTGTGGCCGCACAAAATGAGCCACGCTCATCCTCCCCGCTACGTTCCTCCATCACTCTGCATATTCAGTCGTCACGCACTCTGCTCTGATGATCGCACTTGTTACTCACACCTTTTTTCACCTGCCTCCACCTTCACCCCTCAACCAAACCCAGCACTTGCCAATCACTTCCTTACACATGTCACTTCCAGGAAGCATCGGGACGAGGACCTTGAGATGGGACCGGTCACGCAAGGCCAGAACCCCTTCAATCCTCTCGGTCTTGTACACCCCCTCGTCAATAATACATGGACACTTTCATTATAGGCTTTGAAGCTGCCTTCGGGCTGAGGCAGGCTTACTCATGCTCAGGGAGGGGCCATGGGGGTGGGGGGATAGGAGGACAGGACAGGAAGTGATGGGACGATCTGACGTTGAAAGTTTGAATTGTGGGGCGGAGGACAAGGAGGGACACACAGTGTTATTTTGTATTTGAAGACAGTGAGTCACTCCATGATCATTGGCCATCTGTGGTATTGCTATCTCTTTTATTGAGTCTTTAGACATGCGATGGTATCAGTGATGTTGTCTGGGCAGGTGGAACTTTTTGACCGAAGAAGTCTCGCTTAAACCCTGAAGAGGAGGTCGTCTTTACTTTTCAGTGTGAAAACGACAAAGTGGCACTTAGATTTTGACAATGTAAACCGTTATATTGGAATAAATCTAACAGGCCAGCTGCAAAGTTTTGACCTGTTCTCTACTGATGAAAGTTGATTGCTTGAGAACCACTTGACTTATTAAAAACAAATGGCCAGACAGGAAATGTTATAGTTGCCTTTTGAATCTGGCTTTCTGAGGCAGTCTTGACAGTTTCCAACTGAGGCTAGTAGAAACCAAACCACATAGAATGTCTTACAAATCTGAGATTTGGCATGTGAGATGGACAATAACGTTCAACAGCTAGCTAACCTCCGACCAGAACAAACATTCATTTGTAAGCAGACAGGGTTGGAAGAAGATGCGGTTTGAGACAAGTTCAAGCTTCTTCTCAAACACAACAATCCTGCCACCATCCATCCAAACATACAGACCCCTGGTCACAAACTATAAGCGTTGCCCTTAAACAGGACACAGGAAAGCTATTTGTAAACACTTGCATGCCAATGAGTTGTCTTTCCCGGCCGACAGGGCCGAGACCAACTCCCATTGTATATTAATAGGGCGGTTGAGTGTATAATTCATGGGGAAGGATTACTTTGGAGCGCTGGTCCCAGGCCTGCTCCTTGTCCTCACGCTCGTGCTCCCAGCACTGACACAGCCCGTACTAACAATACCGGACATGTGCAGGACTGCCTCCCTCTCCACTGCCCACCCCAACGCCCATTATAATAATATATTCAAGGATTAAAGGGGTTTTATCTTGGAGTCCAATGAATTATGAATGGGAAATTTCAAAATTTAATTGCCCCGAATTAAATGATTCAAGATAATGTTTCTTTTATAAATTCGTAATAGGGCCAGGGGGCAAAGTAGGGGAAAATACATTAAATAATACTTTTTACCCCCCCTCCCAACAAAAGAGAAAGGGGAGGAAAAGAATGGGGATGGTGACCTTGTGTCTGTGGAGGAGAACATGGGATCTGAAGGCCAGAAGGAAGAAAAGGGTCAGGAGTAGACAAAGAACAACACGGCACACGACTGAAGTGAGAAATTAGATGAACTTTAATCTCCGGCCCGTTCAATGTGGACAGATTTCTCTCAAGTTTGCTTATCCTCCAAATAGACTGTACTGTACAACCTCCTTCTTTACGCAGAAAACAACTCAAACTACTGCATCGTGGGAAGATGGAGAGGAGTCTGTTGACAGTGGTTTATATTTTAATTGTGTGTATTGTTAAATCTGTAAGGGTCTACAAAGTTAGTCAATATCATCTTGGAAAAGCAGCATATAGATTGGGTTACAAATGGGTGGAAAATGTAAACAATTAAAAAACAAGTACCAAATCATATATTTTACATATGCTGCAAGTAATATTTGAAATGAAGTACTCAGATTAACACTTGCAGTGTATGCTGTAAACTGACATGCAGCTCATTCTAAAAGCTGGTGACAGATCCAGAAAAGTAGGACCTTACAGAAGCATTATTAAAATGTTAGGCCCGGGTTGAAGATAATTTCTATTTAATTCTGAAAATAGTTGCTCCTGTCATGGCAAAACATTTGTATAAACCAGATGACACAAATATACAAACTTAGGACTCCTCTACCAACACCACCACTACTAGAAAATGAAATGAGCACAGTACCAGTTGTTATTTATGTACTATACTGCATGTCTAGCTGGACACCAGGTTGCGACAAATGTTAACACAAGCCAATGCTGCAAATATAAAAGATAACAGAAAAAACTAAACAACAAAATGATCAGAAGCAGTCTAATATAGGATGAGCCCTGTTGAGATGAACCCATGGCTGTCCAACAGTCCAAATTGAAATGATTACAACGTGATTGTGTCAAATAAATGGATCAATTTACAGGTCATGCTTGGCTGAGGTTTGAATTTTGATCCCCTTTCTGACAGTATGGCTTTATCTTAGGCGAGCATAAGTGAGACCCTCATCGTTATGACGAGACATCCTTAGGTCATTACTGCAACTTGAGAGCTTAAGGTACATTCATAAAGTAATTAAGTTCAGACAGCTCAGTCACCCACAACGTATACAACCTCATTTGACTCAAATAATAGATTGTCACATTTCAAACTGCTCAAACTCAAAGGAATCTTGTCAAGTGCAGAGATCTGCCTTGTACACCAGATCTCTTCAGTTCTGTTGCAAACGCTATTAGAAGGAAACAGTAAGAGGAAAGTGAGATGGCAGCGGTCTCAACAGAGATGTCATAACCTGAATCTAGATGTGTATTCAGACAAATAACGATGTCTGGGTCAAACATTAAGAGGAAGCTATTGGAATATTAACTTGAGCAAACAAAAACAAAATGTTTTTTTTTTTGGTCTACCTGGAAGTAAGGGAGACATCCATTATTAGTAAAGACATCACAAAGGGGTTTTACAAATTGCAATTAACTTGATGTAAACCAGTGAAGCATTTCTAAAAAACAAAACAAAGCCACGTTTAATTAAAAATGACTTACTGTACTGCTCAAAAGACAGAGATACTCTGACAGACATATTCAACTGCCAGTTTCTGCTGCGGACACCTAACAATAGCCACATTGGATGAACAGACAGTGAAAGGTTCTGCCATTGGTTTTTATTTAAATTTGTTTCAGCTCCTTCTTTATTTCTGTGCGTCACTTAAGAAAGACAAAAATAAATAAACAGTAAGGGGCCGTGGCTTGTCTTCCACAATAATAGAGATATATCTATTTACTATTCTCTTTGGGTTTGTCTCCAGTTCGTTGGGCACTTAGGCTGTTGACGTCTTTTATGTGAGAAACAGCCTTCTCATGATCCATTTGGACTTCCTGTTCTGGGATACCATCTTGCATTGAGTTAGCAGTATTGCTTATGTCCAACTTTGAAGTAGCACTTTTGCTAACCTCTTGAGTTGGGCTAGCTAATTTACAAGCCTCCTGCAGTGGGCTAGTGTCTCCATTAGCTTCCACAATCGGGCTTGCATCTTCACTGGCATCCACGGTCGGGCTAACATCCGTACCATTGATCAACTTGACATTTCCGTTGACTAAAGGGACCTCCCTCTCCCCGTCGCCCCGCCCCAGGTCTTCCTCCTGGGAGAGGACCTCGGTCAGGCTCAGCTCCTGCTCAACTGCCTCCACCTCCTCAAGCTTGCGCAAAATGATCGGTATCTTAGCATCCACGTCAGCATTCTCCAGCAGTGCGATGTCGCTCTCCTCGTAGCGGGGCAGCGGAGCGCCCTCTTCCAGCTGCTTCTGGAAGTGCAGGCGCTTGGCCCGTCCGCTGCCAGACGCCCGCTCCAGGATCAGCTTCTCAGCCAGGCGGAGCTGGATGGCGACGCGAGAGTGGAGGGAGAGGTCGGGCTTCTCCAACTCACACCGGTCCTCCTGGATAGAGGGAAGTGGGTAGGGGACATACCATGAAAAACACCAGGGTGCGAGGGGCGGAGACAGAGGTGGGGGAGGGGGGGGACAGGGAAATTAACAAGAAAAGAAGATACCACAGACGGTGTTAAAAATCTGTAGTTTCACTTAAATAAAGAAATGTCAGTGGATGAGATTGGAGAGGAGATGTGGTTGGAGAGGGTCTGCTCCAGACCTCTGAGGAGGTCTTGTATGTCTTAAGGAGCAGGGCAGCCCGGGTCTCCAGGAAGGTCCACAGCTTGATCTCGTTCTCCCAGCTCACTGGGAACTCTGTGTTGCCCAGGGTAAAGATCTTATTGATGGCGTGCTCTCCAAGAAGGTAGTCCTTCAGCTCCTCTGCAAGGAGAAAGAGACCAAACACAGAGGCATTCAAGGGAAAACATTTGGGGATATAAGCTTTAAGCTTGTGCGCAGGCTAAACATTTAAGAGTTCCCAGCAATCAGACAAAGAAAATAAATAAAAATGAATTTCAGTCAAAGTGAAAGACTCTTGTGAACAGTGTGTTTCATGGGGGCACCTGCTTGGCCAAACTCCAGCCGTCTGGGGGTTGGTTATTTACCATGACGACACCCTTCATGATAACTACTCACTCCTCTGTAGCAGCCAGAGCATAGCTTCATTAACAGGTAAGCAAGAGAGAGCCTCCAGGGTCAACAGCTTAAATCGTTAGCGGTTCCCTTTCCAGGCCTTTTAACCAAACCAGTTTGATCAGAGCCATTACATCATCGCACTTTGATGACACAAGCTGAAGATGAAAGGTTTGGAGCGCGCCAGCGGCTAGCGTGGTGCGCGGTGCGTCCTAGTGTCACATCTGTATAGGAACAAGACCCCTAATCCTACCCCTCCCAGCTTCCCCCTCCACTTCCAAAGGGGCTGGGGCCATTTTAAAAATTAACATGCAGCAAGGGTGTGAATAATATATGGTGGTGGGCCTGAGGAGGAGGCCTAGCCTAAGGAGGATGCGGCCTCGCTCAGGCGCGTTGGGGATTTATGACACCGCCCGTGTTTCTGCATACACGGCGATGAATATTTCAGGCCCCCGCGGATTGTTCCCTTCCACACATCTGGAGTCCTGCCTTGATCAATTAACCACCTAAGGGAACGGACAGTACACCCCCCCCCCAGCTCCTTCACCTCCACCTTCTTCTACCCTTCGTTTCCGCTCGACTCCAGCTGGCGAGCCGGGGTGGGAAGCAGCCGCCTGGCGGAGGGGCGAGCGAGGAGCGAGCGAGGAGCGTGCTGGGAAGAGTGTGTGGAGCGTGGCGTGTGGAGGTTGTGTGACCGGGGTTTGTGACCGCGGCAAAGACGATCCACTGGGAAAGTCCTCGTGCCAAAGTTTGAGGTTGTGTGTGTGTGTCTTACCCTCGGTCATGCAGAAGACCCTGAGGAAGGCCAGCAGCTGGGCAGAGATGGGGGGCTCGCTGCAGTGCAGGGCAAAGATGCTAGACCTAAAGGAACAGAAAGTTACAAATGCTATCATGAAAGTCACAAATGGTCGAAATTCTTCCAACAAAACCTTTCTCTTACATGCACAGTGGTGACTTGACACAGCAAATCCATACCCTCCTGATGTGTCAGAGGTGGGTGACTTGCAGTAATTCCCTCTCACCCAATTCACAAACATCAGCAGAAACGCAGGCATCATTCCAATAAACTCAATACAAGGGCTATTTCGCGTCACTCTATGAAGTTACAGGATTTAAGGCAGAAACTAAAGTAGGAGATAAAAAAAAGCCAAGGCAAAACAATAGCATCTTACCATTATGTCACAGACAAAGGCAATTTCAGGGGGCAATATTTTCCTGGATTTCAACAAATTGATCAATGTAACCATAGACATGGCTGACATTATTACATCTCACATGTATTAGAGGCCAGCTTCTACAGCGTAACTATTAAATTACCTCTGTGCCCATTGCTACAGCGAGACTGCATCCAAGCAAAGCAAATTACCTCTTTCTAACAAAGCCTACTCTGAGAGACTATGGCCTGGTTCAGAATGCCTTCATAATGCTGTGAGTCGAGCCCACACTGTAATATAGGCCAGACACACAGAAAGAAAGGGGAAAAGGAAGGATGTTGGATGGATGGAGGAACGTGGAACACTGGAAATTCCCTTTTTTCGACATTCAAAGAGGACCAACAAACAGCAGCTCAAAAGCAAGACAACCTCACTTTCATCCTTGTTCTCTCTCTCTGTGTCTCTGTTTCTCTGTGTCTCTCTCTGTCTCTGTGTCTCTCTCTCTCGGTGTCTCTCTCTCTCTCTGTGTCTCTCTCTCTCTCTCTCTGTCAACTGACAGTGTGCCACTTCCTTTGAAACCACACATCACTGTATCTGTCAGTTTAATAGAGCACCAACAGCAACAATGGGGATTCTTTCATTTAATTTCCACTGTTGAGATTTAACGTGTCATCAATAAGAGATTAAAAGGCGTCTGATTATAAATGCCATGGAGAGAGGGCTGCATAATATTAGGGTAATGATAAAATGATTAAGCTCGGCGGTGATGAAAGTGCCGGGGCGGACGTAAATGATGCATGGCCCTGTGTTGTTGTGGAGGAGCGAGGCTGGTGGTGGGTGCTCCTGGTGCCTGGGTCTGGGAGGAGGCTTACGCTGGGATGCCGGCGCGGGCCAGCACCTCGGCCTTCATGGCGTACAGACGCTCGCTCTTGCTCACGCCCAGCTTGATCTTGACCCGGTCGTGGGCGTTGTCCTCGAAGAAGAAGCCGTTGTGGATGACAAACTCGGCGTTGGAGCGGGTGCCGTAGAAGATGTAGATCTGCGGGCGGGGGGGGGGGGGGGGGGGGAGGGATAGGAGGTCAAACGAGAAAAGAGAAAAGTCCTTCAAAGTGGGGGAACTGATCCTGAAAGGCTTCGTGGAGGTAGTTTCAATCTGAATGGCAACGTGTTTTGAGAATGTAGTGGAGTCGTGTCCTAGTGCTTTGTGGAAGACATCCGTGAGTCTCGTATGAGACTCAGCCCTCTCTCTCGCTCTCTCCAAATACCCCACTCATATACGTGGAATATGGACCATAACGGGAGGAGTGGAGAGTGAGAAGTAAAGAGGGAGAGGAGAGAGAGGTAGAGAAACCAAAAAGGCTGGTACAAAAAAACACAGTTTCATATGTTCTTGCTGTTCCACTGCCCAGAAATTGTAATCGGACGATCAGATCAGAGATGAAATGGCAAGACTTTCGAGTCCCTCTCTGGTCCTGTACTGCAGCCCCCCGGCCCAGACACCCCCACCTTCACTCATGCGCCCCCGCCCCCCCCCCCCCCCCCCCCCCCCACATCTCTCTGTCCCTCTGAATCTTATCAAATAATTCCTGTTGTAAAGAGAGACATGGAGCGAGAGAGAGAAACAGGGAGGGAGAAGAGTGTGTGTGTGTGTGTGTGCGCGCGCGCGCGCGTGTGTGTCGGGGAAGGCCCTTGGCTGTAAAGAGGCAGCTGAGGGATTAAAGAGGAAGAACACCTGGCTCAATCCATCCCTCTTCTTATTCTCTCCCTCTAACCTCTCCTCCTCCTGTCCTCACCGTCTGAGCGCATGGCACGGCCTCCTCTTCTGGACTGGGTTGATAACAAACCCAACAAGCCACAGTGTGTGTGTGTGTGTGTGTGTGTGAGTGAGGGTGGGTGAAAGCAAGGGGGCACTCACCTGATCGTTCTCTTTGTAATCTTGCAAGGCGACACATTCACACCTGTCGTCCTCCAGGTTGTAGCCCGTGGTGATCTGAACAGAGAGCAGAGCAAGCTCATCGATTGGTCGCTTTTTGGATCGGATAAGAAGTGAAAGGGATTGGTTAGGTGCTGGGTGGCTGGGAATGATTTCATAAGTGTATCTTGAGTTCTCCGAGCAGGTGTCTATGACAAGACGTGTTTGGGAAAGGAAACCCTTACTGCAACGACTAGTTTTTCCTCAGAATATGATACATGTCCTTGTTCTCAAATGAGAACGTCAAGGGGACAATGATAAAAATAAAAGATAAGCGAGCCAAAAACAGAAAATCATTAGAGAAAACGTTTTAACTGAGCATGCACCATGCATTTAAAGATCACACAATGAATAAGATTTCCATGTACAGAGTTAGCGAGACCTGAAATGAAGGAAATTGAGTTGACACATATCATTTCTCAATAACGGCAAATCTGATGAAGAATAAAGCAGATACGCAAAAAATTTGCCGAGGCAAGGCAAACAACATCACTTTTTATCAAACCCAAACCATGGGGAATACATTGGAAAACGTTCCATTGCATGTCTTAATGATGCAGTTTCACATTTTAAGGACTTTCTTCCCTGTTAAATCTCATTAGAGGGTATAAACACAAGCTATGATATTGCTCTGCTTCAATCAGCCACTGAACACAATCAGAGCCAAATAATCCTGATAAATAGAAAAATAAAAACAACTCCCTTGAGATGAGCCTAATCAAATGAGGAATTTTTTACAGATCTGGCTTCACTGGCAAACTTGCATTCTGTGTGTACGTGTTTGTGTGTGTATATATACACGTTTATATATGTTTATACTATTGTCAGTACAGTTGTCGAGTTGCAGTACAGGTTCTAGACCTGTGCATGCATGTTGTAGGCATGCTGGAAAGACTCACCAGGCCGTTGGTATGGTTACACATGTCCCACAACGGGATGAGGGCTAAGGTGACCCGGACGCCATCCTCAGTGGGGATCTGGTTCTGACGGGTCATCACTGAGGAAACTGCCCATCTGGGGGGAGGAGGAAGGGGGGGACGACGACGAGACGACACTCACCAGTCAGGAAAAGGTTGGATTAATCCTAATCAAAGCTAACACTCGTTACTCAGGTATCGTGAGTCCCAATCGTGAGGGCCAATCACAACCATTTATCTAATAT
The DNA here is from genome assembly GCF_021917145.1 of Hypomesus transpacificus. Classification (NCBI taxonomy): domain Eukaryota; kingdom Metazoa; phylum Chordata; class Actinopteri; order Osmeriformes; family Osmeridae; genus Hypomesus; species Hypomesus transpacificus. Next base: position 9,352,984 of record NC_061062.1, read on the forward strand.
CGGGCAGGTTTGATACAATGACTCTACAGAGAAGTGCCACTAAGGCATTTTCGTAAACGACCAAGATGGCCAGACTAATCCGCATTTGCGAACTGGTTTGGCGATGCCAGGCTAACTGTCAATTGGAGACTTCCAAGGAACGGCTCTCGTCATGGAACATGCGGCCATGCCTCCTGCAAGGTGAATCATAAATCATGGTTGGGTGATCGTTTATTAACGCAAGTTGTAATAAGTCATGTGAGATATCAGCCGTTCATTTAGGAGGTCATAAAACTATTATCTGCCGTATCTTGTGCTAATCTAGGAGCGTGAGCAGGAGAGTGATCATTACAGGGGGGGGGGGGGGGGGGCAGCGCTGACAAGAGGAAGCCGGACACCTTTTTCCACATCTCATTGCCCAGCAGGAGCGGAGCCTTGCATCAGACTTGAGGATGGGAACGGGCGGGGGGGCGGGGGGGATAAAAAGAAAGCCGTGGCAATAAATTATTCCCTCAAAGATAATTTGACTCTTAATGAAAGAACAATGAGAACAAACGCCCTCGTTTTGGAGGGGGCCATCCTGCCTCGTGGCAGTTGCTCTAGATTCTTGTACTCACACACACACATGTTTTAAACAGGTCTTATGAGAGGGAGGAGGGACACCTATTCAAAAAACAATAAGCACACACACACACCAACCTGTAGTCATCGAATGTAAAGGCATCCTTCAAGGGCAGCTTACTGGCGGTGGGATGAGTCTGAAGATTGAAGGTGAGAAAGAGAGGAGGGGGGGAAAAATAGAGAGAGAGAGCAAAAATAAAAACACAAATCAGTGTGTGAAATTTCATTATGCGTGGGATGGGGGGGACTAACGGACGCCTAACAAGGGTGTGGGAGTATGGGGAGGGGTGAGGGGGGCAGTGTGTGCGAGCATGGTCCATCGACGCATGGGGCTGGGGGGGGGGGGGGATCAGGGTGGCGGGAGCCCCCCATACATCACTGTCAACTTAATTTGTTGTGCCCAGCAGCCGTCATAAATCTGCTTCATCAATTTGAGGAGGTGGGGAGGGGGGGAGGGTGGCTGACAAGACACACACACACACACGTGCGCGCGCACACACACACCCATAGCAGGAGCGCCACTTGAATCTACATTTTAATGCTGCGGCCGCGGTCGCCCCCAAGGGCTCATTTGCAATGAGCCTGAGCTGCTGCTGGTGAGCTGGGGTTACATGGTGGAGGGGAGAGAGCGAGGGCTGGAGAGAGGGCAGAGCACACGAGAGAGAGAGGGGAGCGCTACGGAAGACGAGAGAAGAGAGAGGTGGTTGCGGGGTAAGGATGATAATACTAAATCTGCTCTCTCCATCTAGTTCTAAAATGCATGTGTGTGCATTTTGCAAAATGCACGTGTGTGTGTGTGCGTGCGTGTAAAGTTAGGGAGAACCCTGTGCTTGAGCTTCTACGCGCTGCCTCTGAGAGCCATTAAAAGATAAGAGACCGGTGGTAGGAGGAGGCCGAGGGCTGAGAGGAGAGAAGGAAGAAAGCAAAAACAGGGGAAAGAGAAGGAGAATAGGGGAAGGAGAAGGAGAGGGAAGGAGAGCCACCGAGGATAGAGAGATGAAGGGGGAAAGGAGAGGCAGGGGAGAGCAATAGTGAACAAAGAATGAAAGAAAGACACAAAGGAAGTATAGAAAATAGACAGAAGGAAAGAAGTTCTCTGGTTCAGGGTTCATAGTGAGTTCAATGCTGGTCTGTGGGGGCCAGCTGCTCTCAGAACTCAACAGTCATCCAGCGGCCTGGGCCGTCCTTCCCGTTAGCCCCGCGTTTGAAAGTAGACAAGCCAGACAGAGCTCGACACCGTCAGAGGTCGTTTTTGGTGGAGAGACTGGTCCACGAGTGAGACGTGGACCAGTCTCCCACACAAAGGGGGCACACTGGTGCATGTTGAGCTCTTGATGCATTAGCATCACCAGGCGAGGGTCATCCATCATGAGCCACTGTGGAGTGTGTGAGAGAGAGAGAGACATTGGGGGGGGGGGGGGGGGGGGGGGGGGGGGGTGTAGTGAGTTGAGAGGGACAGAAACAAGTGAGGGGTAGCTTACATGGAGAGAGCGGCATAGAAAGGGGAGAAGCAGGGGGTGGTAGAGAGAGGGAGGAGGTCAGGTCCTGGAAAACAATTAGTGCGTGGAGACCACGCAGGGCAAAGGCTTGTGGGTATCAGGTCCTGGTAAGAGGCTGCTAATTGGTTCAGGACCAGAAGATAGAAGGCAGCTCTGATGTCATTGAGTCACTAGATTAGACCGGCAGACTACTGATGAACGCCTTGACTGTTAGGTCAAGTATGACCAGGCCCCTATTTTGGCTAATCCCTGGGTATGATCATTTCAGAATCACCAGGTAAAAATGATCTATATGAATGCACAAAGCAGCGGACTCGAGCCAGGGTGAGGATGAGCAAGAGCCTTCTAGCACATTTGGCCAGGGTGTCTGTGTGTGTGGTACGCACTGATATCAAGGAAGCACTGGAGAGAGAGGGGAGGAGGAGGAGGGAGAGAGAAAGGAAGAGAACATGGAGTGAGAAAGAGGAAAGGATGGAAGGAAGGTAACAGAGACGACACCTATGGGACTCAACCATTTGTCATCACACACACACACACCCCCCCAAGGTTACTCTGCGTTCCGTGCATACCAGGGGTCACCTTATGAAGTCCTTTCACAGCCACACGCCCCCCCAGGTTGTGCACACGCAACACTTGAACACACACAAACACACACACAAACTCTTGTGTATTCACACATAACCCTATCCCATGCCAGGTCTAAGGAGGGGCTGATGTGTAGGAGACAGAAGCAGACAGCCACAGTCCTGTTCCAACCCAAGACAGGTGATGTCTATCCCTCCCTTCATCTGTGTGTATGTGTGTGTGGGTGTGTTATGCGCGAGATAGTGTGTGCATACATTGAGGGGCAGCTAAGGTGGACTGGGGGGGAGGGGGGGGGCTGGTGGCGGGGGCCGTGTAGACAGGTCCTCTCTCTGTCTCCTATTCTACATGTAAGGGAAGGTACAATCAGGTCAATTCAATTCAAAGCCAATGCGACAAGCTAATTTTCCAGCCCGGTCATCTGCAGCCGCCTCTAAGAGGGGAGAGGGTGTCTGTGCGTGTGTGTGTGTGTGTGAGAGAGAGAGACGGAAGGAAGGAAAGAGAGTGAAAGAGAGAAGGGGGGGGGAGGGGGGCTGACATTGAAAATAGTCATTACACTGACACCAGCGGCCCCCAAACCTAGGGACAGGAACGAAGGAGGGATGGAGAGATACAAAGAAAAAAGGAGGGTTTAGGAGAAAAGGAAGAAAAAGAGGAGAGGTGAGAGGAAGACAGGGGTGACGAGAGGGAGCACTGGGGGGAAGAGGGGTGGACGAAATGAAAGAGAAACGTAGTTGAGGTGACAGGGACACGTGCACACACACACACACACACACCTCTATACAAACGCAGTGCCAGCCAAGCGAGAAGGAGAGTTAGAGATGGAGATAGGAGAGAGAGAGAGGGAGAGATAGAACAATGTTTAAATGTCACCTTGTTCACTTAAAACTCGCTTGTCTTAAACACTCGTGACCAGCCAATAAGACTCTCACTGCTATCAAAGTAATCAATGTATACCATACCATGACAATGGTAATTCCTACAGGTGATCATTCAATTTGAATGTTATTCAGAAACGATTCTTCTCATGTTTGGCCAGGCATCTACACATACTGTAGCCACTGGTAAGTACAGTAAGTAAACACAAGAGAGTGGTGGAGAGAGAAGCTGGGAACGAGGCAGACAGGGAGAGTTGGAAACAGAGAGAGGGAGATAGAAAGAGAGAGAAGTATCATTGTGATAGTTTTATCTGGATTTACCTAAGCGATGTTATGGTTCGTACAGAAGCAGCTCTGGGCTGTTCTTTAACTCGTCGCTACCATCTAGTGGCCAATATTATGGAACTGCACATCACTGACAGGCTGTGATCGATTTCAAACAAGGCATTTGTCAAGCTGTGTTTGGTGCTTCAGAGACACATGCCATACACTGTGAAAAGCAAGAAAAAATCCTAAACAAATCTAAGGCTTTTTCAATTAATGTATTCATATTGAGGGTTTTGTCTATGTGTTAAAATGGTGAAACCAAATTGTTTCAGTCAATTGTGCAAGTCAAACATCCTTGATAAACGACCAAGTTTATTCAAGATCTTAAAATAGGCAACTCAAAAGAGTGGAGGTTATAAATAATAAAACTGACAATACCTTCCAGACAACTAAACTATAGATTTTTAATTAAGAATGACAGTCGAGGCAAGGAAACTGAAAAAAACATTGAATGTTTCCATTCCATAAATGTGTGACGCCTCATCTTGTAAGCGTTGCCTAATTAACAGTCAACCTAATGAAGACTTCAAAAGGCATTCCAAAATCTAGAACTCAAAATAATTTAGGGAGAAAATCTTTTCAGAACACACGGAGCCGACACCAAAGGAAAATATCCTGGCTGTTGCTCGTCGTTTTGATCAGAGCAGACACTAAAGGAATTGTCACTCTGACGCTGTGTTTTAATAACGCAGCATTAGCATATTTGGAGATTTGCATCACAATACATCAGTCTAGCCAACACTTAAGACTTCATAATAAAGGGAATATTGCATGGCCTCTCTGTCTTCTGTGTTGAATTGATAGCACTGCCGGAGATAAACCGGACCTGAAAACGTGGACGGAAATAAACCATGGAGACTGGAGAGGACTATTACTCTGCTTCAGCAGGACTGAGGTGAACACTGTTGTTTTAACAACCCGTCGTTTAAAATGGGAGCCTTACTTTGTCGATTGGACTGAAAACGTTGGCCAGAGAACATTCCAAACAACATTCTAGTGTTACATGTCGGACCAACCTCTTTTAGGGATGCCATTGAACCAAGGTGTTCAACACAGGTAAATGTGTTCTTGAATATTTGACTGACTCTGAATGGATTCAACAAATCCAATGAAGACAAGGTAGTAGTTGGGTTTCTGGCTGCAGCTCGCATAGGGAGCTCATGTCTAGTTCTGTGCAGGGTGGGTTTACATTTACATTTAGTCATTTAGCAGACGCTCTAATCCAGAGCGGGACAATCCCCCCGAGCCAAGTAGGGTGAAGTGCCTTGCCCAAAGTCACAACGTCATTTGGCATGGCGGGGAATCGATCCGGCAACCTTCTGATTACTAGCCCGACTCCCTCACCACACAGCCATCTGACTCCTCTATAGCTCAGTTGTAGAGCATTGGACTGCACTTCAAGAGGTCCCAAGTTCAAATCCTCTCTTTGGATACAAACGTTTACATGATCGTAGTATTATTCTGTACATTTTCCCCTTCCAGTTAAGGAAAAGTGAAATGTCCCCCCCCCTGCTGGTGACGTTGTAGTACTACAAGGCCAGGTCCCCAACCCCCAGCTCTGTGTGTCATTGGCAGCTTATCAGAGGCCTGTGAAATTGAGTGCAAGACGGCACTCTAAACCTGCTCTGGGCCCCCATCTCACCCTCCACCCGTCTGCTCTCCGCTCCACGGCTGGAAACCTCTTACTGCCTGATTCCTCTTGCCAGGCAACAGACATGCTGACAGACAGGAGAAGGGCGAGCGAGAGAGAGAGAACGAGAGAGAGAGGTGAGATAAGGAGAGGACAGCAAACAAGGGAAGAGAAGAGTGCGAGCGAGAGAGCGATCGAGAGAGAGGGTGTCATATGGAGAAGAGGGCAAATAAGGGAGGGAGAGAAAGAGCGAAAGCAAGTGCAGCGGACTGAAATGCAGACCCCAGATTGGGCGAATAAAGAAGCCGTGGTCATAACTCCTCTTTGAAGGGACATGGGCCTGGACCTCAAATCCAAGGGGTTACATTCAATCGACTGTGAAACATGCAGTCAAACCAGGGAGCTGTGGGCTTCAGGATGCAAAGTCCAAACGATGCGACTGGCTCCCTCACAAAACACACACACACGCGCGCGCGCTTACCTGGACCACCTTGTAGAAGTATGCGTACTGGCGCGCTGTGTTCTTGTACTGACTCAGCACGTCCTGCACGGCCTGCGTGCCCAGCAGGTGGCGCACCTCCTCCTCCTCGTAGTAGAGGGGCGTGTCGTACTCGGAGGGCAGAGTCTTGATGTAGGGCAGCCACGGCGAGGCGGGCTCCGAGCGCTCGCACAGCAGGTGCAGAGCCAGCGTCACGTTGCCCATGGCCTGGAGGATTCGGTCCTGGCTGTACAGGGGGCCTGGTGGGGAGAGCATTTGACTACACATGAAGAAGTTCCCCCAGTGCTGGATGTGCTTGGGATATGGGGGCACTGTGGGGGTTGGCACTGTGTTGGTCGGCCGTGGAAAAGGCCACGCCCTGGTCAGCGCCAGGGGCAAACGCCCAGCCGAGCCTTAAGTTTCTAGGAGGCTATTCAAGGTTATTTATTTATAGAAGTGTATCCCTGTGTATGTGTGTGTGTGTATAACAGATTTAAAAGCACATGGACGTACCCAGGACAGAGTTCTTAGCTGACTCCACAGTCATCAGCATGCTCCTGGGGATCCACAGGAACAGCTCCTCTGCCTGCCCACACAACATATTACACCCCGTTTACATTGGACTCCTTAGCAAAAACAACTCCAAACCATTGTTGACCTTAGTTATTGCTATGGTTGGCCATTGATCAGCCTCCAGAATGGGAGGGAGAGACAAAAGGGACAGGAGCCAGATTAGCACGCCTTTTGTCGCATCGACCGGCCCCAGCGGGCGGGCATTTTTGAGAAGTCGATGAGGGCTGATTGGGGGTCATTAGGAGGAGAAGGCCAATGAGGGCGCCTCCTACCTGGCTCTGCTAATGGAGGAGCTGATCAATCTGTGGTGTTCACTGGGGGGGAGGTGGGGTCTGGAGGCCGTGCATCAGGTCAGCTCATCGAACATCAATGAACATGTGTTTTACTTGGTACTGTAGAGAGTGTGTGTGTGTGTGTGGGGGGGGTGCTCTGCAGGGTGTTGTGGACGCACCTTGATGTCCCTGGTAGCGCGGAGGCCGAAGCCCTCGTCTCCAAAGTCGGCGATCTGGAAGCCGTCGCAGGAGGCCCCGCTCTCCTGGGCCCAGGCCATGAGCTCAGAGAAGTACTCCTCCCTGGTGCCCTCAAACATCACCGACAGTCCTTGGGGGGGGGGGGGGGGGGGGGGGGGGGTGACACGCACACGCGTTTCACCTGTCTCTTGTGTGTGTGGGAGTTGGTGATAGTGAGTTTTTGTGTGTGTGAATTTGTGATAGGAAGTGTTTGCATATGTATGTATGTATGTATGTATATGCATACGTATGTGTGTCACAGCCTACCTTTCTGCTTCTTGCGGATCTTCTCCACCAGGGCTCGTATCTGAACATACTCCTCCCACTCTTTCCCTGGAGCGGGGGCAGCACTGCTACACTCTACACACACGCAGGTGCACACACACACACACACACACACCTTAGTAAGCAGCTTCCTCTTACAACTTCAGCTGGTACACTTTTGATCAACGTGACAAAAAATGGCAATTAGGCCACATAGTAACAACTGTTATTATGCGGTTCATATCATTCATCTGAGAATACAATTTGATGAACTTCGTTATCAAGGGTTCAAACTAAAGTAGGACATAATCAGTCCCATCATCAGGAACGGAAACTGATCTTTATAAACCCAATGTGGTCATTTCAATACTCTTAATGGAGATGCATTCCAGTTGAAACAGCACTCAACTAACATGACCGTCTTAACTGAATACAAATGCTGGGTTCTTGCTTCATTAAAGGAAGTGAGGGAGGAAGTGGTTAGGGAGTGTTTTCACAGGCTGATGGTCAGGAAGTACACGTACTCTGTAGGAGCTCAGAGATGAGGCTCATCATCTCCTTGGGGGACACCACGGCCGCGGCGCCTGTCCCTGACTTCTGAGTCTTCACTCGACTCTTCTTCCCCATGGTGCAACTGGACAGCAGAGCAAGGGCAAAGGGGCTGGGAAAGAGATGCTTCAAGTTATTATTCTATTATTCATTGACTTACTTCCTTTAGTCATATATAAGTCTACGCCAGGGGTCTCCAACTGTTCCTGGAGAGCTACCTGCCTGTTGGTTCAACTGTTCCTGGAGAGCTACCTGCCTGTTGGTTCAACTGTTCCTGGAGAGCTACCTGCCTGTTGGTTCACTGTTCCTGGAGAGCTACCTGCCTGTTGGTTCAACTGTTCCTGGAGAGCTACCTGCCTGTTGGTTCAACTGTTCTTGGAGAGCTACCTGCCTGTTGTTTTGGGTGTTTATGTTGGTGGACACCAGCTAGCAACAACACCAAAGTAATGGAGAAATAAAAACTGGAATCAATTCCCCCATAGCCTGGAACTGCCAGACACATTCGAAAATGTGTTTTAGTGTGGAACCTCTGGGTGTTTATCAACGGGCGCAGAACAAAACGCCTCAGGACATAATTGGATGGATACAATCAAACAGAGCAACGAAACATCTTGGAGCAACAAAAAATCCCCCCCCCCCCCCCCTCCCAAAAGGTCTGGCATTGTTCTTTGCGATGTACACTAGAGGGCACAAGAGAGCGACTCTTACGAGTAGACTGAGCTGAGAGTGACCAAAAGTGGCAGGCTATTTTTTGTTCATCTTGGCACAGGATATCAGTGTTTCCCACACATAGACTAATTTGTGGCGGTGCGCCACAGAGTCAACACCGGCCGCCACACATTGCGTTTCGTGAAACAATTTTTTATTATCGCTATTTAGGTTAAAACACGCAGCGTATTCGTTCAGCTGCATTTCCTTTCCCCTGCTCTCCCTCCGTCTCTCTGTCACTCATCTTTCCCACATATGCACACAGTCACAACGTCAGCACACGTTAGCAACAATGCATACATATGCCGTTCTAGTAAGACCGACAGCGAGCCTTCAGCATTAGTGCCGTAGCTAAAAGTCGAGGAAAGTTGAGGCTACTTTTCGCTAGGTACCTTACTCACATTTACATTTAGTCATTTAGCAGACGCTCTTATCCAGAGCGAGTTACAGTACTCGAAGTTTCCCCTTCGTTCTTTTGGTGAGAAGTCTCAGGAGCTAGCTACTTACTCGGCGTCATGGAGCCGACCAGTTAAATAGTTGTTTAGCACTAGCGTTGCTACATGCATAATGCAGAAATGATATGTTAGTTGTTGTTAATTTGTGAAGGTGTGAATCATTTTGGATTAATATTTAATGTAACAAATTATTAACAAATTAACTGTGTAACGAATTATTAACGAAGGAATTATTACGACCCCCCCCCCCCCCCCCGTCTGACAACCCCCACCCCTCCCCGCCACAATTAGATTTCTAATCTGTGGAAAACACTGGATATCCATTCAAATGACCTAGCTTTCCTTTAGAAAATGAAGGGGAACAACTGGTGATGGAAACTCTAATTGACCATAAATTTCAGCACTTGACAAGACATAGGCTCAAACTAACCCAGTTCAGGGTTTTTTTCCAGGCAACCGGCAGTACATTTGGTTTTCACACGAAAGAAACATCTCCTGAGAAAATGTCTTAACATCGAAGAAAGATATTGTGCTCTTTCATTCTGAGTCAGGATTTTAATTTCATGATCACTGCGTCGTCCTAGCATTGCAGTCGATCTTGTGGCACAGATGCATAGGGTATTTATTATGAAGACCCACGTGTGCAACTTCCTTGCTGCAGCAAGAGTCAATCTGTGAAAGGAAAAGAAAATATTCCTAACTGTAGACTGACTCAGCTCAGGAAAAATAAAATTTTCATTCAATGACGAGGCAATGTTATTTCAATATCTGCTTCAGTTAGATTAAAACGTCTGTTTTAATGTAGGAGAAAAATAAGCAAATCAATGATGTGATCAATCATTCCTGCTCAGCTGTGACTATCAAAGCCCACGCTGGTGCTGACCTTCAGCAGCACACTAGTAGGTCTACATGTCTCCTGCAAGACTGGGACACAGAATAAGTCTAGAGTAGTCTACTCTCAGGTTATAACACCCATGGATGGATGCTGTCAAACTACACTTTAGCCCTGGCCTAGGCTAGACATGTGAAAGCATGGCAGATACAGTAACATAGGCTAAACTTAGCCTAGGGTTATGCGGCACGGACAATGCGGTGCGTTAAGCAGCGTTTCTAGCGTGGTAGTAATGATGGCTTAAAATAGACGGTGTCAATGGTCAGTTTACACTATACATCTGAACCTTAGACCATTTCCACTGGCCATCTTAGCAAGTGGGCTAATGTTTATCTGTCTAACCCCTCTGCAGCTGCTCTCGCTCCCCCCCCCCCCCCCGTCTCTCTCCCCCCTTTCATTGGTCTCTCTCCCCCTCCTCTCTCAGACCAACCCTGCCCCCCCTCCCTCCCTCATTCTCACTCTGTCACCTGCTCTTCTTGAAAGTCTTTGCTAAAGCTAAAAGCAGCGCCACTGCTACAGGCCAGAGCAGTGTGTTGGCAGTGTGAGGCCCTTCTGCAATCCAAAACACAGTCGGTTCCACCACTCTTGAGAATAATTTGTCCATAGAGTGTGCCGGGAACGTCACAAATGCATGCAAGTCTATATTGATATCTGATGCCTGGATAAAATAGGTCAAAAACACAGACTAAAACTCCAGCAGATTTGCGAGGATGAGGGCTATATGAAGCACCAGCTGCTCAAGGCAAACAGACACCCAATCGCAGCTCTTGTCACTTTGCAACATGTTGTGTCCACAGACTCCTCAAAATGCTGCTGGCAAGACAGCTGTGTCACCTATTCCCCAGCAATATTACAGCCAAATCCCAGTTTGGCCTGATGCTTTGCATTTGACTTGAAAGTGCAATTTAAGATGGAACTAAACACTTCAGCATCACCTTGGTGGGTAAAATTCCCTGTCTAGTGGGAAAGATATGAGCCATCAAACTACTTTCAGGACACGGAGAGAATAATGTGCACACAACTTACACACGTATAACATTGAGGTCTGGAAGCTATATTTGAAAACTCCAGTTTTACTCTCAAATGTTCAGAGAGCTACAATACTTAACCAAATTCAAGAAGTCACATTGTGAAGACAATAATGCTTTAAATGGTTAACACGATGTTTAGAACAACCCAACATTGAGGCTCCTCTGTGCACAATCTCCCCACCACTAACACTCAAGCAGACAAAGTTTCGCACTCCTTTCATCACTTTTTCGGGCAAGGGCCACGGCACGGCCATAGTTCAATCTGGCAATGGTTGAAAGGCTGCCAAAAGTCCACTCCACCAACACATGCAACTATGTACCCATTAAGGGCGAAGAGAACACTGCTGTCTCTATGTGGTCGGACCAAACTTTAAAACCTGAAAGCCGAGGACTGCCATCTCGGTGTGAAAGGGATTCTTTAATGAGGTCTCTCTGCCAACTGACAGCTAACAACGTGAATAAAACGTTGTGAGTTTATCATGGTCTAGTTTCACCATATTAATAATAATAGCTACAATCTATTTTGCATGGAAATATCGTTGATATTATTCAAGCGAGTACTAATCTGTGCTATTATGGATGTTAATCAGATCATTGGGACCCAGGTAAACTAACAATAGCGGGTGTTTCTTAACTTCACATTGCACTAGCTATCATGATCACAGGGGAAAGTACCAAACTAGCCTAGCTGGTTACCCAGTAGCTAGAGAGCTGAATCACGCCCATCGAATACGAAATCTAATTGGACTAGATAGCTCAACTCTGCTAGCAACGGACGAGCCCATTCATTTAAAACCACGACGTGGTTTGAATTTACATATGCTAGCTCACTAATCGTACATAACAGATAACCATTCACTCACCCAGCTAGTGACAAGCTGAACTGAAGTGTAACAACCAGCGAGCATTAGAGTTAGCCAGCTAGCTAATCTGACTGGCTCTTTACTGTATTATGTTGTTCCCTCCCTGCCTGTCTGGTTGGTTGGTTCGCCAGTTTGCAAGCAACACTTTCTGAGCAGCAATGCCTGCAATGGTGTTGGCAGGCAGCTAAAGCTTCAAAACATTTACACATGTTAATAATGATTGTGCGGACATCATTTATTTAAAAACACTTTGCAGAACAAAGTTACCTTCTAATTGACAGCCGATCCTCCTGTCAGACTGGAATTCAATCCTCTTCCACAAGGTACAGCAGTGAAACCGAACCTGATGTTGAATTTTAAGAGCCACGCCCGTAACACAGTTTTGAAAGGATTTGATTGGAGCAATACGGTTATACGCCCACATAAACAAAACGTTCATTCTGGAATCCTATTGGTTACTGAAAGATGGGAGTTGCTTCATTAGTTTTCGGTTGGACGTAGCAAGAGCAAACGTCAAATGAATTGGTCAAAATGGCCGGCAATAACTCCATACTGCATTGGCCAGTTGAACTGTCATTCATTTTATCGATAAATTAAACATTGGTTTAGCATCCATAAACATCCCCCTTTATGGTTGTGATTGGAAGGTTACTTTAGTGGGATTAAAATTACCATACATGGTAACGATTTAGACGACATGATTAGTTAAAAAACATGCCAGTCGTCGATTTAAAAAAAAGCCCATCCTACGACATGGGTGCCCATAATTTACAGGCAGGCGGTCAACCTTAAGGTTGCACAACTCACTGTAAACACTGTTTTGTGACTGGTAGTAGCCGGGAAGAAAAAGGTAGACTAAACCAATAAAGTTAAGGATATATAAGTTGCTAAACAAGCACATGTATTGGTTAGATTTGACAAACTGCTTAATTCTCACTGGATAACCGGTGAAGCTGACATCTTATCATTTGTTATATTATGCAGTGTAGATGATCATGTACATGGTACGATCGATCGACTTGGTAGCTTTCGGTCGTCGCAGGTCCTTGTTTTTGGTCGGTTTAATGTCTTTGTTTTAGTTCAATTATTTCCCTTCCTCTTCGTGACGTCACTTGGATGCTATATTTTTAATAAATTAAATATGGCGCCTTACACTCAATTTCCAGTGTAAATTGTTGTATGGATTCAAATAGCTTTCATTGAATGGATGTTTTACTAGTTTTAGCTCAATATAGTCCGTGCTATTTTTTTTTTTTTGCATAGTGGATCGTAATCATTCCTCTCCATCACTACTACGTAACGTAAAGGACGGAACTAGCAAGTCAGCTAATTCTAGAAGCTAGCCAGCTTGCTAGCTTCAAGGTTTCAGTCAGTGACTATATAGACCACGCTGTGTAAAATTATTTCAGTTAATGAAAGACTACCGGGAGAATTCAATCCCTGTCAATCCGGCTGCAAGTCTGGATCACATAAAACCATGCTGGTATTGGGACAAGAAGGACCTAGCACACACACCCTCCCAGTCGGAGGGACTGGACCCCGCCACAGAGGCGAGGTACCGGAGAGAGGGTGCACGGTTCATCTTCGACGTGGGAACTCGCTTGGGACTGTATCCTTTCTTTCCGCTGTGCTGAACTTTCCACTAACTAGTTTTAAGAATGCATCTTTAACTGTTGTTATCTACAAGTACTTTTGGGTTTTTCGAAGTACTAATGATTAAAGCATTGTCCTCCCTTTTCCAGAAACAAATTGGCGTCCTGATAGGGACGTGTAGACTATTGTTGTGAAAATACAGTGTCTTCCCAACCAATATAAAGTTTAGAGCACAAACTGTTAGACAAACTCCTTAAGCCCGTGCCCAGACACTATGACACACTGGCAACAGGAATCATCTACTTCCATCGCTTTTATATGTTCCACTCCTTCAAGCAATTCCCCAGATATGTAATTACCGTGTTCACTGCACACCAAGTTATGAATAAAATCGAAACTAATTTGCAATACATTGTACATTGCAATACCTTGCTAACCCAGAACATGAATGTTGTGTTCACAGGTGACAGGAGGTTGCTGTCTCTTCCTAGCAGGGAAAGTTGAGGAGACCCCAAAGAAATGCAAAGACATCATCAAGACAGCTCGCAGCCTCCTAAACGACATCCAGTTTGCCCAGTTTGGAGACGATCCAAAGGTAAAACATACACCACCTTTACGGTGCAGTTTTTGGCAGTGATGTGTTTGTAGATATCAGGTGCAGATCCCAACGTTGTTTCTGTAGGAGGAGGTGATGGTGCTGGAGAGGATCTTGTTGCAGACCATTAAGTTTGACCTGCAGGTGGAGCACCCCTATCAGTTCTTGCTCCGCTATGCCAAGCAACTTAAAGGTAATGAGGCACAGCTGAGTCATTCATTCTACAGGGGTGTATACGATTTCATGTAAGGATAATGCATTTTAATGACAAGTATTCACACCCTTTGAGTTTGATTATGTCGTTCAATATTCAAAAAAATATGTTTTTTGGAAACCTTTTGAAAAACTGAGGGTGTTCGTTCTAGGTGACAAGAACAAAGTGCAGAAGCTGGTTCAGATGGCCTGGACCTTTGTGAATGACAGGTGAGTGAAGAATAGTCCAGAATGAGGATGATCTATGTGCATCTGTGTGTTTGTTAACATATTCGTGCCATAGCATTTCTCTGGGTCACTGCCAGGGATGGAGACTGAGAACCACTACCAATATGGACATCAACACAACATCTGACCTTTTAACTAAATGCTTGTCTGCTTGTGACTTTATAAGATCTTTAAGTTCAACACCTGATCACTTGTAGCAGTCTACCCAAAACATTATCACTATGTATCAAGCGACTGTGTAACTATCCCTAACTATTATTAGCACTGCACTGGTTGTGTTAGACATAACATGCGTATAGTCGAATGGTAGTTTCCATCAGATCTAGAATAGACTGAAACCTGAACAAACTTGGCCTCCCTTTTGTTTTGTCCCTGCATCTTGGCAGCCTGTGTACCATGCTGTCGCTGCAGTGGGAGCCAGAGATCATCGCCGTGGCGGTCATGTACCTGGCGGGACGCCTGTGTAAGTTCGACATCCAGGAGTGGACGTCCAAGCAGTCGTCACGCCGATGGTGGGAGCAGTTTGTCCAGGATGTGCCCGTGGAGCTGCTGGAAGGTGGGCGTGGCTGGCGTCCCAGAACACCTTTGGATTCAAAGTAAAAAATGAAAGACATCAACCTTTTTCTCTCTCTTCACCCCCCAGATATCTGCCATCAGATCCTGGATCTGTACTCCCAGGGCAAGCAGCAGATGCCCCAGGGCGCGGTGGCGGGGGGCGACAGGGAGAAGACGCTCCCTTCCTCCTCCTCCACCCCCACCCCCCAGCAGCTCCAGCTTCTCGCCCTAGCCCAGGCCAGTGCCAATCCTTCCCCCGCCCCTCCACCACCACCCCCGCCTCCACCTCTTGCCAAGAAAGCCTCCCCACAGGCCAGCCCCTCACGCCAGATCAAACGAGCCCATGTGAGTGTGGACCATCGTTTGTGGGGGGGGGGCCTGTCATTCGACAGGGGCCCTCTTCAGAATGTACAATTGAAAATGGACACAATTCTGCTCAGAAAACATTACAATATACAGTGTATGATCACGACAATGCTTTTTTGTGTGGGTATAATGCATACAATTATTACTGAAATAAATATGACTTTCTCGTTCTGTAGCCATCTCCTCAAGAGGAGAAGACATCTGGTAAGCACTTCCCTGTTCATGACTTTGATTTGAAACGGTAGACCCTGTAAGCAAGTCTGCTTATAAGTCTGCTTATCCCCAGAGCAAGTAAGCTCCAAGATCCCCAGACTTGAGGCCCCGATGCCCCCCCTGCCCACCACACAGCCTCCCCCAGGTGAGTTCCCTCCTTGCCCTTTCGGTCAGCCAGACATAGGAAGTGAGGGCCCACTCCCAAGAGTCTTAAACGTCTCGCTTTCCCTAATTCTGTGCCAAAAACAAACGAGAAATACAGCCGCTTGTGTCCAGTGAAAACCCTTAACAAAATTAAGGAAGCAAGGTGAGAATTCTGTTTTAAGTGTTGAAATGCTTCCCTTCACAATAAGAGTCCTTCTTTTCCTACATGACTGCTAAACAGGCTGCAGAATATACTGCTCACCATTCTAAGTGGCTCAATTACTGTTTATCTCTTAGAACTGTCCAGCCAAATGACTGTCCTTCAGGGGTTAAAGCCCAGTGGCTCAGAGAGCAGTAAGGGCTCTCATTAATTAGGCCCACTCCCCAAAAATATTATCACAGATTTACCCTGGTCCCAGGTAATCCCACAATCTAAGCCACCCCTAGAGTGCAGCTTGTCTCAGGGGGGGATAGACACAGGGCATTCCAGAGGAAATATTATCCTGAGCAGGAATCTGCTTCTCATTTGGTTAATGGAATAGATAGACATTATTTGTTGGAAACTCTATACACACAAATGTACACTCACGCTATAGGTGGATTAATGGGAGATCCTCTTGCATTGGTCTGACCTTCTCGCCAAATCTGATAATTGCCTTAGAGCCCTTAGATTTAGAGTAGCTAGTCGGCTTGTTTACATTACCTAACTGGGGACGCTCATTACTTCCGTGTGTGTGTGGCTATTAGGCACGTTTGAGTGTCTGTGTGTTTGACATGCTGAATATGTTAGTAGGCTGTTGAAGGCTGTATCTTTTTTTAATATATTTGCCAAAATTCATCTTCTGTTTTTAATTAGTCTTGACCATCTGTCTGTCCTTCTCCTCGGTCCCCCACAGACCGCAAGGCCCTTGCCTCCCACCCTGCTGCCCCCCTCCCTGGGGAGACTGACACCCATGGAGAACCTGCTGAGGCCCCCAAGGCCCTAGCACCTCCCCCTCCCCACTCTGCCTCTCACCACCAGCCCCCACCTCTCCCCCATCGCCCGCCCCCCCCGCCCCCCTCCTCCTACATCATGGGCATCCCCACCTCCAGCTCCTACATGTCTGGGGAGGGCTACCAGAGCCTGCAGTCCCTGATGAAGACCGAGGGGCCCTCCTATGCCGTCCCTGTACCCCCCTCCTATGGCCCTCCGCCGGGCTACCACGGCCATGTCTACCCCCCCAGTGCCCCCCCACCCCCCGCCGGCTCCTACCCGCCGCCCAGTCTTCCCCCACCCCCCCTCGCCTGCCTACCCTCCACCAGGCTACAACCACAGTTACCCACCTCCGCGCATGCCTCCAGGGCTGCCGGGCATGGGGATGCCCTCGTCTAGCTACCCCGGTGGACAGAGCCAGGGGCCCCCTCCGTTGCCTCCTGGGATGCCCCCCATGGGTGGAATGAGTCGAGGAGCTTGGATGATGTGAAATGGGGGGTTGATGCTAGGACTGGCTGTGCCAACACTACATCACCATCACAGTACAGTAGCAGTATTTTGAACGTATTGGCCATGGACATTGAAGGGATAGGTTTTTCCACTTTTACCATCTGTCAACACCCATATACTTTGAGTCTTATTATAAGCTGTCATTGCACTGGTTCGTGGGAATGTTGTATTTGTTAGTCGTGTAAAATTGTTAGCCTATTGTTTTGAATAGGGTAAAAGATTTGACCAAAACATGAACAAGGCAGCTTCACAGTAGTTATGTAGTTGTTCCCTTTTTTACATGAGATGCACTAAAATGTGTTATATCTATGCTACTTCTTTTAGCATTTTAGCCTGAACCAATACACCAGGTCAAATAGTACACGTGTTTGAACACTTTAAAACACACATAAGCTCTATTTCCTACATGTTACTTGTATGTATTTTAAACTAGTTAATAACAGATGCATGCAGATATCAAGGAAAAATAAGTGTTTTGAAATAACTAATTCTTTGTTTAGTTATTTTGGCTATGACATGTTTATAGTTGTTCATTCGTCATAAAATGTGAATAGTTTGTGTCCAAAAAAACTTTTAATTAAAATAATTGTCTTTTTTAAATATATTGTTGTTTATGTGTAACTGGTATGTCTTTACCCTATTTAAATCTCCAAATCTTTGAGGTCATGTCTGGTCTAACATCATTGGATAGGCCCATTACTCGGCTGTGTGTATTTTATAATTCCAGTCATTAAGGTCAGTTGTTACTCAGAGTAAGAGGAAGGCAGGTTACATTAGCAGATCATTTGAGAATGGGCTGTTTGGATTTATTGTTTGACAAGTAACCACAAGAGTGCGCCCTAATCCAGAAAATGAACAAACTTGCTACGTTGCATGAGTTCCACATGGGTAGTATACACAAGTACCAATGCATAATCCCTTACTAATTTTCTCATGGCTCGGATCTTGGAACCAGCTTTTCTCTTTTTAAAATCAGTTTAGGGAAGCTGAATAATTGTGTTCCAAAAAGTTAGTAATTATTGGAGCTTCCAGCTTTGTTCCATCTCTATAGTAGCTTTCCCAGTGTATAATTGATGAACATACACAATTAGAGACTTGCACTATACATTTACAAAGGAAAGTATACTTAAATTTTATTTAAAAAATCATCTACAAGAGGCTTTCTTAATCTATTTATCACTCTTTTCATAAATTGCTAAAATATCGATGCATTTCAGCTACATACAGCTTATGAAAGACAAAAATATATAAAGGCATGCTATTTTCATATATCCTACGGGAGAACAGTATTTATTTACAAAGCACTGGCTATATCCTAAAATACATGTTCACTGTGTCTGGGATAGAGAGAGGCTAAGAAGAGAATATAGTAGGTCATTGCAGGTTCTACGTCAACACATCATGTTTTGACAAAAGAAGCAGTGCATTTGAAAGTAACCATAGGAAAATTGACACAACTTTTCAATTGTCACTTTGTGCTTTCAAATCAACAAATATAAAAGGTCAGTAGTCGCATGTATATAGCAGATGTTTCTAGAAGGTCACTTTTGAAATATTGATCTTAAATGTGTGTATGGAGTTATCCAAAAATGCATTAATTAGGTGTGTTTTCAAAAGACCTGATCACTGTCCTTCTGTTCCCCCAAAAATACTGTGCAAGACAGTATTATTTCTTTTAGCAATCCTCAATTGAAATAAGTATTTCCATATATCAGGTGTACCAATACAAATGTTACCTTTGTTCTTCAAATGATTGCTTGTCTTTTGTTCATACGGCTCGTACATGCTAAAGGTCAGGCTCATATAAACATCACTAATAAAAGTCACCTGCTGCATCCTGAATCTCACTGAAACTCAGATACTCATTGGCCATTCCTCAAAACTGTATAATGTCTCATCCAATGATAAAGGGATGTGAGTACAGTAGGTACTTACATTCCCTTCTGAAAATTCATTTAAAAGTAGCACACATACAGTGTGGAACCCTATTTAGAGTGACAATATGTCAAACTTAAATTCTGAAGAAAAACAAATCAGATTCCTTCTATCCATCTGACAAATGACCATTTGTCAAGATAACATTCAAAGAGAGGGAAAATGCAGCAAGCGTCTTTCATACATGTTTGAAATGATCTATTCCGAAATCTATCGGTATCCACAAGCCCTTTTACAGTTCGTAAGACTTCTATGAAACTTCATACATAACTTGTCACAAATCAGTTATGTGACTTACAAACAACCTACACAGAAGAACCTCCATTCCGTGTCCAAACTTTCTACACATAGGAGACCAGTTATAGAATACATTTCTTAGATTGTTATAAATCTTCATAACATGTTAGGTCAGTTCTATGATGCTGCTTTACAGGGTATCTGATGGTCTGTTTGTGAAACTCACATGCTCGATCCATAGAAACTGCAATCAACTTATAGAACCAAGCTGAACAGAAACCATCTTCTTCCATATGACTTATCATAGAGTACTTAGTCACTATGATGCTTCATGGAGACGTACTATGAAGTCTTACATCACATTTCATCAACTCATTCTAGCTCTCTGCTAAGTCCTGCTAACAAGCTTCGATGCACTTGAAATCCAACAAGTGTGCATGCTGTTGTCTAAACGTACACTTTGGTTCAGTATACACAGGACTCAGCTAACCCACCTCAATGTGTAGAGCACACTAAGACACCCAAAGCTGTTTTCATTCGCTAGTTATAACACTGCATAAGGTACACATAGATCTCCAATGAGACTTTAGTTATGAGACCTCATTACAGGTGTGATAACAAGGTATTACAGGTATGGAAGTTGTACACCTTCTCATTTATTAATATAAGAGACACCCCCCCAAAAAAAACACATTCTCGCATTATTACATTTCAAAAACTTTTAACGATTGTCATAGAATATTTATAGATTGTATATCAAAGTCCCTTTTCCCATACAGCAATATCCTTTCTCTTATCATAAACATCACTGCATCATTTGGGAAGTCTTTATGAATCACCAGCTTTTGGATATTCTATTTTGATAGGCTAACATCTGACTCGAAAGTGAACTTTTAAACTCAAAGTATGCAACCTAATTTGGTGCACCACCTAGATAATAGTGGTAACAAAGATGGCCGTAGAAGAAAACTGCGTTTCAAAATATTAGTGCTACTTTAAACAACTTACAGCATATGGTGCTGCATTTTAGGTGTACACAATTAGGGTTTTCTGCCTACATTTGTATATTTATGTTTTAGGTGAAGGTGTCTACGAGTACTTGAGAGTGAAGTGTATAGAATATAAAGCTAGGGCTTGCTACTATACTGTGTATTGGGAAAATATGATATAAGAGTCAATTCCTATTTGTTTATTTTTGATAAAAATCTGTGTTTCATGTTGTTGAAGTCACAGGGCAGTTGAGTAGTCCTTGTTTGAAGAGCTGTCAAAAATCAGGATTTGAAGGAAGCAACATGAGCGAACTGTGTTTCAGTCAATGTGTACCTAGAAAGTGCTATGAGACAATGTTGAACACTGATGAACAACAACACTGGTGAACATGAAGAAAAACTAAAGGTCTCTGTAGAGTTGCTGATTGAGAAATTCAGATATTGAAAGAGTCGCTTGTTGGATAGCTTGTCTGTCACTAAGGTTTAGACTCTGTGATGCTTGGAAATGCCTGGGAAAACCAGACAGGAATGGAATACAAATGTTCTCAAAACCTTTTTTTCATTATGGTGTATGTCCCTATATCACCTCCCCTTCAGGTGAACTACAATGTGTGCTTAGCTGAGAAAAAAAATCACATATGAGTGTTAACACAATAATAGCCTTGGTCCAGATGTCTTCCACTTTCCACACCAGTCAGTGATGGTCAATGCCCAGGCATTTTGGAACAGTCGCTTTGGACCAATGAGTGAACTGAAGCTGAACATCATGGATGTTGAAGAAGTGGGGTGGGGATAAAACAAGTGGGGTGGTTGATAACGTGAAGGTCACACACTGTGCCCAGGAACTACAGTGGTGGTTGTGTTTTTAGTTCTATTTGCTGACGTTCATGGGTTTAAGCACACACGTCTTCAGGACTACACAGGCCCCTTGAACTGGTTCCCAGAGAGGTGCTGGCGGATAGAGGGCTTGGATCCTGCAGCATCTCCCAGCTTACGCCACACCACCTGGGAACACACAATGAAAGGGCAAAGTGGTGAAGGGGACACACAAAAATGTAACACCACACTTCATATCATGCCTGTGAATTCTGAATGTTTGGCGTTCTGAAGTGAAAGAAAGGTTGTGGTGAGTCGTGAATTTGTCCTCTGAAGCTTAAAGCGGGCAGGAGACGAAAATAGCGCATCGCATCGATGGCGTCCCAATTAAAACTGTGTACGCGTTCACAGCGCCAAAAATGTCCACAATGTAAACTCCCACACACTCTGATCATGTAAAAAACAACAGGGGCGTGGGAGAGGGGGGCGACTAAAGGTTACACAACACCCACTATTGAGGCTTTGCTGGACCACATGAGTCAGAGAGGGATTACAAGTGAATGAGAACCAATGTAGCTGAGCCTCATTAGTAAGCATAATGTAGAAGTATTTATGTATTCATGAGAACAGAAATGTGAATGATGGCATTGTGCATCCATGTTCCCTCTCTTTATCTACCCACTGGGTGTATGGTTGGTCAAAAGGTCATGCATGTCACACGGGGAACATCCTGTGTGTGTGCTTCTGCCATGTGTGTCTATGGCTTCTGGCCCAAAGTGGCCCAATTGGGACCATTGTGTGCTCCTACCAAGTTATTTTAATTGTGCCGACAAGTGGGATGTACAAACTACAGCCTGTTTACTGCAGCCTTTAATTGATTTGAGCGCAAAGAGGAAGATAGAAAGTGAAAGGGTGGATTAAGGGATGCAGAAAAGTAATTAAAAGCCCCCGCCCCCCCCCCCCCCCAAAAAGAAAAAAGATAAACAAACAGAGTGGGAGATACAGAGAGAAAGAGAGGAGATAAAGGGAGGGAAGGAGAGGATTGGATGGTGGGAGACAAAGTGACCGCGTGAGAAAGACTGTCATCCTTACGTTACACATCTCCCGAACTATGGCCTTCTCTTTCTCACTGAGGTCTTCATCGTAGGCCTCCAGCTTCTGCTTGTCCAGGTTTTCATGGACCTCCAGCACCTGCACACACACACACACACACTGGTTATCTTTTATAAACACACTTTATGGACACATGCAGAAGCATCTAGAATGCCCAGTTAAAAAGTAGAACTTCAGATGTAATCCAAACTCTGGACAGTGAGACATGCTGATACCTTCATGGCGTGGACCACAGCTTCAGGTTTCTGGCTGGCAGGAAGGAAGCCGGCAGTAGGGGAGGGCTCACCACTAGGAGGCCTTCCTGAGCCCTAGGCCGAGGAGAGACATGAGGGATGAGAGTCACGGGGATGAAGGTGAACACACGTACACACACACAGAGCAAGTGACATTCATGTTGATGACAAGATCTTGGCAAGTGTACAATCACACAATTGTCCACACTCTATTGCGGTCCACACACAAACACTTGTTTACAGACACACACACACACACATCCTTGCTGAACATACAGAGCCCATAATCACATTGGGCCCCTGAATGAGGTTAAATGAGCTCATTATGACCCTCCTAGGCCTGCTCCCCTCTCCTCTGCTAGCCCTGCCGGGACCCCTCTGCCCTCCATCTCTCCCCAGCCCCCTGGCTCTGTCCCTGTCTCAGGGTCACAACCACCGCTCGGACCCGCGCACACAAAGGGGCCTTTGAGAGAGCGAAGGAGGACACAGAGAGTAGGGGCTCTGCAGATCACTAGAATTCTCCTCCACATACCATCCCTGGCTCAGCTGCAGTCCTCTGCCCACTCCTCCCCAGCCCCAGCCCCATCCCTCCCCAGCCCCAGCCCCAGCCCCAGCCCCAGCCCCAGCCCCAGCCCCAGCCCCAGCCCCATCCCTCCCCAGCCCCATCCCTCCCCAGCCCCAGCCCCAGCCCCAGCCCCAGCCCCAGCCCCAGCCCCAGCCCCAGCCCCAGCCCCAGCCCCATCCCTCCCCAGCCCCATCCCCATCCCCATCCCTCCCCAGCCCCAGCCCTATCCCCATCCCTCCCCAGCCCCAGCCCCAGCCCCAGCCCCAGCCCCAGCCCCAGCCCCAGCCCCAGCCCCATCCCTCCCCAGCCCCAGCCCCAGCCCCATCCCCATCCCCATCCCTCCCCAGCCCCAGCCCCAGCCCCATCCCTCCCCAGCCCCAGCCCCAGCCCCAGCCCCAGCCCCATCCCTCCCCAGCCCCAGCCCCATCCCCATCCCTCCCCAGCCCCAGCCCCAGCCCCAGCCCCAGCCCCAGCCCCAGCCCCAGCCCCAGCCCCAGCCCCATCCCTCCCCAGCCCCAGCCCCAGCCCCATCCCTCCCCAGCCCCAGCCCCAGCCCCATCCCTCCCCAGCCCCAGCCCCAGCCCCAGCCCCATCCCCATCCCCATCCCTCCCCAGCCCCAGCCCCAGCCCCAGCCCCAGCCCCAGCCCCAGCCCCATCCCTCCCCAGCCCCAGCCCCATCCCCATCCCTCCCCAGCCCCAGCCCCAGCCCCAGCCCCAGCCCCAGCCCCAGCCCCAGCCCCAGCCCCAGCCCCATCCCTCCCCAGCCCCAGCCCCATCCCCATCCCTCCCCAGCCCCAGCCCCAGCCCCAGCCCCAGCCCCAGCCCCAGCCCCAGCCCCAGCCCCATCCCTCCCCAGCCCCAGCCCCAGCCCCATCCCTCCCCAGCCCCAGCCCCAGCCCCATCCCTCCCCAGCCCCAGCACCAGCCATAACTCTAGCCTAAACCCATAGAGCCCCACTTTAGCGGTGAATCGACCTGAGCATGCAATACAGGTGTGTGTGTGTGTGTGTGTGTGAGAGTGTACAGCATGTGTGTGTATGAGAGTAGGAGGCTACTGCAGAAAAGCCATAGGGAAAACATTGACCACAGTGTGAGCAGCACACACACACACACACACACACACACACACACACACACACACACACAGAGCCAGCTGAATCTGCAATAAACACAAAGGAGGGAGTAGTGCACCTGCTGTAGCTGCATTCTACACAGGAACAGGAAGAGCCATCACTGTATCTGTCTGAGGTTACCATATCAACACACACACACACATACCTGTCTTATTTTACTTCATCAATACACACGCGCCTCCGGTTACGATGTCAATACAGAGACAGACACCACTGAAGGAGAGGACGATGGTAACGATCTACAGAAAGCCATGGGGGTGGCCATGTGCTTCTGACACACTCCCATTACAGATTGGTCACGCTAAAGGGACGTTCTTATCTTATCTGTTTAGCCTTTTGCTCACTGAAACCAGAGGAAACAGTAGAATGTTGACTGGTGGGATTTTAACTCCCTGATATTCAGTTGCGGCTCCTATTGTCACGACTTTGCTTTGGCACAATCAGTGGATCGGCTAAATTTAGCAAGGAAGATGAGTGTGTGTGTTAGAGAGAGAGAGAGAGTGACACTAACTGTAGTTTGCACACACACTCTCTTTCTTCTATCTCTGTCTCCACAGCTGCAGCTTACGTCAAACATGCCTAATTGCTCTCTCCTTTCTATGGAGGTGGAACCCATAGTGGTTACTGTGACAACGCAAAATAGGCTCCTCTCTCATCAGGACCAGATGAACACTGATTACTTTCCCCCTCCTCCCATTTTCTCTCCTTCCCTCTCCCCTCCCCTCCTCTCCTCTCTGCTCCACAATCGTCTCGTTCCACTCCTCTTCCTGCATGACTACTGATAACTTCTCTGAAGAGAGGAAGGGGACAAGTGGAGGATTAAAGGACCAGAGGATGAAAGAGGACGGATAGAGTTTGGTAGAGGGAGGGAGAGGGGAGATAAGGGAGAGGAGAGGTGGAGAGGAGTGGGAACAAAAGGTGATAGAGAAGAGGGAGACGAGAAGCAGCGAGGGGCGGAGCTGCAGGGGGGGGGGGTGACGACAATGCTTTGCCCAAGGTGAGCTCCAGTGTGGGAGGAGGATGAAAGGGAGAGAAAGAACAGAGAGAGTCATCGCCTTTCTGAAAGAATATTAGGGTTTTGGGGGGGGGGGGGGTAATGTTGGTTGGCAATCCAAAAGGATGTCCTTTACAAACGATAGAGGTGGATCCATACAAACAGAGACTATACCAACAGCTGTGGCCTCACAAGGAACATTTACATGAGCAGAGACCACATTTTTCCCGGACCCTGACACACTCTCGGTCTTCTCCTTGCTAGCTTTGATCCAACAAGTCTCTGACCCTTGACCTCAGCAGGAAACAACAACAAAAATCCAAATGCCTAATCTAGGCTCACGCCTCCACCTCCAGCGATGCCATTGCGGCGGGAGGACGGGCGGGAGGACGGGGGGGGGGGGGGGGGGGGGCTCTGAAACGTTAAATCTGCTGAGAATCTGCTCAAAACAGATCATCCCCCTTTGAACTCAGGGGAAGCTGTGGGATTTGGCAGTGTTAGGGGTCAGGGGAGCGGTGTGGTGTTGAGACCACACACACACACGCATGCACACACACGCATGCACACACACGCATGCTTTCAGACACAGACACATTAGGAGGAACTCATGACTTGTAATGACACACAAAAGCATAGCAGAGCACATGGCCCTGCTCCTTACATTATGCAGTGAGTCTTGGTACTGTGTGAGTGAGGAGAGCTGAGACTCGGAGTGGTAGAGAGACAGCCCCTTCTTCAGTGTCTTCAGATCCCCTCCGTTCGCCTGGAGACACACAGGAAAAGACCGAGAGATAGAGACCCAATTAAAGATCAAGAGATATAGATTGTTAGAGAGGGATTGTAAGGGGGAGAAGAGGGATGGGTTGGATAAGAGGAGGGCAGAGGAAACATAAATACGAAGGGGGGGAAACAACGCAAATACATTTTCAAAATTAACCCTATTTGTATTTATTTAGATGAGACTGAATGTGCTGTGATGACTCAGGTCAAGCTTACAAATGGCAGAGCTTAGCTAGAGGGTCGGTTAGACGTTGGATGGAAAGTTGAAATGCCAGTGTGCATCGTCGAGTTGACAAATACCAGTCTATAAATGTCAGGTCTTGTTTGGCATCGCAACATACAGTTGTCATGAGGGAGAGGGAGGTAAATGCTGCAAATTGGACAAGGTTTTCAAGGCAAGTGTGTGTATGTGTGTGTGTATGTGAGAGAGAGAGTGTGTAAGTGTAGTGTACAACGCAAGCGCTTCCTACTTGTGTGCATGTGTCTGTGCGTTTCTGCATTTCATGCCTGTGTGCGTCTTCCTGTCTGGCCGTTCACCCATCTCTGAGAAACATTCCCTCAGCACTGATGCAATGAGCTCCCTCCACACTCCGCACCCAGCACACACACCTAGCTTCAAGCAGAAGCACACACAATACCCCAAGCTAATTATGTTTGGTGTGACTGACTACATTTTAATCAACGCTGTTTGTTTGGATTTGGATTGACTGACTATTTACAAGGGTCTGGAACATTCCAGACCATTCCTTGGTAAACACTGCTTGTAATTCCACAACTTAGACAATAAAGCAGTCTCCTTCTTAAAGGGGCCAGAGTTCACCCTCAGGTAAAGTGGGATTAGGGGCAGAGGTTAAATGTCTCCTACGTGGCTCCTACTCCCACTCCTCGGAAACACAGAGGAATAAACAAACCAAGCTCTTAGAACGACCAGGCTGAGGAGGTCTGAAAGGTACGGCTCCAGCAGAGATGAAAGGAAATAGGACCAAATCCAAATGCATCATCCTCTTTCACAGAGCGATAACGCTGCATGCTGTTTAGAAGTTCGAACGCCAAAGCCACGTTGAGAAATACTAGACTTACAGCGTAAATAAACCCGGAGAGAAAACCTTCAACCTTCCAAAAGCACTGTCATGCCTTCCTAGAAGAGTACTACCTGTCACCTGAGGGTGGATGTAGAGGGCTCTAAGAAGTTGACGGGTACTTTGAATCCATCGAACATTGTGTCTTTGTACTTGTTTCATGTGTGCTGTACACTTCTGCAGGCTTGTGTGCACACCCTGGCCCTCTGTGTGTGTGTTTGCTAATGGCTTTACGTAAGAGCAAACACTTCACTGCCTTTAACTGAAGTTCAGTAAATACAGCGTGAGGGTAGTTATGGTTATTGGACTGTTATACAACTGTGTGTGTGCGTGTAAATATAGAGATCACACAAACCCTCAGAGTTGTGTGGAGAGACTTCTATGTAGAAAGGAAACTGGAATTTTCTGACATCATTCCCGTCTCTTCCAGCTGAGAGTAAATAACTTGTGTTTGCATTTGTCTGATCAAAACTCTTGAAACTCTTTCTCCTCTGAGAGGTTTTTGTCGTGTGCAAGGGTATGTGAGTGTCTGTGAGAATCTGCTTCTCAATATAAAGTGATCGGTGTAGCGGTGGTATTCTGCATAGAACTAGTGTGTACGTGTGTGTGTTAGTGTGTGTGTTTGTATGTATGTGTGTGTTTATGTCAGATCCAGTTCTAAATACAGAGTATGTGTTTGCTCTGTGTGTGTTTGTGTGTGTGGGTGAGTGTGTCTGTGTATATGTGTCTGTTTGTGTGTGTGGGTGAGTGTGTCTGTGTATATGTGTCTGTTTGTGTGTGTGGGTGAGTGTGTCTGTGTATATGTGTCTGTTTGTGTGTGTGGGTGAGTGTGTCTGTGTATATGTGTCTGTTTGTGTGTGTGGGTGAGTGTGTCTGTGTATATGTGTCTGTTTTTGTGTGTGTTTGTGTCAAATCCAGTTCTAAATATAGAATGTGTTTGTTCTGTTTGTGTGTGTGTGTGTGTGAGTGTGTGTGTGCATATCCTTGTGGATTGCTTTCATGAGGACACAAGGACCCAGACAGCGTTCTCTAAATAGGAGGCATGAAAAATGCAGGTGATGTTATTTCTCCTCGGTTTCTACAGATTCTTTATCTATGTTCCCCTATGAATAGTTAAAGCTCAGGCCATTAGACGCTACTGAATTATTCACTTAAATCACTTCCCATCCATCCAAAAGGAATAACAAGCTCTCTCTCTCTCTTTCTCTCTCTCTTTGTTTTTTTTTACTGATCTCTCTAAAGAGGGAAGTGAAGTTAGGAAAAGTTTAGTACAAACACAAGCACACAAGGGAGCTAATATATCTCCTTATATCTTTCTATCCATGTATCTCTCTATATAGTCCCCATTTCTTATCTCCCTGCAGTGTACAACTCTACAGCATGCATATTCACCCCCCTCCCTCTTTATAGTTTGCTTTGTTCATAATAATGAATATGGAGTGCATGTGTGTGTGTGTGTGTGTGTGTAATGTGTGTCACGCGCCCTGTCATGCGAGAGAGTGACAGGGCGAGAGAGAGAAATCGTTTTGAGAGACTTTCTCTATTGAAGCTGGCACAGCGTACCTGGCCCAGCAGCTGCTTGTTGTCGTCTTCCAGTATCCTCACCTTGCTCTCCAGCTGACGGATGTAGCTGGAGGACACATCTGGAACGCAAGGAAACAGACTGTCAGACCTCTGCCGTTTTCAAATGCAGCGTTAAACCCTAACCCCTAAATCTTTGACCCTGACCAAAAACAGCATCTGAAACCTGTACTGTATCTATCCCTGTATCTACCCTTTAATAAAAGCCACTGCTGATATGAAGGTTCCTGTTTTGATCCATGGATGTTTAGTAGTGTCCACAGACTGACTGCTGAACCAACATGTGCGGCCATTTTGCCAAAACCAGAACACCCAAGCCATGTTGAGTCCAGTGAGCCAACAGTTTCACTCCGGCCAGAGTGAATACCCATTAATGTGAGTACACTGTACCCTTGGTTTTTCTCTATTCACCCCCTGATTGACATGTTTGTGTGGTGCTCAACGCCCCTCAAATCCTTAATCCCCCCCCCCTCCACCCAGCCTCCATTGTTGACACTCTTCCCATGGTGATTAAGTAGAAAGCTGCTAATCCAAAAATTGCTCTCTTTTAGCTCTGCGAGATGCCGATACTCAGGCCTATACACGATACATCACAAAGCTCCATCCTCGCTCAATTGGCAATTTAAGTTGAATACGTGGGCTGAAGTGATGGAGTTTCACCCACTGGGAAAATGGGTTTGGGATTAGATGAGCGGTGCTCGTGTCGTGGTTTAATTGTTTGTGTAAACAAACAACAATAGAACAACAGTGCTTAGGATGCAACCATACAGTACACACACACACACACACACACACACACATAAAAAAAAACACACAAAACACACACAACGGCCCCCTAGACATTCTCCCTCAACCGTTTCAGTGCTTTTCTTAATGAGAGGAGAGGCTCCCATTAGAGTTGGAGAGAGAGAGGGAGGGGGAGAGGGAGGGAGGGAGAGTGGGGGGGAAGGAGGGAGGGAGGGAGGAGGTTACTGATAGTGCAAACTCGTCCCCCACCATTTCCATCATGCAACAGACAGACCCTAGACAGGAACACACCTGTTTTCGTAGATCTACTTCTAAAGAAAGAGAGACAGAAGGGGAGAGAGAGAGAGAGAGAGAGAGAGAGAGAGAGAGAGATGGGGCAGCAGGGCAAAGTGCAGGTGGAAGGAATAAACATGAAAGCGATAGATGAGAGACTGAGAGGTAAATGGAAGGCAGGACACGGAGACGGGAGACAGAAGAGGAGGCCGAGGCAGGGAGGCAGCGGAACTAATGCCTCCCAGACGACCAGCCTGAGGAGCCCACTGACGGAGCCCCTACACCCTACACCCTACACACTAGCAAATCAGTCTGTCTCCTCATGGCCAAACAAGCCACGTAATGCCATGTTGTGTGTAGAACCACAACCCAAATAATCCCCAATAGGGGTGTTCCAAGGGGTCTTGTATGGGTGATCGAGAGATGCACAACTAGCTAGCCCTAACATCAGACGAACGATAAAACAACCCTAACCATATCCCAGAAGACCTTACCCAAACCCCCAAAAACCCAAACCAAAACTGGCCATAGTCTATCCACAAGTAGACAACACCGTCTCTACATCCATACATCATCTCTAGGGGGAACATTGTTTAAGTATTGACGACAGAGGGTGAGCCACACCATCCAACCCTGAGGTGTCATCCCTAGCCACGATCCTAGACCTCACTCCCTCCACCCTCTGATCCTAGACCTCACTCCCTCCACCCTCTGATCCTAGACCTCACTCGCTCCACCCTCTGATCCTAGACCTCACTCCCTCCACCCTCTGATCCTAGACCTCACTCCTTCCACCCTCTGATCCTAGACCTCACTCCCTCCACCCTCTGATCCTAGACCTCACTCCCTCCACCCTCTGATCCTAGACCTCACTCCTTCCACCCTCTGATCCTAGACCTCACTCCCTCCACCCTCTGATCTTAGACCTCACTCCCTCCACCCTCTGATCCTAGACCTCACTCCCTCCACCCTCTGATCCTAGACCTCACTCCCTCCACCCTCTGATCCTAGACCTCACTCCCTACACCCTCTGATCCTAGACCTCACTCCCTCCACCCTCTGACCTTAGACCTCACTCCCTCCACCCTCTGATCCTGGACCTCACTCCCTACACCCTCTGATCCTAGACCTCACTCCCTACACCCTCTGATCCTGGACCTCACTCCCTACACCCTCTGATCCTAGACCTCACTCCCTCCACTCTCTGATCCTAGACCTCACTCCCTACACCCTCTGATCCTAGACCTCACTCCCTACACCCTCTGATCCTGGACCTCACTCCCTACACCCTCTGATCCTGGATCAGGGCTACCTGCCTATGTGACCAGCATGTGGCAGTGTTACACAGTCTGCCTAGGGCAGATACTATTGCATTGTCAGGGTTAATTGGCTGTGGATTGCAGCTGTCTGTCCTTTCTCGAAAGCGAGAGGGAGAAAAGAGGAGGAACTGATGGTGATTAACTTGATTCACCTCAATACATTATGATGTGACTCTAAGGAGAGAGAGAGAGAGAGAGAGAGAGAGAGAGAGAGAGAGAGAGAGAGAGAGAGACAGAGAGAGAGAGACAGAGAGAGAGAGAGAGAGAGGGTTGGGGAGTGAAACAGGGGGTGAAGAGAGTCAGAGGAAGAGAATGAGAGAAATTAGAAAGAAAGAGATGAGAAGAACTAAAGTGAGAAGACAAAAGCTAAAAGAAAGAGAATGAGGAAAAGAGAGGCTCCAAACTAACAGAGAAGCCGAAGGAGGAAACCGAAAGAAGGCTGTGTGAAGTCTCCAAAAGAGCAGGAGAGGTCAAGTGAGATAATGAGACAAAATGAAAGAAAGAAGGAGGGAGAAAGAAAGAAAGAGGACTAAACAACATTGAGGAATGGCCAGTGGGACTAAGCCTCTTTGCCTTCCTTGTGACCCTGTAATCCAACTAGAGTACAGCCTGGTCACCTGACCTGCAACCAGCAGCACTATGCAAGCCGATTACCAAACCACACCAGACCACACCACACTCAACACACCACACTCAACACACCACACTCAACACACCACACCAGACCACACCACACTCAACACACCACACCAGACCACACCACACTCAACACACCACACCACACTCAACACACCACACTCAACACACCACACCAGACCACACCACACTCAACACACACAACACCACACTCCACCATACCATGCCACAACACACAAGACCACTCCCCCACACCTTACCTAACACACACACACACACATACAGAATATACAGTTGACTACATGGATGCTACTCCTACACTCCCCCCTCCCTCTTTCTCCTCTGTTGCCTCTCTATGACTCCATCCCGTCCAGTGCTACACTGATCTCAGCTCAGACTGATTACAATACTCTAATCCATCTTTGATCATAATCTGGACCATAACCTAGGGAAAGCCTGCCACAGAAAATGTGGAGAACCACAACACAATTGTATAGGTACCTGATACATACCTATGTACAGGCATAAACCTAAACCTATGTCTACAAATGTTCTACCAACTTGGTAACACTGTTGAAACACCGTACGGATTATGTCCTCGGATGGAAGACTGGCTGTATGGGTCCCTGACCAAGATTTTGCCCTGGTTATGTAATCAATTAAAATCAAATTAGACCCCTTCGCCCTTCTCAAATACCCCATGCTGTCACAGAGGTCTCATAAAACACACCCTGCACCTCGCTCTTTTTCTTCCTCTCCCTCTTTCGATCCCCCCACCTCCCCTCCCCCACCTCCCTTCCTTCACACACAGTATGAAGTGCTTGTAAAAATATACACTCACGAGCCCTCCCTCTGGCCAAACGTACATGCTCTTTATGAAATATGCATGAGTAGCACCATTCTTCTGTTCTCCCAATTCTCCATACACGAATGATGAGAGGTTTAGAAAAAAACACATATACCATCTCTCTCTCCTTCTCTCTTTCTTGCTCTCTTTAACCTCCTCCCTTCTCTCTCTCCCTCTTACCCTCTTCCTCACCGTCCTTTGAGAAGTCTCTGAGGTAGAGGCTAAGGAATGATTTCAATTACATTTAGCTGGGGAAATAAAGGGTGGGGGCTGGTTACACACACACACACACACAGACACACACACACACACACACACACAAGGTAGGCGCGTCCAAAGCCAGGGACTGATTTCAATTATGGGAGAAGGAAGCAGGGCTGGGGCTAGCAGGGGCCACTAGAGCAGACAAACACAGATGTATTGTTCCACGCCCCTCTGCTCTCCTCTCTTTACATGACTTTCCCTCTCTCCCTTCTCCCCAGCCCCCTCCCTCCCTCTCTCCCTCCCTCTCTCGCTCTCTTCTTCTCTCTCTGCTCACTACAGTAACCTGACCCTGTCTGATTCTCGTCGAATTCCACAGAAAACTCCAAGGCAGGTTAGACAGGCTCCAACCCTGCCTCCTGCTCAGTGTAGAATACTGGATCAGTCTTTTAGTTTATTGGTTCCCTGTGCTGGGAAACCCATCATATTCTACACACAGTACTGTTGATACACAGAAACATACAACAGGGTGCAGACGGAGTCAACGGCTGGTGAGACTGCCTATGGCGTCCGTCCAGGCAACAATGACTAAACCACAGTTGGTAGAACCTACAGTGTATCAATGACAGGATTCAATGTTCATAAAGTTGGTTCAGTAAACAGCGAATTGG
This sequence comes from Hypomesus transpacificus, assembly GCF_021917145.1. Taxonomy (NCBI): domain Eukaryota; kingdom Metazoa; phylum Chordata; class Actinopteri; order Osmeriformes; family Osmeridae; genus Hypomesus; species Hypomesus transpacificus. Next base: position 9,386,361 of record NC_061062.1, read on the forward strand.
CTGAGTGAAGCCACAGAAAGGCCTACCCAAGTACAGCCAGTCAGGGATAGGGCTAAGGAAAGGATGCAGCAGGGATACATTATCCAGTCCGATAATGTTACTCTTTAACAAACGGCAGCATGAAGAGGCCAGGTCATGCTCTGCCTGCTGTAAGCAGATAGCAGCGTAGAAAGGAACCGGAGAGTTTAAATTGACTGAAAGGGGAAGTTGGTATTTCTGTAAAGCAGTGCGTCATTCATTCATTCATTCATTTTTTTTCGACATCGTCATCACGGTTCTCGCTCAAGGAATTTCACGACTGTCATCCATCACACCCATAACAACACCTGAACACAGACCTGCACACGCACAGACACACACATTCACAGTCACATACAAAGACACAAAGGCACAGCCATACAAACTTTGCACACCTTTTTGCAAACACCACATGCATTTTCCACCCTGTCCTTTAAGGGCATGGTCTACAGTCCCAAACAACATAAACCACTACACACACACATACACACACACACACACACTAGACCCCCCAATGCCGACCACAGGGCAGAGGAGATGGTGTCCTAGAATTCCAGTCAGTCAGCATATGTCCTGCTCTGTAGGGAGAAGGAGGCTGAATAGCGGAATGACATTGAGGGATGGAGCATTATTCCAAATCCACAGCTTGTGTCGTCGAAATGAATTTGTTGTTCGCTGGGTCTGTTCATCATCCCGAGGTGATGGTCACACACACGCGCGCGCGCGCGCACACGCACACACCAAGCTGATAATAGAGATGGCTGAAGTGATGGAGTGTCTGTTTACTCTACAGGACCCGTGGGAGGAGCCTTCTCAACAGTGTGAAGAACCAGGGAGGGGGAGAGGGAGGGAGAGAGAGAGAGAGAGAGAGAGAGAGAGAGAGAGAGAGAGAGAGAGAGAGAGAGAGAGAGAGAGAGAGAGAGAGAGAGAGGGAGAGGGAGAGGGAGAGGGAGAGGGAGAGAGAGAGAGAGAGAGAGAGAGAGAGAGAGAGAGAGAGAGAGAGAGAGAGAGAGGGAGAGAGAGAGAGAGAGAGAGAGAGAGAGAGAGAGAGAGAGAGAGAGAGGAGAGAGAGAGAGAGAGAGAGAGAAAACGTGGAGTGGAGAAGGATGGAAATAGAGACACAGGAGGACAAGAGTTGTGGATGACAAGATGACCTGTGTCACAAGAATGATAGATCCAGTGATCAAGTTAGATAGGAGAGATAGGGGCTGTGAATGAAAGATGGGACAGAGAGAGAGAGACAGAGAGAGAGAGAGAGAGAGAGAGAGAGAGAGAGAGAGAGAGAGAGAGAGAGAGAGAGAGAGAGAGAAAGGATGGAAGGAAGGAAGGAAAAGAGGAAGAGGGGAGTGCATTCATGCCCTTGCAGACACACTGCTGTCACTATCAATCTCTGTTAGAGCTGTGGAGAGGAGAGTAATGAGGCACAACACTAAGTCACAGCACGCACACACACACACATACAGACAGACACACACACACATACAGACAGACACACACAGGCAGTCACACACAAAATATACCAGCCAGACTCTCTCATCTCAATTTGCATGTACACTACACACACAAACACATGAATTGAAGTAAACATAGAGCACATCTTATCCGGTTCCCTGCTTTTCATTCAAATCAGCTAGACCAATCAAACTGTCTTTTGAATACATTTCCATAAGTCACCTAGGTACCGTGTTTGTGTATCTCATGCCACTTCATTGGACTAACAAAATTCTGTTCTAATAGGGTGTTGTCTATGTACACAATGACGGTAGCCTTGATAACAAAAAGTATCACCAGACGTCTCTAGAAAGCGTGATTTCTTTCTCTGAAAGTCAAACAAGACACTTGTAAGAGCAACTCTCTGAGTATTATGTGTGTACTGTGTACGTACCTCCAGGTATCAAGACTAATCATTTTTGCTGTTCACCATTTTGGTTCACCACCTGGCTGACCACGTTTCATCCTATGCTTCATTGTGAGAGGTGTTTAACCATAGAATTTGCACCATTGATAGTGTTTGAGTCTTTTATGATGCCAATGAAGTTTCCAGCTTTCAAGTAAGAATAGTTGGTTCTTTTCAGGGGCATTTGTGTGAATTTTGAGTAAAGTACAGTTTGTTCAATTGCTTTTATGCTGAGGCAACTTTTTCCATTCAGGCATTTGAAGTATTAAGTGTCTTCGATGTATTGCCTTAATTTCTTACAGCTGTATAATCTCTGGATATTGCATAATTTATTCAGTAAGCCTATTCTCTCTCTCTCTCTCTCTCTCTCTCTCTCTCTCTCTCTCTCTCTCTCTCTCTCTCTCTCTCTCTCTCTCTCTCTCTCTCTCTCTCTCCTCTGGACACACACACAGACACACACAGAAACCAAATCCATGTGTTGTAGCCTAATCTCCATAATGCCGTTACAATAGTTCAAGTTCAAGTCCTTTATTGTCAGATGCACAGAACAACACAGGGTCAGACTGGGCATTGAAATTATTTGGACAACACAAAGCTACCTGGCATAAACATATAAGTACTCAGAACATAGGTTACACCAATGATAACATACAATGTAATAAACCTCCTAAATATACAAAATAGTAAACAATAGAGTATACTAAACCTATAATACACATGATATCCTATACTAACCTTATAACCTATACTAACCTAGAGTAAGTAAGGTACAATGTGTGCAATATTGCTGATTGTGCAACCAGTAGCTGAAAGAGCAACCAGTAACTGAAGTGACAGTGTGTAAAGTGACTAATGTGAGTGTCAACAGTGTATCAATGTCCATATCAATGTTCTTTCAGAAGCCTGATGGCCCTTGAGCTAATAGCGGAGCTCTCGTCAGTGCAGCCATACAGCAGGCGCACCGGAAAAAGAATCAAATGGCATCCAGGATTTCCCCATGCATGGACACAGAACGGTGCTGTTTAAATGTGATCCCATTCAAGCCCCCCAAGGCTTGAACATCGTTGACACAGTATCTCGCAGAGAGAGTCCCTCTGCAGTCTCACTCAATACCCCTGGCGATAAATTCATCCCCTCATCTTTTGTGCAGGCCATGGATGTAATCACTTCAGATAATAGTAGGTTAGCATGGAATCTTACAGTGATGCCTAACCTCACTGAAACGATTTAAAAACGTTACAATCACTATTCTGAGCAGTTGACAAGATGCTGTTTAATCATGATAAAAAGCACAATTGTGGTATTTGTTTGATGCTTAAAAAAGAACACTGAAGGCAAACAAAATGTTACAGTGAAGGTATGTGGCCCATAGGCAACACACTGCCACACTCTGGACTGTATTGTATTGTGTATCATAAAAAAGTTCCATTCTTCAATCTTGCACGCCCAGCTTGAACAAACACTTGTATCTGTTCAAAGTTCAAGGGCAGCTCCAGGCTTCAGTACAGGTACAGAACCCTCCCCCCCCCCCACAGACCACAGCACTCTGAGGAGGGCTATATGAGAAGGAAGGGCCATGTACCAGGGAAGGGGGAAGTACCTTTGTGCCCCCTGCTTGGATTTGATTACATTCTCCACTACCTCCACTGACGACTCCTCCCCACAATTCCTGTGTGTGTGTGTGTGTGTGTGTATATATAAATATGTGTGCGTGTGTGTGTGAGACAGAGCGTGAGTAATGGGAAGCGTAAAGGGTCATGAAGGTGGCGCCTTGTTGTACAGCCTAACCACAAGTTGTGTTGCCATTTTGAGCAACATACTGTAGCACCAGGTGGTCTAAAGCTGCAAACGTCCTTTTCCATGGCCGCTGGCGCTGTCAAAACCAGCTCTACTCCTTCCTGAAATACCATCGCACGTTATCCATGCGAGCGTATATAATCCATGCGATACATAATCCAATGTGAGTGACAGGGCTACATTTGAGGCGTTCTTCCCGTCATTCAACAAAGCTAGACAAACAGCCTGCCGGGTGGCTGGCGGGCTGGTCTGACACATGGAGGACTTGGCTTGATTCAAAAATAAACACATGAATAAGACAAGCAATGGAAGGCAGCTCAGAGTGGGACCAGGAGAGACGTGGTGAGGGGAGATAGACTGCATACCAAACCATTGATAAGGAGGTCTCCTAGCAACAAGCTCTGACTGTTTGACTTAGGGGTCTGTCTGTTCTCTTGAGTTCGGCTTCTCATCATGGCTGTATGACACTACTTTGGGTTCTTCTGTCCTCTGGTTGACTGATTATGGCTGAACGTATGGTTTTAAGGAGTGTATGTGTGAAAAAATTACTAACAGTGAACTAGACTAGAATAACTGTGCATGTGTGCCGTTGAGTTTGTGAGTGAATGTACATATGTGTTTACACAGCCACAGGCTTAAAATGAACTACACCTAGCACACCTTCTCAGACACACAAACAGGGGAAGCAAGGAAGAAAAGGAGGAAATATATCTGAAAGAACAATTGACTCTAGGCCTACAATATGCTTGAAGATGTGATTTAATGGCACACATCAGACCCCAGACCAGTGCAGACTCAAAGGCTTTTTCAAATTGAAAAGTAGCGTTGAAAAGAATGTTAAGCCATTGTATAATGATGTAATCTCTGTGGCAACTGGCAAGTGTAAGGTTTGCATGCAAATTCGAACCGATTGCTCGATCACACTAGAGCTGACCTAAAATTACTTGGAAAAGAAAACATTTCCATGTCATAAAGAAATGTGCTGCAATTTCACTTCTATCAGAGAAAATGATTACCATAATGCTAATGCAAAATTGCATGGTAAGCTTGTGGTTGGAAAAGCAATGTAACGTAGCATTTATGAAAATGCATCCATTTAGCATTGTAGCAAAGGCTAACATTTCACACTGCAAACTGATTTATTAGTCTTAGACAGAAAACATTTTGCCAAATGTCAAACGCACTTTTCACTAACTATTTCAGTTTGTCTTTCAATGGAATTACAGGAGAGTGAGGGAGTGAGATTCTGACCCATTTCTATCATAAGGCATCTATTAAAGCCTCAGACTGTATGTCTTCATCGTCAGCCCTGGCTCATGTTCTCCAGCTACATTGACATCTACAATTTCAGTTTTCAGGATGACTGTCTTGCCATATTCAATAGAATCTGACCCTGAGAGCACAGCAGGCTCCAACCTCTCTCAGGGAGTCATGAAGATGTGCATAATGTGTGTGCTGGCTTCCAGGTGTCACTGCAAAAGTAGGTGTGCCCTTTTCCTGATTCCAAAAAAGAGGGTAACTGTGTGTGTGTGTGTGTGTGTGTATATATGTGTGTGTGTGTGTGTGTGTATGAGAGAGAGAGAGATAAAGAGAGATAGAGAAAGAAAGAGAGAGTCTTAAGAACAGTAACAATAGACGTGGGAAAAAGTGGATGCACTGGAATGACAATGAGTGACGTAAAAATAACTAGAAAAGGAGGTTCTACCATCTGAATATGAATGACCTGTACACAATAGATACATACGAGGGGAATGATGCATTGGATTATTTTATTGTTTCTCTTTTTTGTGTTTCTTCAAACAGGACTAGAATTATTTTGAGACAGCCTTTCACTAACCCCTTCCCGCCTCCCCCAGAAAACTTGCATTTGCTGTAACTTATAACCAACTTTAAGGTTAGTTGCACCTCTTTTATATTATTGAGCACAGTGTAAAAGAGATTTAAAAAACATTGAATAACAGCAACTGGAAACTAGAAATGATGACGGAACAATCAGTGGAAAAGAATATCTTGTTTTGGCCATGGAAGTGTTTTGGAATGGACGGTCATTATAGTCTTCTCCTGCCCCTGCTGTGTCCTGGACATTCTTCAAACAGACCTCTCAGCTGAGCTCACAAATCTGATAATCATTTGGCCTCCAGATTGCATTTCCAGATTATCTCAATTAAAATGAAGCCCTGGGAGTGGAACACAGGGATATTTTCATCCGTTAATGAGGACACTATTTTGGGATAGTGGCATAACATTTGAAGTCGGGGAACTTTTGATAAGTTGTGAGGGTCACATTCAATTCAAACATATAAGCAGCTTTTCCAGATAAGCACAGAACATATACCCTTATGTGACCCTGTCACTTTAACCTATGAACTCGTATCTGTTGAGACACTTACAACCCCATACTCATTTCCTTGACAACACTCTACAGCTATAAAAGTTTCACAGCTGGCTGCCATAACCCTAAATGCATTAGGCTGGTGCAGTCCTCGGCTATTCTGACAGGCTTGACATTTGACCTGGCCTAACTCTGTAGCCAACCCTGCTGGTTCCCTTGTCTTATCTGTGACTAGCCAGGCAAGAGAGGTGAGCCTCAAAGGTTAGCCTGCTGAGCTCAAATAGTTCCTGAGTGGAGATAAATGCAGCCAAGTAAAAATAGTTCCTTACTGGGAGAGAACCGGAGTAGGGGAAATAGTTGTGTTAGGAGTAGGAACAATAAAGATGTAAAAGAGAACATATGAGAGTTGGGAGTAGTAGAAATAAACTATTTGTGTGTGTTTGTCAGAAAGCCCGTGTCTGGAACAAGAAAAGAGCTTGACGAGAATGCCACAATTGGGGAAACATTTAGATACATTTGACTTAGCCTAGGCTACAAGTGCAGTGCCCAATGGCGACACAAACTAATGCAGTGAGACTTCATCTTGTTTATGGTTGTCAGATATTATATTGTACATAAATACTTGTTCCCAGGAGCATCTTCATGCATATAAACAAAAAGGAAGTCTGTAAATTGTGACATGCTCAGGCCTCACATTGTCATCTGAATGTATTTAAGTAAATTAATTACAATTCAAGTGAGGTAAAGTTAATATACCTTGGATGTCAAGAAAGTAGTGTCCCCAAAAACAGGTGCCCCACCATTGGACCACAATATACAGCAAAAACAAGTGTGTGTATGTGTGTGTGTGTGTTCAGTCCCGGTCTAGTTAGCCCATGGCTGAGATCTCGTTTGAGGGGCTGACGATATGCACCCATTCTCCCATTCAACGTGGTAGGCCTTTGAAGAGCCCGCTCTACCATTGTCTGCAAAACAATACCGTCGGACAGATGGCCAGGGCAGACACACACACACACACAATCGCTATGACCCCCTCCAGTCCCAGCACCAGACAGTGGCAGGGGTACAGTTTGACCCCCTCACCCTCTTTAACAACTCCCTCCACCCACCCCCCACCCAACCCCACCCGCCACTCGAACCACACACATACACCCTGCTGGTTTCTGTCTGGGGTGGGATAAGAGTTGAAGACTTCTGGAGATGAGCAGAATCAGAGACTCATACTTATTTCAATGTTGGTGACAGTGTAACTATGATAACTGAAAAAGAGAGAGAGAGAGAGAGAGATAAAGAGAGAGACAGAGAGAGACCCTAACAGATAGTGCCTGAGGGATTAAGAGATTGTCCATGATTAAAACAAGAAGCCAACTTGCTAAAGAGAAGCCAATTGTGTTTGGGTTCTCAGCCTCAACATTGCACACAAGCAGACAATGAGCCTGTCCCCCCCCCCCCCCCCCCCCCCCCCCCCCTGGAATATGACACAGGAGCCAAAGGGGCTTAGTAATGTAGTTAGTTTGCTCTATGTTTGAGATAATGGAATAACAAACCACTTTTCCTGTACTGCCCTGCTCTTGTTGTTGACCCAGCATCAAAGTATTGACCCATGAAATATGTGTCACTACACAAGCACAAAATAAAGGTCAAGATTAAGATTTCAGACAGCCTGAATTTTCTCCCACTGAACACCCCATAAACTGTGTTTCCCCGGTAAGTCCTCAAAACTTGTACTCCCCAGAACAACTGTTCAAGGAATTAGAAGGTTCCTTCAGCCCATCGTCAGACGCATTTTCAAGGGCGTTTCTCCAATTAGCCATCTGACATATGCACCGTATAGTATTCCAGTTAGTTGGTAGTTTGGAAGTGGCGATGAAAGACAAATTCTAAATGAAAGATAACTATTATTGTAAAGCCTATTGAATTGCATTTGCCAGACAATCTTTTTGAGGTGACTCAGCCAAATGGTTATACAACATGTTTCTAATGCAGGTCTGCTCTTCCATATAACTAGTGTCTAGGCCTGTCTAGTCAAACATTATGAATGTGTGTTTGTGTATGTGTGTGTAGACAAGCGTGTGTGGTGAGAGAGAGAGAGAGGGAGAGAGAGAGAGAGAGAGAGAGAGAGAGAGAGTGAGAGAGAGAGAGAGAGCAGGAGAGATGGGGCCTGTGTGAGTGTATGTCACAGTGTCACATCCAATGGGCTGTATCTGTCTGGCTAGCACAGCCTCCAACCTTGTGTAACCTTTGTGATGCTAGGTCATTGAGTTTGTATCGAACCTGCTGCTGCCTCATCTTGTACTCATCAGCTACAGCCTGGTCTTCCTCTCATCACTATGTACTCCATTAAAATTACACTCAGTCAACAACTCCTTATTTGACCCCTCAATCTCTGTTGACCCCAGCCTCTCTCTTATCTTCTTCCCCCTCTTTCCCTGTACTGTCTTTGAGGATCAATCAACCGCTTCATAATCGGCTGTTGCTATGGCATTCCACGCCAGCTCCTCCTGGCCACGAGAGCCCAGCCAATCCCTGGTCCCCACTCCCCTTTGACCCCCTTTTTTCTCCAATGAGGTCATTCACTCCTCATGGGCAGGGAGTGAGGAGAGGGGAAAGAGAGGGAGTGGGGAAAGACAGTTTGGGGGTTGTTAGAAAAGAGAGAGGTGGTTTAATGATGGGATGGATGAAAAGAAAGAGGAAGTGGTCAAAGATGAAGGACTTAGGATTAAGATGAAAGATTTAGGACGAGTCATGAAATGCAGAGAGAAAAAGGGAAATGGAAAGAGAGCTGGAAACTGTTACAGCAAGTAGCATCGCAAACTGCATGACTGGATATTTAATTCTGTCTAAGCAGCGAAAATGAAACTGGCAAAAAAAAACATTAAAAAACACACAAGTCAGATTACTTTTCTGAATCTACAATGTTTCTGCCATGATTAACGTTACAGCTGTTTCATGCAAAAACATGTTCTTAAAGGCTCTGACACTTGGGAATACACTGTTACTGTCAAAGTGCGACAGGGTTGTCATATGGTTACTATCTCCTGGGCGTGTCCAACACTGATTCCCAGTCAGCTGCACTTCCCCTATTGTTTGTCCTAGAATGTGGGAGATCCTGACCAGGCACCTTTTTTGAATATACACAGCAGAGGGAATCCTTATATGAGTCCAACTTCACCACTGCCAACACACTGCTTGCTGAGCTAACGCTAAACTGAGCTAGAATACAATTAAGATAAATTAGGTGAAACTTATATCCATATGCAATAAATGACTTTTTGAAGTTAAAATCCTTCTAACTATTCTATAATTTTACAAACTTTGTGTAAGGTAAGTGTGAAACACAAAGACTAGCGTTCAAAGCTAGCGTTGCAACAGTAACTGTTGCCAAATTAGCCTGAAGTTAGATAGCTCCCTAGAGTCTGGGAAAGTAATCTGCCTACTGCAGTCATTTTTTGTCATTGGCTTTCAAATGATATCAATCTTTTACAATACACTTATGGCTCTATCGCCCACTGTGGTGAAGTTGAAAATGTGCCAATGTGCAATATAACTCAGATTGACAGCTCTATAAATATTATGAGTGCTGATGCAGATGTCATTAAATAAATATGATATCTTCTGACAAAAAAATAAATAGATCCACGATGGAGCAATTTGTCCAAATGTAATTTGGTAAATTAATATTTCCCACCATGAAAAACGGTCGGATTTGACCCTCTGGCCTACGTTAACATTGAAAACTACGGGTGCATTGTGTCAGATAACGTATATTGGATTGGCTACATCTGTAGCGTTCATGTCGCTGAAAGCTATGAGGTACTCTATGTTCTTCAACTATGTTGTTTATCTGGCCGCTACCCAGATGACAAATCCATAATCTAAATTGCTGACCATACAACCTGTCAGTGTTTAAGCTTCAAGTGGTGTATGCTAAATTTCCTCATCTTAGTGTCTCATCTTTGTAAGTGTCTAGAAGATGCTAACTCAAGCGAAAATACCTCAATAATCTGCAACCAGAGACTCCCCTTCGCCCTGACCAGATGTCCAGCTGTCCAAGGGGGTGTGTGTGTTTCTAAGGGCCTCCATAGACAGATTTAATTACCAGCCCAACGTTTGGTGGAGCTATGAAGTGGCCAGAGGAATGATGATCACTCACATTAACTAGAGAATGGATTAGGGTTTAAAAAGAGTAGACCACAGCATACAGTACTGCACACACACACACACACATGCATATAGACTAAAACTCTTGACACAGACAGACTGCAATAGATAATAATAGATAATAATTGCGCAGAAACACTAAAGCCTCTTTATACCTCTCATACAATCAAACCTTTTCTTCACCAGGCTTTCATTGTAACATGGTCTTCCCATGCCGTGACATTATCATAACAACACCAAGCTCTCTCTCCTATGCAGGCAGTAAATCTGTCCAGACAGGTTGAGCACTTACATACAAGCAGTAGCACTGATAAAGACACTTACTCTTACACACAATGAAACACACACATAAATACAAACAATGCCCCAAACATATAATGGAGCTCTGTCTCTCTTCCTCCGGTTCCCATAAACACTATAAAAACTATCAAGAAAACACAAATAGGGCCAAGAGGCACTCTGTTCACATAAGGAGAGGAGAAAAATCTGAAGGGAGACCTGAATCTATTCATCCCGTCATTCACTGAGACGGGAAGCCAAATGTCTCCCTCAACAAACATAGTCGGTATCCTGGATGTTAACCAATTAGTGGATTTGTCTGCAGCTATGTGCGATGCCCATTGAAGCCCCTTTGAGATCTTTCAGAGACTTAAATGACCTCTGATTGGATTGGACAACTAGAAAACCAGCTTATGATCGGAGAGAAGGAAATAATGGGACATATGTAATTTGTCCTTCAAGAAAACTCTTATGAGCTTCCTTGCGTCTGTGTTTTCACTTCTCTGTTCCCTAGAGAACTCTTAGTGGCTAGTCCGAGAGCTAGTCATGGTCCAGGCTAATTACAGGCCCCTTTGGGAGACAACATCAACAAAACTGTTTTAGAGGGAGTGAAAACAACTGAGAGAGATTAGCATCCTATTTATGAGTCAAGAGCAAGCAGCAGGGAGAAAGAGGAGACAGAACCTCAGTCAGCAGAATGACATAACAATTCCTGCTCTCCAACCGGTGTACTAAAACATAATTTCTTCTCAATGTGAGACTGACTGTTCTGTGAAATGACAGGTATGTATGGTCATTTGTTTCTTTCTTTACTTTCCTATGAGATCCCATCTCCAGCATTGATCCTATCAGTAGCCAATGTTGGATTTAATTCCCAGCTACATTCAGCATCACATACAGCATCTATGACACACAAATGTCTGCAAGCACAGAACACCTATAGAGAATCTACAATGTTGAAATACCTTGAGAAGTTATTTGAACAAATAAGAAAACATCTGTTTTTTGAGTTGGTCCACAATGTCCTACTTATGTTTGACAGATGAATGCCTTCATGTCTGGGGTCCCCCCCCCCCCCCCCCCCCCCTCCTACACAGGGACTGGGTTTGACCTGTTTGTCTGACCGGGCAAGTTGTGGGCACATAAATATTCGGTTTGTTCCACTTTCTCATTGAGGCGTGGAGATTAGGCCGTCACACCAGATAGACAGTCCCCCCTGAAGATGAATGTGCAGCTCTATGACACCCCCGATCTCATGGGATCCTTGGAGGAATCAAAACACAGCCTGGAATGCACAATTGGCGGAATTTTCGATACTGGGGCTTAACTGAGCTTTGCATGTATTGAGCATAGAAAGCAATGGAACATTTGCTGGCCACATTTTTGTCATACTGTTGGTGTGCGGGAAGAGATGCTGTTTCTGTGTCTGACCCTCATGCTGGGCACTTTGTAAAAATGGAATCATTTGCTGGACAGGCAGGAAACCTGTCCTTTTGTACCAAGCTACCTGCTGGGAGCCTCTGGAGACCCCATAGACCTGACAGAAAGGCCCCTAAAATGGCAATCTGACTCTGTGGGAAGAAAATTCCGAAACCTAATCTCTCTGTTGAAACAGAACCTGAATGACCCCGATCAGAGTTGGAGGTTTATCCTGGTCCCTAGCTGACCGTCTTGGGGGCCAGGGTCACTTCAGGAAGGACGCAAAGCTATTTTCCTGCTTAGTAATGGGAATATGGCCCATGATGTTTATTTTTTTTGAGTAAAGTCTGGCTTTACTTAGAGTCTTTAGATTGTAGTTCCTTGTGGAATGACATTTGGGAAATATGACTGTCGTAAAACAATGGGACACACCCTACAGGAGAAAAACATCTAACCCACAAGTCCCTGTCATAAACAAACAGGCAGACTCACAAAAACAGACAGACAGGTAGATAGACCGGTAGGCAGGCAGGCAGACAGACAGACAGACAGACAGACAGACAGACAGACAGACAGACAGACAGACAGACAGACAGGCAGGCAGGCAGGCAGGCAGGCAGGCAGGCAGGCAGGCAGGCAAGCTAGCAGACAGACAGACAGACAGAAACAAACATGCTTCAAAGGAAAGTCGCAGCTGGTGAAGCAATCTTGGCATTGGCATCATGGGGAGGTAGAGTGACAGATTTTAATTTTATGACTTTGTCTGAGTGCGGATTTAAACTGATTTATGAAGCTAAGTGGTTTGGGTATTCTAAGTGGGTCTCATGGTAACAAACCACCTACATATCTAATAACTCAATTAAACACAAAGAATAGACAGTATTAAAGCATAGCCTATTTTATTTTAAAGTATGAATGTCAGTAAAGCAAACCAACAAATGGAAATACACAGTTGTGAATACTCACAGTGCGCGCACATACACACACGTTTAATTTACTGTTACTTTTGTTCATGAAAGGATCCAACCTGTTTCAGAGATAAGCCCTACCCGGTTATACATCAGAACTGGGAATGGTGTGTGTGTTAGTGTGTGTGGGAGTATCCAAAGAGAGCCTCCCTAATCTCCTGCCAACATATGTTCAGTAAAAGAGAAGCTCACCTTATGCCATTGAGTTAGGAAAAAATATATACAAAATACCCTGGTTTAATCATTCTGACTATGTTCAAGCTGGAGAGATGATCTTACTCAACATGTTTTGGCTGAAATATGGGATTTGTATCCTCTAGTCTCAGTTCAAATGTGAGTTATAAGTAGGCCTAGGTGCTAGCTTACACATGTTTCATATCAATCCCATGATTGTGTTTATTTGAAACTTGCCAGAGCCATATGGTGTCATGTTTCACCAGAGAATAACTGGGACACTGGAACAGGCATCATGTAATATGGGTAAAATCAAGTCATACTTTCCACTCGTGATGTTTGAATAGCTGGTCTATATTGAAAGTTCAACACATCCTTTCATTCCATTTCATCTGATTTTGATCTAATTTAAGCAAGAAAAAGATAGAAGAAGAATTAGAGTGTAAAGAATGTGTATGGTTAAAAAATGGAACATCCATAGCCTTATTCGTGAACTGTTTAAAAAAAAAATATATATATATGTATATAGGTTCACCCACACTTCTGACAACTGTTAAACCAGTGTTGTGTGGAAAGGATGTGACAAGATTTGAAATTTTGAAATTTTAGGCGACCAGCACTCAGGTATGGTACTTCAAACTGTCACATACCAGGACAGACTGACTGAGTTCAGGGATTCAAGGAATGTCAGCTATGCAAACCCAAACATACTGGTGTATTCAAACTCAAACTCTGCATCATCTGACACAAGTAACTGTTATCTCAGGCCTAGAGCATGTGTGTGACACAAGACACAATATCCAATTGGTTTTCAGCCACATACTCCAAAGTTGTAACAATAGAAATGCAATTACATTAACATGTTTTGGTTTATTCTATAGCATATCATAATTATGCTATGGTAATTACAGAACTGTGTACTTCTGATCCTTGATCTTCTGCTATACTTTCTACAGTACAGTAAGCACCACAATATTGTATGTTGCTTTGATAAAAGCTAAATGAATAAAACATAATATAATGTCATTCAGATCATGGGCTTGCTATTAAATGTGGAAATAGGCAATGTATATATTTGACAACATCATTCTGCATGGCTTCTCTGTTGATACTGTTAGCAGTTTGTTGTGAATGGCCTCAGTTTAGCCTCTGAGGATTCTCCACTGGCTAGCCTCGTGCTGCCCCCCGCCCCCGGGATTCAGAGTAGTAACCTGACTCAGAAAGCCAGAGGAGATCCAACATGCAAACAACAACATGCAAAGATCCAATTAGGAGACCAGCCCAGGTTCCTGAGCCCAAGCATGGCTGTCTCACTTCATTCTGAATCAACAGGGTTGATAAGGGTTTAGGGTGGTTAGTGGCATGTGTTGTGGGTGTATCATGGGTATACTGAAAGGGGACTACCACACCCTTTCACACACACACACACACACACACACAAAGCCATACACATAGCTATACATACAGTCTGTCAAAGCCAAGCCCCTTTCAGACCTTTTGTCCTCCGGTGTGCTCTCATTCCCCCTCACTCACTCTCGGCAGGAATCACACTGTGGGAACCAAAACGGATGGACGAGAGGGGAGAAAGTGCAGGGGGGATGGGGGATCAAGTTAAAACAAGTATGGGAAAAAGAGAGTGAAATAGAGGTTGAGAGATACCGTGTACTGTCAGAGAGAGTGTGCAAGATAAAAAGGGGAGAGTGTTGAGTGTGATAGTGGAGAAAGGAAGCAAGCAGGGGGGGAGAGTAAATGAGTGAGTAAAGGAAAGAGAGACTCCATTGATAAAACGTTTTGGGGGGGGGCAGCTGGGAAGCAGGACACAAGGACTGGAGAAGCACACAGGGAACAAAAGGGTTCCAGAGAAGGCCAACCCCAAAACCCATGAAGAACACTGGCTGATCAAACACTGTCATCAGCCTTCCACCAAGAGGAAAGCTAGCCTTGCTAGGCTAACACATCTAAATGTGAAAGGCTAAGGTAGCAAAGACTACATTTTACAAATACTTTGCAGCTGGTAATTTTTACCTTTTATCTTAGTCTATTTTGCAGGATAAAAATTCTGGTTGCAATTTATTCCATGACTCATTTATGTGGTCACAAATTATTTAAACTGCTTAATAATGCATAAAAAGTTGATATATATGTTAATTCTGCAGACATATTACTTAAAGCTAATTTATTACATGAGATGTAATACAACGTTATGCAGCCTCATCATCATGACCACTGCCTGGCCGGTTGCCAAAGTCAACAATGCCCCTCAATCCCCCTTCTCTTTAAACAAGATACGAGCTATCACTGCACAGCAAACTATCTAATTGCTTAGAAGTGGTGTGAGGTGCTGCAGGAAGGAGGAAAAATCTAGTTTCTAGTTGCTTAGCTAACACCCCTTTCTGACTGAACAATTTAATAAATACAATTTAAAAAGTACTTGGATCTGGATCTCTTAAAAAAAATTGACTCCCCCAAAAACATACTAAAATCACAAACATACTAAAATCATAAAGATAAAATATAAAGCCTAACACCCCAGGAAAACTGAGGAAAAAGTGAGGGAACTGGGTCCAAGGTCTAGGGCAATAATCATAAAAATGTATTTGATGGAAAGAAACACAATTGTTCTCGCAGAAGCACAGAGTAAAATGGAAGTGCTTGCCACTTTGGATATGACCATTCACACTTTATATGTCTTACTCAATCACATGCTCCACTCTGTCTGCTCTCTCTTTCTTTCTTCCTCTCTCTATTCTCTCTTTTTCTCGCACACGGAAGCCACCTTTTAGAATAGAACAGGGTGTACAGTATATCACACATGGAGAACAGTGACAGAAGACCCAACCTCTCCTTCTGGGGTTCTGAAATTAATCCAGGAAATTTACAGTTGCATCAATCTCAACAAGTAGGCTCTTGCACGTATACACATTCCAGCACATAAATAAGAAGGGGTAAAGTGCAGCCCTGACAAACACCATGCATATACTGTTTACCCCCTGCATAGTAAATTTAAACCCTGGGTAAGAATGTCAGCCACACAGTGGCACCTCATTCCACAGGTACGATTGGTTGATTTAATAAACCTGAGAGCAGAGGTAACCAATAAACAGGCCATAACTCTTAACTCTGCGACAGGCCCCTCCCACCGTGTCTTTTGAATTTCTGAGGACAATTATGAAACACCAGTGTTAATAAAAGAGTGAAATTAAGATGAAGATGGAGTAGAAGATTGAGCATTTCAGTCTGTCAATTCTTCTCACAAAGTGAGTGTGAGATTAACACTTAAAAACACATATCCTCTTTAATAAAGGTTGGAAAAGCATTATAATAATAATGAGTGAGTAACAGGCAAAAAAAAAAAGAATTAACAAAAGTGGAACATGGAAGGTAAAGTAGACCTTTAGCGACCTATAAAACCATGACAAAACATAGTTAAACTCTCTGAAAAAACATTGAAGCACAAAATTGATACAAAAAGTGGGCCAAATTAGTATGCACACAAAAGTGCACAATCAATACTGTTTGCCCTGCAGTGTATTAACCCCCAATCACAGGCTGTGGAAGGTTTAAACAATGTGCTTTGTAACCCGGGACCACCAACCAGTCAGCTATCTGACATTGCACATTTCACACATTGATTGGCCTCAGCTGTATGGACAAAAGAGGCACACATTATAGACCACCATCACAGGATTGTCCTGCACTGTTGAAAATGGATATACTGTAACTGACAGTGTTTCATCAAGCTTTCCTTCTATGGTGTTACTCAACTAGCTTTATCAGTTGTTGAGACCTTGTGTGAAGGAGAAGGGGTCTGGTCGTTTTGTGGAGAAAGGGGGAATAGTAAGTGAATAATAAGTAAGGCTTTCCTAAGAAGGTAGTAAACTGGCTGACTAACTCTCATTTCAGCAGGCCACAAAACCATGCTTAGTCCGTAAGTTCTGTCCTGTGAACAAGTACTACAGGCATGTCACTGTTATCCTATCAAGTTTGACATGAACTTTCCTAAAACAACTGCACAAGTTATGTCTTTACAACGTCCAAACACTATCGTCACAATTACAGATCTGGAATCAAAAATACAACCGCACGAAAGATCGTGCCAAACAATGAACGACTGTAGCTTGTTGCTGTCTTACAGCACGCCCGACAGACAGCCACACTCCTGTCTATGTTACCTCTTTCTGCGTTCTGAATGAGGTGACTTGCTGACACTACTTAGCATCCCGCTGGCACTGCGAGGGTGCTAAATCCTCATTAGGACTGACTTCACCAGCAACCAGCTGAGGTCATTAGAGCTAGGCCATCTGGTCAGGCAAGGCCGGGCGACAGTTGCCATCTTCTACTGCCACCGTGTAAGCAAACACCATCCCGTCCTTAAGGACCGGACGTATCAGCCGAGCAGATAAAGTTGTTTCGCAACTCCAAGTGTGACGATAGAAAGGGGTGTTAGATGCGATGTGATGCATACATCTGAGAGAATGCTGCAGCCGCATCAAACCATGTGACATAGAACAAGAAAGAGCCCTTAGGAGACTACACAGTCTACTTCCAGGTACCTATCCAACACCTAAAAGTGGATGAGAGTGTCTACACATGCACACGCAGCTTCAGCCTTAGCGCTTGTGTGACCAGCTCCCCAGATGAAGAGTGCTGCTGTGTGCGGACATTTCACACCATGTTCTTAATGGTTTCTCAACACACCGCAGAACAAACAGTCTCTCGTGCCTGGCGAGCACACACTCCTACCTCTTTACCTTTGAGGCTTGGTTTGTGTGTGTGTACTACTCAACCCATTCTATCTGACTATAGATTACCTCACTTTCCAAAGGTCACAATGGAATATAGAACTACAGTCAATATAAGACCTGTACTTATTTATGAGGGGCAAGTAAACTTGAAACTATTCACGTTATTCAAATGGCATTAGCTCAACTTTACAGTAAAGAGTAGGACACCATCCTAACAAGAAGGTCCAAGGTGTAATGCACATTGTCATATTCTCTCTTTGACGGTGGTCATAAAGATAAGATGAGCTGGGGTTACAGTGTAGCATTTTCTACCTAAACTGCGACTTTTGTAAACTTCATCCAGCTTTGAATGTCCACAATTTTATTAGGAATGTGTTTCTCAACATTTTGGTAAGTCCTGAAGACAATAGGCTATGATACATATTGAGGACGAGGTTGGTTGGAAAAAGCCATCACTCTTTGTTCTAATATTAGATGTCAAGTATTTGGAGGTTCAATTGAATCTCAAGTGTAATTGATAGGTTATACATGGCTGCATACATGCATATAACCCAAATCTCCCTCATCTTTCTCAATTAAGTGAATAAAGGCTTTTTTTTAAGTAGGCTGGGAGATGTCCTTATCTGACCCCTGGATCTGTCAGAAGTCAAAGGATCATAACCAGGACGTGTCTTAATCTAGCTTTGCAATCGAGCCATGATTAATTCTGGCTGACTGACATCTGTTAACCCAAGTAATGGATGTTGCAAGCCTATATACTGTAGATGGACTGAAATTCCGAATAAAGCCTGGCTGATAGCATCTTGTTTTATTCTTACACATGCTCTGTTCCAATTCAACAGAGACCTTCCAGTATCATGAACTCATCACTGCCAGTTGCACAAAACTCACCGTTCAGTCCATTGGGGATGCTTCTGTGGAGATGAGTGCCTGAAAGGTCGTCCATCGACCTTCGAAGGGCTGCTATCTTGCTCTCTGCTGGTTTGTGTATGTGGTTGTGGTGGTGGTCAGGGCTACCAGCGCTCCCGGCGCTCGACGTGCTACTCCCATCCCCAACGTCGCGCACAGTGGCCGAACCCCCGTTTAGGTTGGTCAGGCTGGACTGGCTGTCTATGGAGCTCCTTGAGCCGGCCCCGTTTCTCTCCTCGTCAAGCATAAGAATTATTTCCTTTAGCTCCGTGTTTTCTCTCATAACCGAATCTTGGTTGATTTCCAGTTCCTTGAGCTTTTGCTGATACACCCCAACATCTTTCCACATGACGCTTGCAGTGTAGCGGCCAAAGCGCTGCCACTCCCGGGAAAGCTTCTTTCCTTTCTGTCGGTCATCGTCCAAGAAGCAGCACAGTTCCCGGAGCTCGTGGTTGTCGTCCTGCAGTTTCTGATTGACCTCTTTAAGGCTCCGAATCTCGTGGAGGTGAACCTGTAGTCTCCGGTTCACGTCTTTCATCATGTTCCCGTGTTCCACCATTAAATTCATTTTCTCGTTATCCGCTTTCCGCAGCCTTCTAACAAGCTCATCCTTGCTCAACCTTGACAGCTCCTCGTCAGAGGGCTTGCTCAAATCATCCCGCGGTCCCTCAGAACAATGTTTGGCCATATTTCGTTATCCCACTGGTTGTTGAAGTAGCCTTTTAATCGTCTAACCGAGGCACGACATTGAAGTTGACAGAAAAACCGAATCCATTGTCAATTCAATCTTAATACCAAAATGAAAAATGTATCTAAATTCAGCACCGTGGAAGATGCTACAGCGAGCCGAGCAGGTGACCCAAATCTACAGGCACGCAGCTGACCTCCAGTTACTGTAGCCTAATAACCGGTATAAAACTGGAGGAAAAAAAAGAAAACTAAATCCGAGATTTTTTTCCGTTCAGGTTTTACGTAGGCCTACTTCACTTTTAAAAGTGTTGTTAGTAGATACGGCGAACACGCTTTACATACCAGTGAAACACGAAGCACAACCCTCGGACCCTGGACTCACCAAGTGACGGAAGACCGATCTCCCTCCACGACCAGTCAAAGCCTGATCCTCAATAGTGGTAGAGGCGCAGCGCGAGCCCGTGATGTCAGCGCTTGCGCTCACATCCCAGGCAACATTCAAACCGGCAGGGAATCGTTTCTCACACAAGAAAGATGTTGAGTAGGCTATATCCTACAAAACCCATGACATTTATGTTGGTGCCTATTTAACAGTCTCCCAAAATGTAGGCTAAAGGCTAACAATTATTTTGCAAGATTGGTCAATATAGCCCGCCCCTTTTGTTTATAATCTACAATGACCATAATGAGACTGGTTTATGCATTTTGAGTTGCTTTTATGGAGGACCAAACAACTTTTGCCTTCTCACACAGGGTAAAGTATATACATGTGCCAAAATGTCATTGTAGATAACGGCATTAAGGTGTTGTGAATTTAATCGGGGATATTATAAATATGATCGTGTTTCGAATTCATGTTGGTGAATGCATGATATTCAAGTAGTGTGAAATGGATTAGGAAATAATAAGCATGTCCAATGTGGCAGGTGAACGTTGCCATCTAGAGGCCAAATGCAACAACTCATATTGAAACCATTTCCTGCATGTTACGGAATGTGCAAAACTAGGCTACGCTAGTTTTTTAGTAGCATGTTTTACTCCAAAATGCATTTCAAATGCATAGAGATTATAAAAGTCACACTTTGAATTGTTTATGGGCTATACATTTAAATGTAATTAAATGTGACATTGTCTAGGCTTCTCTGCAATACCATGGTGGCATTTTAATTTATTCTGCAAGAAATTTTATTAAACGACAACTCTCCCTAAATGTGTGTGAATTTACTAGAAATGTGTCTCTGATGCATTTTCTATGCCACTACGAAGGTTATACAATGGTTACCTATTTCTACATTCATTTTTACCTAGGCCTAGCCTATAGGTTTTTTGCTCTGGTGGTCTGCATGGGGAATATAATCCAGACTGCTATTACATAACACATATTTGTTTTCTGTGTGTGTCTTGTCTTTGAGAGAAATGAGATGATGTAGCCAACGTGCTGACAACCAATTCGATTCTCAAAATGGTAAGGACGAAGAACTAACGACATAGCCTACCAGTTGGTTATTGAGAGAAACGACGTCAGTAAATTGGTGTCCTGTCTGCTGAATAGCAAAGTAAACGAACCCAGACCAAAGTTGACAATTAAAGTGTGGACAAAGTTCACAGTGCTTCAGAGGACAGTCGAGACGGGAGTGTTTTTTTCTTCTGGTTTGCATAACTTCTGTTCTATGTAATCCGGTGCATTGTAGCTATCCTAAATAACGTCAACATGTGCCATTATTGTGATGTTCGCGGTCGTGTATGGCTTTCGCCTTCCATTCGATTATTTTTGTTTGGATTATGCGTCGCACCTGTGATTTTACACCCTCAGTGTTTGGATTTCAAACCCCCATTTCGACCCCAACAAGAGCTCCAGTTTTGCTCCATGTACAAGTACTTCGGCTGTTGTGACTATGCGAAAGACCAACAGTTAATGGACAAATTCTATAAAATTATGGACAGATTTGACTATGATGGATATTCTAAATGCGCAGGGTACGTTCAGGACCTTCTCTGCCAGGTAAGCATGAATGACAGCCAATTGGGTAAAGGTCGGTTTAGCATGGGTTGCGTTAACCTACAAATACCAGCATGTTCAAATAGCCAGCGTTCAATACGGTTCACATTACGTGTTTAGAATATGTTATTTATGTCTAAAATAATTAAGAATGCGAGGCACTATAACGAATAAAGCTCAGGCTCTGGCTGCTGTAAATCGTTGAGAAATGTGTAGGTCAATGCGTTACGATGTGAAATTTAAGATTACGGTTAAACACGTAAATGGTGGTAATTCTGGCCAGATGTAGCATAGTCTACGTGCACAAAACCACCAAGTCAATGTCTTCAAGAGGCAGCCAGCTATGAAGGAGGTGGTCCCTCACTCACTTTTCCTGTTACTTTCTTCCTTCCCCTTGACCCCTCGTTCTCTCTACTGCAACTCCCTCCTTTCTTCTCCGCCCTGACTCCCCTTTTCATTCTACCTCAACAGGAATGCTCTCCATTTGCTGCTCACCTTTTCGATGCAGAGGACCCAAGCACTCCAACCAGAACCATCCCCGGTCTCTGCCCCGACTACTGCTCTCAGTTCTGGCAGAGATGCAGAACTACAGTCCCCTTGCTTTTAGATGACCCGCATCTGGTGGAGTTACAAACAGACCAGACCCGTTTCTGTCAGTATCTTGAGCTGGTGGACCCAGATTACTGCTACCCACACCTGCTCAGCAACGAGCAGTTGACCCAGAACCTAGGCAGGGTCCGGTCAGACTCAGCAGGCTGCCTGCAGCTGTGTTTGGAAGAGGTAGCCAACGGGCTACGTAACCCTTTAGCCATGGTGCACGCTAACGACGGAACACACCGTTTTTTTGTGGCTGAGCAGGTGGGCTTGGTGTGGACTTATCTGCCGGACCGGTCCAAACTGGAGAAGCCATTCCTGAACATCACCAAGGCAGTGTTGACCTCGCCGTGGGAAGGGGATGAGAGAGGGTTTCTTGGGTTGACCTTTCACCCCAACTACAAGTACAATGGGAAGCTGTACGTGTATTACTCTGTGGAAATCGGCTTCGATGAGAGGATACGGATCAGCGAGTTTCGGATATCTGCAGGAGACATGAACGTAGTGGATCATGGATCTGAGAGGTGGAATCCAACTGATGCTGGGCCTGTGAAGGCACATATAAACAAACACATGCAAACACACACACAAACACGCGCACACACAGACCACAAACACGTGAAATGTTTACATTATGGCTAACCCTTGCTGCCTTCTACGGCCCTCTATAATTCCTTCCTAGGATTATCCTTGAGATCGATGAGCCTGCATCCAACCACAACGGAGGACAGCTGCTGTTTGCAGACGACGGTTACCTGTACATCTTCACTGGGGATGGGGGCATGGCAGGAGATCCTTTTGGAACATATGGGAATGCCCAAAACAAGTAGTATTATTATCTTGTCACAGAGCACATCGATTTATGTTGGTTTTGACTGTCTGATATTGAGTCATAATAATACAATGCATTTGTATTGTAACTGTAATTGTAGTAACAGAAAGTAACATAATATATATTGGGAAACATCTGTCACTGATTAAGTAAGCTGTTATTTATTTAGTAACTCAAAGTTACCTACTAACAGTGACATAACCACTTACCCACCCTCTGTTGTCTGCTTTAGGTCAGCTCTGTTAGGCAAAGTCCTCCGTATCGACGTGGATGACAATGACAGGGGACCTTTGTACAAGATCCCGCCTGACAACCCATTTGCGCGGGAGCGCGGGGCGCGCCCCGAGGTGTATGCCTACGGGGTGAGGAACATGTGGCGCTGCTCTGTGGACCGCGGGGACCCTCTGACGAAGGACGGCAAGGGGCGGATCTTCTGCGGCGACGTAGGCCAGAACAAGTACGAGGAGATCGACATCATCGAGAAGGGTCGGAACTACGGCTGGAGGGCCAAGGAGGGCTTCTCCTGTTATGACATGAAGCTATGCAGCAACACCTCGCTAGGTGGGTCATCCTGGAGCCAGCGGTCAGACAGGTGCTTCTGTTGTGACTTGGCTTCCTGCTTCAGAGAGGTTGTGTCAAAGTGTATACAGTTGATCTAGGGCTCTGCTTCGCAAAACAGTGAAAGAAACAATCTAAACAATGTGTTTGGTCTTCGCGTGTTTGGAATAGCGGAAAAAATACTCCATGTAACTGTTTCTCGCAGTGCGTAGAGAGAACAGAGAAGGAACACTAGTATAAGATCAGATGATCAGAACAGACGTCAAACACTGACTTGAACCATCATCGATGTTAGGGCTCATTAATAGGTCATTAATACCCTACTGTATGAAAGTATTTCCATGTCCCACAATTGAGAATCCCTTTCAAATGAATTCCAGATGACGTTCTACCTATTTATGCATACTCTCACAAGATGGGCAAGTCAGTGACTGGAGGTTATGTCTACCGAGGTTGTGAATACCCCAACCTTAATGGCATGTACATCTTTGGAGACTTTATGAGTGGGTAAGGTGACACCCTACTTCAATTTCCTTTAGTGTAAACCCCTTTGCTCTGTTGTTATAGCCTGATAGTCCTGACATATTATGTATTTTTAATCTGTTTGAGTAAATAAGCTGTGGTAGTGAAGAAGTCTATTATTGTACCCTGTTGCTGTGAAAGTACCAAGTCAATGAAGTAAGTTGCCAAATACAAGTTCAAGACAAAGACTGGACAAAGAATACAAGAATGAAGGGCAGTTAAATAGTATCTCAATATGGGAGGGGGGTGACAATCAACAAAGCTTCGCAAGCACAGAATGAAGACGCCACATTCATGGTGCTAGATAGCTTTTGTTTAGTCTTTAGATAAGGCTCCTAGAAATGGCCTCGACTTTCCTCCTATTTTCCTTGTTCAAAGTTGCATGGCATTATACACTTTGGTAACATTGTGACCTACAATCTAGTGTCACAGACCTTTCCTAGTCACATCTTACAAAAAACGAACTTATGGCTATGTAGGCATAAGCAAGCTTTAGCAAACAGCATAATGACAGATTATTAATGATACAAACAACATAATGCATAGATTTTTCAATTTTTCTAATGTCGTAACATGTACCACAACATTTTTATAAAGTGTAACTGCAAAGCAGTTCCTCTGTAAATACCATGTAACGGTATTTCTATGTAGTCATATAATAGTTAACACAACCTTAACGTGTAAAATGCCATGTGTCTATGTCTGTGTCTTTGTTAGGCGCATGATGAGCCTGCAGGAGAACAGAAACACAGGGAAGTGGGACTACCAGGAGATATGCATGGGTGTAGGCATGACCTGCGCCTTTCCTGGACTCATTGACAATTACCACCAGTACATTATCTCCTTTGCTGAGGACGAGGCTGGTAGGAACATGACACTCACAGGCCTGTGCACGTACGCATGCACACACATATGTACAGAAACGCACACTCACAAACAAGACAATTTGTCTTTAGGCTACACGACATTGATCGATTATAGCATATATTGTCCTTGTGATCAGGGGAGCTTTACTTCATGTCCACTGAGAACCCCAGCGCCACATCTCCCTCTGGGGTTGTTTACAAACTAGTGGATCCCTCAAGGTGAGCCACCATTTATGTTTATGGCTTTTGTTATCTGATATATATATATATATATATCAGATATGTAGCAGTTGACAGCAGTTCCTGATTCGATTTGCAGGGTTTTCCCACAATGTTACTGCTGATGAATGCAGTCGGGATCTGTTTTCCCATTCATGGAGGTCTCCTTCCCTCTCGCTCACTCTCTGTCTCTCTCTCGCTCACTCTCTGTCTCTCTCGCTCACCCTCTCTATCTCTCTCTCTCTCTCTCTCTGGTGAAAAGAGAATGTTGGCACAGTGCGAAAGCCCTGTCATTTACATCTCTTGTTCCTTGACATCAGTCCAGACAGGTCTTGGCTGGCTGCCCCTGTCTTCTGTTCCTCTCCCTCTTCATTCCCCTCTCGGTCTCTCTCAGTCTCGAGATGTTGGCTTCAGCTGTATGCAACTATGTCAAGATATTTGTTTCTCATCCATCAAGCTGATTCTAATTAATCTCCACCTCAGCTATGTTTGTTAAAGGGGAGCAAAATGTGACTCATACAGCAAGCTCCATCTTCGAAAATCATCTTAAAATAGAAAAAAAAAAACGATACTTCCAGAAATGTATGCCCTTCTTATTCCAACACTGAGGAGAGGATGTTTTCATTCTTGCTTTTTCAGACGGGCAGCACCAGGACAATGTCACTATGACCCCCTTCCTGTCAGAGTGAAAAGCAAGCTCATCCAGTTAAAGCCGAAGGGAAGTGAGTGGGCTGGCTATGTCATAATATCTCAGTCTGTCTTCTGTGATTGTAATGTATTTAATCCATTTGCTCCTGAATATCAGTGACACTGGGAATATTGAGTTCATAGATTTTACATGGTGATGTATGAAGCGTTTGAACGTAAGAACGTAATACCTAAACCAAGTCACTAACATACATTTTTGTCTCTCAACGATATAGCTTTAATTCACATTCACACCAAGAAGTCCAAGGTGCAGCACAGAGACGAACCCCCTGAAGGACCGTACCAAACAGATGCAGACATGGGGGTCAACCCAGACTGGCTCCAAGACATCATGGACCTCCTGGAAGAGGAAAATACAGAGTTCCACACAACCACAACCCCCACGACCACGACCAAACCGCCCAGGCAGTCAGGACGGAGAGGCCGTGGGAGGAAGGGCAAACACAGGACTGATAGGCCTCCCAAACTCATGGAGTTGCCCCAGAATGGTGCAGTGAGGCTGGCGGGAGACAGGGCGGAGCTTGCAGATCACGGGAGGGTGGAGATCTTTGCTGACGGAGAGTGGGGGACGGTGTGTGACGACTTGTGGAACACGAAGAGCGCGGCGGTGGTGTGTCGGCAGCTGGGCTTCCGGTACACGCTGAAGGCCGCCAAGCACTCTGAATTTGGCGAAGGGAAGGATCTGCGGATTCTTCTGGATGACGTGCAGTGCGAGGGCAGTGAAGCGAGTCTTTTAGACTGCAAGCACTCAGGCGTGGGTGTGCATAACTGTGCCCACAATGAGGACGCTGGGGTAATTTGCAGTAACTCAGACTATGTTGTATAAAACCTTACAAAATTGCTACCCAATAATTTGTTGATTTCTGTTTCCTTATTGCATTTGACAACTAAAACCAAGGATCATTTTAACTTTGACCAATTGTTGTGGAGACTGGCACTTGTGCCTACCTCAATAAAGTGACATTTGCATTTGTCATTAGTCTTCAGTAGTCTCATCAGAGTGTAACATGGAACATACTGAAGATAGACCTAGACCCAGTGAATGAATGTCTTTGGAAATGCAGGTAATTTGACCGAATGTGATGATCACAATGAAATAAATGATATCTTATGCAACTGGTTCTCAACCCTTCTTACAGGTGGTTTTCAGTATCATACAAGAACTGAGACACGGTGTTTCTATATGGGAACTAAAAGGCCTTTAGATTGTAAAGCGACTGATCTTTTTCACATCCTTTATCAGCATCCCAAGTCATAGCAGATATGTAGGGGAATATTCTTCCATGCTTTTAGTTTAAATTGTTTCCTTGAATTTTAAACCAGTTGCCAGTTCTTGAGAAAAGATTATGCTGAATAAAGCAATCTGAACCCGGGACACCAGGCTCCTCTACAAGGCTACACATCATGGTCACCCACCAAAAAAATAAATCAAGAGTAAATACCAGTGTGCTGTAGTAAACACAGAACGCCAGGTGAGGGCGCTCTACATAACATCACAGAAATTCAGCAATAATGTATCAGTTTACACGAATTGTTGTGAATGATACAATTGGTTGTGTAAAAGTTACCGACTGCAGACTGAACCCAAAACACCATAGGTGACTTAAATTGATGCTGCATTTTAGCCCAGGAGGTAGAAGACGGTATTAGTCCAAATAAATTGAATTGGCTGAAAATAAACAACCCTCGTAGCAAGTATAGTTTCATTTAGTTAGCTTCTTAAAGCTTGTAACATGGACAATATTGCCTTTCGATGTTAATGGTGGTGGCTCTTAAAAGAGCCTTTGGTTCATTTATGTCATAGGACGGTTGTGTAATGTTTAAGCACGCTCCCCGCGAATGCGACGGGCCAGCTGGATATCCTTGGGCATAATGGTCACCCTCTTAGCGTGGATGGCGCACAAGTTGGTGTCCTCAAACAGACCGACCAGGTAGGCCTCACTAGCCTCCTGAAGTGCCATCACAGCAGAACTCTGGAAACGAAGATCAGTCTTGAAATCCTGAGCGATTTCTCTGACCAGGCGCTGGAACGGCAGCTTGCGGATCAGAAGCTCAGTAGACTTCTGATAACGACGGATCTCTCTCAGGGCCACGGTTCCGGGCCTGTAGCGATGGGGCTTCTTCACTCCGCCGGTGGCTGGGGCGCTCTTACGAGCAGCCTTTGTAGCAAGCTGTTTCCTTGGGGCTTTACCCCCAGTGGATTTACGCGCTGTCTGCTTTGTTCTAGCCATGATTAAGCGTTTTCTATGAGAGTCGCGCTATTATAAACTTTATTAATCGAGAAGTTTATATAACCCATCTTGAGTCCCATCGTGCGCTGATTCGACGGCCTCTCTCAGCAAATTCATTGGCAGGCTGTCGGTTACTCCTCTGATGACCATTGGTCGCGGAAATCGAGTAACTTTTGCCCGCCTAAAATTTGAACCCAAGACCCCGCCCCAGCCTCCCTCCAAGCTCATTTCATTTACTTTGTTATTGATGTGCATAATAAGGCCGCTCAATTTTTAGACGAAGCTGACTTGACTGTTTATTGAACCTTAATAGGCCTAATTGATAGCGCAACAGATTGAAACAAAGACAGATTAAATAAAAATAATGTATTCCTGACATTATATGACTGTGACATTCTACAAGAGCATTCCCATTTCCTGCAGCCTAGCCTACTAGTGCACAACAAATACAGCTTTATTATTCATGCAGCCCAAACTCAAACCCTAAAATAACATTTTAGTCCTAAAGGAGGCTACCAGCAGGCACATTTATTTTCAACATAAGGTTTATGGACCGTAGAGGGTAAGGCTGTGATGGTCCTAATTCTAGAGTAGTGTTTATTCTCTACACGTAGGCTATCAAAAGTCCTTTGTAACATTTCGAGTCCGTTTGATTGCTACAAGATAGCCAACTTTGCTTGTATAACGACTTTCCAGTTCTAGGTTGGATCGACGCTCTCTTTGTATCAAGTCATCTCACTAACCGGCAGACTTATATTTGATCATATGGGTTCAAGTCTAGCCAAAACAAGTGCGGTTCGTATTCACTCTGACATGTATTTCTACTTGAGAATCGCATCATTTCAACAACTAAGACATTGTTGGACAGGATGGAAGAAAGCGGTTTTGAGATTGGTGTGGGTGGCTCTGAAAAGAGCCTTTGGGTTGGGATGGGTGATACACTTCGAAGTCTACGCAACACAATTACTTTCCTTTGGTGGCCTTTTCGGTCTTCTTGGGCAGAAGTACAGCCTGGATGTTAGGCAAAACGCCACCCTGTGCGATGGTGACGCCACCAAGGAGTTTGTTTAACTCCTCGTCATTGCGGACAGCGAGTTGCAGGTGACGAGGAATGATACGAGTCTTCTTGTTGTCACGGGCTGCGTTACCGGCCAGCTCCAGGATTTCAGCAGTAAGGTACTCGAGCACGGCTGCAAGATACACCGGCGCACCAGCTCCAACTCGCTGGGCATAGTTGCCTTTCCGAAGCAGTCTGTGAACGCGACCTACCGGGAACTGAAGACCAGCACGTGATGACCTAGTCTTTGCCTTGGCCCTGGCTTTCCCTCCGGTTTTACCTCTTCCACTCATTTTAAAATATTACAAATGCTATACAGTTAGAATGCGTGGTCTATTTGACCGAAGCACAGTTTATATACCATGGAATTAATGGCGCCCATTGGCCACGGGCCCGGTGTGGTGTTATCCAATCAGAAGGAACAACTACTTTAGCTAGGAAGTCGGACTTTTTACACATCAATCAGTCCCAACCCCCATTCCTTCTGTTGATGTTATGGTAGATTGCAACAACAATTAGCTACATTGTTTCTAACTTTAGTCCAGGGCTATGATAGGCCTATCGGTAACATTTTCGTTGTAAGTTTGAATTGAAAGAAATGTGATTTAGGCTATTAAGTCTGTCAAAGAGTCTAGTGCCATCTGCTGCTCGGGCAAAGTGTGTCCAGTCTCTAAGACAAACTCCAGGGCTTGTGAGACTATGGCTACCCAAACTGAGTTCAGGTTTTCGCTCTTTTTGGGTGCCAGGTATTTATAAAGTAAAATACGTTATCGAAAGTAGGATACATTGTGTAATCACTGAAATAAAAGCTTGTCTTAGGCTAAGACACTTTTGATCATAAGTGATAAAATGTGTAGGCTAGCCTATGCCAACGTCATGTTGAAATGTTCATGACATGTCCTTCAGACCAGAGGTTCTCAAAGTGAGGTCCGCGAACCATAGCCATAAACTATATATTGTTAAATGGTGCTGTAGCCTATCATAAAAAATGAAACATAATGTACAGATGGAGACCATTTGCACCAATAAAACAAGCATATTTTTCAATTTAAAAGCACAAAGGGAATGCTGAATGGGTGTTTCGACTATGGGGGGGGGGGGGGGGGGGGGGTCCTTGGAAAAAGTTGATGTTTGAAAATCCATGCTTAAACTACAGTTTAGGGAGCAACTGCGGATTGTGTGAAATGGGAAACAATGGGTTTTTGAATTGAAATGTATGTATTTTTCAGTGTTCTTGGGCAGAAGCCCAGCCTGGATGTTGGGCAAAACGCCACACTGAGAGATGATGACACCACCAAGGAGCATGTTCAGCTCATCGTTTTGCGGTTCTGCAGGTGACGAGGAATAATACGAGTCTTGTTGTCACGGGCTGCGTTAACGGCCAGCTCCAGAATTTCAGCAGTAGGACTACTCGAGCAGGGCAGCGGTGCACCAGCGCCAACTCGCTTGGCATAATTGCCCTTTCGGAAAAAGTCTGGACACGACCCACGGGGGAACTGGAGACCGGCGCGAGATTACCTGGTTTTGGCCTTTGCCGCCAGTTTAGCCTCTTCCACTCATAATGCCTTTGCTTACTGTAGAGTAGGCTTTACAATGATATTCAAAAGACTGCACAGATACAAATATTCGTGGAGCTCCACCCCATATGGGTGAACAGCGCTCCGCTCCTCTCAATTGCACTGATTGGTCACAAACCCGATGTGGCGTGATCCAAACAGCGAGCGACAGAAGGCAGTTTCTCCTTTCGGATTTGACGCTCTTGCACCCCACCCTCAGGAGGGACCAACTATTTGTCATATTTTTGGGCGCCAATTATAATAATCCATTAGGCTACTGAAAAAAAGCGCGCAGATTTAATGGTTTTAGATATTTCAGTTAAATGTCTACAATACTTTTTAAAAACGGGCTAGTGGATGACATTGAAAAGTAGGCTACTAGCCTACGCCGAATGTACCATGCCTAACTCATAATCCACATAAGAATGTTACCCATCTCTTTACATAGGCTAGCTAGGCTATTGTCACTTAGACACGAGTTAGTCCTAAACTCGTAGACAATCGGCAAGGGTTTTATGGTAAATCAGCCAAACCGGTTGCTGTCAACGACAGCAGATAGGCTACATTATTTCAAGACAATGCGCCAGCCAAATTCTAATTGACTTATGTGTCAACTGTGTGCTGCAAACAAAATGGTGATACGCTTTTTATGGACAGGTGGGTGGCTCTTAAAAGAGCCTTTTTGTAGTACATGATACTGAAAATGTTTACTTCTTCTTGGGGGCTGCCTTCTTTGCCTTAGGCTTGGCTGCTTTAGGCTTTGAAGCTTTGGGCTTGGCTGCCTTGGGCTTAGCCACCTTCTTAGGGCTCTTAGCTGCTGCCTTCTTGGGTGTTGCGGGCTTCTTGGCTTTTTTGGGACTCTTGGTCGCCTTCTTGGCTGCCGCGGGCTTCTTAGCCTTCTTGGGAGACTTCTTTGCGACAGCAGGCTTCTTCGCAACGGCCTTCTTGGGCTTCTTGGCTGTAACAGGCTTCTTTGCGACTGCCTTCTTAGGACTGGCGGGCTTCTTTGCGGCTTTCTTTGCCTTTGGCTCGGTAGCCTTGTTAATCTTGAAAGACCCAGAGGCGCCGGTTCCCTTGGTCTGAACCAAGGTACCCTTTGTGACAAGGCTCTTAACTGTAATCTTGACGCGTGAATTGTTCTTCTCTACATCGTATCCACCGGCCGTCAGGGCTTTCTTCAGAGCAGCTAGTGACACACCGCTCCTTTCCTTGGAAGCGGACACAGCCTTGACGATAAGTTCACCGACGCTGGGTCCGGCTTTCTTCGGCTTGGCGGCTGCCTTCTTCTTGGGTGCCTTTGCCGGGGCGGCGGTTGCAGCGGGGGCTGGAGCGACTTCTGCCATGTCTCTATCTCTCGGTAAGCACTAATCACACACGTCTGAATCTATGACTGTAGCTGGGTAAGAGGCAGTGGGCTGTCCTTAAACACGACATGAGAACTGTGTAGACTCAACCCTGCCGGGTCGGCTGCTCTGTTGCTGCAATGCCCTGACACTTGTGTTTTCTCTTTGCGAATAATAGCCTAAAATTCCTATTTTTAATGAAGCTACGATCCAAAAGAAAATTGGAAAAGTGAGTAGCCCTTTTAATGTTCAAAAGAGAGTCGCGTGGACACCTGAATTATCAAGAGCTCTTTTGTGGCAAGCTCAAAACATCGCCGTTGGTCTCGCGGAGGGAGCAGGGCACATTGGTTTTCCTGTGCCAATTGTCTACGAAAGTGTCTAAAAGTGCATGCTTTATCGACCAACAAACGTTTTCCAGTGAGCTAAGTTGTTTGGATATATGTTAAGCAACGTTAGAATACCCAGATTCAGTACCAGTGCCTTTAAAATGGGTCTTCTGTGTGGGATGTAAAACACAGTATTGAAACCGGGGCTCAGGTCGAGTTAGGCTAATAGGCCTAGGCTTCTCTTTCGCAATTGTGTCAACATTTTTAAACAATGACACATCATTTGGCTACTCTTTGTGGTTGTCACCTTTGGACAATTAATCAGAGTTGCATCACAACGCACGATTCGACCAACAGATTTGGAGGTCAACGGCTCCACGTTAGCTGGGCTTATTCGATCGACCTCACTTCCACAGTGATGTTCTTGGTGAGATTGATGATGGCATAGCTGTTGTCTGACTATTGTGTTCATTTGTTGCCGGTTTAAATGTGTTTGTCTTTAATAGCCAAAAATGTGCCGGATAGGCCAAGTGTCTTTTCCAAGGACAGTTTAGGCCTCACCAACGCATGATTGTGTTTAGCCTTCATAGTTCCCTATAAACCTATCTTCTGGATTGGGTGTCGAGTGGTAACATATGCTAGTTAATATGTAATAATCCTGAAAGGCATAACCTATTTTTATTTAATTAGGCTATTAGTTCACTTCAGGCGCTCAACCAGTTAACACGGATAATTTCGAGGATCATGTCGTTTAGTTGTAACTTGTTTAACTTCTGTGTACCCATTGGCTCTAATTTGCTTTTCACAATGTATGTTTCGGCATCCCACATTGTTTTGGGGCCATCTCGTTTTTTATAATTTACCTGCATCTTTTGCTCCTTCTAAGTCGCTTTGGATAAAAGCGTCTCCTAAATGACTTAATGTTTATAATGTAACAAAAAAGATAAAACGCGAGTGCACCGCTGTAATTCAACCCTGAGCACGAGGAAATATGGGCACGACTAGATGTCATTCATGAATTGAGAACATCCGATTCTGAGCAGTGCACCTCGAGGCACTGAGACGATTAATAGCGGACTGGGGGAGTCAGGATGGATGGCACACTTTAGGAATCTAGTTTTTGTTTGCCTTGGTCGAGTGCTTAAGTGAGAACAGAATTTTAGTCGATCGGGAGGGTCAAACGTCAAATGACCTAGCCTAAAATTTCAAGACATTTGTCAACCAGCCGCTATAAGTCTGTGGAACATGATGTCCTGATGCAAATTTTGAAACATGGATAGCTCCATTACGGGAATGTGGGCGGCTCTTAAAAGAGCCTTTGGTTTAAGTTGAGAGGTTGTCAGTATGTTTATCCGCCAAAACCGTATAGAGTACGACCCTGACGCTTCAGAGCGTACACAACATCCATAGCGGTCACGGTCTTTCTCTTGGCATGTTCGGTATACGTCACGGCATCACGGATGACGTTCTCCAGAAACACTTTCAGGACACCGCGTGTCTCCTCATAGATCAGACCGGATATACGCTTCACTCCGCCGCGGCGAGCAAGACGACGAATGGCTGGTTTTGTTATACCCTGGATGTTATCACGTAGTACCTTGCGGTGACGCTTGGCGCCTCCCTTCCCTAATCCTTTGCCACCTTTTCCTCTTCCAGACATGTTGCTGACGCTGAATTTCTTGGGAGTGGCTGCAACCGGCAAAGTCAATGGCTTTATAGCACATTTGCGGACTTGATGGAAAGCAGTCCGCGCTGCGTGTGGGCGTTGCAATGGGAGGGACATGGAGCCAGAATCTGTTTAGGTAGGTGGAGCTTTCCTTAAAAAAAAAGAGCCCACTTTCTTTTGAAAAAAAATAGGCTGTCATTAGGGGCCAAGCAGCGAAGCTGCGAGGCACCTATTGTAATTGGTAGTATTATTATTATTAGGGGCCAAGCAGCGAAGCTGCGAGGCACCTATTGTAATTGGTATTATTATTATTATTATTATTCTTAAGACTGGGTGTCTATGGCAGCCCCTAGAAGCGCTTGGTCGAAAGTTGTGAAATTTGGTACACTCATTAGGGACAGTCCCCTGGTTCAAGTCACAAAGTTTCATGTCCCATACTTTGGCACTCTAGCGCCACCAACGGGTCAAAGTTGGAGTTGTGTTTACACACGCAACTTTTGAACCGTATGACCCATTTTCAAAAGTGAGGTACCATTGGACTCCCTGGATCAAGCCGAGTGTAATGCACACCATGGCGTCAATTTCCGGTTATATAGATTTTCCGCTATTTCCGGTTTTATCAAAAACCTTTAAAAGCCTACTCCTCCTACAAATTTTGTCAAATGTTATTCACAATTACCAGATATGATCTTCAGACCAAGCCTCACAAAAGCTATCGAAGGATATTTGATTTTCAAAACCGTTTGTCCGGTACAGCCAATCAAATTCTGCAGAAAAGCCGCCAAACAGGAAGTGAAGCCATATCTCAGCAGTTCTTTGAAGCAGTGACACCAAAGTTGGTACGCCTACTCGGAACCTTATTCTAAGGATGTCCTCCAAAAATGGTGTCATGTGACTAAAAGGGGGCGTGGCCGGAAGCATAAACGTGTTTTGGCTAATAACCGTTGAAGTGTTTAACTTAATAAAGTAATTTCTTTGTCTGTTGATGTCTTGTGAGATATCAAGCCTGGCCATTGATAACTTTTCATAATAACCGAATTGATGCGGCCGCCATTTTGGATTTCATGGAAAAGTTTAAAAACCTTTTACACGCCCCAAATGTTGTCCAATGTTTACAAAATTTGGCACAGATGATCTTCAGACCAAGCTTCACAAAGGTGTCGGGATGGATTTTACATTTTCAAAACCGTTTGTTCGGTAGAGACGATCAAAGGCGGCGGCGAAGCCGCAAAAGACACGTGAGAGCGTAACTCAGCAACCATTTGTGCGATTGTCACCAAACTTGGGTTCCATTGTTCCCACGAGCAGAGGAGGCCTGCGGTGTTATACCAGAAAAAAACACTGTAAACAATCACTACTTTGGAACGCAAACAGATATTTCAACCAAACTTGGCGTGTTGCATGAGTGCAACAGGTTGTTGTGACTTAATTGTTGCGCAAGTGCTATGGAGGCCTTGTCCTGCTCTGGACTGCTTGGCCCCTCCATTGCTGCTTGCAGCTATATTTTCTTCAAATAACCGAACTAGGCTACACGTACAGCCGCAACACACTTAAAATACTACTTCATAGCAAGAGGTGGCAGACATGGTTTATCGAGAGTGAGATAGATAAAGTTTACAATATAGCGTTACACTGTGTCAATATAATGTAGGCTGTGGGAAGTACTGGTTATTTACCAGCATGATCTATCTGAAAATGCATACCAAAACACTTCTTTCACATTCACTATATTTTTTTAATATGCAACAGTATACTTTTGTATAATCATTTGTGAATCATTTGTCAATCTTTTGTGTAAACATTTTAACAGTTACAGAACACCTTTCAGCTGTTAAAATAAAGTAAGTTACACTTACATTTAACATAAAGACAGTTTAGGTTACAACTCATTTTGAGTGGATCTACTGATACACAGATGCTCAAGAAAATGCATGAAACTGCAAACGTGTTTTGATATATAATATGATATATATACTACACGATAGTGTTTATTTTTAATCAGATTTTATGATAAAACAAGAAACAGAGGATACATGTTTGAATAGGCTACATTCAATGAACAAGATAGGTTATGCAAGATATCTAAAATGTAAAAAACAGGTTATTTTTATGTGAGAATATAGGACAACATATTTTTAACCTATTGTAAACAAGTTAAATGACAAAATCTATATAGAATCTGGTATCTCGTAAGCCAAATCCTGAAAACGTCTAACAGCAAGGAAACAATATTCTCCATCTTTGAAATGACTTCAGATCTGCACAGAAGCCTCTGGATGTCATGACAATGAACTATGACAAAGTGGACAAAAACTATAGCTCCCAATCTCTTGCTCCAAGGCACAGTGCTTACACACACTGCACATCCAGAACTGGTACTCTGAGATGATCCGCCCAGTCACAATGCAAGTGGGCAACTTCCCTACTGCCCTGTTGAGGGAATGGACAGGGATGAGATCATTAACCGTATGTATAATCAAGATACAAAGGAACTATATATTTAAGGCAATTCTAGTCATTTTGAAAAGGGCTTTGTGCAGACACGAGTGCCTAGCCTCTCTTACCCCTCGGGCTGGCTGTCCAGCTCTGACTTGCGGCTGTCCTTGGGGCTGTGCTTGGTGAAGATCTCCAGAGCCAGGTCCTCGTAAAGCTGCCTCTGCTCCAGGCTCAGGCTCTCCAAGGACTCCAGCTTGATGAAGGCCCGAGAGCAAGTGCCGAAGGCCCGGTTGGCCGAGGAACAGATGGCCAACAGGGAATAGATCTCCACTGCAGGGATGATGCCCTCATAATCACGGAGATGGAGAGCTAGTAAGGAGGGACAAGATGAAGTTGTCATGGTGGAATCCCAACATATGAAATGTAATGTATTCATATAGCAGACGCTTTTTTCCCAAAGTGACAAAAAGGGACAATTTGAACCTGTGAACTTTAAATCTGCAGTCAGATGCTCCATCACAGAGTTATATCCAACCCTCCCATTCATGTTTAGGAGGCTTAGGTGACACAGTGGATATGTTCTTTACTAATATAGATCATGTTAGGTATCAGGTGGCTGAGTGGTTAGGGAATCGGGCTAGTAATCTGAAGGTCGCCAGTTTGATTCCCGGCCGTCCCAAATGACGTTGTGTCCTTGGGCAAGGTACTTCACCCTACTTGCCACTGGGAAATGTCCCTGTACTTACTGTTAGTCACTCTGGATAAGAGTGTCTGCTAAATGAGTC
Source organism: Hypomesus transpacificus (assembly GCF_021917145.1). Lineage (NCBI taxonomy): Eukaryota > Metazoa > Chordata > Actinopteri > Osmeriformes > Osmeridae > Hypomesus > Hypomesus transpacificus. The sequence goes on from NC_061062.1 coordinate 9,423,448, forward strand.
ACACCCCTAAACAGTGTCTAGAAGTCATTTTCTTATCCTTAAGGTTTGTAACCAACTCTGATTTGGAAAAATGACCCACTGACATGTTCAGGTTCTGCCTATTTAAAAGTACCACACTTTGATCATACACACAGTACATAAATACATCTAGATAATAACAAGAGAATGGGTAAACTATGCTTCTGCAAACCTGCCTATGAACCTCGGTTCTCAATCCCTGTCCAAGGGGTACCTGTCATCATGGCGTTCTCCATGTAGCCATCGTACAGCTGCCTCTGAGCCAGCAGGAAGAAGTGATAGGCTTTTGCCCCGCGCCAGGCATGGTCCACAATGCGATCATCAGAGGAGGTGGCGTCCTCTTCCAGAAGCCCAGCCAGAGCAGACGTGGCCTGGACGGAAACAACGCAGAGAAAGGTCTGAGAATGTAGCTTCACATTTGGCTGGTAATCTTTTGAAATCATATGAAAATCTGCAACAACAAAAAAGGCAATCTTGCTGAAGAGGCATGATTGATTGTCTGTGTGCCTTAAGTCTTTTTAAAAGTTGTTTCTCATTTCTAAAACGCTAACAACATTTACCACCTTTAATTAAAGACCTATAATCCCCCAAAAAAGCAAAAATTGACAGCAGTCTTTTACCAAGGTTGGTAAATTACCTCAGATTTCTTTCCTTTGGCCTGCTGTGATGTCTTCACTTGCCCATGGTAGTTATCCACCAGCAGTGCTGCCAGCACATACAGCTTCTTCACTCTCAGCGGCCTGGTACTTCTCTTAGCCTCCTCATCAGCTATCTAAGAAGGTCACACACAATAGTCAAATAACCATGTTTCATTTCGATTGTAGCGTTGCATCGAATATCCCTCCAACATGTAGTTGATGCTACAGTAGAAATTCCATGAATGTACCTTGAACATGAGCTTGGCTGCATCTAAGAAATGGTGTGCTTTACGGTACAACTCCACAGCCTCCAGAGTCTTATTCTTCTCTAGCAGATGAGACGCATACTTGGCGAGAAGAGATTTGATCTCTTTCATATTGTGGTTTTTGGCCAACTCGACTGCTTTATTCCACTGTGAACCAAAAGTCAAGAATTAACTTGACTGTAAATACTAATGAAGCAAATTATCTGATACAGTGTGTTTGATATTACATGAACCTTAAGATTGGACTATGTTTCCTTAAGCAAATGTTCAAGACACACGCTCCGGCTTCATACCTGGTTCAGATGAACGCAGGCATCGACTGCAGCCTTGGGCTGATTGCATTTGAGATAGGCATTCACGGTCTGTTCACACATGCCTACGGTGACAAACATCTGTCCGATTTCCTACAACACAAAGACGATAACAGGAGGTTGGCCATGAAATAAGTTCTTAACAGAGTAAGCATGGTCACTTCAAAGGGAACAATCAGTCATGAGCGATTGTGAAGTGTAGTGTTGAGTGTTGGACAAAAAATAAAGATGAGCTGACCGGGAGTAGTTTATGGTTCTCTGGAAGGGAATTAGCCAGCCTCTCTAAGCCATCATAGTCCTCCAACATGTAGTAGCTCTCTGCCAGGCGCTCCTGGTTGCGTCCTTGAAGATAGTATTGCACTGCGTTTACCCTAAAGAAAGGAGGATTTGGCAAGAAATATTTCAGCATAAGATGTATATGTGGCCTTTGAGGAGAGCTTCTAAGTCAACCTATTGACCAAGTAGCTCGAAAATTATGTTATTCTTTATATTTAGAGCACCTTCCCAAAAAATGGAGTTTGGGGGTGAGAGGGGCACAGGCTGAATTAGAACATGCACATGCATACAAACACCACTGTTTCCACAAGAGAACCCCTTTTTAATATTCATCGACCCCTTTCAATGAAACACAATCATGACCATACCACTTCTGACGGTCTGCAAAGTAGTCTCCGATGGCGTTGTAAGCCTGCTCCAGCAAGGAGTCATCACAGTCCCCTGAGCCTGACTTCAGCAGCTGCAGAACCCTGAACCAGTCACCCAGCTTCATCCTCAGGCTTATGGCCAGGTCTCTGAACGAGACAGGAAAAGCAAGCCAGGGAAAATTTGCACAAAAAAGAAAAGAAAACACAACAAAGTTGTCTACAGTATCAATAGTTACAGATACTGTACAAAGTATACCACCACATTCACAGGAAATGAAATGACTATCAAATATGTTTTTCAGGCACCATGTGGCGCTGTGGACCGTCTCACCTGCGGTCCATGTCCAGGTACATCCTCTCAGCCTCTTCAAACCGCCCAAAGTAGGCTGCCACCTCGGCCTGTTTCATGGCCTCACTCTGCAGGTTTCCCAGGCGTTTCACAAACTCAATGCCCTGGTAGTCCTTGCAGCGGACGAAGGCCTGCTCTGCAGTCTTCAGGTCCAGCTTCTGGAGCGCAGCCTCGGCCAACAGTCGCCTAAGCGGCAGGAAACAGGATGGCAGGCAAACTACAGTGAAGAAAATATCTGGCTACAGATTTACTCCCCCCCCCCCCCCCAAAATAAAAAATAAGAAATTGTGAGTGGTATACGATTAAGCTATATACAAAGATTGTGAAAACAAAGATTGTGTACATGTCAGGTTTTCTCTTGGTCCTGGTTGAACACAAACACCACCACTATCACAAACAAAATATGAACATGCAGGGACAAATGACCACACAAATGTATCCAGCAATGACTGTCAAATCTTAAACAAAATGTTTAACATTAATATTGGATAGATAATGAATCTCCTTTAATGGAATTTCCATGAACTCTTTTTTTTTGTTGCTTTGCAGGTCGGTTTTCGGAACTGAGGGCAGATGGGGACATTTCAGTGGTTCACAAATTCCTAGTGCTGCTGTGAGAATTAACATAGACACACAAACTCCTCTTTCAAGACGTCAATGGGACTTCTGCTACCAAAGCACCACTCTAAATGTCCAAAGCTCCGTCGCAGCTGTGTGGGGATTCTCCAAAAAGACTTGAATATAATTTCCGTTGACGTGAAAGGTAAACAAATGGCTTACCTTCGATGACGTGCATATGAATACAGAATACAGCAATAAGTCTAAGCAAAATGTACATTGACTGTCTGCACTTCCCATTCAAACAAACTTCAGGGAACTGGTAGCATATACCAGAATATAAAGTCCACCTCTCCAGTAAATCTGCTTTAATGGATCACACTTGATCACACTTGACTATTATCGTGAGGGTGGGGTCAGATAGAAATGGTTCAGGATGCTTGTCAAGAATAAAGTGTAGTTCAATGTAGACTATTTACAGACTCCATGGTGTAAACACGGAGGTAGCTTTGCATGTTTTTACCAGAGTCTAGGGTGAGGATTGTCTTCGATGAACTGGGAAGCGTCATCAATGCCAACTTTTTCGATCAGAGCACGGCTGTCTCTGAGGGATCGGATCTCAAAGTTGATGAGGTTGTCCTTGTTGGGCCGCTCCGGATCCTATGGAGTATATGGTGGAGGAAAAAAGACAGCAGGTTTCAGTGTACCGATACACCACTTAAGACACTGACATGATCTCCTAGATAAGCAACATTTATGAGATAGATTTAAGAATAATTTAGAATAATCCATCTTTGGTTACAGCTGTGATGTCCACCTAGTGGATTTGTTTTGCTCTGCACTAGTCGTTAAACACATCCTTTGTTTTGCCCTTAAAACCCCCTTGTGTCAACTCCCTCTTTGTCACGGCCCGGAGCGGGTTGTGACACAGCATTGATGCATCAGCAGAGTTTGAGTATATAGATGAGACTGGGTCAGTGTAAAGATTTTGTTCCTTTCACTTTGGTATTTATGTGAAAATGTAGTGTAAAAATTGGTACCTTCATGATTTCATCCAGCAAGACAGATTTGATTTCCAGGTCGTCAAAGTTGCAGATATAGCCTGATGTTTGGACGGGTTCCTGATCATGAGACAAAGATAGATAATACAAGAGGCATTTTCAGAACATTGTCAAGCAGTTAAGAGTTATGTTTTTGATCTACTGGCCCAAGAGGGTTGTAACAGTGGTTGACATTTTTGTGAAGAAAAAAAACTTATATTTAAAAATCTATTTAAATCTCACCTCTGGGTCGAGATTCCTGAATACATACATCCTGGTCTTCTCCATCATGGCAAACAGATCAGGGTTGTCATTCGCCCACTGCATGTCCCAAACATCTTTTCTCTCAAACTTGGATGGGTCCCCCACAGTAAGCGGGCTGCCTGAGCTGTCTCCTGAAGACACGCGCACCTCCAGGTCCAGGAGGGTCAGGACTCCTGACACGTCGATTACTGCCAGGCGGCTGGAGACAAGACCACATCAAAAAGTGAATTCAAAGGAGCTTGAAACACGCTCAAGAAAATGGAACTGATTTCCTGTCCACGAGCCAACCCAAGCCCCCAACACCATTCAGTAATGTTAACAGGTTAATGTGCAAGTCAACCCTCACCTAGAGTTGCAGTTCAAGGAGACATAGTAGGCCCTGTAGTTAAGAGAGTACGTCTGGATCAGAGCCACGTTAGGGAGACTGTATCTATGGATTGTCCCAGACTCACGTCCCTGTGGTCACATGAGAACAAACACATAAGTGCACACAGTTAAAAACAGGTCAGACTTTTCTAAACGGACTCTTATAATCCGACTATGAACAATTGTAGAGGTACCTACCACAATAAGAGTTTTGTCAGTCGCTGTAATGCAGCAAATATGATCTTGTGTTGCCTAAATAGTAAAAAAAGGTACAGTTGCCATTACAACTTCACCTGATGTGCATTTGCATCTGGGCCTGGGAGGGGGCCAGACATAGCACTAACACACTATAGCCATGAAGCAGATAGTAATGAAGTCATAGTTCTGGGTTATCATGTGGAATAATGTCACTTTTTTTTTTTACATTATGGTTGGCCTTTTTCAGTTTCAACAAGGATTCCAGTTGAAGATAAAGTGCTAATTGGCGTTGCAAGGCTGCTGTGACTCACTGTGAAAGCCTTGGCAAAGTCCAGGGCACCCTCGGTGTTCCCTGACGGAGTCTCATCAATGTGGTACACCCTGTGTGTGTGTGGATGTGGGTGTCATGGAGAAAGAGAGGGACAAAGAGAGGGGAAAACAGTGTTGGACTATCCTCTGGGCATGCAGACACGCTTGGCAGGACAGTAAGTCCTTACAAAGCCGGTCCATGGGCTGGTGCTCTGGTCAGTCTAGCCATTCTGACCTTTTTCACGTTACTGTCAAAACACCCTCACATACAAATGCCAGGCCAATACCATCACTAGGTGTTTGAACGGGCACCCCCCCCCCCCCCCCCCCCCCACCACACCTCTCTCTGCCATCTTTTCTAGTCCGGGACACTTGGTTGATTTCCAGGGCAGTCAGTTTCTTAGCCACACGGTACTGCCAGGTGTAGAAGGCCTCTTTAGACGCAGTGATGACATGAGTCTTTGTCATCGTCACGAACAGTGGATCTAAGAAATGCACACCAACCAAGAAAAAATTAAAACAGGCAGAAAAATATGACAAATTATGAATTTCAATGGAGCACAATTGCATTGATATGTAAGTACAACAAAGAACCATGTTTAAAAAAGGCTACCTAAAGTTCTCAATCTACATGATATTTCCCCATTTCCGACAGGGGCAACATTTTTCTAATTAAAACACAGGAACAGATGCAGTAGTCCGAGACAAAGCATAGATCCCCCAATCCTTTGTTGATTTAGCACACTCTAATATCTGGAGTTCATTCCAACTTTTCCAGAACGTACAGTTTGACTCACTTTGAACTTGCCTCACATGAGGACTTGGGTAAATGTGTAGCATCAGCCTGGCCTACCAGACAGGGACTAACAAATGCTTGCGAGCCAGACAGATTTCCACCCTTCACTCGCTATGAGACAGTGGGCGCATGAAAGAGATTTTTGAAAGTGGAAAAAAATCCAGACTGGCTTTTGAAATGTAACTGTTCAGAAAGAAAGATGCAACATCGACTGATGCATCTCTCGTATTAAACTATTTAAGGTCAAAGCCGTTCTGTACTAAACAAAAATGTTTTTGTTCAACGTTTTGTTTTTGTTCAATGACAGGAATAACATTTCCCTCAGTCATATTTTAGTCAACAATACATTGAGACAAATATTTACTTGACACGAAAATGTAATATTACTTTTCTGGACTCACCGATATCAATGTACTTTGAATCCAGTGGAGTCCCAATGGAGTTACAGAGAACCAACACATACTGAAAAAACATCATTAATGGCCACTTAATGCCAGCATTGTAAGAAATCTGACCACCTTAAATGTATCAGAAGTATACTTTACCAATGCACTCCCCGATTCTAACTCAGCATCCTCCTTTGTGACAAGAAGTAGGGCGTGCAGAGAGTTAAGGACATTATTACAGTACACCAACATGCATGATGGTAATCAGAGGCCAGTGGTGAATCAATGTGATTACTGAATGACAAGTATATTGGTCAAATATGACCAATGGGGTAGTAGGAACATTTCCATATGCATTGAATGTTTTTTTAATCGGCATATGGCCCTGATCTGAAGTGTGTAGGATCTTTTGTTGTGTAGTCCAGGGAAATGTCATGCATGCACCTCATAGTCCCTGACTCTTCCATTTACAGTGGTGCACTTTTAATCCCTTGGTCCAGATCAGAAAATGACCCTCATGTCCTAGTTCTGAGGATGTGACAGTATGATGCTCCTGAATGTGTACCTGAGGATGTGTGTCGTCTGCCTTGGTGGCCAGTATGCAGAAGTCTCCTGAAGTGGTGATAGACATTAGACTCTTGACGTATTTCACAAACTTCTCATTGTTCTTGGTGTCCCAGAACACCACACAGTGCTCTTGTCGGTCTGGTTTTGTGTAGGCGTACACCACTGTGTTGGAGCAATAGCCCCACTGTGGAGAGAGAAAGACAGAGAGAGAGAGAGAGAGATAGTTACTGTGAAATGACAGCAGTCTGCCATTTCCTCTGACTATGCATATTTAGGATTCTCAAACTAGAGATTTTCTGTGTTGTTTAGAATTAATCAGACCTATTTGAATCTTATGTTGACATTGTGCTTAATTGGACAGTATTCCTCAGTCAGCAGTGAGGCAGTAAGGCACAGATGACCTAAACCAGATTTGTACCTTGTAATCTGGCCTGATGTTGGCAAAGTAAATGTAGGAGTCCACTGCCAGTCCAATACGAAGTCCTCCTCCTTCCCAGGCAACAGCTGTCATCTGCTTCCCAGGAACCTTTAGAGTCCGCAGATGCTGTCAAAAAACATGGGAATAAAGAATGTCATATTGGGGCTGATCCTAGAATAATTAATCCCTCAATTAATTAGATTTTTTTATTTGGAAATGCCTCTCATACAGGGTACCAATTCTTTTTTGATTCCCGAAGATATGGCATTTGACAGTAACTGTGTTAAAGCATAAATAGATGAATTATTTTAGAATTAATTTGGGTATTCTTTAAGGAGTAATTTGCAATGTATGTACTGTACTGCAATAATAGCATTCGCTATTATTTTGTTTATTAATCCAATCATAACATTTCAAGGTTTCAAGGTAATCAAAGGTAACATTAGGAATGGGCCAGTCTACCACAAGCAACTACCAAGTGCTGTCTCTCACCTCTCCAAACGGAGTGTAGAACTGAACCACGTTGACCTCTTTGTCCAGGGTGGAGACCCTCAGGGAGCCAGCCACAGCCAGCACGCTGCCACACTGATTCCACTGGATACTGGCCACGTTCATGAGCGTGTCTATGAACACGGGCTCTAATTAGAGGGATAAAATGATGGGTTGAGTAAAATGATGGGGGTCCTGACAATTGGTTTCTGAAAGTTATCATCAGCCACCCACACTTCCCTTTAAACACAGTTTATTTTATTTGATTAAATAACATTGTATTAATTTAGCAGATGCTTTTATATAAAGCAAACACCACCGCAATCAAAACGTCCACCTGTCTGATGAACTCAGGTCACCACAAGGTTGCAGGGGGCAAGGTGTGACCTGAGGCCTGAAACTTACTGTCATCACTCTCGTAGCGCATGATCTGGCACCTGCCGTTATCGAAGCAGATGGCCAGACAGGGACAGTCTGGCTCCACGTAGCCCTCAGTCCCTGCGTACCAGTGGATCCCCGCAATGCTGATGACTCCCGTCACGTTGTGAAGACAGTTGAGGGTCATCTTCATCTGCAACACAGCGGCAACAATGACTTGACCGTGTCGGATTACAGAGTAGTTGGGAGAGTTGATATCTGACACTGAAATCTAGTACTTAAGGAGTGAGTACTAGCAATCACTCCTTATAACAGATTTTTTTTTTTATCTACAGATGTGGGTCTGTATGCTAATGATAAATATAGAAACTGTATGAAATATACCCCCTTACTCCAGTTATGAGAAGTTGTAATGTGATGTTATTTTTTTGTGCAACACCAGCTACAGTTAAACTTTTAGCAGTCTTGAATAAGCCAGTGTAGCAACTCCAGCCTTGTTAGCTGAGGTTTGAATGTTCTGAGATTTCAATGATCTCCACTATTAGTTTCTCCTGTTTTCCCATAAACAGTTCAAACAAGTCTACAAATGGTTTGGGGGAAATCACCAACATTAGAAGTGAGACCTAACAAATGTTGTAGGTTGACTTACGATAAAGTTTCCTTGATTATCATAGATATGTATTTCTCCATTAGCCATTCCAAATAAGAGGATCTTGCTGTCTGGGGACCAAGCCACATGAGCAAGCTGGATTCCCTTTAGCTCCTTTCCCCAGATCCGGTTACCTAAGAAAACCAAATACATTACAGACTTTCCTCCATCATAACATGTGTTATGATGGAGGAGGAGTTGTACAGTTGGACCTATACATTATTTTCTCTTTGTGTACTTTTGACACATTGGTTGTGATCCCCATCAATGAAGACTGCAATGATCATACACACTGTTTCAAGTTCTAGTCCAGAAGCATTGCAAGGTTCTAGTCCTTGAAGATGCAAGGTTGATGTTGAACATGTCCTTGCTTTCCAAAAGGCACATTTATTACCATCTACGGATCCAACGATGACAGCACCGTCCTCATAGACGATACAGATCTTCTGGCCATCTGCGTTCCAGCTCATACTCCTAACAACTGACTTGTTCCTGTTGTTGATCATCTCTTCGTACCATGACCCTGACACCATTCAGGAAAGCACAAAACACATGTCACTTTTCATTGGAAATCAGAATGAAATGCTCTTATCTGTCACTACATGAAACCCCATTGCAACCTGTCTCCAAAACCCAATTGCAGTGGACATAAAAACAATGCGTCTGACCAAATACTAGTAGACCAAACACGTACACACCTTTGTAGAGCATCCATACAATGATGAGGCCATTTTGGTCACTGGTGGTGAGCTTCTGGTACTGTTCATTCCAGGTGACAACTTGCACTGCTCCTGTGTCACAGCATTCAACAGCCAATTAGAAGTAATGTAATTGTCGTGGGGTTTTTTGTACAACAAATTAGAGTAACTTAAAATGAACATTGAGTTTTATGCCACTGAAATAAATGAATAATGAATCATTATAGTAAGCTAGTGTCCATATTGTATTCTGTGTTTAAAACGGACAGTAATCTGCGGAAAGTGATACTTTTTCATTTAAGTACTAACATAGTGAATTAAATGTTTAGCCTTAGTCCAAAATATGTTGTACATAATATCCTAATGTGTACAAATCTAAATAACCCACTCTGCTTGTCCAGAATTACTTTTGGAATGTTTTATTTTATTTTGAGAAATGCTCTTGCACCTAAAAGAAAGGGCCAGGGAAAGTATCTGATGCTAAGAATAAGGTCTACTCTTGTACAGTTACATCCCCAAACACATAATTGTAAACTGCCTCCCAGCAAGCAACTTTCGTTGTGAGAGAAAGGAGCAATGAAGGCACAAAAGCTTCCTATCCATGCATCTTCCCCAAGGTGTTTAACTCAGCTTCCTATCCATGCATTTTCCCCAAGGTGTTTAACTCACCACTATGTCCTTCCAGTGTCTGGTTCATTGATAGATTACTGGGTGCTGCAAGTCCTTTGAGTTTTGCATCATCTGTTGAGAAAGAGAAGTATTCAATAATCAAAATCAACTCTTAAACCAACTCTCAATCTCAAATTAATTAATTCAAATATGAGCAACAGCCCCCCAATTCTTGTCTGAACTTTGTCACTTTCTTCCATCTCAAGTTTGATTGATAGTGATCTCATAAAAAAAGCTATGGAGAAAAACCCGCCTCGCTGAAGACGATTGGCTGGAAGAGGAATGCTGTAATATAACTGACTGGATAGTAGCATGCCACACCAAAAATTAGAAGTGGACATTCCCCTGACGCTGAGCTGTCTGTGTAGCTAAACAACTCACAGAGGGTCTCATTAGCTAAAGTGTTTATAGGGGACAAAAACAAAACAAAATCAGAAAGAAATCATACCATGTTCCTTTAAAATTCAACACTAAAGACATATTGGCTGATCTTTTTGCATACAAAGAGGTTTGCTGTTTACAATTGGTGCAAAACAATGCATGAGGCATTAGGGTAAATTAATTGGGTCTTAGATCCTTTTACACTGTTCGCGGTACGCTTTTCGTGGTACGCTTTTCTCCATCCTGATTAAAGTCCACAATTGTCAAGGCTTTTGATAACAAATCCGACAGCTTAAAATCAGGCACCTAAATCTACAACAGAGAAAATAGAGGAAATGTTTCCAGGAACAAGCGGTACACACGGCCAAATCTCATGAAAGATTTAGTTTTCTTTTATCACCAAACTACAGTAAACTACAGTAGCTGTTCAAAACCAACAGAACATGGGTATTGTGTGTTGTACCACAGTATGACAGTTATGTTTCCTTTTTTTTTTTTTTTTTTTTGTGTATGTGTTGTGTTGTTTTATAGCTTTTGCTACTCAGCCTGTGGCACTTTGGTCAACAGTTGTTTTAAAATGTGCTTTCTAAATAACTAAAAAGAAACTTGTCTACACACCAACTGAGTGAGATACATTCATAGATGTGATAGACTTGTGCTCACAATATGCTGGTGGCACTGTGGTCATATTGAAAGAACTGGCATGGTTGGACACAAAGCAGATGCCTGGACAATACACAGCTTTACTACATATGAAACTGCATGCTTACCAGTTTGAGTGTCAAGCTTGAGAACTTTAAGAAGACCCTCATCCCCTCCACAAGCTATAAAACCCTGGTCCTTGTTCCAGGATACACACTTCAAGTGTATGGAGTTGGGGATGGCAATCTGGGACATAAATTCAGCATAATTACAACCTTTTTTAGTATTAGCAAGCCCTTTGTCACACATAGAAACATAGAGGGCCAAGTTAAGGTAGCTAGATTAGCCAATGTTACAATTATCAATGTTAATTTTGGGGGACATGCTAACGTCACAAAGAGAGGTACACAGACAACACAATGCATTGCCTCCAAGGTTAACTTACTCTAATGGTGCTGCGAATAAGATGCGAACAAGCTAACTTTTTAAGGGGTGTAGAAAACGTTCAACCAAATCTCTCAAAACGATTCAATACTGTCAATAAAAACCAACTAGTTAATATGATAGCTTACCTTTTTACTGAGATAAATAAACATCGCTCGGCTATTAGCTAGCTATCTACGTAATGTTGCAGGCAAAGTAGCACGTTAGTTTGTTTTTCAAATGTTTAACCTAGCACGAGAGTACACAAAGCTAACTAGATATCAACCACATTAAACAAGGCAACCACCACTTTCCAGCTAGCTACATATCTGTTCCATTGCGAGAACGCATTGGAAGAAAACACAATTAAAAAATGGTTTCCTTAAAGTCTGGATTTTATTCTCAAATGTAGATAAGGTTGTTGCTCACTAACACGTTAGCTAATTGCTACCACTAAGGCGTTCCTCGGTATCCAAGGTAACTGTAAACCGGAAACTGTAACGGCGGTTTCCTTTAGTCCTTTCTGAAGTTGTGCTTTGGTTGAACGGTTGCAGCAGATATATGATTGTGGTAATGGCTGGGGTTCAAACCTTTCTTTTCGGTTGTATTCATAACTTATCTTAATTTATCAAGCTAGGAGTAAATACATACATCATTGGCTAAAGGACGTCACTTTTATTAATCCAAGTACATAAATTCTGGGGCTGCACATGCTGACTCAATCTTTCTGACAGGTGGATAACTGTTTAGTGTGTCAGTCAACAATGCCAGTCTGTTTATCTGTGTTAAGTGCCCTTATTTGAGTTTCATAGAAATGATTCATTAGTGAACTAAAAGTAAGACAATATACATTGAAATATTTTAAAATATTCATTTTAATGTTGTGCAAATATCCAATACCCAATACTCCAGTAAACAATTTGATGTGCCCTCTATTTACCCCACAAGCATGAACAATATAAGACAACGTATTGCACATTATTAAACATGTTATTGTCTGCTAAATGAATAAATGTAAATGTTATTGATAAAATCAGCTTCAGTCTGAATAGACTTCTATCCCTGGCCATAACAATGCCATTCAGTCATCTGAAGGCTAAATCACTGTGCAAATATCAACTGTCATCCTCATTTATGGTCATTTGTTTTGCTGGCCCAGTCACAACAACTTAACTTTAAGTTTTAGCAAGAAGACATACATTAGCCTTTTTTTATAAATTAGCAGATTTTTGTGACACAAAAAAGACAGTGAAGTGCTCAGAATTGTTTCCTGGTCCCACTTCAGAATCCACCGCCATCTTCGAATTGTTGAACTTTCCTGGAAATGTCATCAAGTGGACACAAAGTCAAGGAATTCATGTTTGGTCCTTATACAAAAGAAAATGTTGAAATGCAAACCCTTCAAAGTTAAAGGTTTGTCATACAGTATACTTGGCACTGTATAATAACAATTAAGTACAAATTAAAATAAAACAGTTTATTTAACAATTGAATTATCTTCAAACTTTCCATACTTTTTCTACATTACTTTAAAAGAGGTGCTTCTGCAGCAAGGATTTTAGAATAGAATGTAATTCCAGAATGTATTGACCAGAATATTTCAAAGGGGAGGGGGGTATGTTTTAAGGATTATTATTAAAGGATATGTTTGCTGTTGAGATCCTGGATGGTAGACTGGACCTTCTTCTGGAATGCAATCTGGGCTTCACACATGCAGGCATTTTCAGACACCCCACCACCACGCAATTCCTCTGAAAAGAGTAAAATGGATTTGTGTTTGAATTTCCAATCAAAGGAAAGTACTATACTTGTTAACATTTTAGTATCTTGATTGTGCTAAGTTTTAAGGGAATTAATTGGTCATTAGCTATACAAAACTAAGTGGCAGTCATATTTCAGGCCAATTATTCAATCAAGTTTATCATGAAAGGATCAAACTGAAAATTAAAAGTGCATGAATTCAGTTAATCATATAGTTTAGAATAGATTCCCAAAAAATGGAAAACCCCAATGCAATTTGTGACTGATGCATCAGACCAGGAGAAGCAAGTCAGTCAATTTGCACTGTAGTCCTCTTTTGGATCCAACTTTTCATTATTAAAGCTCCTTATGCTCATCGTTTTCAACACTCCTTATTGTGGCTCAGCTATCAATCTTCAGCGCTCCGGTTGAAAAATGAACACTGTCTTATTTACACATGTACGCACTGCACAGCTCCACACCTGGGAATACAAAATTAACAAAAGGACCAGTTAACTTAGACAAACATCGAGTCTTCTCGGAGGACATACAGTGATAGATGTCGATGGTCATGTTCCATTCATGAATATGGTAGGTTTTACTACTGTGAAAACTTGTTGAACAGATTGCTCCTCTTGAGTATTTTTTTTGTAAAACTAAATGTACACAACACTCATTGTCAATGGGTGTGGTCGGGTGTGAGTCAAAGATTTGGCATCCATTAAAGACAATGAGATGTGGAAACAAGAAATCTCACCATGTATGAATCATACTTCCATGGCGATGCCTCTTCTTGGGTCAAGGGTGTCTCCAGTAAATATGCCAATGGAGGATCTCAATGCAATGCACCGGGTTCATGTTAAGTCAACTCATTTCTGAAACCATAGCACCTTCCATTACAAAACCGACCTCTAAATAACACCCATTTAACATTCTTACGTGAGCATGTTTTCTTGTCGATATTCAACACATAGCCCTCTCGACACTGGCAGTAGTAAGAGTTTTGGTTGTTGATACATATGTGCTGGCAATCATGTCCAAGGGAGCAAGCGTCCACACCTGCAACTAAAGACTTACATATTACTGGCTTAGTCCATTAGCAATGTGATCATAATATTGTGCAAAAGACTCCATAGCAAATTCCCTGACAAAAACGACCTCTAAATAACACCTATTTAACATTCTTACGTGAGCATGTTTTCTTGTCGGTATTCAACACATAGCCCTCTCGACACTGGCAGTAGTAAGAGGTTTTGTTGTTGATACATATGTGCTGGCAATCATGTCCAAGGGAGCAAGCGTCCACACCTGCAAACAAAGACTCTTAATAAAGCTCCTTACATATTACTGGCTTAGTCCATCAGCAATGTGATCACAATCTTGCGCAAAGGTTTTAATGATTTGATCATGATTTGATTAATTCTTAATAAAAAAAAATTAGGAGTAAGCAAGACTACTACACATAATCACAAGAAGTATTGTTTTAGAAAAACTATTTTACTACACATCTAAAGTTGTCTTAGGGTAACGGTCCTTGAGGGCTGTAGAAATCGTTCTTCTATATCCCTGAATCTCTCATCACATGAATGTGCATCCTGTCAGCAAGTAATAAAGTGATGTAGCTGTAGCTCACCTTCAGCCCACAAGGAGTCATTTTCCCTAGGAGGACTTTCAAATGTGTCTTGAGCGGAAGACGCACCATTGTCTGCATTCATTATGGGTGTTGCTTCTGTTTCCTTACCACACAAGGTCTCCCTAAACTTGGACGTGAGTTTCTCAATGACCCCATAGGTCTCCACATAGAAGACATGCTCTTCCAGCGGCAGGCTGGCCATGAGACGGAGAGACTGCATGTCAGCCCTGTCCACACCTACTGCATACATTTCAATTCCTGATGCGCGCGCCAAGGCGGCCACCTCTTCTACCGTATCCTGGGGCCTGCCGTCAGTCACAATGATGCCCACCTTGGCGATGCTCTGTGATGTGGGACGGGCCCCAGACTCCTCCGTGAAGACTTGCTCCATGGCCGTTTTGATGGCAAGACCCGTCATGGTGCCGGTGGACAGGGGATCGATCCGGCTGAGGGCCTGCTTCAAGCTTGACTTGTCCGAGTGCGTCCTGAGTAGGAACTCGATTTCTACTGTACTGGCATAGTTGACGACAGCCACTCTCGTGGAATCCATGCCAATATCCAGTGTGTCCACCATGTCGGTCAAAAAGATTCTGACCTTCTCAAACTCTGCAGGCCGAACACTACGGGAGCTGTCTATGATGAAGACCAAGTCCAGAGGTCTGCTTTTGCAGTGCCTTCCTGACCCTTTAAGTAAAAAGATATTTTATGGTTGTAGGCTTTCTTTTAGGCTTGGGCATTTACAATTAATACATAAATCAAGTAGCCTACAAGAATAGAAACTATATGTAAGAAAGTAAATGTGTTTCTGGGAAGAGGGCACATTTCACCTCAATAAAATCTATGGAGGATAGTTTTAAGAGATGAATTATCTAACTATATTGCCACACATGTACAACAATTGAACATCAGTGTTGATCAGACACTCTTTTAGGCAAATGCATCATGGGCATTGAACACACATATTCTCTGGATATGACTAATAGTTTAAGGGTGAGGACTACTATTCTATGTTCTATGTACTACTATGTACTAGCCATTATAGGGTGGAAAGGTCCCCAGGGGTATCAGGACCAGCTGTCAAATTGAAGGGTTTGCTGTTGCTCCCATTTCCTGGTACCACATGACAATTGGGTACCCTAAAACTAATAATTATGTCAGTTTATTTTTGTCCCCAAGTAAATAAGGGTGAAAGAGTGGAACAGAATGTATGTCCTACTGACACCTCAAACAAATTGAGACGCATGTAGCTCGTTTAAATCATGTATAAAACCGTTTCTTTCAGCCAAATGAATTTTGATAACAATGTAATAATACCTTAATCTTGAAAATACATGTTAGAGATGCCAAGGCGCAGTGGCTTTGCGCGTTGATCATCGTGCGCAAAACCCGTGCTTAAGGATGCTCGGTGAATTTAATTAAAAGAAAAATGCAATTAACCAACCTGTTGAATCAAGAGCATTCTGGAATATCTGCGTTTGTAGTTCAACAGGTCGACGGACACTCTTTTGAATCTGTTGCATCAGATCAGGGCTGTCAGCGAGGTACTGAGGTTGATATCCATACCGTCGGTTCGTTCCTTTCACCTCCAAACCAAGAATGGACAGGACCCAAACTAGTCCACTGATAACGGATGTCGTCTTATAACCCATCGTTGAGTTTTGATTCGTCTCGAGAATAACTTGATTTCTGAAAGATCAGCTCTCTCAGGGCAATTTTAATCATCCATGCTCGACACGTGGGATATGATTGTCCAATCGAATTTGAGATGGGCTAAATAAACTTTCTTTTTTGGGGGGGGAGGGTGGACATCGCATCGTAGCAGTGGGGTGCATGTTTAGAAAATGAAGTTGGCAAACAAATATCAAAACGTCTGTTAATTGTTATTAGCCTAGTATGTAGTCATGACAGATGTTTTCAGTTATGTGCCAACAACCATACGTTGTCAATAGACTAATTTTGGTAATATTACTGATATTATTTTTATTGTTCGGTCTCTGTGTCACCAATAAACAGCATTTGATATGACTTGCTACTTATATTTCGTGACAAAAAACATAATCTATAGTTTATTGGAGTTAGTTTTAACTCCAACCGATCCACCAGAACCTCCTGAATAATGCACTCGAGTCTAGATACTCTTGTTTCATGTCGATGTTGTAGGCTTCACAGAGAGCCTTCACTATTTTGCATCGCGTAACAATCTCCAATATATTTCAAGAGAAAATACACGATTGCCATTTAGCTGTGCAATGGGGATCTCTAGTGGCACGTTGAGGTAATAAAAAAGTAAGTAACATAACTGAAGACAAATCAACAAGCAGCGAACGTAATTCTTGCACTGAACATTGAGTAACTTCAAAACTAGCTACTGCAGCCTACAAATTACTCACGGCTAATCATTTCATGTGACAGCAATCAAGTTGTAGCCTGGACGTAAGCAAAAGGTTGTCCAGAATGCATTGCTATTTGTTTAATTTGTAGGCCTGGCCTGACACCGTGTCTAATGAATCACTTCGATTCAATTCTGTGATTCAATTGTGCATTCATTTTGAGAAAGATCTACTCAAGTGGTCTGAATTTACACCACTTTTTAAAACCCAAAGGACTCAAGGACAATGTAGGCTACTATCCAGTACTGTAGGCCAGGGCCGGCCCACGCCTTTATGGGGCCTTAAGCAGAATTGATTTGGGTGCCCCTCATAATTTGTATAACTATCATTAACATGATAGCTGTAATTTCATGTGTTCTTGGGGGTTCTCTGGTGGCCACGGGGCGCCTAAGCAGCCGCTTAGTTCGCTTATTCCTTGGGCCGGCTCTGCTGTAGGCCCACTGCAGTTTGTAGAAATGTAGCCCATTCTATTAGCGATGCTTGCAATGTGGCTGACCGACACATTAAGGTTTGGTTGTTTTGGTATGAGGCTTTATGATAAATTTGAGACAGCAGTGTAAACGAAGTTGCAAGATGGGTGACAAGAGGCCAGCAGCTAGGGAGCCTCAGCACTGTCTTAAGCTTTGTTGGATTGATTGAAATAGACTGAACATGTGAATTTGAAATCAAGTAGCATATCGTAGTCACTAGGATGTACAATGCAATCATATTACAACTTGAAAATGAATTTAATAGGATTCTTACATCCAGCATTTTGCCTCCCTGAATAATGGTCATGAGTTCTTAAAAAGGAAATCAACAAAACCTGCATACCCTACAATTACATTTAGTCATTTAGCAGACGCTCTTATACAGGCAAGTAGGGTGAAGTGCCTTGCCGAAAGACACAACGTCATTTGGCACGGCGGGGAATCGATCCAGCAACCTTCTGATTTCTAGCCCGACTCCCTCACCGGTCAGCCATCTGACAATTAGTAACAACTACTTAAAGATCCCATGAAATGCTGTTTTGGATGCTTTTATATAGGCCTTAGTGGTCCCCTAATAATGCATCTGAAATCTTTCCCGAAATTCAGCCTTGGTGCAGAATTACAGCCACCATGAACAGTCCCACAATGAGCTTTCCTCCGGCCGTGCCGTTTCTCTGTCTGTAGCTTTGAATGCTATGAGGAAGAAAGAGGCGGGGCTAACAGCCTTGCTTTATTGGTGGGCCAAATTCTCTGTACAGGCAAAGCAGAGAAAGGGGAGGTAACCTTTCCTATTGTGACATCACAATAGGGGGGTTTTCAAAACCGAGTGTTTGAGGCCTCATTTTCTCAAAGGCGGAGAAGAATACCCAGGGCTTGGTTTACACCTATCAAAATTTCTAGCCACTGGGGGACGAAAGGCAGGCTAGGTAAACTCATTAATGTTAACCTCCTAAAGTGACATCATCATGTCATGGGACTTTTTAATATAAATGTGTATAAGATGTTGAACAAAAACAATTTCAATTGATTCTTAAAATACAAATATACTGGAATACATGAAACAGTTAAGGAGTACATTTATAATACCAAATAATTCCTACATGGTGTTGAAAGACCTACTTAAAGGTTTGCATCTCCAGAAGGACCACAAGACAAATGTGCAAGTCAGCTTTGCAGCTAGATTTTATTAACAAAAAAAAATAGAAAATTTAAAAAAAGTTTCCATAGGAAAGCAATACAAATGTGCAGTCCCATCTCATCCATTTAAATATCCAGATGTATTGTTTTAGTTGTTACTCAATATTAATCTAAATAGTTACTAATTGACTTGCTAAAATCAAACTAAAACAGAAAATACATATAAAAAGGAGAAGAGGGAACAGTTTGCTTGTTGGGTCCCTGTATTTAAAAGGGGTTCTGTAAGAAAGTGGAGACCAGAGGAAATTTATCTTAGCAGCCATTCCCTGAAGAAAACCATCCCTCTAACAGCCTCTAAGAGTCATGGGTAGTAGCATTAGTAAAAAAGAAAGTGAAATCAACTGAAAGGAAGGCATTCAGGGAGTTGTAGATTACTATTGTAGCAATTTTGCATTGCAATGAAAATAGTTTTGAAACATTGGTGCGGTACTTGAATAAACCATAAATATCTCTGGAGAACATACCCATAGTGACTTTCAGAGTGATATTCAGCCTCACTTCAGAACTAGATCTCCATCTTTCATACAGAATAAAAGAATTGTGCGCCTACATGCCCCTCTCGTTCTCCTGTCAAGTAATTGGCCCTTAAAAAAATGGTCAAATGAAAATACAAAATAATAGAAAAAAAAAAAAAAAACACATTGACGGACACAGGATTCAGAGGCCCGGAGAGCGGCAGTGTGCCTGTTAGATAACATGGGTGGTACAGGGCTTCGCTGGGAGCTCTATGCCACTCTCACGGCCACAACCGGATGGCACCTCACCGGGACACGCCTCCTCCGTGGAAAAAATCATACCATGGGCACGGATCTGCTGCACATATTTCCTGCACAGAACAAGAGAAACAGAAGAATTTAGAAGATTCCAAATGGAAATTGCAGCTATCATTATTATTATTATTTCATAAAGAATATTTACCAAGAGGCCCGGGACATGATGTTGTATATGTCAGGCTTCTGGAATCCGTTGAAGGTGGAGGAGGCGGCTACAGTATAGGCCCCCATGTTCTCAAACAGCATCCAGTCTCCCAGCTGCATGTCTGGCAGGTAGCACTGCTCCACGATGCGGTCCAGCCCATCGCAGGTCGGCCCCCAAATGCTGCAGGGAAACATGCGCTCCTCTGGCTTCGGCTTCTGCAGGAGGGGGATTCAGAAGGCGTTAACATCATGGACAGCAACTTGGTCATGAGTAGCAATAATCATTTTTGGGGCGCGATTTCACTTAAATGCAAAGCACAAAGATTACACAAAGTAAGGTGGCTAAAAATCTACCTTTTTTTCCTCCAGGTTTTTATAAAAAAACATGCATTTAAAAATCAATAATAATTGATCAAAAAATGAACCATTTTATCCTGATGCATTGCAGTAGTCATCGGCCAGCCCTACTAGAAATGACAGGCAGTCGTTTGCTTGACCGTACCCTGTGCAGCGTTGGCAGGCAGTGAGCGTGGTCGTACAGGATGCAGTTGAAGGATCCGTAGACACCATCGTTAACGTAGTACATCAGAGTCCGGTCGTTGGTCCCCTCGTCTTCCTCTGAAACAGAAACCAGGTGACATGGATGTTTAATCATCAGGAGAATTATTGATAAAAAAGGCATTTATGAGACATACGAGTTTGTGAATCATAGCAGTTTGTTAAACATCAGTATGTAAACAGAGAACAGGTGTGTAAGAGTTTTGCCCTTTCTCTGTGCATACCATCAGAGGCTGACTGCTCGTTCATGATGACCTTCTTGGCGATGATGTTAACAGCCAGTGTGTAGGCAGAAGCCACATAGTAGCGGCCTGGCTCAGCAATGATTCTGACCCCGGAATCAACAGGGAAATACTTGTCCAGTGCCGGATTAATGACATTGGTGATCTAAGAAGCAAATAATTCAAAATTGAGCAAGTATTTTAATGGGCATGTTCTGCAGCCCTCACTGTACAAGTCCCACTATCTGAAACTAAGTGAATAAAAAACATACATCCTCAAACTTCAGTTTGACGTCCTCAGACCCAGGGAATCCACCCCCAATGTCCAGCAGGTGCATGTTGTAGCCCAGCTCAGCCTGAAGACAAGATGCAAAAGTTAACCTTTGACCAATCTGGGCTTGTTGCATGCCAACAACTGTTACACAGTTAATATACAAGTCCATATGCATGGAGAACTTAACTCTACACTAAAGTGTGATGTAATCATCTACTACATTTTACATTCAATTCATTTAGCAGACAAACAAATACACATACATATAGTGCATACAGAAAGAACATTAGAAAAATCAAGGATCAGAAGTGCATAGTTTTACTAGTATTTCTAGATACTTATATTGCAAGATGACCAGGAAAATTAGAAGACTCACCGCCATGTCGAATACGCAACGTGCGTCTGATATGGCCTGTGTGTAGGTGTCTGGATCAGTACACCCGCTGCCCACGTGGAAACTGACTCCGATCACGTCCAGGCCCAGCTCTTGAGCTCGTTCCAGCAGGCCTCGAGAAGCCTTCAGGGTGGCCCCAAACTTGACGCTCAGACGGCACACAGCCTTGGAGTCGTCTGTGGCAATGCGCAGCACTAGTCTGAGGGGGGGGGGGGGGGGGGGGGGGGGGGGGGGTCAGGGCAGAGGGTCAGGGCAGATGGTGGTGGGTAGATATTGGTAACTCATGCATTTTAGGACAAAGGTAGCAGAGGGAGGTGTTCGCTTACTTGGCATTTTCATGGCACCTCGCCACTTTCATGAGCTCCACCTCGCTGTCAAAGGTCATCATTTGCACACCATGTGCTGATGCGTACTTGATTTGGGACACCTGTTTGCATGGATTTGCATAGATGATCCTGCTTGGGTCCACACCAATGGACTGGACGAGGTGAATTTCAGTCTGTGGAGTAGAACAAACAAATCTAGGATTATGGTGTTTAGACTGGTGAATTTCCTGGTCTTTTTACATCGAATGTATTGGGCCTAGCACCTTGTTCAGCCTTTTGTAAGATAGTATTTTTTTTAACAAATATATAGCACAAATGTACAATGGCCCACACAGACAATGATTCAAAATGTTCAGACGTCAGGGCCCATGATGATGTCTAACGTTTACACACCTTACTAGCGCAGTCAAAACCAGCGCCCAAAGATGCCAGTGTCATAACAACAGCCCGACTGTCGTTGCACTTCACAGCATAGAAGGGCATGACCCGAGGCAGTGCCCGTGCCCAGCGCAGATGCTTCTTCAACACATCGCCCAGGTCGCACACGTAGAACGCATCTTTATCATCCTGATTTGGGGGAAAGAAGGGCGGGTTAGTCCACAGAAAAATATGGAACAACAAATGCACTGCATTCATAGAGTCTACAAGTCCCAAGGCCAATTTCTCCCCAAGTATTTACAGGCCAGTCTATGTATGTCTGCACCTGGGGGGGGGCTAATTATGGTGCCAGTTTAAATTAAGTAAATGGTCTGTTAATCCTTAAGGTTGTCATTTTGGAAAACATGCTAGTAATCTCTGACATGTCAGTTCATATGCTGACTCTCCTAAATAGAACATTTGAGAAGCATGAAAGGCGCCTCACCGAATTAGATGACTCGTTGAGTTTCTGCTCAACAATGTCGCGGGCGCAGAATCCCTCCTCTAGGAACGTGAAGTCAAAATCAGCAGGAGTGAAAGTGTTCATGGTCGCACAGTAACTTTTGTGGTCACAAAAAGAAACTGGGGGGAGAAAGGGGAAGATAAATGTTTTAGTAATACTTTGTGCTAATTTCAGTTGGCCTTTTAGCCTTACTAACATAACCTTGAAAAGCTTGTTAGTTTTATGAAGCCAATTGAAATGTGGCAACAGTGACTTACATGCTACTGTAAATGTGTATAGGCTACTGTAATAGTATGAGAGCTAGCAAATGCTTAAACATTTAGTATCTGGCAGGTTACAATGGACACTTACTTTGAAACAAACGGATGGAATTTGGCAAACCCTTAATCAGGTGCAAAGCAGCCAAGGCGGTTCTCCAGTGAAGTTGAAACCTTTCAGATAAGACTCGAGGCCGGGGCCTGCAGAGTAGCCAGTGTGTGCTTTCCTAAAGCAATTTGTCTGTAAAACAAAGACAAGATTTCATAAAGTAGACATAAATCCAAGGCTGTAGGTCCAAGGCATTCTTTATAGTATGTACTTTGTGGCAGTGTCCTGAGGTCTTGAAATTACACTTCAGATCTGTAAGACTAAATAAAGTGTGCGAGGCAATCTGGGCGTTTCCGTGTGTGAGCAATTATGGGTTAACTTTATCTAGGAGTGTTCTTCCCACCCCATGACGACTTCATGAATTACATTATTCAGTCTACAAATGGATCACATGGCGGACAAGTAATTACTCGTAGCCTTAAACGACCCATCTATTCCAACCTTACGACGGACTACCATGCAGTAATATAGTCACATTTTAATTCACTTCGGCCCATTTATTATAATTGCCGTTTAAAGCAGAACTTTACCTAACATGGATTATAATGTCGATAAGCATTGACCAATTAAGTTTAAGGAATGAATAAGAACAATAATGATCCGTAAATGTCCTTTACCAGATTTAACTGGCAGAATATTAGTTGGCAATCACTATTGAAATAGACGACCTAGCTATAATATTTTATTTCATTAATAACAAATCACATGAAACTGATTTAGAGTAGCCGGTGTTGTGTAAGCATGAGTCATAAATAAAGGTAGAAAAAAAAACTTTTATAAGATCGAGAAACCTTGCCCAACACAAGGGAGGCCACCTCGACAGTACCGGTAAAGCCGGAAATTACGGAAGGGCGCGATTTCAAGTGCCCATGATGGGAAGTGGAAAGAAAGAGTCAACCAACGTTCTGACGTAGCCAAATTCGGTCCTTAAAATAAAAACGGTATGAGCTTTCCTACAAAGCAGCCCGTCATGTCAAATTACCAGGACACGTATGCTGTTCTTTTACTAATATTACGGACAGTTCTTTTTTCTAGTAGCGTTACTCTAAACCTTTCTCATTGCCGTCTTTGCCTCTACTCTCGTGCCTTCCAACCCCACCGTCTTATGATCTGTAGCAAGATGAGCTAGGTGTGATGACTAGGTTATCTAATATTATGGGTATGACCAAACATTTATTCATAGTCAAACAAATCATTAAACCGT
The DNA here is from genome assembly GCF_021917145.1 of Hypomesus transpacificus. Classification (NCBI taxonomy): domain Eukaryota; kingdom Metazoa; phylum Chordata; class Actinopteri; order Osmeriformes; family Osmeridae; genus Hypomesus; species Hypomesus transpacificus. The sequence continues at coordinate 9,447,475 of NC_061062.1, forward strand.
AGTAAAAGTTCATCCTAAGGTATTGTTGGTACATATGGAGGCTTAAGTCGTAAGTGGCGTCCAGCTAATTCGAACCGGAACACGAGTATGAAACTAGACGAGCAACGTGGGCATTCATTGTGAAGGGTGAATTGGCTGTTGAGTCTGACTGCTCCCACACTAGATACACAAACTAGAAAGCGGAAATGAAAATGTAGATTAAACATTGAGAAGGCTTACCTTAAAAAGCATTTACAAAGAGTTTGTCCATTAGATCAGGATCCTTGGATTAAAACAGTTCGATTCCACAGCAGCCCGTACCGTCTCCGTTTTTCTTGTCTCAAACTGAAGTGAAAACCGGCTTTGGACAGCGAGAGTTTTTATAGTGATGACGTTTCCAGGGCAACGTACCAGCTGAAACCGGCCTTTAGTCTACGTATGAACCGGTTTAGTCTTGTCTTTGGAACCATGTGCTCCTCTGGGGAAAGAAAATGTGAAGACTATTGAGATAGCTAGACAGGAACATGCAAATTCCTCTTTAATGATAAGGTATAGAAAACGCTGTTATTATGTGACGCTGCAACATGAATTGGAACTGAAAGTGGCCTACTTTTGTGCTTTCTTTACACACTTATCAACCTCAATATAAAGTGTAATTAACATGGATCTGCTTATTTATACAGTAGTCTACTGTGCTAAAGTCTAAAGGCACACATTTAAAGACACACATTTAAAAAGTAAAGCAAAAATGCTTTAACAAATAATGAAATGAAAAGACTAAACAAAAATGTTCTCAACATTATACTTTTATACTGCGGTACAAACACAAAAGACAAAAAATATATAAGACAATATTCATGTAAACAATCTTGGGTGCCTAAGACTCTTGCTGTATGTTTTCACAATTCCAAGACACACAAATCCAAGAGTGACAGTTTTTCATAAAGGTGTAAAAATAATTTGGTTCTCTTTTCTTCAAGTCCTAACTAAAGCACATTGATATGTACAATCAAACACACTTTCTCACTTATGAGAGTAGAACTTGCAACCATATAGGCCAATGGAAGAAATTATCACCAAATTACACTTAAATTCAAAGAACTTCCATATGTAGTGACTGACACAAACACCTGTGTCACTGATGAAGATGAACAACTCTGGAGTCTTGTTTGTGGTTCACATGTCAGTGTCATCTGAATTGTGATTAGTATAGATTATACATTGAATTTAATCGAATAAATCTAAATGCAAAAATCTGCCCCCTGGAAAGAGTGTACAATTCAAACACAATTCCATTCATTGATTTAGAACACATTGCACAATTGTGAACTGACCCCTGTAGACAGAGATTGTGATTTGGAGTACCATGCCCTAGTTTGTGAGCGTCAGCTCTCTGTAAGTGACAGCAGGTCCATACTGAAAAGGGCAGCAATGACAGCAGGAGTTAAGCTGCTCAGACTTGGTAAACCATACCAGGCTAACCCCCTCTTATTTCTGTCCATGCAAGACAGAGATTTAGAGCAGTATGTGATGGGCCAGGCAATGGATGTGTTTGAGATCACCCTTATTGCAAAAGAATGACGTAAATCCAATGTTAATTATTCACTAGGTAGCCTTACAGTATGTGCTAAAATCCTGTTTTGGAGTTTTTTAGATTTTCTAGGGCCTTAATATAATTGTTGCTTGTTTTATTGGTAAGAAAAACATAGTGATGTGTTTTGTCACACTTAACATTGTTTCCCCTCGACTATATTACAACCAAGATTAGGTTGAAGAGACCCAGACTTTGGTTTGCTGTCACTGATCAAAATCACAGTCACGCAAATTGTGGACATTGACCCAACACTACCTTTCGCCTGTAATGTCAGTAAGTAAGTACATTTTATTTTTAATACCATTATTTCAGAGTGATAAAACCTTGATTTACAGTACTATAGCCTGCCAGACCACATAATTTCCCAAGCTTGAAGCATTTCTATGTCACATCTACTTATCATCATCTATATTCACACATTTCCACACTTCCTTTTTTATGAGGAAAAACGAATGAATGCACTGCTGACCTGATTTGTTAGGAGCAACAAAGTAGCAAGTCTGTAGCAGCTTTCTACCTGAGGTGTATCAACCTAGACAACCAGATTAAAACCTGCATCTGACATCTATTTTAGTGTTGTTGTTGTTGCACCATCCAGACCTACATCCTGTTATAAAGGGAAAAGAGGGAGGACGAGCATGAAGGGGTTAATGGATGTCTTATAAAGAAATGAACCATCTTGGGAACTTCCTATCTGTTCTAGCAGTACACATCAGGCAGGACACTGATACAATTTTTACTTTAACATAAATGATGTGTAAGAAGTGTAGAGAATGTAATACTCCGGTCCATGTTTTTTCAATGTTAAGTTCAGGATAAATTGGGGTTATGACATTATCTGGGGTCTTAAGTAATAACCAGATAGGGGACACAATCAAGCAGGCTTCTCCTTTTTTAACACCCAGTTTCCATAAAAGTATTTGCTGTCAGGATAGAGGATGAAGTAATTTCCCTATATCTCCATCCAGAACCACAGTGGTTTTCAAAGTAGTCACATCAAGTAAAGAGCAGGATGAGGTTAAAATGCCTGACTGGAGGGCAAACCAGATGACACAGTCTGCTATGCCCCTCCCTCCCCCGACGCTTGGCAGACTACTGTCTTACTACCACTCCCATCTGGGTTCATCTCATTCTTGCAAGAGCCTGCTCCAAGTTCCATGTGGCAGGAGATCTGTGCTCCAGTGGCTGATTCATTAACCAAACATTTATCTACTGTTGAAAAAGACAAGGTCACAGGATACATGCCTAGCAGTCATGGTGACCTTGGGTTAGGACGAAGGAATGCCACCCTCTTCTGCCTCACACTCTTTCTTTCTCTGTTTCTCTTTCCGTCTCTCTCTCTCTCTTGTCCCTATCATTCCCGCTCCAGCGTGTATAGAGTCTCTGTTATCGTTTGTATGGACCATGGTGGCCTGACCCCATATTGTAAAGCCTGGACAAGGTGATGATTGTTAGTGGCTGCCCACAATACACAGCTGTGTGTGTGTGTGTGTGTGTTTGTGTGTGTGTGTGTGTGAGAGAGAGAGAGAGTGGGTGGGTGACTGTGTAAAACTAGTTCTGAACCCTTGATAAACTTGTCAGCTGTTGTTCCATACACCATGTGCCACCATTAAAGCCTGTAATAGTCTGCTTCTCCAAAATACATATAAATACAATTCAACCACTGATGCCCGTAGATGTTTCTAAAGACATGATAAAAGCAAGGCCACATAAGCCTACACACACATTTGACTGTAAAAGAGGAAAAAGGATTTTATGAAGCAGTTGCTTGGGCCAACAGTTTACCACAGTTTCCAGTCCAATCACTTAAACTTATTTGTATGAAACGTGTACTTCCGCTGAACAAGAGAACTGAAGATGACATGGGAATGAGACAGGATTTCCTAAAACCACAATACCTCTGACTGTCGCCAGGTCAAGGACATATTTAATCTTCGGAGGTAGATTTTTGTCATCACAGGGTCCACACTGAGCCCTGTTGCTTGAGTGAGCTCTGGTCGATAACCAGTAAAAACCCTAATGAACTTAAGAGCTCTGATCCTTACTATATTGACGTCACAGAAGACGGACAAGCAGCTGGAGGGGTTAGAAGACCTCCCTGTTAAACGATCTACCAGCACCATTTTGATATGATGTGGAAAAAATGGGGAAGATGAAGCTCAGAGGAAGCTTCACATTTTATGTTGTCTCCCTCCCTTTCTCTCCTTCACCCCCCCCCCCCCCCCCCCCCCCCCCACACACACACACACACACGTGAATGCACACAGACATACCCACACATGCTCAGGAGAGGAAGCTTGTGGTTTTGCTGTAGGCTGTTTCCAAAGCTCTGTTTTTATATCTTCTTTTCTGGATTTAATCACAATCCTACCCAAAATGGAAACTCTTCACCACAGCACTATTCCACTGCTCCCGATTGTGATAGCATACTGTATGCAACCTGAGCAGGGTCATTGTGTGTGTGCTGACACTAAACACGCCATGGCTATTCCCTTCATTGGGCATAAATCACTACCTTTTCTGTGAAAGGGGAGTAGCCCACTTTCAAACTTGAATCCCATGTGTCTGTAATTTACTGTTGAGGGTTCTTTTTTATTTAGCTAGGTACTGTCAATCACCCAATAAGGAATCCTGAATTTAACTACGCCTTCTTGACCTCATGCTTCTCAGAACTGCAAAGTTTTTCATACATTTCGTTTTTAGCAGGAAGAAAACAGGCATGCAGTTTATTTGCAAGCAATTTACACAGGAATGAAGATTCAAACAAGGGTTACATCTGATCCAGGATTAACTGCACCTGCTGAAGAGGGTTTGTCTCTGGAAAGAGAATATATACTGTATTGGTATATTGATGGTGGCCTGAATGAATGAGAAATGAACAAAACCAACACACACAGCTTCGGTCAACAAAATATGAACAATCTGACAGCTGTGGCCAATTCTATCTCAACATGAGAGGCTTTCCTAGATTGGGAGTCTTTTTTATAGAATACACAAGGCCCTGGCTCAGGACTGAAGCTTGTCCAAACTTGCTGACACATAATTTCTCCCCTGTGTCTGGGCTCTGCCTGGACTTTCAACGCTGAGTTGGCTTAGCAGTGAGAAAAGACAGACTACAATTTTAAATGGGGAGGGGATGTATTTTATGACTTAACACAATATTAAGTGCATTGGGGTGAAGCTGTCTGGATTCTCAGCCGACTGAGGCCGAGTTAGAGACGGAGACATCCAGGCGTCGATGAAGTCGTTTTCTCCGTTCACATGCCATGTGGGTAAATTCAGGGAAAATGTCCCTCCTCAGCACATTACTGCACTCCATCCAACCTTCTGAAGGAGGAGGAGCGGCGAACAGAGAGATGCGTCAGAGATTAACATGAAAGGGAAACATTGCTAAAGAAAGAATTGCAAAAAAAAATGTATACCCCCAAAACGATTCCATGTCAAGTACAGATTACATGTGAAATATCTCAAATTCTGAAGCACGGATTAGGCTACTAAATTACTGTGTCAAAGCTTGTTGTAAGTCAATATCAGAGACACATTATCTTTATATCCTATAACACTAAATCACTTTTTATGCTTATGTAATAGGTTGCAGACAGTCCTCGAACCCCCTGAGTAGCCTGTCAGAGCAACTCTAGATTCAATTAAATGGTGGAGTGATTAAAATGAAAGGGCAGCCTTTTGGCAACATAACACTGTTATCCGTTTCTAAGAAATAACCTATATACCCCTTGTCCCTCCCTTCATCGTCCCACACTTTCGGGCCAGGTCCAACCCAGTCCCGCGTCAGAGGGCAGGCACTGACGTGTGCGTGGTCCTTTCTCAGGACGGCCTATTCAACCACAAAGCGATGGGGATTACTCTGTTAAAGCAGACCCACCTTCTTTTGTCTAGCCAACTCTGTGATCCATTACTGCTGGATTATGTCTGTGAATCCTGAACCAGCATACTTCTGCCTCTTCCAAAAAAATGCCCATTTTGGCTCCTGGAGTTTAGTATGGCAAAGCTAGAAATGAATAGTCTGGCTCAAATACAAATACTTTTTAACTTTGATGGTGGTTAAAATATTATTTTATGACAAAATAATCAAATTTGAGCTGACCAGTTATGTTTTCATGACAATCCTGATTGCAACAAGGTTAGTTAAAAACATAAATAATACTTCAGATACTATTGAGTTGATGTACAGTAGGGGCAAATCTAGGTTCCCACTTTTGGGGGGGCTGAGCCCCTAGATAAAACCTATAATTTTCCCTGTGACCCAGCAAAACTAGGGGAGTCTGGAGGCATGTTCCCCCAGAAGACATTTTTGAAAATATCCTTTTAAATAGTGTCCTCTAGTGGGTTTTTGGCCCCCAGCCAAAATAGGGCTAGATACGCCCATGATGTCCAGATAATACCATTTACTCAAGACACCAAATGTAATGTCCAGATGGATTTCTGAACACGTTTTTGGCTTGCTATTTTACATTTTATTCATTTAGCAGACACTTATACCCCCCCCCCCCCAAATGATTTGGTAACTTAACACCTATTTTTATAGTGCAGGAAGTGGCACATTGTGGTGACCTACTTCCTGTGACCCAAATCTGGAGTCATCATGGTGATGCAGTTTGAATATAAAGGAAACACAGCCTTTTCAGAAAGTCAAGGGATACAAAATAAAAAGTTCACATATTTACTAATTTAGTCTACTATGCAGCCAGATAGAAAGACAATACAAACCCACAAAGTAACCAGAATATATATATATATATTCCCCCAAGTTCACTCAATGACATTGGACTTGGGGAGTTTCTTACATCCTTGAGTAGACTGAGGGACAGTCTGCACTTTTTAGTACAAAGGACTGGGGCCACTCTGTCAAACAAAGAGATGGACATAATATATTGTTCAAATTCAAATCATGGTGTTTACAATAGTTCAACTTCAAGAATGTTATTCATTTTCATTTGAGGTAGCACAAACACAGGGTATGTGAATTGAATCTTACATTTTGGGCTATTTAAAACAAAGACCGTTTTATTCAATGCATTGGTAGGTACATTGGACAGAAAGCTCTTCAACGCCCGACGAGTAATGTGGTGCTCACCTACTGAACAGAACAAAGTGGGGGTTATGCAAGTGAAGCAGTTGCTAATGCTTCATGGGGCCACAGGCAAAGCATGTATGTTTGGTGAGGGGGTTGGGGGGTGAAGTAGTCCAGTTTCTATTTGAAGTTGGAAAAGGGAGCGATACCCAGCCATGTGTGAATCGGGGGAAGGGAGGACACAGAGGTACTGTAGAGGGATAACTTTCTTTACCTCTACTTTTTTTTCTGATTACATGAGTAACTCGAGAAGCAGGAAATGTTATGTCACACTATTAAGGATGGACCTTTTGTAACACCCTGTGTAGTCCTTGGATTTGTCAGTTGAGAGGCATTAAGTACAGCCCATTGTAAAACCAGCAAGAACATGTTCTTTGTGAGCAATTCACAGTCCCTTCCCATCGTCTTATTAAAAAGGCACGATAATTCCACCCAGAGCAATGTGCTGAGCAAAAGGACTTGAATGATTATAGTTTTTTGTCAGTCTTCCGGTATGTTTTATGTCTCTGATTTAGATATTATTGCTAAATTGACATATTATTGCTGCACCATGCCTTTTAGCTGAGATGTTACTCTGTACGGTGCCTGGTAGCTGAGATGTGGTTACTTTGTAAATACAGACCGTACCTTGACCCGACAACCGAAATATTGTTAGAACTATGCTATTCTGATTCTTGATTTTCAGCTGTATTTACCATATTCACTATGTGTAAGTCGCTTTGGATAAAAGCCGTCTGTTAAAATAACATGTAAAGTGAGTAAGGCAGAAGGTTGGATACAGATGATAAACAATCAACTGACAAGCATATGAAGCACCGTAGGCCTACAGCACTCATTTTATAATTCTGTTGGCAACACTTTTCACACACGTTTTACAAGGCGTACTAAAGCCTTAACTTACGGAGGTATCTAGATATAGCCTAGTACTGCTAAATAGATGGCAAATACATGCATCCTGCCTTGCCTGTTAGCTTTCACTTTACTGTTTTGATGCCGTATCTGATTATGTTATGAATAACACACTTGCCCCACACTGATTTTAGATACATAAGATTCTTGTTGTAGAATATGGACAGTGTATACTCATAGAAATAGTAGATAACAGTGGTGCTGCACTACAAATGGTCAGCTGCCAAAATAAAAAGAGAGTTCAAGGATGGGGTTGTGTTGATCCTGGATGTTGCACTATCAGTGTAAATATCACACCAGGAGATGTTGCTGGAACAAGCCTGATCATGCTGTAGTATGACAAATGACTTTCCAGGAAAGGGCGATTGTGAACTCTGTACAGGAGATTAAAAGAAATCAACTTGAGTAGTATCCATATCTGAAAACCATTTTCTGGGCAAAAGGTTGCCATGGGACCTTATAAAATAAACAATAACAATCCCTCTACTACACAAAAGGAATATGAAAAAGGGCGTTTCAGATAGCACACGTCATAAATGTGCTCTCTAACCAGAACTAACGTACACTGAGAGCCAAATTTGGTCTCTAATTCTAGAGTGTCTCCCGGGTATTTGACGCCTTTCTTTTTATGTTCTTTCACTGTACAAAAAAAGTATAAACAAGGAGTAGACTTCCTGTGAACCGGAGGCATTAAGGTGAGGTTATAGACACACGGAAAGAGGAGTTGTCCATATAATAAAAAGATGGTTTATGGTTTAGACATGACGCAGTACAGGATGTTGGCATAACAATGAGCAGGGAGGACACAAAGGACGATGTTGTGTCCTTCTCACACACACACACACAAGCACACAGACACACACACGCACACACACACAGAGCAGACACACCTCTCTCTCCCTCACATACCAGTCTAAAAAAACAGGGAACCTTTCCAGTGCTGTGTACCCACTAAGAACATAACTCATTACTGAGCACTGAGTTCAATACGGAACTAGAAAGGTAATCCAGGTTGGCCTTTTAACCGGTCTCGAACAACTCCAGTCCTTATTTAAGGCATGAGGCAGTAATAAGCTTCATCAAAGGTGTCTGTTCATTAGCAAGTCATTTGACAGTCCAAAGGTCTGGGGGGCATATAGAACTGATGACAAGGTCAAGATTCCAGAATCTATAAGCCGATTGGCCAACATAATCAAACAACAACAAATCACTCTCTTAAAGAGATGTTGGTAAAAGGCTGGTGGAAGAGGGGGGGGGGGGTAGCATACATGGGTTCTTCAACTGTAGATTAGTAGGACTCAGAAGTGGCCCCTCCCTCTACCCCGCCCACGGCTCTGTCCGCGGCCCCGCCCACGGCCCCTGGCGCTGCTGAGGTGTCCCGCAGAACGCCGCAGCTTCTTCCTCTCCTGGTGGTGGTCTCTCTCCGCCTCCTGCTGCCTTTGCTGCTGCTCAGACTGGGGGACAGTTCAATTCATAGACTGTAGCCTACCTGCAGCTCAATTGGACATTATTCAGTGTGTGTCCCCCACCCCCGTCATTAAAATTAATCTCACTAAATCAAGAGTCGATACCCCACCCCTGCTTTGGAAAAGGAAAGATTGAGTAGTAGTTGGGTTGACCTCCACTTCTACTTAAACACCTGACTGAGTCACCCACTTCAAAACACAGGAAACTCAATGTGGTACATAAACAAAGTTATAAACATTCTCCCTCTCGGTAGCCCAGTGTAGACTGAAACCATTCGGAAGAAGATAGGGGCCGGCAGGAATAAACAAACGGGCTTGGGGAGGTGTTGTGTCATGCATGACTGTGTCACTGACCTTCTTGAGGGTGAATGTGACCTGTTTGCTCCCCACCGCCGTGTCAGCCATGCTCACGGTGCCCGAGGACTCCTCCAGCTTCAGGCGGTCCTCCAGAGAAGCCCTGGAAGTGGGACACAGAGGAGGACTTTGGAGTAACACACACTTCTCCTCCGTATTTGGCCCCAGACAGTTGACATGTAACCGAATGTGACCTGTGCTTTGCCTACACGTGTCTATGATGACGTCAGACTCATTTTGGGCTGGGCTGCCTCTCTGCTCAGCCCACTAAGGTATTTTGTAAGTTAGGTCTTTCTTTAAGATGAGCCAGAGAGGCCAAAACAGAATCAAATCCAGGGACACGCAAGCACACCAAAAGTCCAAGCTCTGAACTGCTGAACTCTTTCATCATTTCCTATTCATGTGGTAGTCTGCGAATGGCGAATCTGCATCCAGACACAGAGCCAAGATAGTATTTCGAACTTTCTCTACGTGATTTGAATGTGGTGTAATAGTCAGTATTCTCTTACTTCTGCAGCTTCTGTTTCCTGGAGACATCCCTGAAGCTTCGGAACTCCTCACCGGCCTTGATCTGAAAGAACCGGGGCTGACTCTGGGTTGTCTTCCCCTGGCCCTGGCCCTGGTTCTGGTCCTGGTCCACCAGGGTGGTGTTGCGGTCCAGCTGCTTCCTATTCTGACGTCTGCGATCGCGTGCTTCCATCCACAGCAGGTGCTTCTGCTCCCTCAGCTCATCCACCCAGCCCTTGTCGTCGTCCGAGCTCTCCTCCTCGTCCGAGCTGGCTTGGCCCTCAGGCTCGTCCTCCCCCCGCTCCACCTGGAAGAGAAGGATGAGGGAAGAGAGGCATGTGGGAAGAGAAGGATGAGGGAAGAGAGGGATGTGGGAAGAGAAGGATGAGGGAAGAGAAGGATGAGGAAAAGAGAAGGATGAGGGAAGAGAGGCATGTGGGAAGAGAAGGATGAGGGAAGAGAGGGATGTGGGAAGAGAAGGATGAGGGAAGAGAAGGATGAGGGAAAGAGAAGGATGAGGGAAGAGAGGGATGAGGGAAGAGAAGGATGAGGGAAGAGAGGGATGAGGGAAGAGAAGGATGTGGGGAGGGAAGGGAAGAGAGGGAGATGAGCTCAGACAGCTTGTACCTCGCACTCAAATTAAAGTAGCACGTGAAAGGACGTACGACCACTCATGGGCTTGGTTCACAGACTCCCGGTGCATACATCTGAATGGGAGCTGCAGTATGACATGGCGCAGCGTTGCGTCTCACCTGCTCTGCGTCGGTGGCCTGCTGGGCCAGGAGACGCAGCTTCTTCCTCCTGTTCTGGCCCACCTTGGAGACGATGGGGTTGAGCAGGCGGAACTCCTCGCTCTGCTCGTCCACCTGGTAGTCGGGGTTCTCGAACATCACTTGGAAGCGGTTGTCGCTAAGGATGCTTGGTACAACCTGAGGGTAGGGGGATAATGATGGTTTTTCAGTTGTTTCTTATTTAAAGTCCTTTAGATGAAAAAAATAACGTTATACTTAACGAGGACAGAATCTCTGTCTTATTTGTTACATTTTCATTTATTCGAAATTCAGAGAGAGATACAGAGAAAGAGACAGAGAGATACAGAGAGGGAGAGAGAGACAGAGAACATGGATCCTTCACCTTTCCCTTTTTCTTGCGGGCGGCCAGTTCCGCCTCATTGTCTCCCTCCTCCATCAGCTTAAGGGCCAGGTCCTTGTTCACCTTGGGTAGAGTCTGTCATAAGGGATAAGTCATTAGTCCTGGTGGTGTATCGTATTTGGGTACTCTGAGGATCAAGGGAAGTGATTCTTCACAAAGGGTAAGTGCGAAATGATGGGGACAGTTTTGACTGGCACACTACTACTTCAAAAGTGCTTGGTGGAGAATGGTAAATGCTATATCTGTATGATGATGGTTTCATTCTGTCTTGAGAAACATAAGAGTTGCGGCTTAAAAGTTATTTTTGAGATATCTTACCTTAACCTGTACTCTCTGGACCCGAGACTCTTCAATCTTCTGACGGATCTTATCCTTGCGGTACTCCTCGTATGCAAACGGATTGGTCATAGTCTTCACCTGGCAGCACCAACAACACAAGCCAGAATTTACAGACCAGCCTGACACAAATGCTCAAACATGCTCAAATGCACTGCACAGCAACAATGACAAAACAGCAGCACTGCCAGTCATACACACACAAACCTTATGGTAAAGCCTGATGTCCATGAAGAAGCCATGCATGTAGGCCCTAAGGAGAGAAGACCCCACCAGATGTGATAGACCTGAGAAAACACAGGGATTAGTCACCAAGACACCCACTACTGGCTCAACATATGTTTGGGATAAGGTTGGAAGAAGAAAAGTGAACATTCAAAAGTATAGTTCATAAAATAGTTAATTCAAGTTGGAAGTTTTTTTTTTTTTTACTTTGGCAAGGACAGTACAATCATGATTTGGCAACCTTTGCAGAAAACATGCTGATAAAAAAGCTGCCAAATACTGGGAAGTACTTGACTAGCCACTATTGTGGGAAAGTTCACCTACGGATTGAATACACTTAGCTAGCATGTCATGATGTATCGTGCTGTTTGCTGTTAATGCACCAGTACACTAACCTTTGGCTAAGGTGAAGATAAGAGAGAAGATTGAGAAGACATTACAGACCTCTTACACAACATAATGTAAAAACTGAGGAAGACCCATGGCTCCCGGGTCTACTTCACTTGTATGGAATGTGTGGGGGTGGCTGAATGAAGGGGCCGTGGACTTGTGTCTGTGTGTAGCTAGACGTGTGTGCGTGAGTGCAAATGAGTGACTGAGCGCATGTGTTTGGAAGTGTGCGTGCAACAGCATTCTAGAGAGAAAAAAAAGATCCTTCCCTAGAAATCTCCATCTTTCCAGCCAACTGCCTTCCTGTTACATAACAGGGGCCATATTACACAGCTGCAGGGAGCTCCCCTCGTGCCCCCGTCCGCCTCATCCCACCCCTTTTATTCCCCCTCAACCAACCGCCTTTCTCCTCTTCTTGTCATTCGATCTTTGTACTGCTGACCCCACATTCTTCGCTCCTTTCAACCCTTACAGTACTTGCCAGCCCTTGCCCTGCCCCCCCCCCCCCCCACCATCTCTCAATCTGTCCTCTTTCAACCCTCTGGAGGAAACACTGGGTAAGTGGTGCCTCCACCCCCAACTGGCCCACATATGAGTCATAACGTCTCAAGTGATTACTGTAGATATTCCTGATTTGAGTCTTAATGATCACCAAACGGGCTACTTTCTGAGGAGAGGGTTTCTAATGGCTTTGGCCATGGCATGTGTTTAAATCCTCAAGTAATGTAGGCCTGGTTTTCCCCAAAGAAACCGACTGGCAATTGCAAAAAGAGTCGTTTGTGTTTGTTAGATTTGTGACATGACACTGCTTGTGTAGCCCTAGCATGAATGTAGAACTGATATCGCCACAACACCGGCATAAAAAGTGGTGTGCCTCCAATCTCCACTGCCTGAAACTAAACAAAAGGGAGATTTGTCCCTGAACAGTGTGGTGTTGTCTAAGGAGGGAAGGAAAAAGGGAAAGACAGGAGAAGGAGTGAGACCCCTCCAGAGTTGCAGGGGTTCTTACCCAGGTTCTCCAGGTCCTTGCGGGTCACAAACTTGTAGTCGTCATAGACGGTGCTTTCCGGACTCTCCTCCAGCTCCTCCGTCAGGTTGTCGAGGAACGAGCACCAGCGAGGTGCTGGTCCCAGCGCCTGCCACAGGACAAACAAACGGTTTCATCCCCATGTACATCATTGTTGCACACACGAGAGAACAATACACTGTTTTGACACTTTACTGTAGGGCCATTTATTGAGGTGGAATGAGGCAAATACAGTCAAATGTTTTCACAAAAAAATTGTTCATTGTGCAAAGTCCAAACTCATATAACCCCAATCTTCATGTTTGTAACCCTGGAGATAACAGCAGTCGGCCTGTGAAGGAAGTGATGCTGCTCGTGCTGCGTCTAACTGCAGACTCACACCCCTCCTGAGGTCATGCCACCCTGAGCTCCTTTGCAGTACCAATCCTTAGGAACCTCGACCCTGAACTGTGTTCCACTGTCCCGCAGGAACCTCCACCCTGAACTGTGTTCCACTGCAGATCTCTGGGGCATGCACTCTCACACAACAAACATCCTGCCGCAGCCTGGTGGGTCATTACCATGGACGATGTCAAACGTTGAAACTCACCGGGATATAGAAGGTATTCATCTTGGGGTCCTCGTTGGCTGTGAAAAGCATCCCTGTGAGTTTAGGACAAAATTAAGACGTTAGTGAATAAGATGTGCTTGAATTATGAAATAACGCCATCAAATACAGAATCAGTTGTCTTTTTTAAGTCAAGCAAGAACTGTCCCAAAAGCAATAAACAGTAGGTAGGTCAAGAGCAATCTTTTTGTATATAGTGAGCACCAGAGGAGAATACAGTAATACATTATGCAGTATAATTAGTCACAATAGGGTCTTCCTATGACTCTGGTATCATGTTCACAAGCTACCATAGAGGTAGTGAAGGATAGGCCTTCTTGAAAGTCATGATTCCCCCTACTGGTAAGACAGGGGTAAAGGCACAATTCAAGGATGTGAATCTAGCACACAAAAAAAGTTTCACCTCAAAAAGTAGTGTCACTCATCATGATCTGATACAGCACACATACAGCTTTTTGTTTTCACACACATAGAATTGCCCTTAAACCATAGGTGTTGCGTGTGAGTCATCAGAAATACCCACCTGAGTTGGGGTAGATGCACACGTCGTTGATGTTGGTCTGGGGCTCAATGGAGGAGAACACTTTTCCCTGGGTGGGGGGAACACGAGACACAAGCACACTTGATTCATTACTACTTTCTTTTTTCCCAGGCAGTGTGGTCGCTTTTTCTTTCAAATATTTAACTGTTCCACAGAAAGATTGAAAACAGATTTGAGCACCCTAGTTGCCCAGCTGACTGGAAATGAATTTGGCAGCAGATATGTCATGTTACCGTGTCTGTGTTCCAGATCTTGATGATCTTGGAGTCTGCGGACAGCACCAGGTCTAAGTGGTCTTGGAAGTTGAGGGATTTGATGGGCAGGCCGTAGTAGTGGTCCTTTACCAGCAGAGGGCGATTGGAGCGCAGGTCATACAGAAGAACCTGAGTTTGTGACAAAGACATTAAAATCTGATTTACTTGAATCAATAAATAATAACCAGATGACTCTCAGTGTTTAGTTTGTTATGGTCTTCTACACAAAGCTGAATGTGCTTAGGCATGATCTTTAAAAATAATGTACCCCTCCAAATATTGCCTTTATAATATTTCAGATGTTAGTTTTTAGCCAACCTGTCCAGTGCTGGTGCCCACTGCCATAGTGAGAGAGCCATTGAATTTCAGCGCGCTCACAGATGGTAAACCTTCCACCCTGAATAATATAAAAATGAAGTCAGAAACAAAAGGCAACTGGCGATATTCCTTGAGAGAATATATGTATGTGTAACATGCTCACATTATATGAAAAGGCTTACAGTAGTTCACGTTGCAGACCAGTGGCTACGTTCAATGTAACTTATAAAATGTAGATTTAACGAAAATAAAAGCAGTCCAAAAAACTTGACATAATAACATTTCCGTCTGAAATTCGGATGTATTGTTCGACTACAGCCTGTGTGTGTGTACATACTCTGTTCCCTCTGCCACACTGCTCAGGGCGCAGTCCAGCAGCCCCACACGGTTCCTCACCCGAGGGTCCCAGCATTCCACTTTCCCCTGGCAACACAAATCAGGAAGTAAACTAGGGACTACATTGGCGTTTCGGATGAACAGCTATTTTTTACTGGAATCCAATTGACATAAAACTCATTCCAGTTTGATGTGGAGCCAACAAGTCAACAAAAAAGTCAGTTTGTAACGCAACATTGCAGGCCAAAATGCATCATCATGTCAACCCAGACTCTCTCACAGAGGACACACTACCCACCTCGGTTGTTCCTGTGGCTAACAGCTGATGGACAGGGTTGATGTCGCACACATTGTGCTCCCTATCGACAAAAAACAAAAGGTCAATTGGCATGTGAGTCACACACAAAGGTGGCTAGAGGAAGACATCTCCTCTGAACTAATCAACCAACCGTGCAGTACAGGGCTACTCACATAGCATCGGTCTGCAGGGAGCTGAGAAACCTGCCCTGCTCCAGATTCAGTCTGAACACCTCCGAACTGGAAGAGGACAAAGAGAGCTGTTCTCACTACAGGATACAGTGGCAATAAATATGCAATAAAAATAGATTTAAAATTGGATCATCTCAACATGACAGATCCCTCAGGTCAATTAAAGACAAGAGTCGTAGACTTAGCTTAAACATAATTTAGTTTAATACATGTTTGCTACCATATCTTAACAAAAAACCCAGACTTGACCTAAGATGTTAAGTTATTTTATGGCTTAATCAAATAATCAAATGGCTTCTTACCTTGCCCCAACTAAATAAAGATCACAGGAGGGGTAGTGGTAAGAAAAGTCCCTTCCAAACTTGGGTATGCGGGTCTTGTAGTAGTGGCCGTGCTGTGAGTGGAACTCCACATATCGGTTGCAGTGTAGAAACACCAGCTATACAGACATTCAAACAACAAAGGACAGACACAATTTAATTCCTATTCACTGCTTAACACATATGTATAAACAACTCAAATGTCTCCAGTTTTTTATGGCATTGGGACTTTTCCCATTGGCTTGCAACCGAGATGTCTTATGTCTGTGACCCTAACAGATAGCTAAGCCTGCCAAGATGGTTTCTGCATACCTTGGAGTAGTCCTCGGAGAGGATATCGAAGGCAACGACTGTTGAGAGAAGTAAAATACGGGTGAGGAGATCATGTCACAACATCACTGATTCGTTACTGCACTTTCAGATGGGTGTAAAGGACAGTTTGATGTGGTAATGAAGGGAGGGAGCTGTAAGACATTGCAGTGTTTCCTCTATGTTGATCGTCAGCCCGCCACAACTAAATATCAGAAATAGGGCTGTACAAAAGGCCAACTATCAGCAGTGATTGTTAGAGTGCATGTCAGAGAATTGCACGGACACACGCTTCACACCATAGTTGAGATTGCGTGTGTGCGTCCTTGAGAACTGTAAGTCGTATAACTTATGTTGTCAGTTCATTTAAGCCTGTTATTGTATTAGTCTATAGTTCTTGCAAATCAAAATTAAGTTAAATGGTGATTTTGGTTGTTTGTATTCTTCACCTGCTAGCTAAATTGCACGTCTGTTGATTCAATAGCGATCATGCCTTTGCTCACGTTTGTATTTTAGGTGCATTAATATGCTGAAGTTGTTTTAAATAATAAATAGAAGATTTCTTGTTATTATTTGCTACAGAATGCTTAGCCTATCAAGATCAAATGAAGCAGACAGTGTACATGCTTTTGAGTGGCCTACCTTAATCGATAGGCTAGGCAACTGACCATTTACAATAAGTTGTTACGTCAATTCTTAATTGGCAGCATTTATGCCATTTAGAACATACTTTATGACTGGAAGGTGTCTTGAAGTAGCCTAACCTTATTGCATTCGAGGAAATAGGTGCCATTTGACATTAGCCTATTGACTATGACTATTACATTAACCTGCTCCGAAATATAGGGTTAGAACTTTGTTTCGGCAGGGGTGGGTGGGCGGAGGGTTGTTCGTACAGACCTGCCCCCACTGCTAAAAACAAATCCTAAAGAAAACACTGCATTTAGCGTGCTCCAACCCTGGAACATGGGATCAAACAAAGGGCACTGGGTTGTCATCAAACTACCTTAAACTGAAGTCAGATAGAATGAAGAACCTCAAACCAGACACTCACTTCTCAATAGAGGATTATTTCACTTGGGAGCTGATACACCATATGAAATGTTAACATAGGAGAGCTGTATTCAACTCCCAGAGGAGGATAATACATTTAGAATAACAATACATACTTACAAATACAGATATCAGCACTGTACATTCTTTTAAATATTGTTTTGCTTACCATCAGAGTCAAGACAACGCTCGAACTTCAAGGATAACTGGAAAGTATCATAGCAGCGGATCCGTGGTTTGTATGTTCCTGAGTTGTCATTGATTGGAAAAGATGGAACTTATTTTCAGGATTTGGTATATTACAAGCAGTTAAAAATGCTGTTTGATCAAAAAGAACCTCTCAGTCAAGATGCCCCCCTTGTCTGTGTCTATAGATGATGGCAGCATGTGTCCAAATCACCTAAACACGATAACCCCTACAAGTGCATATAAATTTTGTGATTCTCTCACCTGCAGCAAGTATGAACTGCCCATCCCTTGACACTTTGATGGAGGTGCACACCGTGGGCATGTCGAAGTCCTGGATGAGCTCAATCCTGCGCTGAATGTCTGAGGTATTCAAAGCGGAGAGGGTGAGTATTTACAACATAGGTTACAGCCTAAAGACCAGTAACTGATAATAGACTAAATCAAGTTGGGTATGCTATAGAAATCAGAACTCACCAACATCTTTCTTCTGTAATGCCCTCTTCTTCCGATCTGAAAGCCACTGCATGACATGAATTAAGTTTAACATTATTAGCTGCCCGATTCCTGTCAACACATGCGCCCATGTCCCCCATTATGAAGACGTATCCCAAACGAAGGGATGTTTTTAGTTATACATTCAGTTAATTAACTGCATGGCATAGTACCTACAGAGCAATATAGCATTTTGGGATGGCTTGATGATCCTCAACTGTGTCAACACTATGCATGTTTTGTAACGCTAACCCTAAAACTAAACCATTAAACGTATTAGACATATTACACCATGCCTTAAAGAGACAACCACAATAAATAGCCATCTAACTAGTTAGTTAGCAAGACTTCTTTGAATTATAGCTAGCTAGCAATTGTATATAACTGGCAAGCAACTAGAAAGCAAAGTCTTCTTACCTCAGGAAGAGATTTGCCGTGGCTTAAATTATAAATCTTCACATCATTTACACTGGATATCTGCATTTTAGAGGTCGGTACAGACACTGCTCTCTCATAACATTGATATTACAAACCTAGCTAGTTCCAATGACCACAGGTTAGTTTCTAGCTCCACGTTTTTACGTTGCCGTGTGACAACAGGAAAAGAGGGTTTGTAGAACAATGTTCGTGTAGACAAAGTTCCTGAGAAAATGTTCCGCCATAAAACACACTGACTGCGCGTCGCTACTATCAGAGCCTGTTTAAGGACATTATCTGCTACTTTACCATTTAGTCTAGGACTGTTTGCTTAGGCTACATACTAAATAGTATGTATGGTTTTGGGACGCACCCTCGTGTATAAAAAATATTCTACTGTATGTTCATACACATTGTGTGTGGTGGGTTTTTATTTAGTCATACATATAATTTATTTTCTCACTGTCCCAGCCTTGGTTTTCATATCTTTGGATCTGATCAAAAAATTGGGTAAAGACTCAATAGTTGTATTGTTAACATACCCTTAATTTGGGCTGGAATCCCACTTGGGTCCCAGTTCGTGTTCTGAAATAGGCTATCTAATCTACGTGGTCCAATGATCCCATTTAAAGTTTGGCCGAGGCATACTTTGTAACTTGTCCTGTTTGTTCATTCTTTTATTTGTTGTATTCTTCGATCTTGGATATGGACAATTCGAGATTCAATTTGGGAGCTATCATACCACCAACGATAATTGTCTATACAAAAAATAATAGGCGCGGGTTGCACTGCAGATAGGCGTACTACAGGATGTCTATTCTGGCCTACATCTGCTAATATCTGGAATATAGCTGTTAACTTCAACTCGTTAGGCTATAGGATACATTTCAGTTTCAGTTATGATTATTTTTTTTAAATAAAATAAACGTAACCGTTTATGGCAGTTTAGACTTCGAGCAGCAAGTGCTGTCCTTCACACACTCAGCAAATTCATTCATCCTCAATAATCACTACAGGAGGAGAGTGAGAAACTTGAGCAGATGCTGCTGAATAAGCAATGCCTCTGACTGTTTATGTAAATTATTTTGCGCACCTGACCGGCTCGGTGATGTAGGCTAACAATGCTCACCCAGTATTTGTTTCTTATTTGGATGTCTTTCTGTTCTCAATGTCCCTTAATTTCTCTCCGGACATCGATTTGTGTGGATAGCCGAATTAGGAGTGATTGGATGCTTTAAAAAACAGTAAGAACTATTTTCAGATTTCTGACTGTCTTATCAAGTGTCTGATTTGTTCAGTTTACTTAATGTAGGACTACTTTTAACGTAGGATGATGATGATTTATACAAGTGGTAAAATCACAGCGTTTAACGTAATTAATGCCCATTGTTTTGAATCGATAGTAGGCTATTTATTTTATTATTGACTGTTCTTTTTATGGGTGACCGGACTCGTCCTTGTAAACTGATGGAAATGTAAATGTGCTTCTCGATTCAAAATTAAAAGGTGAATTTCACACAAATTACATTAATATAGCCTAGAATGTGGGATTGAACAATTACTGAAATTACAGAAATTATACAGTCGCTGCCTAGGTTAAGTGGGGTCTTGTCATTAAATTAGTATCTTTATGGGTCTACTGTGTATTCATTAAAAGTTTATTTCATAACTTCACTTATTAAAGTTGTTTTGAAGGATTTGGACGGAGTTCCCACATGTAAGGCTAAGAGGGGCAGCAGCAGGGCTCTGACGAGTCATGACGGACTTCTGGTTGATATCTGTTCCACTGGACAAGACCAGCTTTCAGAGTCTGGAAAAGCTCAAAAACACTGTGGCCAAAACTAATTTGGCTTCCAGTTTCAAGTTCCCCATCCCAGAGTTAAAGGTAAGGAGGTTGTGTGTCTGTCCTCAATAAAGCACAATAGCTGTCAAGAGGCCAAAGTATAATATTAAGTGCTACCTCCTCCCCTTGAGCAGCTTAAAGTAATGCAACACGCTTATAATATGTCATTGGCGGGACATAGGGGTAAGTTACAGGCAAACAACAAAAGTATTGTTGCTCCGTTCATATTGTTAATTACTTTTGTTCATATGATAAATTGCTATCCCCAGGTGACCTTCAAGTTTGTAGGCTAAAGCACAGCAGTTGGTGTGATCATATGAAATTCTAGAAGTGTGAGAGACAACAATATGACCGAGATTTACATAAGATCAACAGCACTGGTTTCTTGTGGAGTTGCTTAAGTCCTGCTTTAGTTACCCCTGCTGTTGGCTATTATCCAAGCTGTCCCTGTCATAAAAGTGGTAAAGTAGTGGGTGTTACACAGGCATCCAATCCAGATACTTATGAAATATAATCCAGTCCACAAATTATACGTCAGCATTTACCATTTTGAAAGTCAAAAGCCTATATTACACCAGACAAAACGTCACCCAAAAGAAGATGTGCAGTATTTGGGATGGTTCATCTCACGGGAGTTCTGGTCTCACTTGTGGATTGGATGTACTGTACTGCACAGGTAGTGAGGGTGTTTGGTTGCCTTCTCTGATGAAGTGCTGGGCTCAGGTTGCTCCCCTCAAGCTAGGAGGCTTTCAGCAAATTTCCATTTGACCCATTTGTTTCACCATGATCCATATGCCAATCCCAATTTTCAAATCCCAATTGTCTGTGGTGATACTGCTGTACTGTTCCATCTCTCTGGAACTTTGGCAAACACTGTTAAAGTTGACAAGTCCACTTTTGCACATTCATGTAACACAGTGTATCCTTTCACTGTGTGCCACTGAGGGCGTGTGGTCATGGGAAGCTACTGGCTTGTTGGTTTATTCAGAACAGAGACTTATCAGACAAGACGTGTCTGCTCACTGTTTAGTTTACAATAATTGTCTTTGGTTTTTTACTCCAGTTTCACTTTCACTTGCATCATTTTACATTAGTCAAAGTAATTGTATCATTGTACATTGTAAACTTCCACAGGTTGGTACATTGGATATCCTCCTTGGTGTGTCTGATGACCTTTCCAGACTGGACACCCAAGCTGAAAGGTAAACAGGGCCTTTTAAGCAGAGCCTAAGCACATAATATCTTTGTAGTCTACTTGGATTATTATAAAAAAAACATGAATTTAAAAAATATATTAATTATAAAACATTGTAATTCTTCTCATTATCACCAGTAGTGACTGTCTTTCAGTTAAACCGCCTTACAAACAGATATTTAGCTAATTTTGAATTTTTATGTGCTACTCTACACTTTACTGTAACATACTTTGTAACCTTGTACCTGTGTAACCTTACTGGCATGATGGGTAAACCATCACACCACAATTGTTTCCCTCACTTAAAGGCTAGTAGTAGTATACCCCGTGTCAGTCATCATTAATTCATGTTTAGGTTTTGCTGAAGCTTATTTCCCCTGCTTCCTAATTCAGTGGCCTGTACCTGAGCCTGCGAGTCTGAAGTGTTTTGCTAGTAACAATTTACTTTGTCAGTGTGCTCATTAGTTTGAGGCTTTAGGAAGTAAGTCAACTGAAGACCTAACAAGTTGCAACCAAAACCTGAGGACACAGTGAACACTGTCTGTACTTACATTTTCCACCCTATGTAGGCTTTATATTGGTATTTCTGTTCATTGAAAGTACATGAATATTGTTTTACGTTTATTGGTAGAAATGCCAATGTTCACAAGGCAAGAAGATTTGATTGGTAAATAAGGACAACCAACACTCACTCAAGTATTTTGATTCCTTTTCATTTTTGTATGTGTCGTCCATCAGCTCTCCCTCAAGGCCCCCTCAAAGGGTTAAATAAAAACATCAGCTTTCCATTAATCATTTGAATAGAATAGTGATCCATAGGTTATATTTCAATATCGATGTTCTGAATAAATCAACAAACAAGTTTTCCATGACATTTTAAGTTTCATTTGCATGTTTATACAAGGTTACATTTTGCCCTTTAAAGTTCACAATCATCATCTTGTGATCATTTCCTCCTCCCAGTGTAAAGGAGGGTACATGTCATTACTGAAGGTGTTGTGGTGGGGAGTTTATTCGCTCATGTCCTTGTCTCCTCTCCTTGTTTCCATCAGTGTTATGCGCAAGACATCCCAGTGTATGGCACAGGTTATGGATCAGTTCAGTGACAAAGTGCTGGAGAATGCCCTGGCCAATGGAGGTAGGCTTATTCCCAGGTGATGTAAGAAAGTGAAGATAGAAGTCAGGTATGTGACTGGAGAAAGACGCTGATTAGAAAAAGGAACTCATCAGCTAAGAGGACGATTGTTTCCGGTACCTTACACACACAGATACACACACACACACACACACAGATACATGTCTAACCTGTCCTGTACACACACATATACACCCTGTGCACACCAATTTACTCCAATGTACTTGTTTAGCCTCTGGATTGGGTTACATAGACATTTGCAACATAGTGCCATTAACAAATTACAAACGACAGCACTCACAGTATGACAAAAACAAATACATGGTATTCTAGCTTGTTGCATTATACAACTAGGATTAGTCTTTTGTACTTTTTAAATGCTGGTTGTTATTTACTCTTTTACTCTTACGTAAATTGTGTTCCTGTAGATACAGTAGATAGCATGTGCAAGCTGTTGCTCTGATAGTGATGGTGCTGGAGCAAAAGTTGTCAGCACATCAACTAAGATACCTAAGCATAATCTAAAGTAGTCTACTCTACATTGTCTTTAGATGTTGTTGTGTGTTACCTATGCCATATTTGAGAACATAGTTCAGATCGGAATTATTTACAGTAAGTTAATTATATACCACAACATTCTTTTTATAACTCATGTTTAGTTTCAAAGCTGTACAGTGTTCTCAGATTATATATTTTTCCCCTCATCAGACCACAGGAGCCATCAAAAAGTCCCCCTGTCTCCCTTGAAAGCCTACTTCCAGGCCTTGCTGGGTATTGGTGTCTAGTGTCCAGTGTTTGGTTGCTGTGTTTTCAGGAAATGTACTTTACTGTAAATCTTCTACTGTGCAGCGGCATGTAGAAGAGCGTTGTGCGCTTCCAATGTTTTTCAACTTCTGCACTATTCATTTGTAGTTTTGCACCAGTGTGTGGCTTATGCATGTATGTGCATCTGTGTGTGTTTGTGTGAACTTGACTGACACAGACACCTGTATCACCCGTGTCTCTGTGTTCAGTCTCCAAATCATCACAAAGGCTTTTGCCCCAAAATAGGTTTCCTGTTTTAACTCATGGGTAAGTTTTGTTTTCTTCCTGGGTGTCTCATCAGTGGATCTGGTGAGTTATGTGACAAAGTTCCAGTGGGACAGAGCCAAATACCCCACTGCCCTGCCTCTCAAGAGCCTGGCAGACATCCTCTCCAAGGTAGTAGAAGGAAACTTGCACATTATATAAAGTTCACTATGTAAATTCCACATCTATCATGATGTCAACTTTGAAATACATGTATTGGTAATTGATGGCAGAGGCAGAACTATGCTATGCTAGTATTGCAAAGAATAGTGTGTGTGTTTGTGGATTTGTGTGTATGTCTGTCTCTGTGTGTTAGCAAGTAACTCAGGTAGAGACAGAACTGAAATCTCGGTCTGGGGCATATTGCAACGTAAAAGCCAGTCTGGACTGCCTTGAGCGCAAAGCAGAGTGAGTAATTTTTTACTTTGATATTATGTCTAAATTGACAAATGATGTACCAGAAAATGAGGTAACATGAGGTAAAGGCACATTGCTATCTACTTTGCCGGTTTAAACACATTTTCATTTGGATTCTGACCAGTTTCTGGCCAGTTTCTGACCAGAAATATATATCCAGACTTCAAAATACAAAAAACCATGAAATGTGTTTGCACTCCCTACCAGCATGTTGGTTTTCCTCTCTCCCTAGTTACAGAATGACTCATTACATTTGACTGGCTGTCCACAGTACAAACAGTGTTGGTGCTCTGAGGCTAAATTAGTTGCTGGGCAACAGGGAGAATTATAGCCTTGTGTAGAAGTGTAGTTAAAGATGGCAGGTGAGATTGCCTAGACAAACATTCAGCCAGAAAATGTTTTGCAGGACGTTATTCTGATACATTCTGCTTCACCCCTAATAAGATGGCACATTGTCCATAATTTGCATCTTCTCCGGTAGAGGTGGTCTCCAAATACGCACACTGACAGACATTTTGAGGAGAGAGGACCTGGTGGACTCAGAGTATCTCACTACTCTGCTGGTGGTAGTGACCAGGTCAGCAGCATCACACAGTCTCCGGTGAAGAACTCACTTTCATATGATGACACTTTGTGCATCGAGGCAGAACACATAATAAAGTAATGAATATGTATCTCAAAACAAATGGGATACAAGGTACAGTATTACAGGCAAAGAAAGTACTACAGGATTAAACCTTTCCAAATGGAAGCTGGATGTTTGTGTGTGTTTGTGTTCCACTGGTACAGAGGGAACTATGTGCAGTGGGAGAGGACCTATGAATCCTTGTCAGAATTTGTGGTGCCTCGATCCAGCAGGTATGGTCAACATTTTGTTCCTCGCTTCATGTTGTCATCCAATAAATCAGTTTGATTTGATCTGATTTGTCTTGGAAGAACTGTCTCATTCATTTGTTCAATGTAAAACACTGGCTAAAGACACAATATTTCCTTCATTCATTGTAGGTATGAAGTGTATTTTGGAGTGTTTTATTGTTGTTTATTGTTGTTCAGTATCACAAGAGAGAGAGAGAGGGTAAGAGAAAGAGAAAGGCGGAGAGACTATTGGCTGGAATTCTGTATCTATTGGTGGTGTGGCAGAAGTAGTAGTTAGATCAATCTCACACTGGTCGCGTACACAGAATACAAACTATACTGTAAACGAACACAAGAGATATCACCCATCTTGCATTCCCCATATGGGGAAGGAACAACTGTCTAACCACAGTAAGACAAGACTGTACATTTGATACATTTTGTATGTGGCAATGAGAAGCAGAGTGGCGCTCTGCTCGAAGGTCAGACTAACCGCAAGGATAATGTTACTGGGAAAAGTAAGAGTCACTTGCTTTGGTAGTAACAGCCTTTCCCCGTCCATTGTCCTGTGGTTCACACTGACCACAAGACCACCGCAAGTCTTTGTCACAGATGCGCTCCAAAACAAAGTTGTTACTCTTTTGACCCTGAATAAGTTCACTTTGAACTTCCTTTATACTTTTAATTTATACTGCGCACATGACAGCATTCCCCTTGTGTTGCTTCAGACTTGTTCAAAATCATACGTTCAAGCTGGGGTTAAATCCTGCATGTAATGTTCCAACAGGAAAATATTTGAGGAGGTAGAGGAAGGGATTTTCACTGTAACCCTTTTCAAGAAAGCTGTTTATGAATTCAAAGCCAAAGCCAAACAGAACAAGTAAGTAAGCTGGTTCTTACTGTCAGAAACAACATTGACAGTTTGCTTATTTTTAACAGCATGGTATTTACATACAGCGGTTGACACAAACAATACATTATCGGGAAATGTAATTAGACCCATTTTGGTCTGGCCCAGTTAAAACCTATGTATTACAATTGCAAACCATTGCAACAATAGCCCAACAAGCTTATACGTTGTTACTATGACATGTGGGTCTGGCAAACAGGTTCATGGTACG
Source organism: Hypomesus transpacificus (assembly GCF_021917145.1). Taxonomy (NCBI): domain Eukaryota; kingdom Metazoa; phylum Chordata; class Actinopteri; order Osmeriformes; family Osmeridae; genus Hypomesus; species Hypomesus transpacificus. The sequence continues at coordinate 9,473,465 of NC_061062.1, forward strand.
GGAGTTCAGCTTTGACCAGGTGGAGCAGGAGAAACGAGAGAGGAACCGGCTTAGTGTGGACAAGAAGGAACAATATGTTAGTAGCCCAAGGCTGTGTGCGTATGTATGTGTGTGTGTGTGTGTGTGTGTGTGTGTGTGTGTGTGTGTGTGTGTGTGTGTGTGTGTGTGTGTGTGTGTGTGTGTGTGTGTGCGTGGTAGTATGTACTCAAACATGTTTGTCTACCCCAAGGGAATCTTTGTGCGTTGGCTGAAGGTAAACTTCAGTGAGGTATTTGTTGCCTGGATCCATGTCAAAGCTCTAAGGGTATTTGTGGAATCTGTTCTCAGGTCAGTCATGCTGCACTCTTTAAAAATCCTTCTAAATCACAGTGTGATTGGTTACATGTCCATCACTCAACCAGAATGTACTATTAATTGTAATTCTGGGCAAATTATACCCATCCAGGTATGGTCTGCCTGTTAGCTTCCAGGCCTTGCTGCTGCAGCCGGGCAAAAAACATGCAAAGAAACTGAGGGAGGAACTGGGTTCCCTTTTCACACATCTGGACCCTGCAGCAGCGGCCAGCAAGCTTGATGTAAGAGGCCTCTCCTTTAGCAAGCTCGTCAAACTGTGAACTCAGATTAAACGTTTTGATTACCTATTCATTTCTTTTTTGCCCTGCAGGTTGGTGTTGATATCCCAGGAGTGAGTGTGGGTCAACAGGAGTACTTCTCCTACATCTGCTTCCAGATCAGCATCAAACTCGTTGACCCCAGTTAATAGCCAATGAGGACCCTCGGAGTCTCTAAGAAGGCCCAATCACGTTAGCTGTTCGTTTGTCATAGTCGCTTGCACTCTCTGGGCTGTTCATTGTATTTTAGCACCTGGGAATGTGTGGAGTCGAAGTTGACATTCCGACTGGAGTGAATGTTGAGCAGGCGGGACAAATGTTTGTGACAATCGTTTGTAACTTTCAAGAGGTTGGAAGGGGTTTCTCCTTGCATGCAAAGAAGGTTGCATACAAAGAAGAGGATTATGAGGGACGAACAGTTGACCTGAGGTTGAGCCCTCCAGGAGATAGTGGTCAGGCTGCATATGGACCTGAATAAAGAGTCTTCAAGCTATCTGTATTGTCAGTAAGATACATGAAGAATGTAATCATATTCAACATTCTGTAAATCAGTGGCTGGGGATGTAAGCAGATTTTTATTTTCGACTTCATGGATGTCCATTTTCTTTATGTCAAGATGGAAACAAACACAGAAGATCATGTTTAAGAACTCTGGTCCACTCCCTCTTGCTTTCAATACCTCAATGATTTTGAAACTGTACATTTCCGTTTATGAAAGGTATTACCATAATTATTATATTGGTTGGCTTCACTTGTAAGAGGCAAATCTATGCATGTGCACTGCTGCATGTGTACAATGTATTGTACAAGGTCAGGGTTTTAAAGGTTGGAGCTTATTAAACAGGGGTGAAGCAGTCATTAACTGTAATCTCACACTATGTTAAAAGGTGGACCTGTTGAGTAGTTTTTTTAAAACTTTTTTCGTGTCATGCTGATTTTTGTTTTTTGGATGGTCGGCAATGAATGTGTTTTTGTATGGAAATATGTTTGATGTCCTTAAAATTGAAATAAAGGAAGATTACAATATTTTGTAATACTAATATAATTTAAGTAATATAATTGATATATCAATATTCTTGTTTGTATTCAAGATGTTGGACAGCATGGGTAGAAGGGAGACAGGCATCTCGACATGAGTGTCATTTGTTATCTACGGCAGGTGGCGCTATTGCTGTTGAGGAACTATTGTCAGCCCCACATTCTTTCAGTCAAATCAATACGCAGATTGGTTTGAATTGACGCGCTTACGTAGGATCAATATATTATGTGCATTTTGTGCAATTGTGAGTTTGGTGCAACCATTCAACTTTATAATCAGTGCTTTGCCACTTAGCCTAAACGCAATAATTGTGCTATACGATTTAAAAAAGTAAAGATCGATTTACGTTAGGCCAGTTTGGGGAGAGTTTGGCGGCAGGCAGAGAGAAAAAGAGAGAGCTAGAGGCCGAGTTGGGGAGAGAGAGACAGAGAGAGAACGAAAGACAGAGAGACAGAGAGAGAGAGAGAGAGAGAGAGAGAGAGAGAGGGAGAGAGGGAGGAGAGAGAGAGAGAGAGAGAGAGAGAGAGAGAGAGAGAGAGAGAGAGAGAGAGAGAGAGAGAGAGAGACAGAGTAGGACGGAATGGCGTGGGTGGGGGCTATATCTGCGGAGGGAGAGCGCGTCCTGGTTCCATTCGCGTAATGGTTTCAATAGATGAAGACTCGCTAGATTTTACGTTTATATTTGACCTGCACATTTAACTTTGATGGACTATTTTATACACTCAGTGACAATACTGATTTGTGTTTTTCTCTGATTTTGTCCAGTTACCTAACAACACCTCACAAAAGATGTGGACAGTACCTAAACCACGTTACGCGAATGGCTATAATTTGTGTTTTGAAGATGTAACCGAGATAGTCGTGAACATTGGCGGAGTCAGGGTAGTATTGCACAGTGATGTACTAAACCGTCACCCGGAAAGTCGCCTGGCAGAACTGGTGAACTGCTCCTCGCGGAATAATGATGCCATCTCCTCGCTCTGTGACGAGTACGACCCGTGTAAAAGAGAGTTCTACTTCGACAGGGATCCCGATGCGTTCAAATGTATCATAGACGTATACTACTTTGACGAGATTCACATTAAGAGAGGAATCTGTCCCATTTGTTTCATTAAGGAGATGGAATACTGGAAAATTGAACAAAGTTATTTGGACGAATGCTGTAAAAGTTACCTGAGCGAAAAAGAAGAAGAACTAGCCGAGATTGCCAACAAAGTAAAGCTGATATTAGATGATTTAGATGGAGACCCGTCTGTACACCGCTCGGAGCGCTGTCAAAAGTTCTTGTGGAAACTAATGGAGAAACCAGAATCCTCTTTGCCTGCGCGCGTGATTGCCATCGCATCGTTCCTCTTCATCCTAGTCTCCTCATTGGTGATGTGCATAGGGACTATTCCAGAACTCCAGGTGGAGGACGCAGAGGGGAACCTCGTAGAACACCCGACACTTGATGCCATAGAGACCGCCTGTATTGGCTGGTTCACCGTGGAGTACCTGCTGCGTCTTGCGTCCTCCCCAAACAAAATACGCTTTCTGTTCTCCTTCATGAACATAATAGATTTCATGGCCATCATTCCGTTCTATGTGGTACTAACCCTTACGTCCCTCGGCACGGCTATGATGGAACTGGCCAACGTCCAGCAAGCGGTCCAAGCACTTCGTATTATGCGCATCGCTCGAATCTTCAAGTTAGCGCGCCACTCCTCCGGGTTACAGACTCTCACATACGCACTGAAAAGGAGCTTCAAGGAGCTCGGGTTGCTCCTCATGTACATGGGCGTGGGGATATTCGTGTTTTCAGCTTTGGGGTACACCATGGAGCAAAGCCACCCAGAAACCCTCTTCAAGAGCATCCCACAGTCCTTCTGGTGGGCCATTATTACCATGACGACGGTTGGCTACGGAGACATTTACCCTAAAACCACTCTTGGCAAGTGTAATGCTGCCATTAGCTTCTTGTGCGGGGTGATAGCTATCGCGTTACCCATTCATCCCATCATTAACAACTTTGTCATATTTTACAACAAGCAAAAAGTGCTCGAGACCGCAGCCAAACACGAACTGGAGCTCATGGAGTTGCAGTCTGATGAGGGCGCAACGGGCAAGGCCAAGAGCAAACCTGAGCAGCGGGCGGACATGGAGAGCTCACATGACCGACCGCAGTGACTAAATCGCTTCTTGGAATGTCCACCAGTACTAGTAGTAAAGCTGTGTGTCGTCATCACTTCGTAACTAAGAAGTAGCTAATATGTAAGAGATAATTCCCGATGAGGTGTCCAATATCACCTGATAATGGCGCGGAGGACGGTTGCTTCTGCGGAGTCCATTATCAGGTGATATTGGACACCTCGTCGGGCATTATCCCGCTTATACCATGGTCACTTGCCAACGAATTTTTTTACAAACATTAATTTATGTTTTTAAGGTGTTTTGCAATAGAAATCGAACGTTTTTCAACGTTAGCCCACTCTGACCATTTCTAGTCCGCTCAACTCATAGCCTACTGTAGAACCAACACCGGCTTTCCTTTGGCTGAGCTATTAGCCCAACAGCTAACGTTATGCTAGCAGGATTCAAAGGCAATAACATTGTGTATCGTTGACAAACAGTAAATATAATTTTACAGTATATTTGATAAGGAGATTTGCTAGCTAACCAGCCAAAATCAATATTAAGATTTTCACGAAAGTATCGGCCGTATAGGCCTACTAGGCTACAGTAGGACTGCAGCCTGTGGAGCGTGTTGAATAGCAAATAGATGTGAGATGACCGCATCAAAGTTGACATATTCTCCTAACAGTAATTATAATTTGACAGTATGTTTAACAACACGACTATGTGTTTATATATATCTATGTCATATACTATGTTGCCAGCAGAATAATTTAGAACGGTGAAAAGACAGTTTTGCTGCAATGACGCAGGTGTCTGTTATCACCCGATAATGGACATCCCTGCAGCCAATCAGAATCAAGTATTCACCCAGACCATGGTATAAGTAAATATGTATTTTTGTGATCCATACATTTTTGGTTTTAGTAAGCCTGGAACGCAGCGTAAGGGTCAACCGGTCGTCATCAAATAAAACATAGCATAAAATCAAAATCTACCTATCCTTTTTGATAAAGATTTGGAAGATTTCATATTCAATGTTGTTCTTGTATAATGCTGCCATTAAAAACCTTCAAACGATCGTATACAATTCCATTTGACCACCCTGGCGTTGGGCTTACCAGTTGAAGATTCATATACAGGACTAAAGTAGATGAAGTAATGTCAATGTCAAAACGAGAAAGCTATCACACGCAAGCATGCACACACACGCAGACACGCTATTCAGCAAAAATCCTGGTATACAATCAATAAGCAATTACAGACAAATTGTAATTATAAATCAACAAAATTAAATATAAATCAGTAGCCTATAAAGATAATAAAACTTTATTATGTTTTGGGGGATTTATGATTACAACTTCTCTTTGATTGCTTTAGGATTGCATTGGAGGATTGCAATATTTACTTGAAGACCTATTGTATAATGTATCCCAAAGCCCAGAAACTGTTTGTGGAAGTTATCATATTAAAGTTTACAGTTGATGTTAATGGTACATTGTCTTATATTATCTCATGGATTGAACATTGCAGTGAATTACAGGGCATTTGTTTAAAACAAAATATAGTTCATTATAATTAAAATATTTGCTAGAATCAATTACGTCAATTATCATAATAATTTAACAGACAGTACATAAAATATTATGTTAGAGAACAGTTAGCTGCAAGGGAAAGGTAACTTGAAAGATGACTGAGCAAGGATGTAAGCAAGAATTATCATTTAACTGCCTTGAATAACTGATCCTAAACTGTTTAGCTTTAAAGAGAGAGAAAGAGATCATGTGAATGTCTATTGTGTGCCCTACCACCAAAGGTATTGATCTGTGAGAAAATGTTTTTCCCATGGGGACAACAGTTCAGCGAGTGAGCTCTCTCACCCCCGCTATCTCCCCCCTTCCCCCTCTACCTTTCACTCTTCCTCCACCCACTCATTTTCCCACTTTTGATCATGTCTGCCATGTAAAACAATCAACAGATAATAGAAACTCTGAAGGCTTTACTTAATATAAACAAGGATACATTAACATCTTACATTAACATCACCGAAATCAAAGCTAATAGACTAAATATACAATGATCACAAATGTAGCATGCTTATTTACACCGTTTTATAACTGGATCGGTTTTCACATTGTTAAATAACTAACTGTCCAGGCATAGCAGCAGTTGACCAAGTAAGGACACCTGGTCAGTATTCTGACAAGTGTCATCTAGTACTGCAGCATGGTTAGGTCTAGCCTGCGGCATTGGTTTACAGGTTCCTGATATTGGCCTTAGATAATTAATTACACACAAGACACAAGGAAAGGAGTCTGAACAGATGCACATGTCAGGTTTTAGTCAAGATTTTAATTGATGTCTTAGTTTAGTATAGTGAACAGGTTAATAGTATGGTATCCATTTAGTCATTGTTGCTTAAATATTCTCCCTAGCCCCCCTAATGATTTTATATTTGATGACTGACAGATTAAACAGTGTGCCATGTATGTGTATTCTTTACCCCTGCTCTCACAGTAAAGTTTTGGTTGGCACTTTCTAAATCCACCCAAAATTATGCATAAACAAGGTCAAATTCCAACCCACGCCAAGCAATGTGGTCATTTCATGATGACAGGAGAGGTCGAAAAAATGACAGGCAGGTGAATTAGTTGGAGGGTAAAATAGGGGAACAAAGCATTTGTTTTAAAAATAGTACACCCAATAACTCATGCGTCATCAAGCTTGGCAGCTGCTGCTCACAGAACTCATAGAATCATATTGTCACTGAGCCTTTACCCAAACTGAACTACTGAGCCTTTACCCAACCTGAGCTATACATTTTCTGTGGGCGGATTCTTCCAAGAATGAGGATTTCCCTGAAGAATAGTTTTTGCTGATCAACACAAACACACATTACTTCTTGGTGGTGTGCTCTTTCATGTTGGATCAATGATTGCCCGTCGATTGAAAAGCAAAGATTATGGTTTCCACAGAACAAAGAGTCCCTGTTAATACCTGGCCAGCCCTGTGCACTTCAGTGCTCACAGGGTGTATCTCCCACGACTCAGTCCTTCTCTTCGGCCATGGTTTTGGTCTCAGAAGGGGGGGATAAGTGTCTTTAAAGAGAGACAGCATCTTGTACTATATGTGTGATGGGGCAAGACAAATGAGAAGAACCTTTTTACATCCGATCTATCGTAGCTGGGAAAAATCTACAGACCTGTCACAGTCGATCAATAACACAATGTCTTAGAATTGAGCAGGTCATCCTCATCTTGAGTCTTAGTTTACAAATCACATTTTTAGCACTGTTTTAGTGTAGATGAGGGGGCAATACCGGTAGTTCATTGTCAAGTCACCCAATTAAATAAAAAAGTAGAATCTATGGAAGCTCTCCAGTTCACATCTGAACATACAGCTCGAAATAATAGTCTAAGTTTTTAACCAATATCAAAATGTAAAACAGCACGGAACAGGCAGCAAAGTATGATGCAAAGTGTTTATTCGAATCCAACACAAAGGATTGATTCCAACAAACGTGAGTAGACCCCAGAGTCTGACTGAAACTTTTCTCCGGACATTTGCTTATATATTTTTCCTCCATTATTTTATACTATTTTATCATTGGTACATTGCATGTAGTCACAGATTCATGTATGCATTTCACACTTGGTTGGTCCATTGTCACAGACTTTGCATAGCCTGGACTCTCCCTAACTTTCCCCCATCCAGTGCCCACGTGGGGCCTTTCAGCCCAGCTGCATAGGTTATACAGAGTTTAAGGACATAAATCTGTCCCCTGATGTCTGGCGCTTGTAGTTCTCAATATCTGGGCCTTGTAGTCTTTCATGGGAGAGGCCTACACACACACTTCTCTCTGTTGCTCTCAAACTCTATCTATCTGGACTTCCACATTTTGGCCTTTATGTCTTCTACGTTTTAGTGGTAATACTAATCAGTCAACAGCTTTGCATCTGGTTTTCAGTAATATAGCATATAACAGTAATAAAGGTGATTAAGAGGTTCATTCTCAATCATATAATCCATAATCATTTCAACTTCATAATTACAGCAGCATGTTTTTTTTCCACTACACTCTCCAGTTCACATCTGAACATACAGCTCAAGATGTGTAATGACTGGGTATTTCTAGGAAGAGCAAGATAAATTCATCCAAATTGTCAAGTGAAGCAGTAAGGAAAAAACAACTGGACTTTAGTCTTCAGTGTTCCCTGTGGCAAGTGGCATTTACAGAAGAAAAGTAAAACTGAATTTTGCTGGTGGCAAATGCTTTTAGCTTTTCAACTTCCTTTCTTACAGCACAATGTTTTACAAATCCTTCAACCCCATAATTATACATTTCATACTGTTGCCTTCACAAATCAAGCCCAAGGAAGAAAAAAAAAATCTGGACTGTGGACTGTGCTCTAATTAAAACCACGTTTAATGTCATAGAAGTATGTTGAGTTGTGACAGTTCTCTCATCTGTAAACACTGCTCAAGACACTCATGTTGTAACCACAGCTTTTGGGGAAAACAGTTTGAAAATCGAATTACTAGTGATAAAATGCGTTAACTTCAAATTATATTGTTTGCCAATTAGACAATTGGGTGTCTATTACTGGTACTAACTAAAACCACTTGAGAATATTCTGCTCATTATTATTTACGAACAAATGCTGCTCAAATAAACTTTCAAACTCCATGACAAAGAAACTTTTTTCAGACACAGATATTTATTTAATTGGGAGGTTTTTATGATGTAGTATTTATTTTCAATTGTTTTTGTCACTACTGACTATATCATCATGTTGGGCTGTTAGTTGCCTGGTTTGCAGAATAAAGGAAGAATGGATCTACTTGTGGGACTATAACTGCTACAAATTATCCTCAGGTCTAAAAATAAGATGCATAAGTACTGCAAGAACATTCACAGACAGACAGAAGACATCTGCAGTAGGCCTACATTGGATTTTCGAATAGAAAACCTATTCTCGGATGGATAAAGAATCGGATTATATCTATTGCAATCATTTGGATGTAATATTCTGAAAGTAAAATTATAATAACTGTCACTTGAAGACGATGTCCAATCACGTGTGTTTTAAAAGGCCCATTTTCACCGGTTGTCATGGTTATGAAACCCAAAGAGAGCCACAAAATTATATCCACAGGAACATTTATGTAACGTGCAACAGGGAGAGACGCAAGCCCAGAACCCTGATTGTATGGCTAAGTATACAATCATAAATACATATCTCTTTAGAGGACGATTTTTCCTGCTTCTTTGTCCCTACTTTCTCCCTCTTCCAGTGTTAACCCACCTCCTCTTGCAAGGACCAACACTAGTGGTCTGTTGTCATGGTTCCTGTCTTAAAATAAAAGTCACCCCCTCATTATTCTGCCTCGTTAGCCCTCTTTGTTGAGAATTAGATCCTGTGATGATAGCACTTCCTGTGTTTTTTTTTGTGTTAAGACACCAGGGACTACATTTCTCCCAGAAATATTATAAATGACAAAGGGTTCTTTGAGATTTGGAGTTTAATGTGTTTTTGATAGACCACTACTAAGTGTTAAGTGCATGAGCAGCAGCGCAAATTTCTGTAAGAAAACGGAAAGAGAATGAAAGCAATGTTGGCTTGTAACCATCATGTCTTGTGTTAATTTGCCTGCTTATTCTGCAAGAAACAGACGTTACATTTACATTTGAATTATTTTAATGTGTAAAAAGTCAAAAACAAATTTGTGTGATGGCACCAGTGGTGTTGTTGAGTTAAAGTGTTCGATTAGGAATTATTTAATCCAAAAGACAGGGATTGTATGCTACCATTTAAAGGTGAAAGCCCATTTAAAGGGCTAATTGGGGACTAAATCATGCTATGGATCAGCGACAGTTAGCTCTCCAAAAAGCAAGTGGGTTTTCTGGGCACTGTTTGAGGACCATCTGACCTCCTCTATTCTGTCATTTATTAATGCAGCGTCTGTCAAATGATGAGTAACAGGGACAAGCTGGTGTGTCTGCTCAGACTGCATATCTCGTGCTCTCATTCAGGGTCTTTCTTTCTGAACATATATTTGTAAACTATTTCTTTTAGTTTGAGTAAAACAAGACTAGTGGAGTTTAAATATGATGAAAATGAGAATGATATAAAATAGGCTGGGTAATTCCTATTGATATTTGATCATTCCAAAGTCGCTTTCATGGCCTAAAGCGTAATACTCCTAGTATTTCCATGAGAGATGTGACATAAGTATTCCTTTACCCTGAACATTGTCTTATGGCTAGATAAGACTTAATTAGCCAGTGTAACTCATCCCATAGCCTAGTATGTGATGGACTGCAAGGTTGTAACAAAACAGGTTGATACTTGCATATCTTGTTTTGTTCTTCTTTAAAAAAAGATCTGAACATTAATATGAAATCTTCAGAGAGAACAGGATAAAAATCTAAATGATACAGAGGTGCAAAGATGAACTTCATGGCTGGACAAGTTTCCAACATGCATATACTGTAGCACGGATTAAGATGTAGCCCACACCAGCCTGCAGCTTTGACGACTCTTCTTATTAACTGGGCCAGTCAACCACCATACAAACATGGTGACAGACAGCATCCTGTCACTTTTCTGTACTCACTGGGGAGCCTCCATCAAATCTATTTTTTGTCTCAAAAGATAACTCACTTAGGATGGATTACCCCCACTGGGACTATCTTTAAAACATGTTTGGCATATATTTAATGATTGTAGCCAAGTATCAGATCCCATGTATCTTTACCACCATGATACAGTATAGTTTCTGTTATGCACAAGTCTGGAGAGTGGGCATGTCAACCTCTGGTGGGCTCCTTTTCGGTTTGTAGGACAAGATGAAAGCAAGACCTCAATAGGGAAAATTCATGAGACACAAATCAATGAGACTTCAAACACTGGTCAATAGGGATTACGTTCAATATAAGGGACACCTATTGAACATTTAGATGTTTCTGTACTGAGAATGAATTACACAGCCCAGCACTCTCTTCGACTTTGAAACAGACAGAGCCTCAAACACAATAACTCTAAATGTTCAATGTGGTAGAAATGCCTGCAATGCAGTGAATTACAGATGCCTCCAGGTAGTATTCTATGCACATGCACATTGATGTCAAAAAGCAGAACTAAAGTTTGTTTCACAAAAAAACACCACAGCAATGCACACCTTGCAATTAGTAACAGGTACTCTGCTGTCTGGTTGTATTGACAGATAGCACGGGGGTGCACCAGCAGGCCAGACAACCATTGTAAAGTGACCTTTAGTGTTCAAGTCTCAGACCTGAAAGCACTCAAATTGGCAGTTACCGTCCGCCTCCATGGTGCCCACCTACTCACAGCTGGTATGCGAGTCCCTCCTGGGCTCCATTGAAAGAATGTTTTTCAGATATTTAAGTTTTGTTTTGTTCAGCGTCTTCTTGGAAAAATCTGAAGGATCAATATTGCATGCATTCCCAAAAGAAGGGACAGCAGGGGGTAAGGTTGCTGGCTACACTTTGTATGGTCTTAATACAGCTGTAGATAAAACACTTTAAACTCAGAAGTTTTGAACCTATTTAAATTGAACTCTCAACTCAGTATCATCCCGATTGATACCTTGGATCCAATTAAGTAAACCACATTACCATTACAATTTGTATCGTAGTTAATGTGTGTGTGTGTGTGTGTGTGTACTTATATCAGAATAACATACAACAGAAACACACCATAATCAAGAGTCTTTACAACTGGTCCATGTTTTCTTTTTACTTCTCAGTGATCATGTCTATAGGAAGCTCTCACCATTACATTTTTTCATTCTACTGATCAACATTTGGTGTTACTATTTATCTAACATTCTAAAGTATCAGGTCATTTCTCAATATTTTGGACTTCCTGGCAACCTTTTAAATCTCAAACGTTCCCCAAAGGCACATCTTGCTCATATCATCTTTAAACATTCTGGCTTCCCTTCAAGGAAAGGTTTTTTATATTTTTATTCTTTCACAGACAATATTTAATCGTGTGAGAAAGAACATAATTTAGCCATCTGTGAAACTCGGAGGTCAAGCTACCAGTGGACATCTGTGAATACAGACATTTCCAGCCATTTGAGTGTCATAAAGAATGAAGAGGACAGATCTAAATTATTCACACGTTCACTACCTTTTCATGAATCCATGAGGACTCATACGGAGCTTCACCTTTGCAGGGTTATTTATATCTCTTCATGTGGAGGTACACCGTGGTAGGAAGTTAAAAGTTCATGGAGCTCATTTGGACTCACCTTCAAGCAAAGTATGACACCATGGTGTAACGTGTCTGACACATTTAGCATCAAACTCAGACTGACACAAGGGTAACACACAATAACAGTACATGTTGTATTTAACTTCACACATACAATTTACAGTTACATACACATATGAATGCAAGCAAGTGTATTTTACACAACAATATATTGTAATCACAGTCAGGGGAAGTTATATAACATTTCAATTGGTCCTCATGGTGTGAAACAGCTCTCTTCATGGGGGTAGGATAACATTCTCTCTGGAGACAAACAGATAACACCATGGATTAACTTCAGAGAGAGGAGGAGAAAGAACTGGCAGGACTCAATTTTCCCCAAGCCCTGCCATGAGCTCGATGAAGGACACATGGTTGCCCCCACTCACATTCCATGTCATGGAGCCCAGATAAATTTAAAAAAATCAAATCTATATGCATGTGAGACATTTTCTGCCCAAGTGACAGTTTGTCCTTCAAGCCTTTAAGAACAGGATTAGTAATGGTGATAACCACAACCTTAATTAACTGACTTTTTATTCAGATCATTTCTATGCCATTGGATGTATGGCAAATATGTACACTTTCCCTACATACAGTATCAAAGATTGAAAGTGGGTAGCAAACCTCACTAGCCTGTCACTGGAAGTTTAAGATAAGACATGCTTAAAATACTTTGTGTCTTGACAGGATAGTCACTACCATCACATTACCATGTCTATCAAAGAGGAGAGTGAAGAAAGAAAATTTGAGATAACTCCCTCAGCTTGGAAACCTCAGCAGTATGTACCTGGCAGTGAGTCATAGAGGCTGAGATGAGCTGAGATTCAGGACATCAAAGATACTGGGGATATCATCTGTATAAACCAGCCCAGAGCTGACCAACACTTTTTGTGGAAAGCACCTGTAGGTGTCTACGCCAGTCCTAATCCAGTGCACCTGATTCTAATATTTAGCTGGCTCATAAAAATCTGAGTTGGTTGGAACTGTAGGACAGAAAGACAAAAGGTGTACCTTACCGGATGCCAGGGTACTTTACCCTGCATTGACAGGTTAGCAAAGCAATAATAACAGGCATGAACTGTCCTCAAGTGAATTAAACAAATCGTATTTTAACTTATACAGTTCAATACAGACATATACAGTTGATGATACTGGAGTGGTTAACAAATGTTCATCCCTTTCCTCCTCCAGCATCAATTCACGAGACCAACCCATGTGGTGTGGCACACAAAGCTCTTTGTCGCCTCACTGGGGGAGGCCTACGCTTCAATGCCAGCAAGGGCCTCATTTCTAAAACAGCAGGCCTGTAAAGTGTATGTGAGCCCAAAATATTCAAGCACACGCACATCTGCAGGCAATGATTTCTTTAGAAATCAGTCCACCTGTAAATGTGAGCATGTGGATCAACCTTCCCTCTCCACGCCCACATTCCACCATAAATTGGCAAAGCACCCATGAAAGCATAATGAGCCTGCTGATCAATGGTTCTTTAAGGTGAATCATGCTAACAACTGAGAAGGAGAACAAATATTCTGACACAAAATGTTACATTTTCTTGAAAATGTTTTCAGAGGCCTTCATACACTGTCCTCCCCCACAGGTCTACCCTCCCAGCTGTGCCTCGTGAGATCCAAATGTCCTTGAAACCATTAGAATGTTTGTCCCAAGAATGACAATGATAGTTGACTTGTGACTCATGACATTAATTATGCAACTAAAGAAAAATGTATCAGTGTGTTGGTACAAAATAGACCTATGCTGCTTTCAGTAGCGTGAAATTAACATCTGATTTTATTGCTGTTAAAGTTAATCATAATTTTTTTGTTCCCAACTATAGGCTGTAAAAGGTCTCTTGAAATCAATTAGAGAAGAATAGCTTAGTCGGCTAATTTCTTTATTTGACCATCTGCTCATGAACATGATCTTAACAGCATTGTCTACACTGGGTGGCAGTATTTAGTAAATGTTTGGGTGCATTCCAATAGCATGCTGTATGTAGAAATACTGTAAAAATCAAGGGGTTGCAAAGCTGGCCTTTAACATTTTCACTTAGGTCTTTTCAGGGCTAGTTTTTTTTTATTTAGGTCCAGTTCAGGGGTAGAGCCACGTTGTAAACATTAAGGGTTTAGCCCAAACCTAGGACCTACTAGTCTAGGTTTGATAGGGACTTCCACAGTTAATGCGAGTTGTTCCTGTTCATCTTTTCATCATTGTTGTTTTTTATGCATATGGCTAAGGGTTAGGTCATTGAATGTCTAGGACAGTGTCCGGGACTGTTAATGTGAGATTTCACATGATCCTAAATTAATTAAATTGTTTATTTATTGTTCGTTCAACAAATAAGTACTGTCTGATTTGAGATCTATTGTTATCCTACATTACTAGTGCTCGTGTCGTGCGGTTTCACGGGATTAATAGATTTGCCATGACACTAAACCTAGGCCTAACTAGGCCCATATTGTTTCAAGCTCGCCACAGTTGGCTACTATTGTTTTTTGTCTTGTACACAGGGCTATATCTTTTGAATCAGCCATTTTTTTCGACAGTTCTTGAATCTATTTTAGGTGTAGGCAAGGGCTAGATTACTTGTGTTTAATTTATTCCGAGTAAAATCGATTATTTGACTATGGCGCCACCTGGTGGCCCGTTTCTGTAATATTGAAGATTTTTCATACATATGGACTCATTCTACATTTTCTAACATGGATTTTTAGAGCTACCTCACGCGTTTCATCACTTTAAATCATCCACTTTCACAAAATGCAAAATTCACAAAATGATTATTAGATCACGCAAACTGCTTTTACTATAGAAACTGTTCTTTCATGCAACGAAAGTGTTTCAAAACATGTTTCTTGTCAGAGCTCGTGTTCGATTTAGTGTTTTCCCATTCAGAAAAGGCTACCCCAGTCGTAAGAAAAAAAAACTTGAATGAAGAGTGCCGGGGGGAAAAATGTTCCCCGGCAGTTTCCCAGGGAGACGCACTAGTAAACAATTCTGCGTAGCAAAATAGCTCACAGCAGAGGCACATTTTGCTATCTGTCGACAGGGCTAGATAGATTTCTGTTTTAGAAACTAATTATTAAACTATTCTAAACTATTCAACTATTCTCATTGTTTCAGAAGCTTTGCTAAGTAAAATGGATATGAAAAAACGTGCAACATCGGCAGGCTACCGTTTACCGGATCCCAGAAATGTGACACAGTCGTTGGTGTCTATGGTTCCAGGTAAAATACACAACACAGGTGCCCGCAAGGATTCGAGTCCCGACACCCGTGACCCAGTCAAGCAGGATCAAGTGTGGCGGGAATTCGTGCACGCCGAAATGAAAGGAGCGAAGGAGTGGTAAGCATATGATTGTGTTGTTAGAACTAGAATTGCACGCGTCAGTCAGGTATATAGCCTATATATGATTAACAGTGACCTGCTGTTTAATAGCACACAAATCTTGACACTTTATAGCGCTGTTGACCCATTCTGTTTTGTGCTTCAATTCTAGGCAGAAGAATTGGAGTTTTCTCAAAAACTATGACCAGTTGGTAAGTGTGTTTAAGTTCAGCAATTTTATAGTCTTGCCGTCAGATAAACCGAGAAGCTTATCTAATTGATGATGACAATGCAGACCCAACAATTTCCTAGCTTCGTATCTTTAGGTCAGTGCTGTGACTCCTTACAGCGTTGCCACATGGGAAATGTTAGGCCGTATGTTATATGTACACCAGTGGCTCACAGGAGTAGGCTGAGGACTTGCGGCGGCCTGGGTTCGAATCCGGCCAGGGCATTTCTCTCTCTCTCTGTCTCTCTCTTTCTCTCACACATTAACTGTTCTACACACACTGTCTCATAAAATAATAAAGGCAGAATTGCCACCCCCAAAAATACAAATAAATAAAGCAATGGGCCTATTCGAAATCCATGGTGATGAGTCTCTTCTCTGTGTTCAGGCATTTAATATAATAACTAAATTGCATTCACATCCTATTTGCAATGTTTTATCATAATCCCTTTTTTCTGTAGGGTGAACTCCAATCAGAGACCCCATTACCAAGGCACGTGTCACTTTACTCTGACCACCTCCCCAACACCGCTAACCAAATGTTGGGAAGTCGCCTCTACACCCATCTGGGTATGGAGCTGGTGAGGATGGATAAGTTGCTACTTCTGAGCAGAAGCCATCACAAGTGCAAGCAAAGCCTGGATCTGCTGTCTTGTTAAGGGCAGCCGTAGTCCATGGTCCATCTGACACATCCTTCCATCCCAGTTCTTATTCACTTCATAGCCTTGTTGTCATTGTTGCCAAGTTAAGCCTCATATTTTTAGAGATAATTTATTACGGTTCATATTTTGCGTTTTTATGTGTGGTAGTTTTCCTTGGAAGCTGCTACAATCCCCTCTGCCTGATAAAATAATACATTTTGCATAATTTGGTTTGACAAACTTAGTGCCATAATACTGTTATGTTAGCCCAGAGGTGATCCCAAATGCCATGCGTTTCATTAAAGGAGACCAAATTACAAACAATTTTACATTTGTGTTTAATTTAAGAGGACGGTAACAAACTGTTGTCATGCAGGCTAAACAATTCATTGTTTAACATTACCCTGGCCCACTACAACCTAAATCAGTAGATTATTGTATCTTGAGTTGAAGGCAGAGATCTAACACGTGCGTCAGAAGTCCACATTGTAATCTAGAATAATGATAGTGAAATGGGTTAAAATGTGCCACGCAGTTATATAAATGACATGGTTGAGGCCATAGAACAGGCTCTGTTTGAGGCTATATATATATATCTGTGGTTGAGCAACCCAACCTGGGTTAAGGCAGTCTAGCATCTACGGATGGCATATAGGTTCAAAAACCAATTGCGCTGATGTGTGCGGAAGTGAGGTTTTAAATGTCTGGAACATTGTCTGGAACTTGGTGAGCAGAGATTCACGGCCAGAGCCAGATGCTGAGCGCAGACTCAACCAGTAAATCCACAGAAGGCAAAAACGAAATATAATAATCGTAACAAAATGGAATCAAATATACTGCTTGATATTGCTAACTTCAGCACGTTGTTTGTGTGCATGGTGCTAAAGTTTCCGCAAATATTTGTTTTGATACGAGCGAAATCGACGAAAGGAATCAGTTTAAACAGTCTTATTCTGGAATTAACGGGGTAGGTTTCCAAGTTTTGACTTTTGATTTAAAATGGCCAGTCTTGTGATTAGAACTAGGCCTACTAGTCATGCTTTACAATTCTATAAACGCAAAGTGGCCAATTGTCATCAAGTTTCCCTTCATTATGCAGTTTACTTGTGGGTTACAAACACTTCCTCAACCTGATGTTGTCAGTGTTGATAGACGGTACAGAACGCATCGGCATCCACGATGCAATGTCAACGCCAACGATATTGTAGTTGTCTGACACTTATAAGTATACTTTGGGATATTGTAGCATGCTATTTAGTCAGTAATTTATATGATATAGATTGTAGTTCTCAAACTGTGCTACTGTGGGATAATATTGCATTCTATGATGTTTGCGAAGGTACCCAAATATCTTGTTACAAATTATGCGTGTCTGCTTATCTACAAAATTAGAAATTAATTTCTACAGTGAAAATAAATTTGCTTCTAAAAACACCACATTCGCCCACAGCTAACTAGATTAACTAGATGCTGTAATTGGGGCAGCATGTCAGGTAAGGTTTGTGGTAAAGCAGGAAAGGCCTGAATCAAAGCAAGTCTTTTGGAGTTACTGCAAAACTGCGTATGAAATTCTAGAAGTCGTATGTTGACCTGGCCTCAAATTATTCCCATTTGCTACTGGTGCTGATGTGGAAAGGGTCATTCACTCACACACATTGAAACGCTTGTTGATTTATTACTTATTAATGTGTTCAATTCATATAGGCCTATTCCGGTGTGATAGAGCGACTTGATCTCAGGCTGACATTCTCTTTCACTCAATAAAGGAAGTGAAAACAAAACATCAGTGCAGTAGCATGGGTACATCAGTGTGGCAGTGTGAGAGCCACACATTTGAGTACTCTATTTGCTAATCAGACCATACAGCAGTATCATGTTGCTTTGCTTAAACTCACCATTCGGTGCAGTCGGAGATAGTCCTACTAGGTCTGTTGATACAGGTTGGTTGGTCGATCAGTCACTTATTTTTTGCAATCTTTCTATCTTTCAGATTTATAGTGTTTATGTCTTACCAGATGTATTATGACTACCCACCACCAACCTACCTGGAGTACCCAATTCTCATTGCTCAAGGTGAGGAGATGTCATTCCAGACCAAACACGTTTTCACATGTTTTAAAAGCGGGTGTACTGGGGGAAACCCTTATTCATAACACGGTTTTGTGACCTTTTATGTCGTATGGTTTGCTTGTGTGTGTATATATAGAGCCAGGTGTTGTTTGTCAATCATGCACAGCGGTCTTGTCTCCTCAGATGTCATCCTCCTGCTGTTGATCCTACACTACAACGACAGCCTGAAACAGAGTGCGCTCTACGCAGCTGTGTATCCTTCTGGGGGACAGCCATCCAGACACTCAAACACCACTTGTGGATTGCAAAAACTAAAATAGTGAAGTACAGCCACATTTTGATCAAGAAGAAAAATACCTTAACATGAGGTGATCAGGTTTGTGGGGGGCTGGCACCTACTTACTCTGCAAAAGTGGATTATTGACCTGGCTATGGTAAGCATTCCGATATCAGTGTATTTGTCCCTACAGGCAGACAGTTATGCTTTTTGATATCCCTGTAAATGTCAGCTGGCCCTTATGATTAAGGGACGTCATGGGAGACATCGGGAAAAGCGTGTAAACGTTTATCCTGTGCACATTTCTGTAGGATAGGTAACTAGGGTTGATGTTTGACACAACATAATTTGTAACACAGCCTTCTATCCCTGTTCTCTTCAGAGCCTATGCACATTTATCAGTGCTGGCAGCAAGTTTGCCCAGCTGCAGTGCCTGTGGCAGTCCAAAGACTCGGGGCAAGTGAGCGCCCTCTCCTGGGCAATGGCTACCTACACATGTGCGGGTAAGAAACTCCTCCTTGAAATGACTGGACAACATGAACAGATTCATGAACCAAACAAAAGCAACAGTTCAATTCATAGTACCTTGCTAATTCAGTAGAAATACTGTGCAAGAATCCATTACTGGGAACTGAAGATGCATGACCAGGTCTGTTATTGTGACTAACGTGATTCTTTAACTTTTTTAGCGAGGATTTTCACCACAACTGTAACAACTGGAGACATGCAGGGTAAGTCAGCCAATAAGGCTTGTCATTGTTATCGTAACTGCATTGACATGCAATGTTATGGCTGCACTGTTTTAAAGTAACTGAGATGTTGTTGCACTGTAGTATTCTTTTTTTCATCACCGTTGCCTGGTAGCTGAGATTTGGTAACTTAGGGATGTGGCTAGCTAATAAAAGTAGCTTGATCATCATTGTTAGAACTATGCACTTTAGATTCTTGGTCTTCAGCTGTACATTCCATATGCATGCCACTTTGAATAACAAGAAACATTCTTCAATGATGTCCTCCCTGCTTTGCCACTGTTTTCTGGTCATAGTTATGGTGAGATTCGTTGTGATGACGTTGCTGAACACCTGGGTTCTGGCTACGGTGTTGTACTACAGGAAGAGCGCCAAGAAGCAGGACTGAGTTCCCACCATGATTGACAACAGCAAGGCTGGGTGGGCAGTCACCAGGACTGCCTGGAAACAATTTGAAGAGACACTTTTTCTTTCATCAGTTCAGACAGAGTCACTATTGACATCCTCAAACCAGGTTTTGACATTTTTACCTTAATGTGAACCTCACGCTTCTAACCACATTCCACTAACTGTCCTGCAATATTCTGATGGTATATACTGTCATTGTGGTGTTGGATACCCTACAATAGGTCAATATGCTAATGTCTGTTTAGTTGAACTTTAACTAGATAGATTGTTGGACCCCAGGAAGAATAGCTTTCAGCTTATGCTGAAGCTAATGGGGATCCAAATCTCTCCTCAGCTGTTACTCAGGACAAAATACTGTACTGCCAACAAATACTGTAAATGAACAATTATAGGTTTGAGTAAATAAACCAAAATATCTTTGCATAAAGGTTTTCATGTGGTATGAGAGAATGTCAACAGTGAACATCTTCGTTGGTATTGTATACGGCATCTCACTGAAAATAACTTTTGTTGAGTAACTGTACCTCAACTTCCAACCCGCATAAGACTTAAAGCAGCTTGTAAACTTTGACCTCTGCTTTGATACCTGAAGAACAGCATACACAGCAGAACAATCCAAACCGCAAGGCACATCCATGTCTTTATTGTTGAACTGGTTATCATAGAGCTGTATTAGAGCAATATCAAACATGCAATCTGGATGCAGCGCCTTTTAAATACAAAGTGGACAAGGCAGTATAAATAATACAATGTGCACTGTATGTCGTCATGTAAAATATATACCATGTATATTTATTTATATATGTATAAAACGTGCTTTTCAGAAGCTTCTTGGTTAAAGGAGAGCACTTAAAGCACACACCTATTACTCTCCATCTGTAAGATACACACCACGTGCCAAAAGAGGATATTTTTTCTTTTTTTACAAAAACATAACATAACAGACATTCAAAACGACTTCAATTGCATGTTACTGTTCAATACTTCAGCTTGTGGGATACATTTGCGGAACTTGTCTTTTGTTTTAACAACAAAATAAGTATCTTTAAATTCCCCTCTTGTTCCCAGAAATGATCAAATTAAATGCAGAATTTGTTTATACCACAAGTGGATTTACCAAAGGCATGAAGGCAACAGCACTTAGTGAACTTCAGGGGCAGAGGATAACATGCATTGCTTTAATGTTGGCCGTGATGGTTAGCCCTGCCCCTGATCAAGTAGACCGGAACAAAAAACTGTATAATGTTGTGGTCATACATTGCTTATGTGTCGTCTAGTTCACCCAGATGTACATTCAAACAAAAAGGAATCAAGCTAACATGTAATGCCTAACCTTTGCATCCTTTGCATTCAATTGGTTGCAGTAAACATTTCCCTCAAATAACGGTCATGGTGTTTAGTTAGTAGAAGGTATGGTAAGACACGTACAAAAGTGAGTGCCTTTGCCAACTTCATCAATGTGATATCCAACCATGCGTTAACAGTACTTATTTCGTGGCTGTAGTGTTCTGCATCCATTATCTATTGTAGATATGTTGGCTATGAGCAATCATCTATTGTACTGTATAAAAGTCTGTGTGTGGGTTCAGGTTGGTAGAGAGGTGGGTAACTTATCTGATCTCCTCAATCCTGACAGTCTAATCCATCAGCAAGTGTTGTGTCAAGATAAATGCTTCTGTCCCATGCAAGTCGCCTATTCCTTTGCAGTTGTGAGGGTGATGTTCTGAAGGAAGCGAAACGTACTTGGACTGAATCCATTCACACTGCTAACAGGAGTGAGTTTGTTGGCACACCAATCTCCAGAGTCCAGTGGATCAACTGACAGGGAATGACAACAGTTTCAAGACGGCAACCAAGTGAAAACTCATGTAAGTGAAAAATGTATGGAGACGCTGGATATAAAGTCCTCAGGAAAAGTGAAGTAGGTTTATATTTGTGCATCCGTGTCAGGTCATATGCAAGAGCGTATTGTTTTGTTAGAAGGAGAAACACCCACCACCTTGAAGCTGCACCATACTCCCAAGTAAGTTTAACTGGAGAGAGAAAGAAAGAGATAGGGGCAGTTAGTTTTTGGTCTGAATCATCAATTAAAATACTGGTTACAAGTGTCACACTGATGTCATAACATCAAGACAGACATCTGATCTCAATTGCAAGTCACCTTGCAAAGAACATGCACAGAACAACAGTCACATGCAGTTTACGCAAACTCTCGCGTGAACACACCATCTTTCCCACAAACTACAAAACACGCTTCCTGGGCGAATGTTTTATTGCAAAACTTCACACTTGTCACAAAACAAAACACAGTCACTTTTACACAAAAATAAAAACAGTCATGCACACTGGAAACACTGGCACACGACTGGCACACGACTGTTAGGATTTGTGTCGATGTATGCTGCTGGAGTCTTCCCGTGTCATCTTGAGGCCCTCTGGTTTGGGGGGGCTGAGGTTAGAGGGATACACGTCACAGACGAGCCTGCCATCATAACACTCTACAGTAAACGTACTGCCAAGTATGCGGAATTGAAAATCAATTAAAGTAGTTTGTTTGCATAACTATCTCATATACAATTGATATTACACTAGGCTTTTGAAGCACAGACTAATGTCTGGAGGTGTATTAAAGTACAAGTCAGCAAAACACAGACACTAAACTTCTAGAAGGAACCGTTTCTGGATCGATAATCCAAAAATGTTTGAAGATTGAAAGACACCAAGAGCGAGCAGTCAAGTTCCACAGCAACCAAACATGCGCCACACTTTAAACTCATAATCTAAGATTCCGAAACATGATACCATACCCTATCTTTTCATCAGAAATTAAAAGAAAAATCCCCATCAATATCGTCATCGACATCATCCAATGCCCAGTGCCAGTCCTGAAGACCAAAGTCGATAATTCTGAAAGGGTTAAGCGATGGTGTTTGCAGATTCCTTATTGAGTGATCCATTTTCCCCTCCATCTACTTTGTCAAGTACTTCATTATCAGTCACAAGTCACAAATTACAAGTGCCCACAAACCTGGGGGAAACTGCTCATTCAAACTCTAATTACCCTTGGTTAAGTTTCAACAATTTCTTTTTACATAACCCTTCACTTGAGAACCAACTGTCAACACCAACCATTCCTCTCAATCCTGTATTTTGACAATATGTGCCCCCTCTCACCTGCTCTTGCTGGGGGGTAGTTGGCGGCTGGGTCTCCTCATGGACTGGCTGGGCTGGACCTTCATGGAGGCACGGGGAGAGGAGCGGGCAAAGTGCTCGGGAGCAGGAGGCTTCTTGGGGATCCTCTTTACCAACCGGCCCACCCATTTCTGCTGTTCCTCCTGGGAGATGGCTAGGAGCAGCAGGTTTTTGGCTGTCGACACGTCATAATTCACTGGAGACGGGGAGGACAAGAGGAAGGGAGGATCGGATGGTTACTCAGGATACTTACTAACAGAACTGCTTTGAGATATGGCAGCCATATTCTCCACCATAGGGTGACTATAAAACGCCCTATAGACAGGTGTAAACAAACAATACAGGATAATGCGTACACAGAACGGAGCACATCTGCATACAGAAACAACAGCTCTTTCCCAATAAGTCATTTCCCAAAGTAATAGTGTAGGGCTAGCTAGATTCTACTTTACAACTATTGCCAAGTGAGAAGTAATAAACACCACAATTGTGTACTATAAAAACAACAGATACAGTGGTCTCAATTAGTAGGTATCTAATGCCAACTGAAAGCCCCCCCCCCTCTTTCCCTACCTCTGCAGGGTGCGATGACCTCCTCTTTCTTGTCCATGTGGTCCTTGTGGCACTTGATGTGGCAGCGTCGGCACTCCAGGGCGGGCGGTGGCTTGAACATGTTCCACAGAGGCTTGGTGCAGGCCTCGCAGTTGGTGGGGAAATGGTAGAGTGTGGGAATGAACTCGTGGCCCTTGTGGCAGATGTAGCTGGACTTCTCTCCAATGGGAAGAGGCTCAACTGGAAACTCTGGCTCCTTCTTGCTTTCTCCCTCGTTGGCATACAGGATCTGTACAGGGATGGTGGGACGAGTCACAGCTGTCATCAAGATCATCTATACAGTATGTGTGTCTGAGGATGGATGCATTCCCTAAAATGAATGCATTCACTAAGAGGAACATAAAAAAGAAAAACTACCTGGAATATCCTTGGAATTTCTTTGGAATCTGCTCGGTACACGTCGGTCTGGGTGACAGGTCTAACATGGAAGAGTTTGCTGCAAGTAGCGAGAAATATAAAAAAGAAAACATTAATAATATGAAAATATGCAGTGTTTTTAGCAGACTACATTGTTATGGGTGTTTTGTATTATGTGCTGTAAACAAAATGTATGAAAGCAATCATTTTTGGCTAAAAAGCTTCCTATAAGCAACGGTACAAGCCTTGGTTGACTTGCCATCTTTGTCATCTGAATGACAGCACGTCATCATTTTACTTACTCTATGTCAAGCACCATGTAGGGGTTTGACAGCTCCTTATCTTGCTCACTATTGTAGAACAGAATCTTCTTACTGCTCACAACCACATACTGGGGAAAATTGAATATAAATTATATTTACTCAAGGCCGGGACAAAACACTTGTTTTAATGTTTGAACATGTTGATGTTACCTTTTTTTCCCAGCCAAACTTCTTGGTGTTGTTTCGTACAGGGAGAGAGAGCCAGCCCTCCAACCTTGTTTCTAGGAAGGAAAGAAGACAACACATTCATATAAGAACTTGATGAAGCAAGAAGGCAATTGGGCTAGTCAATAAAAAGGGAAAACAGAGAAATTCTTCTCAAAACATTTTCCCATGTGTGTGCAGTCAGGACTCACCTGCGTAGGAGTCGTCGGTGTCAAACTCGGGCCCGCTGCTGACGCTGGCGGAGTCCAGGGAGTGAACGTTTACAGACTGGAGAAGGTTCCGCAGCTGCTCGATGTCGCTGTCCTTACTGTCCAGGGCCATCTGCAGCTCGATGCGCACCTGGCTCTCATCTGCTATTTGCTGGAGAAAAACATTTATAATATTTACATATTATTCATTTAGCAGATGCTTTTACCCTTATATTGTGTCATACAAGTAGTGCAAATACAGCAGCAGACCAAGAATCAAGGGATTGCACTGTGCCAAGTAAATCCCGGCCAAAGTAACCACATCACAGCTACCAGGACATATTATTTGTCCTGTACTAATTTACGGACATATTCTTTGTATCAGCAACCCACCGTCCATGGTGTTGATCTTTGCTTTAGTTAAATGAAGGTTAGTGTAAGGTTGTGTTGGATCCAACCACCTGTTGTCCTACCTCTGACCTCAGCGGTTGTGTTTTGGTTAGTGGGAGGTTTCATGTTACTGACCGCCTGCATGTCGTTGATCTCTCTCTGGTACTTGATGATGGTGCTGTTGAGCTTCTCTTTCTCCGAGCGTAGCTCCAGCTGCAGCTTCCTGTTCTCCTTCTCCTTCCGCCGCACGTCCGTGTCGTTACCACGGCGACTGCCTCCGCCACGCAACTCCTTCCTGTTCATGATTTCCGCTAGTTTGTTCACAGCCTGACACGCAAGCACATACAGCAGAAGTCATTATATGATTTTATGCAACCACTAACAGTGATTTTATGTCCGAAATAGTGATGTATATATATATAATTTTTTTTTTTTAAACAGCTTGAATACACACCTATTTTTAGGTGTTGGGTTAAGTGTTTCCAAGGCTATTAGTTTGTTTTAAAGCAGTTGGAAGGGAGTTTTATACTACAGAGTAGTATCAAGGACTTTGTGAAATGTGCTCCCACCTGTGTCTTCAGTGTCCTTTCTGTCTGGAGCTGCTTCTCAAACGTCAGCTTCATTTGGCTTATCTGCTGCTCCCCATCCATCGACCTTTCCAACTCTGAAAACACAGCAGACACAGTCTTAGATACAGTGCTAACGTTCTCCCGAGAGCCTACACCATAGACTGTAATGCCGAGGAACGGCTGTGGTCTCTGATGCAGGATAAGGACTAAATGTACATACATAAATATATATGTTTATGTATGACGAAATGACCAATGAACCTTCGAGGGTCTCTTTCAGTTTGTTATTCATCTCTTCCTTCTCATTGGCGAGGTTGGCCACGTCACTTGTGAGCGTGCGATTGGCCTCCTCCAGCTGTTAGGAAAACATCAGGCAATCAACTTCACAGAAAAGGTACATTCCATGAAAAACTAATTTTAAGTTTTAAGTTTACAAAAAGTACACAATGAACTTGTGATGGTATATGGTATTTTTTTTTACTGTGATAACAGGTGTTTCCTTTGCTATTGAAGCAGACAATTGTGAAACCACGCTGTAGAAAGCAGTCTTCTTTACATAGAGCTTGCGGCAAGCAGTAAGTACAGAAACATTCTATTTCTTAAAAAAGGCTAATCTTGCAACATCCCCCAAAGACAAAACCACGCCTGCTCTGGCACCCATGTCTGTGCGTGGGGCTCCACGCCCCCTTCCCTTCCCTCACCGAGCCGATGGTGATGTCCTTCTCGCCAAGCTCCTGCTTGTGGCGGGCCATCATCTCCTTGAGCTCCAGTTCCTTCATGATCTTCTCCTTCTCCAGGTCCGAGTACTGCTCCTCGGCGATGGAGCGTGCCAGCTGCTCCGAGTCTGCCTTGGTCAGCGTGATCTCCAGCTGGGCGGCCAGCGAGTCCCTGAGAAGGGTCAAATGTCAAGTAAGAGGTCCATCGAGGTCAGTCAAGTGGGGGATCACAAGCTCCAGACCAGTAGGGTTCTACCCACCTCTCCTCCTGTAGCTCCTGAAGGGATTGCTGCATGTCTTTGTAGAGCTTGTTTTTCTCCTCACAGTCCTCCTTCAGCTCCCGAACCTGGGTCTTATACAGCGTCTGTCGGGCACAGCAAGCAGACCTCCATAAAACACACACGTTTCCAAATTGTTATATACAGTTGCATCAGCAACATACTGACTTACAGAGAAATACTGCTCCGCCTCTAGCTGATCCTGGAGTTCCTTCATCTGGCCGTCTGAGTCCTGCCGTTCCCTGCGAGTACAAATGCACACTTAAGGGACTGTGTGCAATCTTCCCCTCACAAATGAAATGCAGCCATTGACTCACACAAGCTATAGAAATGGATTCTTTAGATCTCATTTCAAAATCAAGACTGTGTTCTCCTTTCTAGCAAGGACTGACTTCCGTAGCTCCTGGTTCTGCTTCTCCAGACTGCGTTTGATGTCCAGCAGGTGGTTGGCCTCCTGTTTGAGCTGCTTCTCTGAGGTGCGCAGTGAGTTGAGTTGCTGGTTCTGGACCTTGAGGTCGTTCTGGGTCAGACTGCGCTTCTGGGTCTCCTGCTCAATCTTCAGGGTCAAGTTTTTCACCTGGCAGAGAACAAATGGAAAAGATGAGGATGAGAAAGGGTAATTAAATTGTTTTTCTCGGTTGGAGACTGTGAGTCATAATTCCGTTTTCCATTTCTCGTTCACAAACACAAGCATGGACCAACGCACAAAGAAGCACAAAACGCGTGCCCAGAAGTAAACATTTGATACAGACCTCCTCTGTCAGCCTGTCCTTGTGCCTGCGGAGCTCGTCCAGCTTCTGCAGGGACTGCTTGTAGTCACAGTCCAGCATGCTGCTGTGCTTCTCCAGCTCCAACATGCGGTTCTCCACCCGCATCTTAGCAGCCCTCTCCTCCACCAGCTTCTGCTCCACCTCTGAAGGGACGACGACACAGGGGAGGGGAGGAAAAGGGGGACAGGACAGGGACGGAGAGATAGAGAGAGAGATAGAGAGAGGGGGCCAGAAAAAGACCAGAACAGAGGGACGAGAGAAGGACGAGCATGGCAACGAGGGTTGTGAGGAAGGTTTGAAGTGTGGCATGGGAGAAGGGGACATTCAGTTTCAAACCTAATTCTATCCACCATTCTCATGTGGTGGAAGGAAAATGAATGAATGAACGAAGGGGCCTTACCTTTCATGGCCTCTGATTTGGCGCCCTCTATGGACTCTGTGATCTTGCTCTTGTCAGCCAGCCTTGCTTTGGTGGCCTTGTGGGCAGCCTCCTCCTGCTCCAGACCCTGCTGCAACACCTTCAGGTTGTACGTCATGTCAATCTCCTTGTTGCTTTTTTCCTATGGAGCAAAGGGGGGAAGGGTGAGCAAGGAAGAATGACAGAAGGATGCAAAGCAGCCACAACTAGAGCAATAGCTTTGATATTCAAATATCATCCAAATGAATTTATCAAAACTTACTTGTCGTAAATTGACTTATTGCCTGGACAGTAGAACATATTGAAGTCCTAAAACAAAGTGTTTGTTTCTGTAATGCATTTTCCCCAGGTGCCCATACTGCAAGTCATGTATCCTCTTACCTTCTCTAGATCTGTGAGCTTCTCCTGCACTTGTCTCTTTTCCGTCTCTGCTTTTGAGAGGGACTGTCTGACCTGCCGCACTTCATTCTCCAGGCCAGAGATTCGGCCTAAACAAACACACACACCACAACGGTAAGGGAGAGAGTGAATAAGAGAGCTTCCCAAGTTTACAACATAAAAATCAGTGCAATATGTGCACTTATTCCAGTGTATTCCAGGGTTAATCTATGCAGACCCTCCCTCCACCCCCCCCATCTCTCCCTCCCTGCCTCTCACCCTGCAGGTCTGCGATGGTCTCCGAGCCCTGGCTGTGCTCCCTCCTCTCTGCCTCCAGGGCCGCCTGCAGGCTGATGCAGTCCTTCTCCAGGCCCAGCTTGCCGTGTTCCAGCAGGCAGCACTTGTCCTGCAGGTCCCTGGTGTTGGCCTCCAGCTGCTGCAGCTGTTTGCTCGTCTCTGTCTGGGTCTTCCTCAGCCGGGCAGCTGACTCTGCCTCCACCCTCAGCAGCGCGTTGGCCTCCTCCAGCTGGAGGAGAGAGATACACACACGCGCGTGCCCACACACACACACACACACACACACACACACAGGAGACACAGACATGCAGAGGCACACACACCACACACACACACACACATAATTTGTCCGTTGTCTGCCTAATATTTTCAATTAATAAGACACAAGTTAATTATATTTGGGTGAGTGAAGTCTTATCCTGAAAAACAAGCATAAACGAAACATGAACACATGCACATGCACACACACCTGCCGTTGTAAGTGAATGTTCTTCTCGTTGGAGATGTGAGAGTTCTGGTTTCTTCTCTTCATATCATCCAGTTGGTCTCGAAGACCGTTAACTGTGGAGAACATCTGATGTGAGCATGGAAATATAGCATGTTGTATTGTTACACTTAGAATCCTTAATATTCCTTTGGTTGGCAGCATTAATATTTGTTTGTTTGCCATCTAATTGACAGCTGTAATTGTTATTTATTTGGTGTTTGGCAAAACTGAACTGAAAGTAAAATTTTAGTCATATATGCACAAACACTGTCACAAAAATGCCCTTCTGTGACTCATTTTGTGTACACCAAGTCAGGAACGCGGTGCGTTATTGCCACCCACTCCTTAGTGCTGTTTGTACGTCTGCTCTGTGTGAAAGTGCAGTCTCACCTTCGTTTTCCAGGCAACGCTTCCGGTCCGCCTCGCTCTCCGCCTTCCTGTGGCTCTCCAGACTCTTGTGCTGCAGGAGAGCCTTCTCCCTCTCCAGCTGTCTCAGGCTGGACTCCAGACCCTTCCTGCTGCTAACCTGTCAAAGAAACACCCCGCTCTTAGTTACTACCCACACAGCATCTATGAACACACTACCTAACCAAACAACAGCTCCATGACTTTTTTGTTACGAGGACATTCCTTCAAGTGAACAAAACAAGGTAGACATTGGTACCAGTTTGGCTACTGCAAATGTCCTCATAATTTCCACAAAAACAACGGGAGACAAGAACTGTACCATCTAAACAGTGCTTCTAGCCTGCTAGACATGCACATAAATGGTAAGAGGGCTGCCGTATGTTGACTATGATCCGCAGTGTGTAGTGTTGTTGAGCAGTAAATATATTTGAACAGTAAAGATGCCCTGTTAGGTATCCATGTCCCATTAAAACAGCAGAAAGTATTTATTTCAAACAAAAGGGCCAAACCTAAGCTAAAGAGGTCAGAGAGTGGGAAAAAGCTCACTCATGTTTTGTGCTGTATTCTTTATTACAGAAGGATCTTCTTTCACAGCCACGCACGGCCGTGCCCCTGTCCCCTGTGCCTTCCCTGGAGTTCCTTCATGTTTCCCCTGGTGTTCCTACGTGTTTCGCTTGTGTTCTGGAGTGTTTCTGTTTTGCTCTCCCTGTGTTCTCCCTATCCCCTCTCTATCTGTGTACATCTGTGTGATGGGAGTGTCCTCTCCCTCTCTCCCCTGGCTCCCTGCTCCAGCTCCACACCTGCTCCTTGTCTGTAATAACCCGTCGGTCTTCCATTATCATTACTCTCCCCATGTGTAAGTATGTTTGGCTCCCTTGTGCAGGGTCTGATTGTTAGTGTGTTGGTTGCGTTTCATGTGAGAAGTCTTTGCCTTTGTGTTCCTGCCCATACGTTGTCTTGGTTTATGCCTGTTATTTTCCGATGCTTTGCCTCCGATTTCTGTTTACCTAGTTTTTCAATATTTTGGAGTTAGCTAGAAATACATGTCAGTTATTTGTTTCCTTTCTGCTTGCCTCTCCTGCGTTTGGGTCCACTTGCTCTGCTACACACCTGACATCTTCACGGAAACATTCAGTTTGTCACCACTGATACATAAATTAACATGATAAAAACACAGGTTGGAGCCACAGTAGGATGATGTGCTTGTTCCAACACAATCTACAGACGTGCATTGTAGTAGCAACAAGAGTTTTGTGTGAACTTGTTCGAGACCCCTCACCTCCTCATCGAGTTCTTTGGAGATCTTCTCAAGACGAGCGCTGGCAGTTCTGCAGGAATGGGAGAAAATGTTATGTTACTCAGAATTCAATAATGTCAACTCAGACTACAAAGCTCAGAGAGCCTCAATCCACTGAGTGCTCCGCAGCACAGCAGGTTCTCCTTTCACATATCCAAACGACTAGAAGACTGATTAATTGAATCGGGTATAACGGCATTAAGCTGGGCCAGAAATATGGCCGTCTGTTTTCTGAAATGTCTCAAGAAAGGGAGCCCTAATCTAGGATCTGTGCATTTCTACATCAGCTGGTCCAAGAAATGCTTGTTGCCCTGCTGAGGATCCTTTCCCCTCAGGATGAGGGGAAAGGAACCACAAGCAGCAAACTCCAAAAAGCAGGTTAGCGCTGCTTGTGTGGAGCTCACCAGTGACGAGCTGGAATGTTCTTACCTGCACTTGTGCTCCAGCTCGTCTTTGGACTGCATCTCATTACTCAGCTGCTCCTCAACCTGATGAAGCTTCTTCTGCAGAGCAGCCGACTGGGGGAGAGGAACGAGGAGGAGAACCACCTTAATTACTTATAAAGAGACTCTTCCAGGAAAGACAGGCGTGGGTGCGCTTCTGAGATTACCATGAGGCTTCTAACTGCGTATTACATGTTTTATTATAATAAGGGGGCACTTGTGACCAAACTTAAAGCACTTATTTATTTTTATTTACTCATTATATTCTTAATAGAAATCATTCTGATATGTTAGCTGTCATGCAGAACTGCACAAACAATCCAAACCAAGATTTCACTTGAACAGAGAGCACTTTACAGGAAATGTAGAACTATAAGAGTAATAGATCTATTTATTTACGTTTGTCTCAACAAACTCAGCCGGTAAAAGCTGATTTTCTAGGATAAGCCTTTTACATTAGGGATTAGCTGCTTGGTCTGAGTGTGTATGAGACTAAGTAAGAAAATTCTGTAAAAACACAATCTGCCCAAATCTTATGTTAAGCTAAAGGCTAAAATAATGATTATGTTACAAAATGTAATTTTTTTTACCTTGCCATTCTTATGGCAACATTACTGTTTAGATGTTTACATTATTTGACTCTGTATCCTAAATATTAGTGACATTTTCAGTTAGCAAGAAAAAACGCTGAACTATATCAGAATTAGGATGCATCTGTTCTCAGTTTGAATCAGTAATACCAATTCAGAAAACAGAAGAAAACAGTCCTGTACCTACCTCGCCTATCAGTGATGTTGATTTCTCATGTGCAACGGCAGAATTATTTGAGTCTTTTAGTAATCTGTTGGGAAAAGGGTGTTGTTAGAAACCAATTGATTTATTCATTCCTGTCAATGTCAGATGCCCAACAGCTCAACTGCCACACATGTCACATTGTGTTTATCTGGCTGGATAACTGATTGAAGCTTACTGGTAATTTCTCAACTGTTGACTGATGGGAAAGTTGCAAACATTTGGATTCAAGACTCATCTCAGATTATGGTGGTGTAAAATCATTATAGTCTAAAGTTATTTTTTTATTTTTTGAATACGTTTGAACATCAGACATCAGAAAATGATGGCGTAAAGTCATAGGCTGACAATGCAAAGAGGCTGTTTAATACAAAAACAACCAAATATGCTTGATTTATCCCGTCTTTCGCCGTCTTTCGCCGTGGAACAATGGAAACATTCCAATCAGCACATCTGAACTATTTGAAACGTGTATATGTCTCCACTCTCAAAGACAGTAGCAGACTCACTGGTTCTCTTTGAAATAGGTGAATCCAACAAAGGGAAGCTGGTTTCCCACAAAAGCTTTGGGAGTCGGAAAGGTCTCTACGTCGCCTTTATCATCCTCAATCTCATCAAAGTTACTAGTGTCAATGTCACTGCTGAGCTCTGGTACCACTGGAGCAGCCGCTGTGAAAAACAGGGAGAGAGACAGAGAGAGTAAGTAAAAAAATCTAAAGTGTACAGAAGAGAGTGGGGAGGGAGGCAGGGGGAAAGAAAGCATTGTCTAGATACTTCAGTATGGTAATCATTCCTTCTGCATTAAATCCCCAGCTCAGGAGAACGGCTTTGAAGTATTACAGGGTCCTTAGCTTGAAAAACACTTACTGTCTCTGATGGTGTTGAACGTCCACTGGTCATTCTTGAAGAACGGGTGTCTCTTGATTTCCTCCACCCCGTTACGACCAAGCCTCACCTCCCTCCATAAACAAACCCAAATGGAAGTTAGTAATCTGGGAATACTTGAGCGACAGAATGAGTACAGCAGTATTGAGCATGGTCATCATCCTGTCCTGATCTTACCGGTCAGTGAGGAAGGCACAGATAAGATTTTTGGCGTCTTTTGAGATCTCCACATCATCTGGGAAGTTAAGAGAGTTCTTGTGATCCATGATCTTGCTGTACGTTCCAACCAGAGAGTCAGCATAGAACGGTGTGTCACCTAGCAGGGAGACCCATTACAAATTATATTTCTGAATTATCATACAAAAAAATTATGAAATCTAGTTTACACTAACCAAGCAACTTCACCACATACAGCTACATTTCCAAATGTGAGTACTTGTAGTATTTGTGTCATGTGATATCAAGACTGTTCACAACTTTGCGTTGTCTTTACTTCTAAATAGAAACACAAAGTAAAGCCCTTTTGTGGTTTGCTGTGCACGGCCATTTAAAATATTTTACAACCACTGACAGCTCTGTTGGGATTGTGGATGTTAAAAGTCAACCCACCGACTAGCATCTCGAAGATGAAGACTCCTACAGACCACCAGTCACATTCCCGTCCATAGTAACCATCACCCCCCTGGGACTTGAGCACCTCAGGAGAAATGTAGTCCGGAGTTCCAACCGCAGTGTCACAGTGAACCATGCCCGTCTGCAGCAGGACACACAACCAAGATGACAAACTGACATTCTTGTTCACAAAAAGTTTTTTGGGGTGGGGGGGATTGACAGACTGTAGGCTATAAGGCAAACGATGATATTCTGGAATAGCTTGTTTGTGCAACAATAGAATGAGATAACTAACCTGGTTTCAAATCCCACCCCTAAAAAACTTCACCGAGGACAAGAAACTCACCGTGTCCATCTTCATGCAGGTGCCGAAGTCGGCCAGTTTGAGATGTCCATGCCGGTCCAGGAGCATGTTGTCAGGCTTGACGTCGCGGTGGATGAACCCCATGGAATGGATGGCATCCAATGCCATGACCACCTCAGCTGTGTAGAACTTGGCCCACTTCTCCGGGACGTCGTAGGTGCTGGTGAGGTTCACCAGGTCCCCACCAGGCATGTACTCCATCACCATGTACAAGTAGCGGTCGTCTTGGAAGGCACAGCACAGCTGCACCCAAATGGGGAGGAAAGTGGGATTTTAAGTTTCCTGGTTCTTGGGGTTTCCTGCCACAAAATTCTCAAACTTTATCACGCAAACTTACAGTATGCAATAAAACTGTCCTGTGTTCTGAGCTTACGTCACATTTTCCATAAATTATCGTTTTTGCTGTATTGATGAGGGACCTTTACTCACTAGATTTGAACAGGCCTTTTCCATCTTTGTTCTAGTAAGCTCAAAGTCTTAACTCCTATGTTATAATCACTGTTGTGGGCTGTGTGTGCCTGCACTGCGGGCCTCACCTGAACAACCCAGGGGCTGTTGGCGAAGGCCATGATATCCCTTTCCTCCCAGAAGAATGCTGAGTCTGAGCGCTTGATCATCTCAAACTTGCTCAGCAGCTTCATGGCATACACCTTCTGAGACGCTTTGTGTCTCACCTGGTGACAAATGGAACATCATTATCACATGAATGAGGTACGACTGTGGAGAATTCACACAAGGTTAAAGGCCACCCTGTCTGTAGATACAAGCACACAGAAGCATATAATAGCCAGCGGCTGTTTGTTCGTTTAAAGCAGTCTTTCACCATGATCACCATGCCTCACCGGGTAAGAGTGCGTAGCACATAGGCTAAAGCCATAACGCAGGGGAAGCTGGAAAAGGCCCCAAACAATCTTGAAACAAACAAACCAAATGAGGACTCACCAGCTGCACCTCACCAAAGGCCCCTCTGCCAATCACCTTCACTCTGTCAAAGTCCTCGGACTTCATCTGGAACTCTCGAATATGTCCCATGACTTTCTCATCTGCCAAGTTGGTCAGACATACATCACATTAGTAAACCAATGTTTTATCTTTTTCATCTTTGGGGGGGAAAAGTTGATTAATTCACCCACAGGCCCACATCCATGTACTTACATCTGTTTAAAAATGTTTCAACGTTTTTGTTTTTCCGTAGAGCTGGGTAATCCAGATCTAAAACCAAGGCATTCATGGAATCCTGTGAAAGAAGCAGAAAGCTGCATGATATGGTAACAACATGGTCTGATGATATTCTGTCCAATACACATAATTGGAAAATAAAAAGTGCACAATAATGAGCTTTCAACATTGATGACAGAATAACAAGAGTGTTGATTGTTCTAGGAAATCTTATTGTTCATGACACAAAATTTGGAGAAAAAAAAAGAACAATTATACAAAAGGATATGAACAGTCAATATTTTACTACTCATCAGGTTTAAGAAACTGTCACCTTATGCCCATGACAACTGAACTCATGAAACTCTGCCATTCCCTGGAGAGTGTATTAGGGCATTCCAACATTCCTAACTTGCTCTGGGTTAATTGCCATCACACTTAGGATCTTTTTATTTATTTATATGGGAGTTATTTTAAGAAACACTGTGGAATGCAAGCACATGGGTTGCCAAAATTACCAAAATTAAATAGGTAAATAGGTTATTCAGGCCAAAAACAATCCCAAAGTAAATGACAATTATAAATCAACAATGTGAGTGAACAACAGAAAGAATACTATTCTTTACGCTCACAAGAACATTTGCGATGGTTTATTAATTTAAATTGTGTTGCCGATACTCTTCAGCCTGGTTGTGGTCAATTTGAAATGCCCAAACACTTCACAACTGTGCATTTTTATTTAAAAACTGCTAAGACAAGCATTGGAAGACAACCTACAACAATCCCTCTCTCTCTTCCAAATTGCTCCCTCCCTCCCTCACCCTGCAACAGGCAGGCTTGGGTAAACCAGCCATTCCATTTCATCATCTAAACTCTACTTCCCATTGAAGGACTGACCTCACAAAAAAACTACTATTTAAGGGAAAAAGCACACACACAGTGGATCCCCCTTCGAGCTCAGCAATACAGGAAATGATACACCCCGCCCAGAATCATTTCACTGTGTCATGAAGCCAGTCCCTCAGTGTGTAAGCCATTTCCTGTGAAGCAGCTTCTCTAAAGAGCAGACACAGCCCTTACCCCACAAACACACCAAGCAGCATTTGACACAAACTGGCACATGCACAGGTTCAAGTATCAGCACTGCAGACCTTTGCAGAATGTAATAACTGCTTTTGTATGAAGAAAGCTCTCGTGGAACTCAACTATATAGCCTGTTATGACACTACAGCCTCTTTGGAAAAAGCATTAGGAAAAACACTCATAAGTTTGCATATCCATTTTAGAGCAGAGAAAACTCAGGATGAAGGAAAGCTCACTCATTGTGTGTGTGTGTGCGAGTGTGTGTGTACCCAAGGGATTGCGTGTGGAGGTCTGTTAAGTGGCCCAGTTGTGTAAGGATACATAGTGGGAATTTGTGAATCCACCGCAAACTATAAACTCACTGGGTTTATGGGTACCAAAGAAATCTTATTTTAAATATCCTTTTAATGATGATGTTTCACCCAAATAGGATGCAAACGTAAACACTGGCCCACTTACATTCGTCCAAACATACCTCCATCCCACTCGAGCAAAGCAAAATGTATGCCAACAACCTGGATGGAACAAGCTACTAACAGGTTCCTAGAAGATTAGAAACCTAACACTTAGTTACCAGTTTCCCACAAATTCTCATGAGGCATCTTCAGTTCCGTTTTTTAACATCCAAAAAGTGTACTTGTCTGATGTTTTTTTTTGATAATTAAAACAACCCTTCTTGGTGCAGGGTTTCACACACTTTGTGCATTCTTTCATTTTTGTTAAGATTCAAAACTAACTTCTTAAAGAGACAGTATCTACAAAATCATCACCAGTTGGCAGACTAGTAATCACACCCTCCATATCCCATTGCTTCGCTAGATTGAGTCATTCTTTAGCTTGGCCACAACGGCAGGCTGCTTGCAATCAGTACAACGTAATCAAGCCAGGTTGCTTGGCAACATGAAAGACTGAGACACAGTGAATTACAGAGGGAGACCAAAGTTGGTAACTAGCTCAAGCTCATGTCAATGCCATGTACTGAAATGAAATTATACCAAACATCAAACTTTCTAAACATCCTGCAGCAGGATTCATTATGGACAGAAGTAACTGAAATGTGTATAGCTAAAAGCATAATAAGTCAAACAGAATGGCTAGGCTTTATTGAAACAGGCATCACAAAAAAAGAAAAGAAAACATAGATACATTGAAAGGTGAGTGACCTGGGTCTGGAAATTTCCTCCACGAGGCTCAGGACACTCCACCTGGAAACCTGCTGACTAATGGAAAACCTCCTTGGGGCTCACGACACTTGTGTTTCATCCTCTTATCTGACTATACTTTCTAAGAAACTGGGACAAAAAATTCTCTGGAATTAGCCTAAATTAACAACTTCAAACAAAGTGTAAATATGGAGATGCAATACCAGCACATCTCACCCCTATGAGAAGAACATTTCCCTTATGCCAGTTCCTCTCAAAAGCCCTCATCTTCAGGCATGTGGAACCGAAAACAACCTGCTCTGGACTGTAAAAGGCTGTAGTAGAAAGGTATGTTTTGATCAAATTCCAGACAGTTAAAAATAGTTCCTGGTAGAAACGGAGGCCAGTGTGAAGTGAAGCAGCAGGCCTCCATAACTCTCTTCCAGACACAACTGAGAAATGCAGTTTCACTATACAGCAAAGGCCTCCCATTTTACATTGAGACAAGGTTGATAAGGGAGGGCTAATTTTGAGAGGTTTGAGACTAGTATCACATATTTGCTTCTGTTCATCGCAACCGTACAGAAAACAAAGTAATTTAAATGACCATGGCGAGAAGGTTTCCAAACTCAAACTATATTGAGTTCTTCCTGTTGGTACCCGACTACCTGGTACAGAACAGAACTGGTCATTAACCATTGAAGAGAGGTTTAATGAGGTACCACAAGACGTGACACACATGTTACAAAAACTGTCTCATCATGTTTCATCACAGTGTTTGTCATAGGGCTTAAGTACCACTGTTGTGACTAAATGTGTGAAATGTTAAGAGTGTAAAAACAGTGTGCCAGTATTGTGTGTTTGTGTGCCCTGTGTGTGTGTGTCAGTGCGGTATGAGTGTGTGTATGCTCTGTGTACGTACAGACGTGTGCCTTGTGTGGGCAGTTGTCTCCTGGAAAGGAGGCCATGATGGAGCGCTCCGGCTGACGGCCAGATGGAGGAACAGTGTAGGAGTGGGAGGAGTTTCTCTCTGCTCCCTGACATGACCGCTTCTAAAAATAAAACACATTCCAATCCCCAGGTAATAAAATCCTTCCCGACATTCTCACGTGCACCCGTTTATGACTACAGTGAGGCATCTCTTCTCCAAAAACACAATCCCACTTGAATTAGCTCCCAGGAAGCCAGCTCCTGTGTTCATTCAACAGGCACGTTCCTTTAACACCCCCTCCTCCCACTTCCGGGCATTGCGATGGACCATGAGTGCATGTGACATGGAACACATGCAGGCGATCTAGCCATTGTGAGGAAACTGCCGGCCAAAAGAGCCTTGAGGAACATGACACATCACAGAGGACACATCACGAGACTCTGATCAAACAAGTTGAAATTGTAGTACATTCATGGGCCGAAGGACATCAACCATAAACATCCAAAGACCACACCTAAAGAATGCATAGTAGGATGGAACTCAAGTGCTCCAGGTAGGAAAGACTGTATTTCCCTTGTTGTTTACATTTCTGCTGGTGGCCCACTCACTGGCATGCACGCACTGCTGTGTGTGCTTACGATTCAAAATGTCTTGTTTAACACCTCACACTGGGTGTTCCCTCAGTACTATGGATATCTGCTAGGTCTGAGACTAATATTGCAAGGTGGGAGATAGCGGCCTATCTGAAATGTAAAAAAATAAAAAATAAAAGAAGAATGTTAGTTGGTGTGACTGTTTTGAAAAAAAGATGTGTTCATTGTATTCTTCTGGAAATGAAACTAGAATAAATCTCTATTAAAAACGTATTTTTTGAAAAATAAAGTAATTGCAAATAAGGAGCTACATTGGTTTCCGGAGGGTATTCAGCCTTAGAGCCTAATAATAAAGGAGGAAGAAGAGGACAGGAGAGGGCATCTTAAGAGAGGAGGTGTGCAGACTGGCTTGTTTTGTAGAAATTGGCCCAGGCCACCATCACACCGCCATATATGGCAGTGTTTCTCCCCAGCAGCACATCACAGCCAGCACTACTGCCTGTGAGGCAGTGGCCACGTTCCCAGAGACCAAACCGGACACAAACTCCACTGGCTGTGAGAGCTGCAGCTGTGGATGTGTAGTGCATGTTGGACTTGAACCACCCCCCTTCCTCTCCATACAAAACACACACATGCCTCCCCATCACCCCTCTTCTGTAACTGCAGATGTGGGGTGTGTGTGTGTTGGGTGGGGGCAGTAGGAGAAGTGGCCGGGGGAGGGTGGGGAGAGAGAGAGAGAGAGAGAGAGAGAGACAGAGACAGAGACAGAGAGAGAGAGAGAGAGAGAGAGAGAGAGAGAGAGAGAGAGAGAGAGAGAGAGAGAGAGAGAGAGAGAGAGAGAGAGAGAGAGAGAGAGGAGAAGGATGGGGTGAGAGTGAGTGATGAGGGGGAAAAAAAGTTTTATGCAAATATAATCACATTTTCATAGCA
Source organism: Hypomesus transpacificus (assembly GCF_021917145.1). NCBI lineage: Eukaryota > Metazoa > Chordata > Actinopteri > Osmeriformes > Osmeridae > Hypomesus > Hypomesus transpacificus. Next base: position 9,512,992 of record NC_061062.1, read on the forward strand.
AAGGCTCTGAATGTTTTGGCCTATCAAACTCTAAGAAGTAGGAAGGTTCCTGTTTCTAGGTTAACACCAAGCTTACTTACTCTTTATCAAATGGATGCAGTCGTGCTATAAGCCGTAAAAAAAAACAACACAAACCCACTTAAGGTGCACTGTGTCTGGCTGGAAGTCCAACGATGAATTACTTCTAACTGTGAAGCACTCTCAGACCATCAGTTCAAACTGTTATGCGTTTGCAATACACAGACACTTCCCCAGGATCAATTAGCCAACTCTCCCCACTCAAAACAAGTGAGCAGAATTCATAAACAAAAAGGCTGGTGAGAGAAAACAAAGAACAGCAATGTGGGCTCGAAGTCTTAACGTGCTTGTCTTTTAAGATAAACATTTGCCCAATCATTTACCCAATCAATTTCTTAATCTAGTCCCAATCCCCAAACAATCCTCGCTGAACATAAAACTTCCTGTACAGATGGAAGCGCCCAAGACGGGCAGACAACACAGCCACAGATGCAGGAGACAACGTTATCCAACACACGGGTGCGGCTCTTCCGAAATTTACCTTTAGAAGCAGATGATCTGCTTCAACATTGGATGCACGGAATACACTCTGTTTGGCTTTCAGTGCTGCTACTTAATCAGAGAAGGCCTGGCTTGAATGAAAGTTATTGATAGTGTCCTGGTGGTATTGTGTGCTTGAGTCTGAATTATGTATGATTTATTGTTGCGCAACAGAGCAGAATGTAGTTATTCTGGAAAAGCAAAAAAAGAAACCAAGAAAATAGAATAGAAAGGATCTATAAAAAGAACAGTCCTACATAGCTCTAAATCGAGTGCCAGGTAAAGATTGCATTTTACAAGTTCCAGTTAAACACAAAGCGCCTCTCCTAATCATTATTACATCACAAATGGAATAGCTTGCTTTTGCTGCTCTGCAGTGAGCTGGGCATTGGGTTCCCTGTCCACCTGCTTCATCATCAGTTAGTCATTTAGATTGATCTCAATGCTACGCATGAGTTGGCAGACTGAGAGTCATGCCAAAGCCCCAGTCAACAGAGGGGCGTAAAAAGAAAGCGTTGCCAAAACATCTCTCCTGATTGTAGATGAAGGATACAAACTAGACAACAGAAACTACTGAAACTACCTGGTCTCGATGACCATTGTGTTGTGGTCAGATTCAGTGCTTATGTTACCGTTGTGTTTATCGTTGGAGAATGCAGGTTTATGAGTCTGTCAGTGGTCATACTAGGAAAGAGTGATAGAGTAGAGTTCAGAGTCGTGTATGTTTGCTAGTGTTTAGAATAGAAAACAAATCAATCATGAGATCTGGGGGAGGAGCGAGCGAGCGAGAGAGAGAGAAAGGGGAAAGTGCAGCAATTCAGAAGGACTTTGAGCCCCATATATAGTTCCAACTATTTACTCAATGAGGTCATTTCCTTGAGTAGAGAGAAAAGGCTACTCATGCCGTAGCAATCAAGTGTGCATATTTCTTTATCTTGAGAATAGCCTTTCTTAATGCTAGGCCTCAGTCATCCTTCTGGAGCCTCAGCTCCCCCAGAGCCCTGCCTCTCAGATCACTAACTGAACCGATCTGGGCTCACACTTCTATGTTGTCTCAAGTCCACTTTTTTTTTTTTTTATAAATGACCACTTTCAAGATTAAAGCCAGTGGAGATGAGTATTGGGTAACTGCGAGGTGAATTAGATTAACATAATATTCATGAGTCTATGAGAAATGTGACTCAATGTTAAAAAGCTCACCTACAGGAAACTTAATAACACCAGGCAGCAATGTACCCAAACGGCAGTCCAAACAGCTGACAGGGCCAGATTTCAAATTGAAACATAAATTCATGACCATATATCATGTTCCAATGCTGCTGAATCAAAACACTACCACAAAATGGTGATGCTTGACTGCGCTGTAAAGCACATCATTCTCTCCATGGAAAAAGGTTTATCTGTATTTGACTGCAATCATGATCTCATCCCCTTATCCTGGGACTTGAGTTTCCAGCAATGTAGTACAATTTATAGAACCCTACATTTTTGCTAATCTAATTCAAACTATGTTCAACTGGTGTCCGTCCCACCAGTCATCCACATCCTTCTGTCTTTGTGAAACTTGAAGCATGAAGTCCCTGACCGGGATGGAAGCAGGACAGAGCTCCCTGACCGGGATGGCAACAGGACAGAGCTCCCTGACTGGGATGGAAGCAGGACATGCTCCCTGACTGGGATGGAGGACAGAGCTCCCTGACCTGGATGGAGGACAGAGCTCCCTGACTGGGATGGAAGCAGGACAGAGCTCCCTGACTGGGATGGAAGCAGGACAGAGCTCCCTGACTGGGATGGAGGACAGAGCTCCCTGACCTGGATGGAGGACAGAGCTCCCTGACTGGGATGGAGGACAGAGCTCCCTGACCTGGATGGAGGACAGAGCTCCCTGACCTGGATGGAGGACAGAGCTCCCTGACCTGGATGGAGGACAGAGCTCCCTGACCTGGATGGAGGACAGAGCTCCCTGACTGGGATCGAGGACAGAGCTCCCTAATTGGGTGGCAGCAGGACAGAGCTCCCTGACTGGGATGGAAGCAGGACAGAGCTCCCTGACCTGGATGGAGGACAGAGCTCCCTGACTGTGATGGAGGACAGAGCTCCCTGACCTGGATGGAGGACAGAGCTCCCTGACTGGGATCGAGGACAGAGCTCCCTAATTGGGTGGCAGCAGGACAGAGCTCCCTGACTGGGATGGAAGCAGGACAGAGCTCCCTGACTGGGATGGAAGCAGGACAGAGCTCCCTGACTGGGATGGAAGCAGGACAGAGCTCCCTGACTGGGATGGAAGCAGGACAGAGCTCCCTAACTGGGATGGAAGCAGGACAGAGCTCCCTGACTGGGATGGAAGCAGGACAGAGCTCCCTGACTGGGATGGAAGCAGGACAGAGCTCCCTGACTGGGATGGAGGACAGAGCTCCCTGACTGGGGTGGCAGCAGGACAGAGCTCACTGACTGGGATGGAAGCAGGACAGAGCTCCCTGACCTGGATGGAGGACAGAGCTCCCTGACTGGGATGGACGCAGGACAGAGCTCCCTGACTGGGATGGAAGCAGGACAGAGCTCCCTGGATGTGGACGGACACATACCCAGTCTGCCTGGACCGTAACGCTCAAGTGTAAAAACGACAGCGAAGGTGCACTTCCTCCAGCACAGAAGCATAGCTGGAGGGAGACTCTAGTGAACAACGCATGGCACCATCAGCCCCTTTAAAGGAGGGGATCTTTTTTTTTTTTTATAAATGACCACTTTCAAGATTAAAGCCAGTGGAGATGAGTATTGGGTAACTGCGAGGTGAATTAGATTAACATAATATTCATGAGTCTATGAGAAATGTGACTCAATGTTAAAAAGCTCACCTACAGGAAACTTAATAACACCAGGCAGCAATGTACCCAAACGGCAGTCCAAACAGCTGACAGGGCCAGATTTCAAATTGAAACATAAATTCATGACCATATATTATGTTCCAATGCTGCTGAATCAAAACACTACCACAAAATGGTGATGCTTGACTGCGCTGTAAAGCACATCATTCTCTCCATGGAAAAAGGTTTATCTGTATTTGACTGCAATCATGATCTCATCCCCTTATCCTGGGACTTGAGTTTCCAGCAATGTAGTACAATTTATAGAACCCTACATTTTTGCTAATCTAATTCAAACTATGTTCAACTGGTGTCCGTCCCACCAGTCATCCACATCCTTCTGTCTTTGTGAAACTTGAAGCATGAAGTCCCTGACCGGGATGGAAGCAGGACAGAGCTCCCTGACCGGGATGGCAACAGGACAGAGCTCCCTGACTGGGATGGAAGCAGGACAGAGCTCCCTGACTGGGATGGAAGCAGGACAGAGCTCCCTGACTGGGATGGAAGCAGGACAGAGCTCCCTAACTGGGATGGAAGCAGGACAGAGCTCCCTGACTGGGATGGAAGCAGGACAGAGCTCCCTGACTGTGATGGAAGCAGGACAGAGCTCCCTGACTGGGATGGAGGACAGAGCTCCCTGACTGGGGTGGCAGCAGGACAGAGCTCACTGACTGGGATGGAAGCAGGACAGAGCTCCCTGACCTGGATGGAGGACAGAGCTCCCTGACTGGGATGGACGCAGGACAGAGCTCCCTGACTGGGATGGAAGCAGGACAGAGCTCCCTGGATGTGGACGGACACATACCCAGTCTGCCTGGACCGTAACGCTCAAGTGTAAAAACGACAGCGAAGGTGCACTTCCTCCATCACAGAAGCATAGCTGGAGGGAGACTCTAGTGAACAACGCATGGCACCATCAGCCCCTTTAAAGGAGGGGATCTGCTCCAGTTGACTGAAACAGCAAAATGCAGCAGAATGCTGTCTCATCCCAGCAGACTGCCTGCAGTCCTGTCAGCTGTCTGCAGTCTCTCAATCAAGTCAGTAAAAGTTGGTAAATCAAAAGAAGTAAAGCCCTACCCTTTAACATCGATTCTGTCTTTTCAGTCATGAGTGAATGTGTTACAGCAATTAGGGAAGAGAGGATAGAGAAAGAAGAGTTGATGGGCTTTTAGGAACTGACTTTTTGGAGACCTCTTTCAGTGCAATATGGAGAGTGGTATCAAGAGCATACAAAAGTGCAAATCAAAAGGAAAATTATAGGGTAGAGATAAAAAGATATGATCTTATCTGTTTGGGCATGTTGAGAGAGTCAGTCTAGTCCATGTGATGTCAACAAACAGAACCACCATATGAGAGGGATGCTCCTCGACAGAACATGACATGACGTGTCACTTGTGATAAACATTCTACAAAGAGTAGGTGCTTATGCTAGTAAGCTACCACTTCAAGTATGGTCCATTTTAACTTTGGCAGGAAGAGTAATTGGTTAAGAATGCGGCTTCAAGATTTTGTTCACTAGCCCATCACCCTAACCCAAGCTATACCAAATGAGTAACAATATTATATCTCAAAATTGTTGCACAGCATAATAATAATAATAATAATAATAACAGCAGCTTCCTGTGTCATGATAATAATACAATTATTTCCTAAATAAAAATGATTAAGTAAAAACAAAATGTGCCATGACAAGCAGTCAGGCATATTCCTGATGTTTTGTAAGAGGCTTTATTTTACTGTATATTGCAACACAACACCTGAACACCCCCAGCGTACAACATCTAGATATTGACCACCAGTGATCATTGAAGGCCTGGAACTGGACAGGAGCGTGGCAGCCCTGAGACTGTATTCCCTTACTTTACCTCAGCACCACATGGATCTAAACACAGCCTATGTTACTGCTCCCCACTTTCACAGACAGTGGAATACTTTGCATGGAACTGGAATCAAAGGTGTGTGTGTATGTTAGAGAGAAGAATATTGTGATTGTCCTCTTCCATCTCTCTCAATCACAAGCGACATGAGGCTGCTAAAAATGGCCTGGGAGGTGAGAAGGCTGCAAGTTATCAACCTACGCACTCTTCCCACACAACTTCAGTCTAGAGCACTCATCAAGCTCTGATCTCTGCAACTATGCAAGAAATAAACATAATATTTTTCTCAGCCAAGAAATAGGCCTATCCATTATCTACTTCAAGGCTATGTTGACAAGAACTCTCACTGGGAAGTACAGAAAACATGGGCCCAGAGAATTAAGAAGAAATATCGAACATGCATCTGCTTAACTGGTGTTGAAAAGACCAAATGCCAAAAGAAGGAGAAAAAAAAGCAAAATAAACTTTCATACATGGAGTAATTACAGCACAAATATTGCCCACGGGAGTGCATGAATGCACCAATCAATAGGCTGCCTTTACTAAACATCTCAGTATTCGTTCATATCTGGCATTGCTTTCAGTCATGTCATATCATACAACATGTACGCTTGTAGACCTAAATAGTGTTGCTGTCATATTCCGTACCGCTATCGACTGTAAGCCAATTATCATCTTGGAGCATCAACACAGTCCAACACATCTTCTGCCTTGGCTCAGGGGACAGGCAAGCCATAGAGGCATGCCATCAGTGTCCCAACGGTCATCGTGCCAAACGTCAATGGCATAAACTATCCGTAAGATTACCCCATTCCTTTCCAGGCGGAAGATGGTTCTACAATTTAGCCGGAAATAATAAGGTCTCCATAAGCAGGCTAGACATGCTGATTCCAGTGATCCATATAATCTGCACACTAATCTGCCGTAGTTCGTACAAAGTATTCTAAACTAAAGATTGGAGCTCATGCCCGTATTTGTTTTACATTCCAGATATGCCTCACGAATGGTGTAGCCTACAGTTAATTTCACAATACTCGTAGCCTACACATTGTTGCACACATGTTGCACCTATGTAGCTATGAGTTACATTGCTGTGTACATCCAAAATACGATAGCGAGCGAAATGTAGCCTATTGTTTTGCTGTCAAATAAAGCCTCATAGTCAACTGCTGTAGGCTACGTTTTCTGAACTATTATTTTGCATAATCAAAGTGTTGGTGGTGGAGAGGAAGTAGCTGCTTAAAAAATGACAACAGAGCGCATCGAACGTTTGGAAATGTTCGAATCAAACGCTCGTACTCATAAAAAAGGTCAATTTTTGAGAACGTTTTCATCTATTCTACCGTGAAAACTGAAGAAGCAGTGCGGATAAAACAGAGGGTTATTAATAATTAATAATGTAGAATAAACGTCGCCTACCAGCAAACTTTCCAAGTTTATCGCAGACCGTGGATCTTTTATCATGGCCTCCAGTTTTATCAACCGGTTTTCCATCCGTCTCTCTGCGCCAAACGACATCTTTGGAATTAATAGAGCCTGCTTCTACAAATACGACGAGCCGTGTAAAGACATGAGTTTACATCAGAAAAGTGTTTTGTTCCTAAGCAATGGCCGTGGGCCTAGCTGTCTTCCACTCGCCGCCCTCTGAAATCGCCTCTCAATTATAGGCTAGTGCACAATGAGGAAAAAATATTCCAAAGGGAACTGCAGCGCACCACAAACTTGCACGGTCGTCTGGTCCTCGTGTTCCACACTTTAAAAAATTAAAAATAAACTTATGGTACTGTTCTCCACATTAGATCATACATGCTCCACACGGCGATTAAGTTTGAATTTTGAGCAACAGGGCGTTTTCTTTGCCCCCCTCCCCTCTCTTTTTGGGCGCCTCAAAGTGCTTTGCCTGAATTTAAAAAAAATCCCGACAGTCTGCAGTTTTCTATATAAAGCATTAGAAGATCCTCTTAAGAATTTTCTTCAAGCATCATTGATACAGGCGATCTGACACGGTAAATACTGCTGTTCTCGCGCTAACTATAACGATGTTTTGTTCCTTTGCTGTTTCAATGGTCAGTTTAACACTGTACTAGTAGGCAATGACCAAAGAGCCAATGATTTGACCAAATGGTAAAATGCAGCCCCCGTGAATTCCACTCTGTGAGCTGGGTTTCTCTCCTCCCACTGACATTGACATGCACAGAGAACCTCCTCTACCCACAAGCTTTCTCTTCTTTCTATCTCAGTCCAACTATCATCTAGACTCTAGAGTTTAGACAATGCAAACTGTACGAATAGTTTCAAGTCGACTCTACATCTTGATCTTGTTTAGTATTGGAGTTTAAGTCTACAAATAATCAATATGTAGCTAAATGTGTGAGGAAAATCAATATTGCTCGAACTGGCTGAAGGACATGGCTTGATCAATCATGTTAAGTGAAGTACGTTTCAACATTGGTGAAACCTGTGCGCAGTTAACGTTATGGAACGAAATAGTTTCTTATGACATGATGGCGTGTTGTACCAGATATGTCCAGCAGTGGGCGCTGTAGGGGTTACCATTAATATGTATTACCTGATGCCCTGAATAATTTGGATCCCACACATGATGTAAGACATCAGTACATGCTCAACCCATCTGATATATGAAAAGCCTGGATGGGGGGAACTAATGTGGAGTTTTTGGCAGCTAACGTATTGCTTTCTCCAACCTATGCTCTGATACGTGTGAGATAAGCCACGATCTAACAACACCTGGACAATGTTAACGCTCACACAGTCAAACATGTATTTGCACATGCACAAACCTACACACATTCTCAAAATCACTTTAAAATGTGAGATAAGTAAGAAAATAGTTGCACTCTCACTCTCTATTGTTTTTTATGATATTGGCATAAGCACAGGACATTAAGTATGTATTTCTGTGTGAGAACAGCATGTGCAGGCTATCCTCCTACAATAGACTAATATTACTCAGTTTTTGACGTTTTTACTTAAAACATATATTGAGTCCAGTTAATTTATTCCAACAAAAATAACAATGTTGACTTAACCCTACAATCTTCTGGGAGTAGATACAATGTGGGGCGAGTAAATTGTGGAGGCAATACCAGAGAAGCTGGGTGGCGCTAGAGGCCACAAATCAAGACAAGGATATCACTGAATCTCAGCAGTACACCCATAGATAAGAAACTCTTTTGCTCATAACGAAGCAGGGAACAGGCGATAATCCTTAGGATAGTTAGACTGACCTTTTGAAGCACCTTATAGTTCAATATTACAGATTCAGTGAAGTTCTGAAATTATAAATGGTCACGGGTTTTCAGTTATCATGATTCTGTGATTGAAATGTTTTTCAGTAATTCCGTCCTTTCAAGCCTCTTTCTTACCTTACTGTTTCAAAGATGTATAAAAAATATGTGTGAGTATTCAGGATGTTAGATGAGAAGATAATCTCAAAAATCAACGATGTACAGTAATAGTAAGGTTACAACATGTAAATTTGCACAAATTTACAGTTAAAAAGTTAAACAAGCAACAGGTTGGTGTGTGCCGCTATTTATTAGTCTCAATAAGCAATTCACTGGGTAAAACAAATACTGTTACAACACAAAATTATTTCTTTCAAAGCAATCTTGGCAACATGTTATAGATACAACTTCATAATAAAAAGACAATGATTCTCTCCTCTCCTGACAATTTTCTTCACTTTTCAATATAAAAGAAGCTTTTCACTCTTAAACCAAGCATTTACATTTGAACAAAATGCCCAGTCCAACACCTTTTTTATTTGCAAATGCAAAGACTTGTCAACAATAAATAATACTATAAAATGTACACAAAAAGATTGAGAAACCGTCACATGGTAAAACGTAAGATGATCTGGATGTCTGAGACATAGGAGTCTGAGTGCTGAAGGACTTTTTTTTTTAGCAAAATGTGAGGGTTCATACAAGTTACAGAAAGGCGGATCATCTATACATCAATACTAGCAAGATAACAAAGTTTTTTTTTGTCCATTTGGTTTTATACAAAGTGAGGGGGTCTTTTTTACAAGCAAGCATTGTCATCTGCACTATAGAGTACACAAGCAAGAGTTAAGGCAGCTTTTCTGTCTACGTTTGAAAAGTCACATGAAATGTTTCATGTTGTTGTTTTCGTACGATAAGTATTCTGCTCTCTCTAGATTTTGTATAGGAAGTTGTCATTGCATATTTCAGGCTGTTGACCAAGCCACCATCACTTCTTTTGACTAGTGTTGGAAATTACAGAAAACAGTACGTTTGCTACTCTCAAATCTTTTTCCAATCTTTCTGCCACAAAAAAGACAAACGAGATTATCTCAAATATATATATATATATTTTTAAAAATCATCTTCAAATGAATGTGTCTCAAATAACTGAACACGGCAGAGCAATACATAAACAGCTTGAAAGACAAATTATGCAAAGGGAGCAACTACTGTGAAAGTAATGCTAAGTGTGTGTGTATGTTTGTCGGTAGCATCAGTGTGCTAGCTGACAAAAGTCTCAATTGTTTAGAAGCACTCCCACGTGGACTGAGTTAACAGCAGTGACTGTATTAATTACTACTGCGATATCACAACTACATTGCACTGATTATCTCACATACAAATAAAGTGAATCAAAGCCGTAGTATTCTGTCCTGTCTGAATGTTTAGTTAAACTCCTCTTCGCTAAAGTACCAACATATTATCGTGAAAAGGTGTCATAAAGAGGTCAACAAGATGGCAACTATGTTCACCCTAAATTGACTTATTTCATGCCAGTTTTATACTGATTGTATAATAATGGGATACCTTTAATGAGTACATGACAAATGTTTAAGTCAGTCTCAAAGCACCTGGAAAATGTGTGTGATTCTATATGCATTCCTATCAGTGCTCCAGCTTAACAAGGACAGACTCACGCACACACACACACGCACACGCACACACACACACACACACACGCACACACACACACTTTCTATGAGACAGACAACCTGTTTCATTGTCTCAGTTTCAAGCGTCTCCCACATCTGGCAGGAGCCGCAGACACTGCTAGTTTCCAGTTTCAAGGCTATATCTGTCCTTGTCTCCTGCTCTGCAGTTACACAGCCGAGGTCAAGCAAAAATTGTGAAGAAATTGAATTTATTCAGTTTCTCTCAGAAACGGCTGTGCCTTTTGTTGTCACCGTCAGCTATCATCCTAGTAAGTGTGTGTGTGGTGGGCTATTATGAACAGAGAGGGGTGACAGACGAACACACACGCATACATACACACATCTTAGACCTCTCTCATGCCGAAGGCTTGGGTAGACCTACAGAAATATCCGACATGGATTGAACGTAGAAAGCGGGGATATTCAAGGCAATGACTACAGTGACACAAAATCCCAGTCTTGGCACAGGGCAAGCGGAGCCTAAATGCCTGACTATCAACACCCAGCAGATTGTGTTGCAGAGCTTACTCAGAGTCAACAGTCTCCAATCTGACCTGCAGTCTCTGATTCCCACTGGCTGGCACACGTTGAGACTATAAACCTATTGTCATCAGAGGATATGACTGGCCAGAGAGATAGAACTATGGGTGAGGGAACCCACGTTTGGAACATTTCATCAATCTGCCAAAAATTTGGATTTGTGAGCCTGTGTGCTAATATAAGGCCAGGCTAGTGTTGTAATTACAGATGTGGTGTGTGTTAACCAATCTGAAACCTATTTGGTGGAATCAGTCCATAATTTGCCATATTGTTTTGTCATTGTTGCAGATTTTAAATCCAATGTATGCTTCGCACTGAAAACAAGCCACTTATTTTTTTTTTGCGGGATTTAAGATTCTGTAAGGTATTTGGCATTTGATATATTATGATCTGCTGTCATGCATGTCAACATCCTATATGGTATTCTGAAACATACCAACCCAATAAACGCCTCATTCCATTATGTACATGCCGCTAACTACATAGTCGACTGCCTTGTGTTGTTATCAGAACCTACAGGACTACAATAGAGCCTGGCACCCTCGCATTAATGGAACAGGTTTGACACAACATTTGACACATTGTTAATAAATAAATTGAAAACATGTAATGACATAACTTAACACTGGCAAACAACATCTGGAGTTTTGGTTTAGACTGGTAAAACGTTTCAAACTTTTGATTCTTATTCCTTTTCAATTTGAAGACAGTTGGGCCGGACAGGTAGCCGATGCAGGTGTTTTCAGTAGTTTAACATTGCAAAAAGACAACAGAAAACCAGAAGGAGCTGATGGAAAGAAATTCTCTACATGCTGGGTTCCCTCATTGCTTAACAATGATGTGATTGTAATTCAGCATGTTACCTCCCTTGCACTCAGTCAACGAAGAAATACTCGCAATTTATATCAAGACACTTCTTAAAATCACAATGTAGAAAAGATGGATTCTCTGATGGGAGTAATATCTACACTTTGACTTCTTCTATCCTTTTCATGGACTCTCAGTTATCACAAATGCACACCGCTCCTTAACAGGGGGATGGCACAGACTTATTTCAAGATGCTTTGTGATAAGTAGCGTCCATCTGGACAGAGATTTGGATAGACTCATAACCCTTGGTTATCAGACACACAGATGTCATACAGCTTGACAAATGTATATTTATCTATATCAGTGATTATCACAATTACAAGTGAGCTGTAAAGTACTGTCTGACCACATCCTATATACTTTAGGTGTCCATGCAGTGGAGGTACAGATAAGCAGTTTCCTCCATGATTCAATTGCTAAAATTGCACAAACTCAACATCTACCCACCTTCATTTGCTGGTGAGTTTTTCTACCCTGTTGTCATCAAATCTGCAATTTTATTGCAAATGCTTGTCTTTTTGCTACACAAAGACCACTGACATGAAATAGTTTCAGTCTCACGGGGGCCTCACTCCAGTGGAGAGTGCATGTTGTAGGAGAGGCTCATGGGATCTACAAGAGCCGTCACCTCTCATCATCGATTCTCCTCAACAGTCACGACTCAGCAAAACAATTCCTGTTGATTGATACCCTTCCAAGGTGTGTCCTAGTTTGGTTGCTATATCCAAGTACAGCCAGCAGACATTGCTGACTGAAAGAATGATTGATGGGAAATTGTATTTGTTTGGATATGGGTTGGGATGAGCGTTTGTGCTAGTTGGGGAAATTGGGGTGAAGGTTGAGTGAGGAGAGCTTCACGTCATTTGACTGAAAAGCCTTTTCATATGAGACACGTTTTGTGCAAATAATCCAAGTAACGTATAATCAATATAAACTCATAATGTCTCTGAATAAACCCTTGCACACCAACTGAGAAAATGCCAGATGGATTTATTCATCAATTATTTATTTATATTCTTCTAAAGGGCTTATTGGGAAACATTCATATTAACGTTAATCACAGTCAAATGTGAGTTTATATTCATTTCACCGTCTCAACATTATTTGCATGCCTAAATGTTTCACTGAGTTAAAAGGGCTTAGTAATAAAAGGAATGGAAAATAACATTGTTGAGCAAACAACATTAACTCCTATATCTAGTTCAGGTGCTTCGAGGTCATTCCAATGTAGGAGTGTCCCCCTCCAGGTCACCCATAGAATTGCTGGTATGCTACTATTCAATCACTGTTTCTGAAGAGTCTCATAGCAGAAACCTGACTAAACTATAAATGAATGAGAAAAGATGCAACAGGCTTATTTATAGGGGCAGTGTGGGCTGAGTATCGACTGAGAGGAAACAAAAGGAGAGAATGGTTTCTGATCTGGGTCAAAGGCCTCCATGTCCCTTTAGAGTGACTAGTTGGCCTGTTGGATTGGTAATCTGCCTGTCTGAATTCCCATCAGGTAACAAGGCTGAAATGCTGGTAGGCTGGACTGTCGGGGTAATGGTGTTGGAGGGGTGGAAAGGTGGTGTTGGAGAGATGGTGTTGGGAAGGCGTCTCTGTAGAGGGTTCATGTCGTCCACAGTGCAGTGTTCCGCTGTTCTCACTCTGATGGAGAGCTGCCATTTATCTGGACTAGAATACGAAACAAAAGAGATAATCTACAATAAGAAATTACGTTGCATGGGGGAATAACACACAACCACATTTCTGGTTGCCAAAATAAAATATTAACTACAGCCTAATAATGGTAAGAAAAGCAATTAAACAAAATTTGAAGCAGGAGTTATCCTTTACAAGATCTGAATGTCTCACTTCCCTGGAAAAGTATATTCTAAATCAATATTTAGTTTTAAGTTCAAAAATATATATTTAGCTTTCAAAAAAACCCAAATAGTAACTTATCAGTTGAAAACATTGAAGATTCAGGTGTTTTAGGCAACATCAACCCTATGCTTTATTTCATGCTGTACTCTCCTAGTTAATGGTAATTGCATCCCAATAGATAACGGTAACTGTACTGTAATTTTGAAAAGGGATGTAAGTCCCCTTGTGTGCGGCACATTCACTGAACTTCCACGTATAAACTCTTATGTAACTTTACAGAACGGGTGACAGTCATGCGGCATCTTAGGAGTGGGGAAACTGGGAGAAGGCAGATCATGACAGACAGAGAGAGGGAGGGTGCTCTCTGGGTCGTCGATAGGGGACGCTTTCAGACCAACCTTTTCCGCCTCATTTGTTCTGATTGCGAATTCGTAGGCACCTCCTCTTTAGCGGCGGCTCCAGCTCTGGACTCCCGGCAGCCAGCGGTGCACTGATGCCACAGGACAAGATGGCCGTCTTGTCGGAGCAGGGCTTTGGCACAGGCTGGATTACTTCAGAGCCAGCCTTGGGCAGCAGGGGCAGTGCATAGGCGTGTTCCTCGTCCTCGAGACTGCCGTCAGGATCCGGTTTGCCTTCCCCAGTGCCCCCCGCCTCCTCACATGAGACCCGCTTACCTGTGTCCCACTCTGCTACTGAGCAGCTGTTCTCCTTCAGCGCCTCCCGCTCCAGCTCCATGTTGACTGGTCCGCCCTCTCCTCCTCTGCGGTCCAGGCACTGCTCCGAGGTAGGTGTGAGGAGAGTGCTCCGGACGGTGCCGTTGACTAGGACATTACAGGAGGTTACGGTGCTGAGATCGGTCCGTGTGGCGTTGCTGGGTGGAGGGAGCTGGTAGGGGTATGGCTCTGGCTGGAGCAAAGAGGGCTCTGTGCTGCAGAGAGACGTGTTGCCACTAGGAGGAGAGGCTGAGTCTAGCGGGCCATCAGCACCCTTCCTTGCCTCCTCCTCGTCCACAAAATCCTCGGGCAGGCTGTTGTCCCTCCCCAGCCCAGGGGCATGCAGGGGTGCTGGCCTGGTGGGAGAAGGGCTCAAATCCTGTTCTGGCTCCACTTTCACCTGGACGCTGGGCGTTACCCTCTGGATGACCTGCTGCCCCCGTGAGCGCCGGCCTAGAGTCAGGTCAATCACACCCTCCGTCAGAGAGGGGGCGCTGGAGAGGCCTGAGTTAGGGCTGCTTCCCGAACTCTCCTCGGCCTTCACAGTCAAGTCCACAAGGGAAGTCCTACTCCTCTCCGAACCAAAATGGCCGGGGGTATAGCTGGAGAATTCAGGTGAAAGCGGCCCTCCGGAGCTGGACGACCCCACCTTCCTGTCTCCATCCCCTCCAGACGAACTAGGGGAAAAGGTTTGTGTTTCCAGGGGCTCAGTAGATTCCTCCGAGGCGCTGGGAATGGGGTCATTGCTGTGTGGGTGGTCCCTGGAGGTCTTGGGGTTATATGGAATAGGCACCGGGATGGGGATTGGGACAGGTAAGGGGACAATGACAGGGTAAGGGACTAACAGAGTGGGTGGGGGCACCAAGGGGGCAAGGGATGGCATGCCAAAGTTCATCATTGGGGGCATAGGGATGTGCCCGTTCATCATGTTGATGGGGGGGAATGGGGGGTAGCCAGGTATGTGGAGACCTGGGTGAGGGGGCATCCCTGCCAGGTTGGCATTAGAGGAGGGGTGAAGATGTGGAGAGAGTAAGGGGCGGTGCATAGAGCTGGATGGAGGGCCAAGGGTCCTGGGTGGCATGGGCTGAGGGGGCCCAATGCCAGGGATCATGGGGTTGGACAGGGGACTGTTTGGGCCTGTGGTGTGGGGCGGGCGAAGGAAAGGTGGGCGCATGTGCTGCATCATCTGGTGCTCCATGAACAACGGCAGCGGTACCGGCCCCCGGGGAGTCATCACCATGGGGGGGCTGCCTGGGGGTACACCCATGGCAGGGTGCAGGGTGGGCACCGGTGGTGGGGGCAAAGTGGGGCTCTCATGGGGTCGAGGTGTCGGGTTTTTGGCCAAGGAGGGGGAACAGACTGCACCACTTTCAGAGGGTGAGGCGGCGCTGGAGCTGGAAGGGGCCAGCATGGACGAGGTTCCCCCCCCAGGAGATGGGGCCTTATGCCGCAGGTCCGTCAAGGGGGTGCCCCAGGATTCCGGTGTGAGGAGCTGCACTCCAGTGCCACCCTCTGTCTTGCTCTCCCCCAGGCCGTGCCCGGGGTTACACAAACCCCCTGGGAGTGCTGCTTGGGTCTCCTTGTAAAAGATGTCCATCTTGTACTGGTTCAGGCATTTGGCACTGCAAAACTGCAGTCTTCGCTCACCAGCACCAAAGTCCAGGTATTCCTTAGTGTGGCGGATGTGCTTGCACCAGTCACAGACCTGGAACACAAAACACACACAACAAAACACATCAGCTGATCTGATATGCTACCCACAATGCACCAACCTTAAACATTCTTTCTTCACACAGTGCCAACTTGATAAGTTCTAAGTACAGTAGGTCCTTGGTCTTTTGAAGATACTATCGTAGGTAGTCTATCTCTTTTTAAAAAAAACAAAATGTTTGCATGTGTGTCCATGAGTGCATGTGAAGACAAATTGAATCATTGCATCATAGTTGCAGTATGCAAACTTCATGAAAAGTTGGCACTTCAAGTGACACTGAAACTAAAAGAATACCTGTATTGCAGCTTTCAAATGTATTTTTTCCGTTCAAACAAAGAATTTCCATTTACACTTCCCACCTCCCTATGCAAAGTTAGTCATTGATTGAAATGTGATGTCGGACCAGGCAGATTAAACAGATGAAGCCACAAGGAAGAGGTTTTCCCTGTAAGATAGTACAATGCCTGGCAGCTGCTGTAGCTGTTCTGAGTGTGATCTGGGCAGGCTAGTACACTGTCCAACACTAGGGGGTGAAACACTTTTTTCTCCTATGGAACATGTTGTGTAAGCTAATGAGGCCCTCTGAGAGTTGTTTAGCAACACAGACAGCTACGTGCAAGTGGAATGTAAATTTCTAATTTTGGAGCGGCCTGCCATATTCCAGCCACTTATGTTCCAGCAGTCCTATTCCAGCCAATCACCTTTGGTGAGGCAGGACTTCCTACTTGGCTTATTTTGTGACACCACTGTCAATCTAACTCAAGTGCCAAAATGTAGATGAGAATTGAGGGCGCTGTGTCTCATACCTTAATTAATTTTATACTGTTACCTACTGCGGCTTTAATCTTAAGATTTATCACTGTTAATCTTAGGATTGATTTCTTTATATCGTGCTTAACGGTACCATGTGGTCAGGTTTGAAAGACTTCTCATAGTGCATAAACCGACAAATAGTAGGAAATTCACTGAAAGTTCAGAATTTCTCCCTTCAAGTCATAATCTGATGAAGAACATTTTTGTTTAACAAAATGCATATGGATTTTATCAGGAGCGTAGCCACAAGGGGGCCTGGGGGGGCCTACGACCTCTCATTTACATGTCCGGCCCCCCAGATTTCTGATTGCTTACAAAATAAAATCAAACAACTGTTGACATATATACATTTTTTTTTTATACAATTCTGGCATTGCACCTGGATTGAACAGTTTTGGATAATGTAGACACAGAAACACACAGTCCCCACTGGGCAATGACTCAGTCTGGGAAGCTCCTGATACTGCGGACTGCTTTCCAAAATCAAAGTCTGCACTAAACTGCATATGATTGGTTGGACCTCCAAAATGCCTAGTCACTAAAACTCATTAAAATGACTTTTGGTTCAAAAATGTAACACTGACGACAAGAAATGTATCTCTAGTGCATAGATAGCGATAGGTGAGTCCTGAACATGGGCCGATACTCATCAGGCCACACACAGCTCACTCTGTCAGCCCAAGGGGGAGGTGGCAGAAACTCACTGGAGATAATTAAGGCATTAATCAGTTGTCAGAATCCTCAACGACATCCATCTATCAAACAGACCCTTAGTCCCGCAAGCAGAATGCTAATAAGGTGCTAGAGAAAAACTAGGTTTGGATTACAGACATAATCATCTTGCACACATACACCAACACATCTGTAGATATGGTACAGATAAAGTATATTTAAAAGTCCCGTTGCCCCTTACAAATACCCTATTGACTTAACAAAGTTCAACTTTGACTCTTAGAGAAAAAATTCTGACTTCTTAAGTAAAACTGCTCAAGTTAAACAAAAACACAGTTCCCAGACCGATTACTATTTTGAAAGTGTATTAAATTTGAAGAATTTAAACAACAGGCATTTTCAAAATGTGAACAATTGGTGCTTCAAAATCCACAAATTGCCAAGTGTTTCATAATGCATCAAGACCAACACTACTGGTGGAATTGACACGCAACATTGTTTTGGCAGGGCAAGTGCCCATGCAGCAGCTTGGTGTGCTGTGATGGTGGTTATTCAGGTGAGAGATCCATACTGCAGTCACCATCCCCTGTCCACATCAGCCATCATCTCTTTTTAACTGCCTGCTTAATCTTGTGAAATTCAATGAGCCATGGCTGAATAGGAATCAAAAGGTGTTCTGTGAGTTGAGCTTGATGATGGCAGACCCGGGATATTTTAAATAATAAATGTGTAAAACATTTCTTGAACTCAAAAAGACAGATGGGGAGCACTTAACGACTTTCTGCACTGCGAGTGAAATTTCACTGTGCATTACCCTAATGGAGTTGTTTTTTTATCTTTCTCTCTGCCTCTACCTCTCTCTCTTTCACTTGCACACAGATGTTTGCTGTTGAATGTAATTATGGTCATTTATTTCAACCATGGCCGCCAAACCAACGGTTGCTTTGGTGTGGTTTATCTATTCACTTTGCCGCAATTAGCTTGCTTCCTAGCAAGCGCAAAGAACATCTATGGTCCTTTTCTGTTCTGTTCCCTGATCTTCTTCTGACCCTTAAACATGACCAATAACATCTTCCTGTATACTCCATCAGGGCTTGAGTCATACTTACAGGAACATTTTAAGTTTACACCTACTTCAAATAATTATATATAGCCAGCTAGCTAACTGATTGAATGCCCATATTTTCAATAAATCTAAAGTGGTCAAATAGTAGTGAGTATTTATCACTGGTCATTGATATATACTGCAGAAGTTTAATCTGATAGCTCATTGGTCGGGTTTATGAGTTATGGTTGCTACTGTGGCCCCACTGGTATGACTATACAGATTGCTATTGCACGGAAAGTCACAATGGTCGAAAGCATGAGTTAAATGCATACTCAACACATAGAAAAGGTTCATTAGTCAACATCATTATAATACGTTAACAAAAAACACACACATACACATGCACACGCACTCAGACACACACAAACTTCCACATGACACTTAATAACTTCCTGCTATTACTGGAATCTGAGATTGTACGATATGGGAGTAATTTTAGGGGGAATGTATGTTGTTAAATTCAGGTAGATATTACTTTGATGTTTAGATAATGTTAATAGCTAGTTAAGTTAATAATAAGCTAAAAGTTTATAACTGTTTCCAACAATTCTAATCTTGAAAATATCATAGCCTGTGAAGTGATTTGTTGTCATTTCAGTAATTGAAACAGAGTTGAAAGAGAAAAATATTTTAAAAAAACATGATGAAATGCATGTACACTTCAATTCTTGGATTGAAAGTCAAAAGTAAAAATCCCAATGTCACATAATGTTGAATGGAAATGAAAAAAGCTATTTGAATGGAGAAGAAAAATGTGTGTGTGACCCTCTAACTGTATTTGAGTAGACTTGAGGTAACATTTCTTTTTACAAAACAACATCAAATTAATACATTATTTAGCACATTCAACAAGACAAAATGAAAATCTAGAACAGTAGCCATCAAACTTAAACTCTATCTGGTGGTTAAATGTTTTAGTCCTTACAAGAACATCGCTGTTTGTCTTGAAGACAAGCCTGGGCGTATCCTTAGCATAGCTGTGCTGGGGTAATTTCTCACCAAGGCCGTCTTCATCTCTCGCCTGAGGGGAGAAATAACGGCCTCTTTTTACGAACGGACAAAATAAACAGGTGAACATAAAGAGGGTAAACAACAACAAACTGATAAATGGAAAGACACTGACAGGTGGGAAAGAATATTCATAGTGATTTGGTGAGCATGCATTGTTGTGGAGTCCAGGGATCTCTTCGTAAGACAGCCCTGTGGTTGTGTGTGTGTGTGTGTGTGTGTGTGTGTGTGTGTGTGTGTGTGTGTGTGTGTGTGTGTGTGTGTGTTTATGCGTGTGCTTTTGTGTGTGACTATTAATTTAGTTTAAATTGATTATTTAATAATTTAATTATTTTCAATAGATTAGAACCATTATACAGAGAAACAATAGAGAAAAACACATTAACTCAACAATTGTTTCATTGTTTAACTCGCAATGAAATATTGAATCAACTATAGCATAATTTATAACTTTTCAAAAATATTGATCAAAAAAGACTAATAAGAAGAGAATAATTGAAGGACCACTTCATTAAATCACATGTTGAATCTTTACGTGCACGTTTTTTACTTGTCTTTAAAAATACAAATACGGACAGACACACAGCCACAGATGTGTCATTGTGTCATTATCTGGGCTCCATTTTGTGCTGTGACCCTCTGGCCTGGTGCCAGTTCATTTACATATAGTGCTAATGAGGTGTTGGCACTGTGAAGAAAGTATGTGGGGTGCTCCCCCCACACACACCCCCACCCCCCCCACACACACCACACACGCACACACACACCCATACACACTCACATAAAGGCATACACACATCCACACTGGCACATCCACACATGCATACAATACATCCAAACATGCACACACGCATGCACACAGACACACCCAGAGTGAGGCAGATACAGAGCAAGAGCCAGACACAAAGCTTTGGGCGCAAGTTCAGTCATTCAATCCAAGCACAGATTCTCTCCTACACACCCAGCTAAATATTATTTTACAAAAAAACATCCAGGCCATCTCAGAATTCTAGCAAGGTTTTAATCCTCATTGGTCATGATTCTATAATCTGTAATTTTTGGGGTGAATGGATTTCTATCAACTTCTATGAGCTGAGAATGGTAAAGCACAACCTCACTAACACTTCCCTTCACCGTAACAGTCGTAGGAAACAACTGATTTTGTTAAATGAACCAATACAATACCACATCCTGGGGCACTTGTTGACATTTGACATTTGACTATTGACATTTATCCAAAGAAGAGATGCAGTTGCTTGTGGCTACAGTAGCATAACCTTGTGCCAGGAAGTTTCTATTCATTACTACTGTCCGTCTAATAATCCACTGTTTAAACATCATCTCAGGGTCTCACCAGCGGGTAGCGAACAAGCTGGTGACTCCAAAGCCCAGAGAGGCTGGTACACCAGCTGTCCCCGTGTTCATCTCCATCTGGGCACGTGTGCCTTCCCAGGTGTGTGTGTGCGTGTAAATGTGTGTGTAAGCCAATCACCTGCCAGGAGAGGGGTGTTTCCCCAATGGACAACTGCAGCGGGTATACCCCCAGAGCTGCACACATTCCCTAACGACTGGAACAGCAACAAAGACACTCGAGACGTTCCAGCTGAACACATGCACACCGTATCCTGAGAACGCATCCACTTCCCATTTGTTGGAGCCAATGTCCAGTTTTTTCCCAGGTGTAGCCTCATCTTAAAGTGTGTATCTATTTAAAGTTTCAACTCCAGATTCTTCAATCCCTCAACTCACCAACTTTTTTCAGTCTGTTGTTTTAGTTTTAATTGCTAGCAGCTATGAGATAATCACCATTCACACTGTGCCCTGCAGCTGTGTGGAGCAGACCTGAGGGCTCTCTGAATCACAATGTAGACAGGCAGCACACACACACACACACACATGCACACACGCACACACTATTGACTCTGTCTTTTGTTTTATGAAGCATGTGTCTATTACACTTCAACCCAATGCAACCCAAAATGTGCAGCGCATGTTAGAGCAGTGCAGGCAACCACAAAGATGTGTGTAAGGATGTGAGTGTGTTCAAGGTGTGTGACATTTCTGGCTGATGTAAAGAGGCTCCCTAGCCCCTCTTGCCTGAAGGGCCGTCAGAGGGGAAGACAGAGATGGAGTCTTCCGTTCTCCAGGGGACCCTGCAAAGTTTCCTGAGTGCAACAAAGACAGACACATTGCAGTAAAGAATGGCTGGAATTATACTAACTTGTCCTCACTAAATGTCTATGCAGAATGTAGCGCATACTGTACTGTACAATACATAAGAAAGCACTGTGCACATGGTGTGTAATTCGACACTGGTGGACGACTCTGCATACAGTGCTAGAGAGAGAGACAGAGAGAAAGAAGGAGAGAGAAAGGGGAAAAGGTGGTGATGGTGTGCGTTTGTGATTGTAGTCATCTGGTTATGTGGATGTCTGTGTGTGTGTGTTTGAAGTGTGGTTGTCTTTGTAGTGTGTGCACTTGCAGTGTGAGAGGATCCTACATTGTGACTGATTTGAGATTCCAGTGAAGACCTGTGCTACGTCACCAGAAGATATCGTGACAGCAGAACGTAAAGCAGTGCAATGTTGAATAACAAGGCACTGGTATTGAAAGTTTGGTATTAATGGTAATGCATGTCTTCTAGTCTTACTAACTACTACAAGATGCTCCATGGGTTACACGCATTTAAAATTCAATCTAGGGTCCCTGGGTGCTGTGTGTGAGCCTAATGAGCACAAAATACTACCTCAGATTGGGCCCTGAAATGCAGAGCATCTCTCTAGATCAGGAGACATGCATTAAGAGGACAAAATCAAGATGAAAAAGTTGTTTTTTTGAAAAGGCAAAGAACTGTTGTTGGTGGAGCATTTGTGGTAGAGCATTTGACTGTAGATACAAAGGTAGCAGGGCTAAATCCCCCCTGTACATCGCTTCGGATAAAAGGGTCTGCTAAATGAATACATTATTACATTATATTTATACATGTCTGTTGGTTTATTTAAGCAGATATATAGTAGATAGGGCAAGCAGGCAGGATAGCACAAGCAGGCAGGTGGAGTTGAAAGGAGGGGCTACGTTTGAATGGATGTATTTTTTCAAATATTTATGTTATCATGTTGAACCTTATTGTGTCATTTTATTATAATATTTTATAACACATTATTCCATGTATGTTAATACATGGTGAATTTGGATGTATAATCACAGCATTAAGGACGTCAATTCCAATGCTTTCCTCTCGAGCTCACAACCTGATCTGCAAAAACCTTCTTCCTCAGCTTTTCCATTCCATGTATGAATGTCAGTTATTATACCTCAAACACTGGATGGTGTTGTGCCACAGAGAAGGGAGAAAGCGAGACCTCCACTACTCCCCAATGCCCCCATTCGTGTCCGCCATAGGAGCAGATTGGGTTACGCGAACGAGGCAGCTGTAGATATTTTGCGAAACCCGATGCCTGGAGCCTCTGCCCACCCCTTACCCCATCCAGCTCACTGCGTCCAGGCTACTCTTTATGACTGCACACAGACATACAATACTTTTTCAGTCATGACATTTTTTTTCTGTTGGGAAAACTGGAGGGTTTGTTGTTGTGGCCAACCTTGCGGGTGTATGAGAAAAGAAACATGTGGGTATCACTTACTCAAACGGCCCTCTATGAATGTGCAAGTGAGAGACAGAAGATAAAATGTGCTCTCAGCAGACAAGGCCATCCTGTGTGAACCGTTTTCTTGGGTCCTCTCTGCCTCTAACATGTAAAACTAGGATTAAACTCTTCTAGGTGTAACAGACATTATTGTATGAGGCACAGAGGCTGTTAATCAGATAACTCAACTTTTCACTGTTCAAGGTTGTTGTTCATATTAATACTGTTTTTGTACTTTGATAAAGAAAGATCAAGAAAGAAACTGGACCCCCATAAAATAAGTCATCCAGTTTACATGAATCCAGCTAAGATGAATCCAGAGTAAGTTCAATGCCTGTACAGTCAAAGGCAAATACGGATCCATCAACAATGGCAAAAAAATAAAATAAAATCTTTGATCAATTAATCATCTTGAAATTAATCAACATGTAGTCGTTGATAAGTCACTTCCTAGCACAAGGGATGCTACAGTGCCTGGAGATCAGAAAATGTGGGGGGGGGGGGAACACAGCAGACACAAGGCATAACTAGATTCTCATGCTGTGAAAAATGAAAAGTGAGAACAGAGAAAAAAAATCTATCTTTAATTAAAAATGATAAGACGTGTACCTCCATTGGAACAGCCGGACGCATAAAACGCAAACAGTGCTATTAAGTGATTATGTTTGGATGGAAAAAATCAATTCAGGACAAACAAAGAAGAGGAGTAAAAACACATTATACTCACAGTGTAATTCCTTACATATCCAAGCTTAGGTATGAGAAAGAAAGCAGAATGTTTAACTGCAGTAATCAGGGATCAAACGGAGAGACAGTCTCTACTGATCATTGCTGCCTACTGTATGCGGATCTGAGTTGGAGCTCGAGAGCTTCATGCTGAATTTAATGAATCATGTATCTGCATTAGCAATGCTCAAACTGCTGTTTTCATGTTTTTTCTGAAAGGTTTGGAATCCGTGTTCAAGGTCTCACCTGAGGCTGAAAGTCAGTAAGCTTCTCAATGTTATTGACTACTCACCCAAACAGGTACTTTTGCTATTAAGCAGTAAGATGGACTAGTTCCTTAAGGGCCGTTGGAAAAGGTTATGGATAAAAAAGATGTATTGGTTAAATACTAAGATATATATAGCTATTTTGTAGCCATCAGTATGGACCATAGTATTGGAAGTATATGGAAAATGTATTTACAATGTGGTTTGACAGAAGTAGTAGGCTGGAGTAATCTATAATACAGAAACTGGAGGATTCTATGGAATAGAAAGTGGTCAATCTATGGCTGTGTCACTAAGGTTACTCTCTCTTCTGAACACCAATAGATGACCAATCAAGGCACTCAACCCCTGTGTAATGGATACAGCATTTATCCTGTTCTATATCTTCCAATAGTTACTTGTCACGTGATTCAGGTTTACAACAAGACCTCGGCCTCCTTTGCCTGTTGCGGAGTGTAAATGCTGAATATTAAACCTGCAGGGTTTAGTACTATGAAGTGTGAATAAAATGAAAGAATAGACAGTTTTCCTCTGTGATAATGAATGGAGGAAGAGGGTCAGAAGAAGTAAGGTCAGGGACAGTATGTCACATGGTCCGGTCTGCTTTATCATGAGAGATCACAAGGATGAGGTGCCTTCAGTTTGATGACATTTAACACTTGGAACTTGAGTACTCCACCCAGTCATCTGAGTTCAGAATGTGCTAGCTCAGTTCAACTGCTGAATGTGAGATGAACTGATTTGTAGTTTATGTGACTGTTTCTGAATAAGCACAGTGTATAGCTTCAAAAAGGCTTTTTCCAGTTTTCCATTTTTTGTTTAAAATGAGTGGAATTCATGTCATTGTGTGGTACAGTGATGTGTGAGGGACCAGGTCAAATAACTGGGTCAAAATGCAGGCACACAATTTTTGCGAAAGTCCTCAAGAGATCGGGGCTGTGTGGAAGCTTACCTTGTTTCTCTTGAAGTAGGCTCTGCGGCACGCAGCGAAGCATTTCTCACTGCAGAAGTTCTTCAACTCGCTTCCCATGCTGAGGGAATAGCGTTTCACGCCAACCTTCTGACACCAGGCACACATGATCTGGATGTTGGACATTTCCTCGTCTGAGAGGGACCCCAAGATAAGCAGAGACAGAGAGAGAGACTCCAATTTGTTGTTGTTGTTTTGGCTGTCATAGTCATTTTAACCAATCATTATTACTTCAGAACCTGAAAGATGGAGATAGTTCAGAATCAAACAGAGTGTGCCATCATGTTGGTACTGAGAATAGTGCAGTAGGATACAGACAAATACAGATGCACCAAACATACTGCAGCTAAATGAGGATTTAACGTTATTGAGTTTACTTGGAACCCCAACTCAAAATTTAATATTTTACATTTTGGGAAACGTAACATTTTTAGAGCCTGAGTTTAAATGAGTTATAAACGATTGCCCATAATTGTGATTGTGTTTTAGACCGATGCTGTTATACTTGCTGAGATCTCTTCCTGTGAAACTTTTTCCAATAAGTCCCAATTATCACATTATGACTAAGAGTGTGCAGGAGTGAAACCCTGTGCAGCCATTAGTCTTTCACCTCCACTCACCTCTTTATCATGCTGTGAACAGGCTTTTTCCTTCTTGTTAAGCTTAATGGATCTATACAGCCATCTGTTTTAAAGTAAAAACTAATTCACAGTTAAAGGAAATAACTCCCCAAGGCCCTAAAGATAGCACTGTAGACTCAGCATGCATACTTCATGCTTCTTTATGTTAGACTGCAACTATTTTAAAATCTCAAGGTAGGTAGGGATGGAGGTGGAGGAACTGAGAAACCTTTTTCTCTTCTTAATAATTGGAAAATTGGCCCTATTTCCTCTTTTCCATCCAAACTGTTCGTACAGTCTGGAGTAAAGAACATTTATCACCTGCGTTCTCACGGCAACTTCTCAGTCATTAATTAATTACTTCAGTCATTCACTAATACATGGAAAATACATTTCTGATTTCAAAAGCAGTTTTTTTTAACAAAAAGCCCAGTGATTGAGGTTGCTTGAGTGCAGACACCTTGGCCTTTTTTCTAGATTCTCGCTAGGCACTGGCTGAAGCATCTGCAGGAGTAAAGATCCTGGTAATTATGCAGCTTCCATATTAAATACCTCCATCATCCAGGGTACCTGCACCTCAAAAGCTCCTCTGTTACATTAGCAAGTGTATGAATTATTCAAAAAGGGGACAAGTTGAAAAGTGTGCATGTTTTTGCATGTGTGTACGCAAATGGGGGTGGTTTTTGTGTGTATGTGTGCATTTGTGTGCATCTGTGTGCATATGTGTCTGTGTAACCTTCACTACATATCCAGTTCTTCTCCACCTGCCCTGTCTCTTTCCTTAGGGCTCTGGAACTGCCAGTCTGCTGTGAACAAGGCAGACTTCATCCCGGCGTTTGCATCCCATGCTTCTCTTCATGCCCTTGCGCTGACTGAGACATGGATCCGCCCAGAGAACACTGCAACTCCAGCTGCTCTCTCCGTCAAGCACTCCTTCACTCACTCACCCCGCTCAACCGGGCGGGGTGGTGGGACAGGGTTGCTTCTTTCCCCACATATTAAATACACATCCACACCACTCTCTGTTACTGCCAAATCATTTGAACACCATTATGTGATGCTAACTAATCCTATCAAAGCATGCTTAATTGTTCTTTATCGCCCACCAGGACCGCTAGCCGACTTTGTGGAGGAGCTGGACATGCTCCTCAGCGTCCTTCCGGATGATGGAACCCCCCTGATAATCCTTGGGGACTTCAACATCCACCTTCAAGGAATGCAGGCTGTCGACTTCTTGTCTCTCCTGACCTCCTTCGACCTGACGCTGCTGAGCACACCGGCGACCCATAAGGCAGGCAAACAGCTAGACCTCGTCCTGACACGTAACTGTATCACTGACTTAACCTCTGTAACCCCACTGCACATCTCT
This sequence comes from Hypomesus transpacificus, assembly GCF_021917145.1. NCBI lineage: Eukaryota > Metazoa > Chordata > Actinopteri > Osmeriformes > Osmeridae > Hypomesus > Hypomesus transpacificus. Next base: position 9,540,135 of record NC_061062.1, read on the forward strand.
GATCACTACTTTATCCAATTCACTGTCTCTCTCCCTCCAATCCCTCCTACCTCCCCTCCCCTCGTAACTTTCCGGCGCAACCTCCGCTCGCTATCCCCCTCCCACTTCTCCTCTATTGTAACATCCTCCCTCCCTCCCATTGACGAGTTCTCGTCCCACCCCACTAACACTGCCACCGACACCTTGCTAACCACTTTAACTGCATCACTTGACTCTCTCTGTCCCCTGTCTACCAGGCCTGCACGATCTTCTCCCCCCTGCCCGTGGCTTACGGATGTTATTCGTGAAGAACGGTCCACCCTTCGAGCAGCTGAGAGGAGATGGCGCAAGTCCAAAGACGGTCTGGACCTTGATAAGTATCACTCCCTCCTCAAATCCTTCTCTTCTCACATAACTGGTGCCAAAACCCTCTACTTCCTTAACAAAATTAACTCCGCTTCAAACCCCCACAAACTTTTCTCTACCTTCTCCACCCTTCTTAACCCACCTCCCCCACCCCCTCCCTCCACCCTGACAGCAGACGACTTCTCCTCCTTCTTTGAGAAAAAAGTCGCCGACATTAGCAGTCGGTTCCCCAAAACCACCCTTCCTACCCCCTCACCCTCCATTACTGACCCAACTAAATGTCTAAACTCCTTCTCTCCCCTGTCCGAGGCAGAGCTCTCTGACCTCATTCTCTCTCATCGCCCCACCTCCTGTCCCCTTGATCCTGTCCCCTCCCCTCTCTTTCAAACCATCTCCCCCTCTATCATAACTTTTCTGCTCCATGTTCTAAACTCCTCTCTTACCTCTGGCACCTTCCCCTCTGCCTTCAAACAGGCCAGAGTTACCCCTTTACTCCAAAAACCCTCCCTTAACCCTGCCGTCCTCCAGAACTACAGACCGGTATCATTGTTGCCCTTCTTTTCTAAAACAATTGAACGTGCTGTATCTAACCAACTGTCTAACTTCCTTTCTCAGAACAACCTGCTCGACCCCAACCAATCGGGCTTCAAGACCGGCCACTCCACAGAGACTGCCCTCCTTTCAGTCACCACTGCCCTCCAGTCTGCCAGAGCGGCTTCCAGGTCATCCGTCATCATTCTGCTGGACCTTTCTGCGGCGTTTGATACGGTTAACCACCAGATCCTGCTCTCCAGACCTTCTGAGATGGGCATCACTGGCACTGCACTCCAGTGGATCTCATCCTACCTGTCGGGAAGATCCTACCAGGTCTCCTGGGGAGGCAAACTGTCAGGCCCACGCCAGCTCTCCACTGGTGTCCCACAGGGCTCCGTCCTTGGTCCCCTCCTCTTCTCTCTGTACACCACCTCACTTGGACCAATCATCACCTCCCATGGCTTCTCCTACCACTGCTACGCTGACGACACGCAGCTGTACCTGTCATTCCCTCCGACCGATCCGGGGATCTCAGCTAGGATTGAGGCCTGCCTCGCAGACATCTCCGCCTGGATGACTGAGCACCACCTCCAGCTGAACCTTGCCAAAACGGAACTTCTCATCATCCCGGCCAAACCCTCCATCTCCCATAACTTCTCAATCACCCTGGGATCTGCGACGGTGACCCCCTCATCCTCTGCCAGGAACCTTGGGGTTACCATGGATGACGAGCTCTCCCTCACGGCCCACATTGCTGCGGTCTCCCGGTCGTGTAGATTCACCCTCTACAACATCTGGAAGATCAGGAGATACCTGTCTGAGCACTCCACCCAGCTGCTTGTCCAAGCACTTGTCCTCTCCAAGTTGGACTACTGCAACTCGCTGCTCACCGGTCTCCCATCATGCGCAACCCGCCCTCTTCAGAGGATTCAGAACGCAGCGGCCCGTCTGGTCTACAATCTACCCAGACGCTCCCACGTTACCCCGCTCCTCATCTCCCTCCACTGGCTACCCATAACGGCCCGCATCAGATTCAAGACCCTGGTACTGACCTTCCGAGCAGTGAACGGGACTGCGCCCGACTACATCAAGTCTCTCCTGCAGCCTTACACCCCCACCCGCCACCTACGGTCTTCTTCAGACAACCGCCTGGTGGTCCCACCTCTCAAGACCGCCCGGTCCCAGCACAAGCTCTTCTCCTGCCTGGCACCCCAGTGGTGGAATCAACTCCCCACCTCCATCAGAGACACGGACTGTCTCTCCACCTTCAAGAGAAGGCTCAAGACACACTTGTTCCGGGAGTACAATGGTACTTAGGAATGGTTTGCTGAACCCAACGCTAGTTTCCTCAAGGTTCACAATGACTCTTGCTTAGACTGTTGCTCTTGTTGGTTAGTGGTAGCTGATTTAAACTGTTGTATTCTTTTTCTAGTTAATCCTATTTTTATTGCTTTCCTACAGGTACACCTGCACTTAGAGATTAATGTTAACTATTAATTTTTAACTTGTTTAACTACATGCTCTTATGGTTTCTTCCCTTTAGCACTATTTTTTGGTTGTTCACAATATGTACTTCTTGTTTTTGACTACCCGCAATGCTGTGGGGCTATCTTGTTGTTATTATCAGTGACCTATGCACTTTGTGAAGCTCTCTCTTGGAAGTCGCTTTGGATAAAAGCGTCTGCTAAATGAATAAATGTAAATGTAAATGTAATGTGCGCACAAGCGTGTGTGTCTGTTTGTCAGTGGGCATTTGTGTGTGAGTGTGTGTGTGTGTGTGTGTGTGTGTGTGTGTGTGTGTGTGTGTGGGACCGCACCATCTGTCCCCCCTCCCTCCCAGGGGCCTCATTTATAAAGCTTGCGTACGCCCAGAAGAGGGCGCACGCCAATTTCTAAGCAAATATTGGCATTTATAAAAACCAAACTTGACGGGAAGAGTGCGGTCCTCCACGCAAGCTCTGACCCATGCGTACGCACAGAAAGTGGAGAAAGGAAAAACGGCGACGCCGTTGGCAGAAGAATGAAACGCGGAAACATTTTGAAACTGAGACCAATGTGTAAAATAAATCAAATTATTGCCTCTGATTAGGCCTAATCATATTAAGAATTCTCAAAAGCCATTCTTACAATTAATACACAAACACCTGTTTCATAGATTCTCTATGCAGTGCGGGGGGAAAATAAAGAAAACTAGTAGTCTATCATAAATTCATATAAATATATATTTGCAAACCAACACCATTTGTTGTTTCCATAATTAACGAATTAGATGAACTCCCACACCTGTAGCACGTTAGGTTCAATCAAATGGATGGGTATAAAAAGGCATGCCAGCACAATGCGTAATGACGCAAAATGGCTGAATTGGCTTTTTTTGAAGACGTTGCTCGACAGAGAATAAGGAGGGAGAGAATTTTTAGAGAGCACACAGATTTGCTGGCCAATGGGGACGAGTGGCTGATAAGCAGATTCAGACTGTCGCGCGCTGTCCTGCTCGAGCTGTGCGCGGTGTTGGGCCCAGCTTTGGCGAGGAACACCCGGCGCAATAACGCCGTGCCAGTCCCACTTCAAGTTCTGACCACACTGGGTTTTCTGGCAACCGGCACTTTTCAGAGGGAGTTGGCTGACAGGTCGGGGATATCTCAGCCAACCCTCAGCCGTGTTATGCCAGACGTGTTAGGAGGAATTGTAAGTTTGACACATCTTTACATCAAGTTTCCTTACACGGTGGCTGAACAGGCAAACAAAAAAGCGCAATTTGCAGCAATGTCCGGTTTCCCAAATGTAATCGGTGCCATTGACTGCACTCATGTTGCTATAAGGGCGCCGAGTATGAATGAAAATGCTTTCGTTAATCGAAAGCATTTTCATTCAATAAATGTCCAAGTCATTTGTGATGCGGACATGTTACTCGTAAATGTTGTAGCTCGGTGGCCTGGGTCAACCCATGACTCATTCATTCTGAGACAAAGCAGTGTTGGTCGGAGACTTGAGGCTGGGGCTGTGCGTGATGGCTGGATTCTGGGTAAGTTTGATTGATGTGAACATCTTAAAAGGCATTTTCTCTGTACTTCAGTATCTAATTATTTCACTATCCTTGCAGGGGACAGTGGGTATCCACTGAAGCAGTGGCTGCTCACGCCTTTCGCCAACCCCCAGAGCGCGGAGGAAAGGCAGTATAACATCAGCCATACCCAGACACGGTCTGTGGTGGAGCGCACCATAGGCCTGTTTAAAGGCAGATGGCGGTGCCTAGACCGCACTGGAGGGATGCTTTTATATAGACCGGAGAAGGTGTGCCAGATGATACGTGCATGTGCTGTGCTACATAATATGGCACAACTGCAAAATGTGCCTCTACCCCCTGGAGCGGAAGCTGCATGTGTTCGACCCGACCCCGACCCCCAGCCCCAGGCATTTCAGCCAAACGGTGCGGCTGTGCGCCAGCGTTTGGCTGTGATGCGGCGGTTGTGAAAACACCAAACAAGGTATGGAAATACAATTGTTTATTAACAAATTATTTCATTTTTTTGCTCATTTCGGACAACACTGTCTTGATGGCCTTTAACTCTCCTGCCACTTCCCTGATGCACTGAATAGTTTCCCTCTGCATGGCAAGGACTGCGTCGGTGAGGACACGCCCGCTGCTGGATGGAGATGGAGACGGAGACGGAGACGGAGAGGCACGTGGAGGTTCAGCTGCACCACCCTCTCCACTGGAACATGCAGCAACTAAAAAAAAAAGGGATTTGTGTAAATAAAGTGTTTTGTACATACACGAGTGACTTGAATGCATTTATTTTACTCATTCCATAAAAGCAATTGCAAATAAGCCTACATACCCATTTCATCTGCTGGCACGTCGGTGTCCCCCTCCGCCTCTGTCACCACTCCACTCAAGAGGGACTCGCCGATGATGCCTGCCAGCCTCTCATCAAGAGGGGTCAGTTCCGGCGTCCCCTTTCCCCCGCCCGTGGCAGACACGCTCTGGCGATGGTGCGCCAGGCGCTTTTTGGCCTCGACTTTAATGTCTGACCATTTTTTTTTCAGTTCGGCCACAGTCCGATCTTCTGATGCAGTGGCATTCACTGCCTCAGCAAGAGTTTGCCACTCCAAAGTTTTTTTGGCATTAGTGACTCCCATACTGTGCCCTCCAAACAAAATCTTTTTTCTTTTCTCCACCTCCCCAACCAAAACTTCGATCTCGCAGTCTAAGAAATTTCTTTTTTTTGTTTTTTTTCCTGCGCTTGCCATGTTTCTTTCTCTGCTGGCCCAGAATTAATATTAATTAGGGGCGTTTCATTGACTATTTATAGGCAATATGGGCGTGCCACACAGCCGCCAAAGCTGCGCCAGATTTAGAGTTGATTGTGATTTATAAAGGGAAACAGGCGTAGGACGTGAGTGCGCACTGTTTTATAAATCCGAATATTTTTGTTCGCACGTACATCCTACATTTCTTCCGTACGCCAGCTTCCACGTGAATCCCACGCAAAGCTTTATAAATGAGACCCCAGGGCTGTGGGGACTCCTCTAGGGTGATGCCAAGGTATCTCTAGCCATAAAAGTGGTTAGACTCTCCTGAGCCATGGCACACATGCTTTATAATGAATCCCTTTGTTAGGCTAAAGTCTATGTACATTGTTGACCATGTAATGTTGATACCTAAGCAGGTGGAGAAAAGCAATGTGTATAGTATGGTGTGTAAAGTGTTATTTGAACGGGTGAAATACTATTGAGATATTTTTACTTTTCAAGTTACTCTTCTGTACTTCCAAAAAGGCCAACCCTGCTAAACATTGAAAGAAAAAGTAATTGAAATAATTTGAAATAAAGACCCGGTTCCCTGATGATGTAGGACATCAGGTTGAGACAGATAACAGTAGAATACTTGCATAACACTTTGATCCCTTAGATTCAATCAACAGGTTCTGTCTGATTTTGTTAAGACAATTAACTAATGCAACTAACATAATTACCTAACGACTTACTGCAAAGGCATTTACATCAACTAAAATGAACAAATGTTCATCAACAGCAATCCCATTCAAACAAACTTACTGTGTTGTTCCACACAGTAACCGTTAACCCATATGCTCAGTCAGGCTAAGCAAAAGGATCATAAGCAGCCATGCGAGGAAACGTCTTACCTGCTGGCGGTTTTATCATAGGGGGCGGGATTATGGGGACGATTATGGGCATGTTCCCATGATCCTTTGCACTGGCCCCTGAGGTGGAAGGAGTGGTGGAGGGCTCTGTCCCTCCGTTCCGGGAGGTTGGTGTGGAGTGGGAGCTGTTGGCTTGATTTGGGGAAGTATGGTTGCTCTCCATAGATGCTGGGACTTTTGGCAAAGAGTTTTCTAACAGAAATAAATGAGAGTGTGTTATAATGGGAATTTTTGTTAAGCTTTACAAGAGCATAAATACGTTTTCAAAGGTGTTGTTTATTTGAACTTGTGAACAAATGGCTTTGACTACAAAATATTTAATTTTATTAAAGTATTTTATACCTATAAATACTTACCTAAATACGTTGATACATAAAATTATCATACTGATTGACATCATAATTAGGTTCTATGTATACATATTTTGTGGCCCTTTTCATGCTTTATTGGACAGTTTTTAAGTGACCTGTGACAACAAAGCTACAAAACTTTGTAGTTACATAAGACCTGCTACGGTGTAGGTAACTGCAAAATTGTAAGAAGTATGGAGGAGGGGTTTAAGGAGAAGTAAATGTTGTAAAGTGTCAGTTGAAGGTTGTGGTACCAAAACAAGATCATTGTTCCATTTTTCTTACTACATAGCAGTACGTACAGTATTTAATTACAATTTTGTTACTATAGGTATTGCTATGTAGCTTCATAGTAGTTAATGTAGCCGTAACGTAAAATATTGAATATGTATGTGAATAAGACCTACTGGTCATTGGGATATTCTCACCTTTAAGGACAGAGATGTGTTGTGGAGGCTCTCCGTCTGGGTAGCTGCGCATGTCGAGGCTATCTGAGTCCCTCAGCTCTACCTTGTCATAGCCATACCACCCCAGCAGCTCGTTCATGGTGTTTTCAGCAAAACTCTGCAACAGAACACAGTTGGCCCATCAGACCTATGAACTGGACGCTCATCTACAGTTAACAAGATTAAAAAAAACCCTAACAGTAGTGAGATTAGATAGAATAAAACTATGTGAGCTATGGTAACTCTTAATAAACAACTTTGATGGGCCCTGTTCAAGGGATCCAGGAAGAGTCTCATGAGACGTTGTGCCATGGTAGATATCAGTCGGTGTGGACAAATGAGCACATCATCAACAAAAACAACACAGGAGCAGAAACATTCAACACTCTGATATTTTTGCATGCATGAATGTGGTACCATGCACATTGAATGCTTAAAGTACCTGGCACCTAATTGTTCAAATAAAAAAATGCTAGCAGTTGGAAATGCAATTATCTGCACATTGTTGCCAACGCTGGACCTTGCTATGTGATCAGTTTGTCTATGCGTGCGTCCATGTAGAAATAATCACACAAACAGTAAATGCATGCTGTGACATTTACAGTGCATTTTCCCACTCACATGCCTGTGCATGCTTACAAGCACCTCAAGTGTCATGATTAGTTGCCATTCATGACAAGTGCAAGTACAGGTCAGGTACAATTATATTCTTAGTCTTGCTCCTCTCAACTGTTTCTTTGCGTTCTAAGATAAACCATATATGGTTCTAAATATTGAATTCTATGTAAATAAATCTTATGTAAACAGTCTTACAGACGCCTCTATGCTCGCAAAAAGTACCATGAGCATGTACACACTTTCACCATGTCTTTCAAATACCCGACATCTCAGAAACAGGAAGTCATTTTCATTTAATAATAAAACCTGTTACTTACACAACACCTCATGGACAATAACGATGATGTTACTTGCACGAAGACGCAGTAGGTTACGGGTAAGTTAACCACTGATGATTTAAACCCTGTGCGAACCAGTCCTTTATTCCAACTGTTGTTACAGTCTATAGCACATTACTTGGTTGCACTTAGTTTCTTACAGATTTCTTCAAATGTTTATTCTGTACGTAAACTACTTGAGGAGGCCACATAAGATGAGCCACATTTCATTAGATGTCAAGTCTAAAGAAGATAAATAGTCTCATGCCTCTAAGTCAAGCCTCCAGCCCACGAAGGAGATGCAGCCTATCTAAGGAAGCAGCCCAGGATCAGTATAGAGACCTTCCTGTAGCACAAGGGCATTATTAGGCTTCCTCGAGCCTGCCACCTCTCAAATGTAAAGACTTGAATCTGATACCTACAACACAAATATCTTAGACACTCTTATGGGGCTACAAAAGAAGTCTCGCATTGACAATAGGGGCTCACCATGGAGTAGGGCGGGTTGCCATGGAGATCACCCGCCTTGGCTGCCCATGGGTGGGCGCGCTTAGTCCCAACCTGATGAGACACGAGTCATTTCATTACATTGCGGCATTACAACTGTCAATCACACTACTCCATCAGGCATTTAATTGTCAATTAACTTCTGCCTTGTCGATACTGAGGGTTGAGGGAGGTCAGTTCATTTGATGGGGGAGAATGATCATATGTTCTGAGTTTACACTTGAATTCGTTGCGTAACTGCTGTTCCTATTTTAATGTTTTGCCACTTTAAATTTGCCACACATATCGAACAAATGCTTTACTAAACCATTCCCTGTCCAGATAACCATAATGTCCAAGGCAAGCACAGACCAAACCATAATTTTTTTTGTATAGCCCTTTTTCGAAGCAATGTCACAGATGCCTATAGAACTGCACCTACACCAACCTAAAACCCTCAAGGAAGCAATTCAGTGAGGGATCCCCTCCTCCAAAGAGTTGGTGATACAGAGAGGTGCAGCATCAGGTAGGAACCAAGAGCCCTATGTGGTCCATCAGAGAGCATTGGACACTAAAGTCTGTGTTGCCGTCTAGGTCAACCAGACAGTGTGTGAAGTCTAGAAGGTCAAGGCTGGCTGATTTCAAGAATTCCATCTTTTCCTACAAATGGAATTTGAACATGCATCTTGAAGTCATTCATTACAGTCAAATCAACACAAAAGAAAAGAAACACTATTCACGATTCCATAGGATCTTCAACTTGCTGCTGATATAGCACTGTGAGTCCATGCCAGGCTTGGAACAACCATGAGCCAAGGAACTAAGTGCAGAGCAATATTTCCCCTGACACAACACTTGACAGCATACTTCACTTTTAAGAACATTGAGGGCTCTATTCTACAGAGGTAGTATTACTCAAATTGGAGAAAAGCTTAACGTACTTCTCGTTAAAGAAAAAAAAAATCCTTGCAGGCTATATGTAAGCATGGCAAAAATATAAACAAATATTAAAAATATAAAAATATAAAAATCAAGTTTATTCTATATGCGCAGCTAGTTCAGGCAGGGCAACTTTCCTCCGTCCACTACTACACCTATGTTAGCAGCGCATATCCATTGGGCAATGTCCGATAAGGCACCTTTAAAAGACGCGCGGATGCACACACACGCACACACTCAGCCCATTTGTTGTATGATCAGTGCTGCTGCCACCCTCCACCGTCCCCTTCTCCCCCATGCTGTCTGTATGTTCTATCCGCCAGGGGGATTATTTCTCTATTGCTTCCTGCCTCATATGTCATGTACTGTATGTATGTGTTGCATCGAGGAGGCAGGAAGTGCTTCCCTTAGATCATCCACTCCGCCAAAGTTAAATGTCCATGTCATGTAACAATAAAAGCTAAAATCTAATACGTGATTGTCTGGACTGAACTTTATTTCTGAATATTAAGGTACAAAACAAATTTCTCTCAAAGCATTCTAATTCCCATGACCACACTATGTATGACTATGTCAGTTTGTTTTATTGACTACTTAATCCAGCTAATAATACACTCCTTCTGATTTTGTCTACTTGCTCATATTTAATCAAATTCTAAAAACCTGTTTATTTACAATTCTGCCTTGTCTGAAACTTGTTCTGATTAACAATTCTCATGAGATCTGTTTGTAAGATGAGTAATAATTTCAATTAAACTTGTTTTAACATGGACTGTAAAAATAGACATTTCAAATTCATAATATCCAATTTGCCATAGCCTGGGCTTTGGGTAGTTGGCTGCATGCCAGGGCTTAATAACATGAATGGTCTTGATGTCCAGATTGGGACACATAGTAAATGAAGAATGACAATGGAATATTGATCAGTCTGATATAAAATCCTACAGTAAGACTGTGGTCAAGGACTTGAAGAAATGACAAAAAGGCTAAGGCCACCATTCAATCAATCTCAGATGAAGGTGAACCACATTTCCGGTTCGGATGTAAAATATGTTATGGTACATTTGGACAGACATTGGGTAGTGGTGACAGAAACTGCTATGGTCCAAGTGCGGTCCTAATGCTGGTTTGATTTGCTAACCCCTTGACTTTATATACACTGGATCACATTACTCTAAGAAAATGAAAGGCTTCGAGGGCCACCACCAACTTTGTGTCACAAGTTTCTCCCTCTCTCTTTCTCTTTCTTTCACTGTCCTCTCCTTCTCTCCCTGTCCCTTGTGTCACCCTGCCACTTCCAGAAAATGGGAGTGGTGAGGAGAGTGCAACCCAATCTGGATGGCAGGTCATGAAAGCAAAATATTCACGCACACACACCACACACACTACACACACATTCACACCACATACACACACTTGGCTTTGGTGAGGTAGGAGGAGGTAGGGTTGGAAGCAAACTGTGAACTGCAGATGTGCATTTGGCTTTAACCCATGGCTAGTCAGTCCATCAAGCTAAGCAGATCATGGAGGATGACGCTTACTGACTTCACCAGATCACTTGTAACACTTATGGCCCTGAGTAGACAATAAATAACTGCAAGATCCCTCTCACAAAATTACTACAGACTAGTAAAATAAACAGATATCAGGAACCCCCTTCTTAAAGCCTTAACTTTCAGTCATAATGTGTAGACTAGAAAGTTCCCTTGATTGTTACATCACAAATTAGTCTCTTCAGTATACTCATACATTGTTTCATGGGATGAGAGGACACATTCTGTTGGTTACTATGTAGCAGAAATAAGATCCTTTCCCTAAGCATGGCACCGCAAAACTCCTCCGCAAACGATATGACTCCATGTCCCTCTGCAGTTCCAGAAAAAGTTTTAAGAAAGTTTAAAGAGATGGTAGGGTTCAGCATGTTTAGCTGGGTTGATGAGTGGCACAGCAGGCAGGGTATGAGTCAGAGGGGGAATCAGACACCACGTGGGCAGAAACCAGAGTAGGTCACAGAACACCATGATAAAATTCCCTAATCCGCACGCCAAGTTTCCTTTAACACAGCCCACCTCCTTCAGACTATCCCGGCCCACACTTTTCCATTCCCTTGTTCACTCTCTCCTCTGCTCTCGCTCCGCTTTCATTTCCCTCTACCTTCCTTGATATCCGATCCAGCCAAGACGCTCAGGTTACAGTTTTTACAGCTTAGCCAGCCTATTGCTGTATACATTCCAGTCTCTCTCTGCTCTTACCCTCTAGCCTCTCCTATCCCCTATCCCTTATCCCACCCCCCTGTCCTTGATTACTTGCCGTGGCTTATTTTACCATGGCGCACATTAAGCGGCACAAGATGAAGGAAACACTGTCAGCCTGTTTCTTTTTTCAGAGGTATGATCACTCACAAGGGCACATTGTGTGAATTTTTTTTCAGAAAGAAGGGCGGAAAAAAATAAAGAAAAGTAGCAAACGTTTTCAAAGTTGCAAAAGAGCCTTTGGTGTGAGACCTGTGGGGGAAAACCTTGGGGTACGGCACAGTTAGAGTATAACAATTATCTTAGAAGAAGTTACATTTGGCTTTGATAGAGTACTGTCTATTGTATGTATTTCTGACTTTGTTGTGGCTACTTTGTAAATCTTATCCATAGTTTATTCTTTTATACTAAAACATGGAATGTACTAGTTCACCATCTTCAGGCCCTAACCCTAACTATTAATCTGAACAACTGTAATACTAATCTAATCTAAGTAAGGGATTCCAAGAAAGGGTCTATGGATGAATGTGGATGTACGTTAAGGGATCTTGTATTCAAAGTTTTCTTCCAGCAGTTTTGCTGCATCCTTAAATGTCACTCATTCACACTAAGTGACTCACAGACTTAACATCCAGGTCTATATCAGTCTTGACCATGACTGACAATGGAAACCAGAATACACAAGAGTGGCATAACATTACAAGCAGACAGAGGGCGCTACATAAAATTACAATAATATTCTTATGAAATATAAGCTAATATTTAGTGATAACATTTTGAATCTCCCATCCATATTGGACTGTGACTGTCTGGTATTGTTGTTGTGAAACTGTACATCCTTTTTCAAGCATATGCTGTCTGTAGCTATTAATGATTTTACCCAGTGTGAAGCAATAAGTCAACTTAAGTTGAATGCATTTTCAAGGACTTGTGGAAGGGGGAGTCCCCACTGTGTTTTAACTTCCAATCAGTATTTAAATGCTGTCCTGTTCATTGTGCTGTAACCATACTGTCTGGTTCCTAAACAGATCCAGTAAAAATAGATCAAACCCAATAAATGAATGCCACTGATTGGTAGTGAGAGTACCTCCTAGAGCTAAATGATATTGAAAGGATTTCCATACAACACAGTTTTAGCTGTGTGTGTTTAAGGTGCAAACATTCATATTTCGATTCCACAAATATGCATCAATCAGTGAGTCTTCCATATACAAAATCCAATATTCTTTATCATCTGCAACCTCAGTGCTCTCCATAACATGGAGCAGACAAATGGTTTTGCTGTATTTTGATTTAATTTATTCATCTACAAAGAAAGTCAATTATACTTTAGATGGCTGTAGAGAAGGCAGTCGTTATCCCCGTTGCTCAGCACAGGTAAACCTGTGCACCAATAATAATTTGACACAATTTTACATGTTTGGATGATTGTATGTCATGGACGCAATGACATCCCAGCCCAGTCCAGACAGCATTCATACCTACGCCAGTGCACGACATAATGTTCACTGCAAGGCATCAACAATGGCAATACCACTGATAGAGAAATCCAAATAGGTATTTTGCCAGTATACTTGTAGTCAGTGATGTAAAGGTGTTTGCTTACATTTGTACAAAAGCATTACATTATTTCACAATGGAACGTTTTTAATAGATGAACACAATTTAAAGCTTTGTTGCCAATCACACTAATTTTGCTTCTTGAATGAGAACTAAACCAAACATCTGATACATGAGATTGTCTGCAAAGTAAGGCAATGGATACTTAGGATATCCACTGTCTAATGGAGGAGTCATACTGTTAAAATAGGTCTGATTTTAAATGCTTCCAAATTTATCCTAGGAGAAAAATCGTTTAAAAAAGGATGTTTTCAGCACACACTGAATTCCAGTGCACGCCTGAATGACGGAACATCCAACGTTGTCCATTCTATATTTTTGCATATCCTATTGTGTCCTAGAAGAGCCATAATAATAGTTATTTTAAATGTTATTATATTATAAATTATTATCAAACCCTAGAGTATTGTGTTTCGCCAAATATTTCTTTAACCCAAACATCGCATGAGTACAAACGAACACATGAAACCCGAGACAAAGCGAATGGGATGCCTGCAAATGCGATCGACTCTTTCGCAAAAGCTGTATGCAGAAGCACTGGGAATTCCAACCATAGTAGATTGTTAATATATTTAAATGACCATGAATACATATTCTGACGAATAAACTGATGTCGTAAAATGCGAGCTATATCACCAACGCACGAGAAACAATGTGTTCTTGTCGGGGGTGAGTGTCGTAGACGCACATCTGGAATACACGCCTCTGGCGCTTGATTATTCCACAGCTGGTCAGACGTTTTTTGGCTTGCGTAGTAGCAACTCAACACATGCACTTCGTGACTTGTGTTACCCAAAACATCTAAATTGTCATCTAGCAGTGATTTATTCTGAATGCGTAGGCTACACTCTGTGTTGTTTTGGTGGGATAGCGCTGTAGTAATAGTAGTGGCACTGTTGACGCCGTCACTGACGCACTGGGTTTTCCATTAACTCCAAAGGAAACGGTATGGGTGAACACACAAATGGCTAAATTGTCCAGAATGGATAAACTACCCTTACCCACAGTCAACAAGTCAACAGCGGTTGGAAAGAGAAGGTGATCCATATGAGTTGTCTCCTTACATTTGACCAGTTTTGTAAAAAAAAAAAAAAAATCTATAAACAATAGAACCTGTGCAGCTATATGGCTTGTGGCCATTCAACACATTGTACTTCAATGAATGACTTTTACGCACAAATGTGAACGAGGATGAGCGCTCAGCGCATCAACATTGCATGCTTTCACGGTCGCCCCATTTCCATGCGTAAATCGCATGCAAACGGTGCATTATTGATCCCTTACCTTCATTTCCTCGTTGATTTCCCTTTTAACTGGGTGAGCCGGTTTTCTGCTTCTTTTATTTTCGGGGGGTCTACCTTCTTTTTCCATTTCTGCCATTTTTTATAATTTCTCTATCTATATTTACGGTTAAGAGTAGCCTGGACAAGTGTGAGGCGGGGACGCTTTAGAGTTGCCAAACAACGAATGTCAAGCTTGGGAACAGCCCATGTGAAGCTGGTGATGCCGTTGAGGGCTTTAGGTGCCCAGTTAAGTCAGCCATCTTCTGCGTTCTGCCTCTATTTTCCACGGCTTGTGCTAGAGTTGTGAGACGCCTCTCTGAGTCGAATGAGCGGTTGAGTGAAAAACCCAGACAGGGGGAGGGGCGTCACATGTAACATTATATGACGCCCCAATCAGAGGTGGGCTATTTCTTGTGTTCACGTCCGCTCAGCTTCCCTCCAAGTTAACAGACCAGATCAGCCAAACCCTAGATTATTCTGTTGGTCCATCAGCCATTTGTCCATCAACTAGATGTCCATTAATTAATATGCCCATCAGTAAACTATCTGTAGGGATTGTCATGCTCTGAAGTGTGTTTGTCAGAGTGAAATCAAAGCTTCATCTTCAAAACTGAAAAGCCCCAGATACTGTAGTATGTAATCCACTCACCATGATTAAAGCTAATCAGTTCTCCCAACAGTTTGGCAGTTTACGATGGTTGGGAAAAGTCAGACAACAGGTTTCCTGAATTCAGTAGATTGTGAAAGCCTCATCTGATTTTCACACCATAGTGGCAATAATACCTTGCGCTGTCACCTCACAGCAAGATCAGGGGTTTGATTCACACTTGAGGCACTTGGTGCTCAGGTGGGCTGTCACCCAGGCCTTTCTGTGTGGAGTTGCATGTTCTTCCCATGCTTATTAAGGTTTCCGCCGCAAAAAAGAACTGCAATAAACACTTGCTGAACAGATTGTGCTCCTGCCCATGTACATTTAGTCATTTAGAAGACATTTACATTTAGTCATTTAGCTGGCCAGGCATGAAGTGAGCACTTGAACTTGGTTCTCACATTGATGTGGTTGATCACTGCTCCTGGCTGCCCTCAGAGGAAGGACAACAGGATGGGAAAATGCAGAGGAAAATCTTTATCGGGACACTTAAGCATGTGGTAATGTGTGTTAAGGCGGTCGCTCACTGCACGCGTGTGTCACAATGCATGACAATTAAAAGTTTCTTCATCTAAGGGATAGCCTGTGTGCGGAGCTCAAGATAATCCCATGCAAAGCTCAGAATTTAAACACTGAATTACCGCCTACCTTTATTAGGTCAGAACTACCTAATAAACAAAGATAAAAGTGTATCTCTGTTTATTAAAACGCTACAACTGCAACGAGACTCTTCTGTTCAGACACTGTCCTTGAAAGATCTTGCCTGCACTCAATTATAAACAGTTGGAGTATGTATCAATGAAAGCATTGTTGCAGAATGCACAAACAGCTCTGTGCAGCTCAGTATCATTGCATGAGAAGCTGCTACATTGTTAGAAGGATAGTATTACATTAAACTGAAACATTAGAGATGCCAAGTACTAATGTACAACACTGAACAGTTACTGGAGAAAAGAGGCCAATATCTATTTATTAATTTGATAACTTATAAGACTTGAAATTGAACTTCTTGACTTCATATAACAGAGATGGGACACATCAGGGTGTTGTTTTAAAGCCTATTTCACTCTTATCTTTACAGATGCAAATATAAATAATACATCTCAAAGCCAGCTTTTGGCAAAACAGCACCACACAGTTCCACATAAAGGCATGTTTACTAAAAGCTATGGAATTAATGGCCATTAATGGCCATTATTGGCCATTATGACCACTTGTTTTGAGTATGGTCAAAGGTCAACACCAGGGCTCACCAACAGAGCTCATCAGATAATTTCCTACTATTTAGAAATAAAGTGTAAGTCAATTCTTAAACATACTTCTCAATTGACATATGTTACTCACCTGCACCATCAAGTCGTTTGCTTTTTGTTGTCCCAGTTGGATGAAGAAGTGGTTCAGGAATGAGTTTTCACTGTTACTGTCTACTGTTTCTTAGTTTATGAAATCAATAACATGTTGGGGGGAAAACGAATGAAAACATATGGCAAATCCTGACTTTAGCATTTTTGTTATCAATATTTTCAGCAGTGCATTCTAAAAGAAGTACAATTCCCACACAGAGTAAGTAGGCCGTATTATAAAATCTGAGGTCTGTCTCTCCCAACCATTGCATTTATTTTACGACTCGGGTCTCAAATTTGCGGTATAACGTAAAACGACTAAACAAGATGGCAGCCTCCTGAACTGTAGCTGGGCCAGGTCGTATGTTACGGAATTGCATTTGTTAGTTACATATCCTGGCCGAATGTCAAATTAATAGGAATAATGACTCGGTAGATGCTAGAGTATACGCTGCACGTCTCTTTACGAATGGAAATTTACATTATTTAACATGACATTGTGGGATGACAACTTTCTACTCTAGCTAACATTAGCTAGAAGCTTGCTTGCTGATTCTGACATGTCAACAGTAATTACTGTACTGTCAATATGAAAGGGAGAACGGTATTTAGCTAACATATCGAAACAATTGTTTTGCAATGTCATGTATTTGCAACTTTAGATGTATCTCATCATTTATGCCATAAACAGATATATTGACGATCGTCCATTAGCCAGAACCTAACTCTTCTCACTAAGATAAAACTGATCTGATCTTAACATAAGTCCACAATGATCAACAGGCAGTCAATGGCAGGTTTTTTTCGACTCGCGTGCAATGGGTTGAGTCAACATGGAAAGAGGAATATTAGCCTTTTCTCCAACACATTGCCTTCGAATTGGAATAAAGTGGTTTCGGACGCAGAAAAAATCGTGGGCTATCCGACTTCATTCATGAGTCTCCGCTGCTTGCTGAGTGATGAACTGAGCAATGTAGCAATGCACGTGAGAAAACTGGTTGGAACAAAACACCCATTGCTCAATACTGCAAGGTAATTCTTCTCTCATCATCTATTCCGTTTATAACAAAAAAACGTTAAGAAGTATCCCTTTCTCAATAACAAACATAGGCTAGTTTCATATATGCAGCGACAGTATTGACACTTCCAGGTTGTCATTTCTACCTATACAGCGATGATGATGGTATTCAACTGATGGATGGTTGTCTTGGAAGTTTATGACAATGTCTGGATGGGGAAGTGTGTGTGCAGAGGACTTTGGGGCTGCCCATACAGTGATACAGTGGCAAACCATGTTCATCCTTATTATTGTGCATAATGAATCTTACCCCATGGAAATGATGGTTATGATTGATGCAGTTCTGAATAAATTGTTTCCTATATGAAACGTTGAATGTACATATGTTATCATAAACAAAATAAATGTTGTATGTATGTCAACAACATATAGTCCAGTTACAACAAGTCTTGTAAAGCCATTTTTAGCCAATGGATACTTAGTAAAATGTATGCATTCCTAGTTAGGGCACTTTTATTAATTACTTTCTTTCTCAGGGTAATGTGTATGTTTTGGTCTAAGAGCATAAGAGGTCTCACCTGCCCCAAATACTCATCTATCTGTAATGTTGGCAAACAGCACTTCTGACTCAGAGCAGAGATCCCCTCACAATTTCTTTGTATTTTTATAGACTTGTTGGCATTTGTTATGCTTACTTGGCCGGGGAAGTGTGACAGGAAAGGCAAGGAGAGAGACAGAGATGGGAAGACATGTAGCAAAGGGCTACGGCCGGATTCGAACCTACGCCTTATCTACATGGTATGCACACTGATCCAGTTAGCTACCAGGGCGCCCCATCAGCTCACCGTCTTGTAATTTTCCCAATTCATATCAATAATTTTTTTTCCTCAAATGTCGCTCCCCATGGCTTAAAAATTATGCTAAGTAACAAACAATACCAAAGAGGAACAGCATTTCATCAGTCAATCAAAAGAAAAACAGCCTACTAGGGTCGTTTCACTAGGGTACTACTTAATGCATTTAGCTATTCACATTTGAATGGTTATTTATAAATATGTTCCAGAATTTTCTTTTGGGGATCAACAAAGTACTCATGGTCTGTACGTGATGTATGGCTTCTCAGACAAGTGAAGAGATTTGAGCCATTTTTCCTCTGGTGTCATCTCTGCAATGGTGATGGATGACTTTTTTTACAAGAAAAGCGGGAAAGGGACAGGGAATGATAAAGAGTGTGCTAAAACCCGATCCTTACCATGCAGATGAGTGTGTTGGAAACAGTAGCCCAAGGGTGTAATAACCTATACACCTAAATCTGATATGACAATCCATTTGGGTGTTGTAGCACAGGGGGTGAAGTAGACCTCTGACAGTCTGACTCCTCACTGTCAGCTTGGGTTGGGTGGTTCGTATTTCCCCCTGTGTCTCTGTCCAAGACGCAAAGCGGATAAAAATATCCACAATAGCAGACAGGCAGACCCTCGTGGAGTTGTGTTTCGGTTTTTACTTTCCCTTCATTCTTAAAAACTGCAGCTCAGCTAACTTTGCCCCAAAGTCTGGAGTTACAGAGACAGAGGAAGACAGCAGAGGAACTTCAAGGGAAGACCTTGACAGACAGTTTGACTTTTCACTTGTTTTCAAATGTTTATTTTTTATTGTTCTCTTCTTTTTTTCCCCACAATTTGATTTCAAACCAAATCATGCTAAATTCCATAGTCTTGATAGCTTTGCTTAACTGTAGCTTGATTGTGAAAATAAAACGCTTGAGATGTTCTAAAAATAGAATAGTGAAGTTGTTTAGCTACAGTAAAACACAGCTGACTAGATCTAACCTGTATTTTAATCATCAACCAGTGGTTATGGGTGCATACATGGTACACAACAATATGGATGCTGCACAATGCTTCAGTTTTGGTCAGAAGGCAAAGTGTAATTACTGGTGACATAGATGTGCCGGCCATAGATGTAAAACCTTAAAGTCACAGTAAGGATGAACTTGAGTTAGCCTATAGGGGATGGCCATTGGAAAACTGCTGTGATGCTAAAAACTGTCCATTATAACCCCAAGTGCATTATAACCACATGTGGACAACTTCTATGTTTTATTTTTTGTCAATGAATTGTTCAGCAGGTGTGAGCATAGCTGCATCAATGTGATGCTCAGCCAGCTCCACAGTTCTCCAGTAGTGTTCTGATTGTGGAGCGTCTCTGAGCCTGGCATTCACCCTTGCCACACCCCTTTGCAGGAGGGTGGTTTTGATTGATTGATGCACCGTCATGTGCAGACTGGCATAAAATTAATCATGTGCCATCTTTGAGTCGTAGATAGGCCTCTCCCTCTGCAGCTTCTTTTTTTTATTGCAGACCTTTATTGAGGTAGTTGGGCTGTAGCCAATACAAGTGTTCTGATTGACTTTGTGGTTTTCCATAATTGTCATCTCAAATGCTGCAGAGTGACAATTGCCAGATAAACAAGCTGTCTCTCACATGTTTTAATTGTAGCGTAGCTGTGAAAGCTTATTTTACCCATCGTTGTGGAAGCGAAAAGTAACATCAGAAAGATGTGAGGGAAAAATCTTTATACCCACCCATAACAATGTGCTGTGTATGATATGACCGATGGATGAGTCATATTTGAGACATATATTGAGACATATTTGAATAAGGTTCATTTTATAATAACTAAATAATGACCAATAATAGGACAGAGGTTCACACAGGTACATCACCACTAAATATATTTTTGGATGATTGTTATCAGATTATATCCCACCGCATCTCCTATCCTCAGCAAGTCTCATCCTCAATCCCCAACATGCTGCTCACTCCAGCAGCTTCTTTCCTCCCCCGCCTCTATCTCTCTTTTTCCTCCCTGCCTTCTTTTTTCGCCTCCCTCCTATATTTTTCTTTCTACTCTCTCTCTTTCTCTCTCTCTCTATGTCTCCCTCTTTCTCTGTGTCTCCGTTAACCACCCCTCCCCCTCCATGTGGTGCAGGGCTGGGTCAAGGGGAGGGGTAGAAGGGGGGGTGTGTGTGTGTGTGGTGGTGGGGATGGTGTCTTGCGGAGACCGGTGTGTCTGGGCAGGAGCGGAGAATGGGCGTAGCCACACGTCTGCTCCGGCCCACTAACGAGAGTGTGATTCATGGCAGCGGGGGGGGTCCCTAGGGACAGGATTAGAGGTGCTCTGTCTAACTGCTCCCAGGGGAGGCCAGATATTTAATCTCCACATGCAGCAGCAGCAACTCCACAGCCGCAGACTGTGTGTGTGTGTGTTTCCACACATACCTTGCTGGTTTGCTTTAGTTGATCAATACGGCACTTCTCAAATGATTTAACATGTCTAAACTGTCTGCTTTTATTTAAAATAAGGGAAAAAAGGACTAGTTGGCTGCATTCTATTGCTTAAAATGCCCAGTAGATGTGAGAGACACTATGCTAATAAGGTAATGTGTGTGTGCTTGTGTGTGAGAGAGTACACCTCTCTCAATTTCTCCTTCTCTGTGTATGTCTCTCTCTCTCTTTGTCACATCCCAAACATTCTTTTATTCCTCTCTCACACTGACGTTCAGCAAACAAAATGGCTAATTGCTGCTTCATGGGAGTGACTCACAGACAAAGGTCAACACACTCATGAAGGGAACTGCCTTTCAAGATCACAATTAATTCCCTTCATTGTCAGATGATTCTGGGCAACGATGCAAATGCTATCACGGGAAATGAACGGTCTGAATGTTAAATGTGGATGCCATAGTTATGGATCATCAGTTTTATATACATCAGGGTTTACTGGTTGAAACAGAATCATTATTACCATATAGCTGTGGCATCTGTGTCAGTGGGGAGATCTCACAATCTAGATCAGAAAATATGTGTAAAGATAACCTTATGTTTCCTGCAACATCTTCTATGGCAATGCTGATCTGTCCCCTCCCTCTCTCCCAGGGGCTTTGTATATGACAGCAGAAACAACCTTCAGATGAGAGGGCTGGTCGTCCTACTCCTATCCAAAGCCGCAGGCCCGTGTCACCAGTCCTCTGATCTTTTGGCCCAGGACATGGTCAGTGGGATCTACCCCAGGTAAACGCACATCTGACACATTTACCCCAGGTATACTAACATCTACCCCATGTAAACACACATCTACCCCAGGTAAACATCCACCCACCCCACATAAACACACATCTACCCCAGTTAACACATCTACCACAGATACCCCATCCATGTACAGTCTGTCTCTATTACGTCTGAAGAGCTGAGCTGCTTTGTAGTGGCATCAGCATCATCAAGACCCCTCAGTTCACCAAGCGGAAATGTTAGTTTTGGGCTTGAACACAACTTTGCTGTACATCAGGAAGTTGGCCAAATTCAGAAACATTCACTGCTCAATACAGAACTCCTCAACTACTTCTTCAGTTATTATTGAATGAAGCCAATGCACCTCCATTGACCCTTGAAGTATGAACATCTATCCAAGTGTGTATCCATCATACTGTAGTGTTCTAGGTGGCAGAGCCCACTGTCCACACAGGAAATCCTCGTTTTGTCCCTGTCTTGTCATTGCTGGAAATAAATGGTGAAATGAAACATGCACGACAGGTAATCGTATCCTCCTCTCTGTGGTTATGATCCGTATCAGTTCCTGTAAATAAACCTCTTCATCACCATGTCAATCCACGGTTATTGAATGAACATGTGTTGGATATCAGGATCAAACAAGAGGTTATCAGAAGCAGGTGACTCCTTTGCATATCATTATCTTAAGCCTGAGCCATGCATGGGCCTGGCTTAGCACCCAAGCATGCACACAATTGCACAATGCATCCATAGATGATGACCACAGAACAGGGATTTTCCTGCTAGACTGATACTGTAGCCAAGCCAAGTGCTTACCAGAAGTGCCTGGTGTGTTTGGCATGGTAGTGCACCGACCGTCTGAATGGAGCTTTTCTTGGGAAAGGCACATACCACATATACCCAGTATGGACATGTCTTATGGAACTTTAGCATGAAGTTGTCTGTGTCCTCCAAATGGATTTAAAATGGGATCCAATATGTTTTCTGTCAGGATAGTTCTACTCAACACTTGCAGCAGTGTTTTGTAAATGTCTTACCTGTGCTGTGATGTGGCCAGGGCTGTATTTCTTGACTGAACAGAAATCCCAGCTGGATCACCTCACTTGCACTCTTTTTTAATATATATATATTATTCCTCTTGTCTATCTATCCCTATCTCCTTTGTCTGTCTTTCTATGTCTGTTCATCTCTTTCCCTCTCTCTAGCTCTCTCTCTCTTTCTGTGTCTGCCCCCTCATGTCACGCCCTGGCTCATTAGTGCCCGGGCTAGTGCTCTGATGGGGGGGCTGATTGATACCTCCAGCGGGATGCTCTCCTCCCTTCCGACAGGCAGCATTTGTAAAACGTCTCTCACTCAGGTGCTGGCTGCTGATGGCTCGCCGGGACACTGAACACGAGAGAGAGAGGGGGATAGAGAGGCCTGTATAGACAGATGAACAACTTGATGTGTGATCCTTGTAAAGGTAATTTGGGAAAGTTGATCACACAACCCAGTCTTGTGATTACACGTTGCTGTAGCCGTGCCAGTGGCCGTGCATTAGTGGTCAACAGGGAGTCTGATGAGCCCAAAGGACAGGCACCCAACACTGACTGGACCCATGCTTTATGTGACCTGATAGATTGACAAGCTACTTCACTGCTTTGTATGGCCACACGCACACACAAATCCAGAGCTTTATTTCATGGTAATGCGGACCTTGTGGTAGGAGGAAAATGGAACAGAACACTCAGGACAAGGGGCGTGGTAGGGGGCGGAACACCTCAGCAAGATGGCATCAGTTGCTATGCAACCAGGCACCAAAGCTATTTATATACAAGCCCCCTTCTCCCCTTTTTTCCTCCCCAGGCTCCACCGCTGCTATGAACTGTTCTGGGTGAAAGGGGGGGCTGGGGGTTTGGGGGTGGGGTAGCAAGAATTCTACAGGGCTTTTAAAGGAGGAAGCGTTTGGAAATTACAAATTGTCTGGCAAAATTACTCCTGGTACCAACTGTGTTATTTGTCTGTTTCTGTGCATTGTTTGGTGGAGCTCTTCAGTTCAATCTTTGTATTTTATTTTTTACTGCGGCTGACTAATAGCGGTAATGTCAGAAATGTTCCACCTTCATTTATTTACACATTTTAATTAATTGTATGTTTGCTATGACGATGCTGTTCCTTTCAGCTGAATTTCTGGAAGTATTTTTTTGTTAGTTGAACATGAATCATCTTTTTGCCACTTAGTGTTGACCCTTCTGGCCTCGTCCCATCAGCCTTGACCCATCAGGGAACGTGTTCAAGCCTTTCTCTAGCTCTCAATGCTGCAGCCGTGGCACACACCTTAACAGTGTATCCCCTTCATTGAATAGAATGTAAACCTGTGACTATAGACAGCGATGCACAGCCTTCATGGCTAGACTGTGGAGCTTCTGTATGGAGGTTGATTAAGATTGAATGACTGACTCTCAAAAGTAACATTTTGAGATTATATTAAGATATTTACTGCGTCATTTGAGTGGTCCTTCTGTGGTGTCAGTTACAACAAATTGTTAACATTGTTTTGCTCTGAGGTCCGAGGCCCGATTAAATCTTTAGTCACAGTGTCTTTATGAAACCAAACGTCCAAGCTCGGTGCTATCTGTTACCTCCTCATCATGACCTACTCATTCCCCATTCATGCGTAGACTTCCTCATTAATACAACCATCCATCTCTCCATCCTTCACACCCACAATCATCAATCCACCCATCAATCCATAATTCATCAATCTATCATTCATCATGCATTTTTCTATCCATCCTTCTTAAAGTTTAGATCAAGTGTTGTCATCAGCCAGTGATTAGCCTGGCACCTGCCCACCAGGCCCCCTGTGCTGGTCCCCAAGGTTGAGTCCAGGTTGTAGTGTTCACCCCCCGGATGCCACATGCCCCCAGTTCTGTATGTGAACAGGGAGCCGCATGGACACTGACCAAAGAAGAATGTTTTGGCTAACAAATTTGGGAAGGGCATAGCTCAGTGGTGGAGCAGATTGATACTGCAGATCAAGAGGTCTCAAATTCAAATTGCCATTTTGGATAAAAGCTACATGACTGGAGTTACAGACATGGATTTGTAGGTCCATCATGATCATAGACTCTTGACATACATACATGCATATAGTTCAGCTAACAACAAAGTGTGACACAGAGTTACTGTTGAGCATGTCTTTAACTTTATCTTTAAGTTTGTTTAAAGGTCTAGTGGTCTATTCCTTCTGAATCTGTCAGGGCTCAGTTCAGCAAGTGCAATTGTGGCTTTGCTCACAAAGGGTAGAATCAACTCCTCAAAGAAACCCTGGGGGGGACAATGGATGTGATTGAGAGGAGAAATTGATGACATTACCGCCACCATCGAACACGCAATTACCTGCTTGCCAGACACATGTGTATAGAGATGGGCGACTGTTATTGAAATATCTCATCAGGACATTTTCATACACCCGGTGAAAGATGGCTGTAAGTGGCCATCAGTGCACCCGTCCCTGTCTGGATGGGTCCCCCAGTCTTGCTGTGGCAGCCTCGGCCCATATGGAGTGGGACCTAATTATCCCCCTAGCAATGACTGAATCAACATTTGATTATATCCTCTCTAAGGCTGCATTAATAGGCTCCATTCAGAGGCCACTTTCCAGTTCTTTCGGTGATAATCAAGGTAGCTGTTATTTCCTGCTCCTGGCAGAGGCCGTGGATGGCTCACATCATTTCATCAATAAAAGCAAACAATTTTGCCTTTATTTTTTACATTTCAAGTTAGGAGATTTCCAAAATTGACACATGGGGTACATTCAATTGGGCTTCATTTCAAAAACAATCAGTAAATCTTTCTAATCGTAAAATCTTTTTATCATATAATTCAGATATGATTATACAGTGACTATCAGATCCAAGTAAGGTTATATAAAAACATGATTTAACAGCACTCTGTTTACCTTGCAGCCAGAGGAACTTAGCTGAAATCACAGAACTCATCCACACCGCTTTCCTGGTGCATCGTGGGATTGTTGACCTCAAAGAGTGGACCAATTCAGATGGCCCTCTGAAGGACATGCAGTTTGGAAACAAGATGGCAGTGTTGAGTGGAGATTTCTTGCTAGCTAACGCTTGCACTGGACTGGCCCAACTAAACAATACAAAGGTATGATGTTTCACTGCAGTGTTTCCCACCCACACTCCACCACCTGTGTTGATACATGATGATCGTGTTGCCTGACATTATTGTGGGCTCATAATAGCCCTCAGGATATTGATGAGATCACTAATAGTTATGACGGACAAATTCTAACAGCACTAAATGAGCACTAGAGTATCTGTGTCAGTTTGGCCCAAGTTGATTGAATCAACAAATCTATTCTCACTCAGACTGCTAGCTAGTGTGCAAGCAGACCAACACGTGCACACACACAGTCACTGTTGACAGTCCCATACTACACACAGACAAGGCTGTTTGTCTTGTTTTTATGTAGTTTTATTCCCCTGAATACATGCATAAGTTCTACTTTGGGAAAATCAGTGTGTGTGATGATGTGTGGAGTGCAGATGCACACCACAGATCATATCTACATATGTGCCGGCAACCCTTTGCTGACAGACTCTGTCACCACGCTCGACTGTCAGAATGTGGCTGCCTGAGTGGATCAAAATAACTCAATTTTCTTATGCTTCATGATCACCCCCCCCCCCCCCCCCCCCCCCCCCTCTTCTCCCAGGCCCCCGCCCCTACCACCACTGCCACTACCACCACATCCTCCAAACTTGCTCTTGGCTGGTATTGTGCTTAGTCAAATGTTCATGTGAAAAGTCAGTGGTATATAATGTAAGTGACAAGCATAATAGAGATTTCCCTTTTTCCAAAAATTTGAAAGAAGAATATTTGGAGAGTTGTTGCAACCAGGTGTTTGAGTTTAAAGGAAGGAGGTTAGACGTGATCACCAAAGCTTGGAAGGAACCAATAAAATAATACTATAAAGTGTGTTTGATTACACATGCAAGCCTAAAAGGTACCAGATATATTATAATTCAAAGTTTGGTCTTTGTCAATAATTGCCACTTATGTTTCAGTTCATTTCGGTATCCATTTTTAGCTAGATAGAAACTGGAACATGTTTGCTATCGCATTGATTATATAGACGATATCTTTATAATAAACATATCAGTGAGACAATATCTTGTAATGTGTCGACTTATGTGGACATGGTGTAAAGAAGGAAACCTGTAGTGCTCCCCCTTCTGGTAAAAAATGTATGGGTTAAAAATAAGTCATTAGTCTCTACTCAACTACCATGCAGATTTCATGGATAAGTCACCAATGTTGTTTTCTTAACCTTAACTGATTTCTTACAATGTGTGACAAGTCTACCCTCTCCATCTTGGACAGAGAAATATTCCTAATTCAATTGACTTGAGGTTTTATTAGTGTTTGTTGGCAAAAGTTTATATCCCTTTGGACTACGAAAACATGTTCATCTTTTAAGAAGCCAAATGAAGTGCCAAACCGTGTCTGTTTAATATTTTTCCTGATTATTGAGTGTTCATATGTACGGGTCATGTCAGGATTACCTGTAGATGCACTTTGAGGTTTATAAGCACCTAAAGCAAGTTTTTCTTTAAAAGAGTGATAGATCTGGATTATATGTCCTGGCCGTGAGAGGAATCCTAGGCTGGTGGTACTTGTATAAACGGTAAAGTAATCTCTGAACGCTCCTCCGGTTTCCCTCCCTCACAGACCTGTCGGCAAAACATGATCCGGCTAGATTTGGGAATGGAAGAGTGGGGGAGGTGGGGGTTGTAACATCGGATACTTTCCAAAAAAAGACCCCCTTCCCCCTTTTTTTCTTTTTTCAGGCTAGCAAATATGGCACATCTGGTAACACTGTAGGCACATTGTCCTTTATCGTCTTCTGCGTGGCTTAAGTTTCCCAAATATTTTCCAATGGTTTTAGCTGCCCAAAGGATACAGTGAGTCAATTTGGGACAGTAGGCGTGTCATCAAAGTCAAACAAAATGCACAGACATGTGCTTAAATGTATCCCACATTTTGGTGCATTCTTGCGTTGACTGTTAAAACAGATCTGCTAACTGAAACCTTGTTTGAGATTAAGATTGGGAATGATATCTCAAGCGGCAATTGGGGAAATATTGGGGTAGAACTACTTGATAAAATGTAGACATGCATGCCCCCTGTAAGAGGGACCGGGAAACTGCAGTCTTGTAAACTGTACAGTACTTACCCACACGTGGTAACAAACCTGCAAAAAAATGTATTTTGTGTAGTTTGGTTTTTGCCTGGCATTTTTATCTTCTGTTTGACAATGTTTAATAGCAGGCTCAGTTGGAATTACGTTTTACATCAAAGTTGTTCAAATGGGGGAAATCATTTGTTATATAACTATACAATAACATTTTCTGACAATTGTTGTCAGATGATTATGCTGATGTTTTGCTACTTTTTGGAAGGATTTCTGATAGTTGTATTTAGCTGTTCTTTTAGGTTCTGTGCTGATCCACACCTTGGTAAAAGTAAAAACAAAGTCGTTAGGAAACTAGGAATAAGAGCTTGACCACCAGATGTCCAATTTCTTGCTCCAAAGCCTCATTAACCCCCTTCAGCCCTCATGACATTTCCTTGCTTTGGCCCACCATCTGCCTTCAGCCTCTTCAGACTGGACACCTGATACAGGCTAGCTTTATAATACAGTTTCAACTGGAGGCCGTGATAAATAGGAGGCTAATTAACAAAGCTCAGTCTGGATATGCTTTATGAAAACAGCAGGACAACCTATCCAGCCTGATAACGAGCTGGCAGAGTTGAGGAATAAGAGCCTGTCAGTTTACAGCAGCCTTACTTGAAGATTCGATAACTGTGTACGCAGGCGTTGACTTGTCAAGGTTTAGAATGATAGCTGACCTGTTGACTGTAAAACCGGTGGAGGGGGTCATTTAGGAACACATTACATCCTTGGACAAACTCAAAGTAACGCTGGACCATGTTGTCCATTTGTAATAAATGGCATGTTTTACTTATATATATGTATAAATATATTCCATATGTATATATATATATATATAAGGAAAATTGGGGACACATGACCAGACAGATTGGCGTTGTCATTGTAGCTGTATAGTTAGTTTACGGTTTCCCTCCCCCACAGACCTCGTTGTCATTTCAGTCAGGTGGAAAAGTGTGCCCTTATTTCATACAAGCTGTTGCTTCCATTTTGAGTCTCTCTAAATGTCCCTGACAGGAAACACTTGGTGTCAACCTACACGTTTCACAAGCTTAAGTTGCACCTGAGATAGTTTACAGGCATAAGCCCCTCATAGAGGTGGGCTTGTTACTTGCGATTATTTAACCTTTTGAAACCCTGTGTAACCCTTGTGAAAGTATTAAAATTACGTTCATATTAAATAACTTGCTGTTTTTGCCAGGTAGTGGAGCTGATCTCCAGTGCCATTGGAGACTTGGTGCAGGGTATCTACTACGAGAACTCCAACGGTTTAGAGGTAAGGCAGCAGTTGTAAATACCTTAAAACTTATGCTCAGTTTTTTAAATGTAATTGTAATTACTCTTGCAACACTAATTACTACTTGTAACAACATTGTGTTAAAAGTAGTAAATTGTAGGTGAGAGGGTGTGCTGATGCTGAGGAACTGTGTCACTCCTAGGGTGTTGCCAGGGTTCCGATGTGTGCTGGGCCTAACAATGTTCTCCAGGTGTAACAATAAACAAAGCATACTGTCAGACAGTAAAGCTTAATTTTTCTAGTCTGATTTGGAACGTCTTTCGTCACACCTGTCTTGTCAAAGTTTGAATTCAAACTGATCTCTCAATTTGTTAGGAAGATTTGTTGTCATGTAACATTTCTCGTTTTCAGAAACTCATTTCACAACCAAGCTTGTAGAATCACTGGGTTAACAAGGATACAACCAATAAAAACCCACTAATGTAAAATGTTGGAGTAGAAACTAAGGAAGCTAACTACCAAGTGAGTGCCAGGCTCTGGGTTTTTTGCTTCTCTTCTTCTCAAAGAGACAGAATTGCCATCCTTAAAGTGCTTTGCAGAGGGCAGCACTACAGCAATGCTTATGGGCAGTACACCTACCAGGACAGGCAAAATCCCACCCTTAAATTAATATTTTAACCGCATCAGTCCCTGCAGAAGTGGAAATTTACAAGGGCAAGCCCAAATGTTATATATTCGCACATTTTTATGGACAGTGGTACTGAGGTTGAACTCATGATTATTGTCATTGTAATAAAAGTTATATTCAGTAAAATATCGATATATTAATAAATCGATATATATAAGGATTTTTTAATTGTTTATATAAATAATTAATGTAATAACTCTAGGTAAAAACAAGTATAAAACAATCCCTTGAATCAGTAACTGATTTACTTTATTCTTCAGATTATTATGTTATAATTTTTCTTCTTTTAGGAAAATGGTCTTACAGAAGACATCACTATGGCAACCTGGGAGGAACAAGCTTTCCTTTCCCATGGTGCCTTGCTGGCAAAGAGCTGCCAGGCAGCCATGGAGCTGGCCAAACACAATAAGGAGGCTCAGGGACTTGCCTTTAAATACGGCAAACACTTATCGCTGGGCCACAAGGTATTTATAACTAATACAACTAATGATGGAAAGATATTTTCTATATGAGCTTCCAATACACTTAGATTTACAGTATAGGGTCTAGAAATAATATTTTCTCATTAATGTCTTGTCCTCCTCAGTTGAACTCTGACCTGCTGCCGTTCCTGAAGAGCAGTGCAGGCGACTCCGTGGCCTTCAGTTTGACCTCTGCCCCCGTGATGTTCCACCGGCAGATAGTAGGACAGGAGGAATGGCGTAATCAGTTGCACCAGGTACTGTAGTGCTACAGCATCTGCATGGCTCAGCAGCAACAACATTCCTGTAAGCTACTACTATCTCCATGTACACACAAGGAGCTTGTGCTGGTTTTAGGTTAAGAAACAATCGCCTGGATAAAAAAACTTCAAAGGTTAGCCAAAGCAGTTGAATGCATTTTCTGGGAATTCATGGGGGGTTTTTTTGCCATAGAAATACAGAATTCCTTAAAACACCTATATTTGGGTGCCTTACTATCAAAAAAATGTGGAGATGGGGAAAAATGCATCTGGCACACACTATAGAAGTCAGTCTCACAACTGTCACCTGGGCTTTTGTCTGTTGTAATCTCCTCATGTCACTATCTTCCATGGAAGTAACTGTGGTTGATGAAAAGCTTGCTGTAGTGTCTAAAGGATTTGAAGCAGGATTGTCCACCCCTTCATCCCAGTTTCATTTAAGCAGCAGTCCAGGAGGATCAGTAAGAAACTACTGAATGAGAAATAATGCTACATCCAAGGACATTCTGTTTCTGTTCATGTTCTCTCTTTCACCAGGCAAGAACTATTGGAAGACGAGTGGATTATACAAAGGTGAGATGCAACAGTCTATTACAGTGCCATACAAAACAGCGATGTGATGATGTCAGACACATTCCCTTCCTTTGCAAACACTATGTATTTTACAAGAACAAAAACAACTGATCTCATAAAGGTTTAGGGGTGACTGGAATAAACACAGAGGTAGGTTGCTATTTGGTTTGAATCATCTACAGAGTGTGTGTATTCACTGTAAACTATTTTTAGTTTGGAAGTTAAGGTTCCAAAGTCAGTTGTAGAGAGCTAGAAGGTAGGGACATATTGGGGTGCAAGAAGAGACTGAGGCAACAGGGGAGGGGTCTGATCTACCCCGAGTGGTGGTGTGTGTGGAGTGAGTGGGGGTGGGGGGCAAGTAGATCTCTGGTCGCGTCTGAAACCAGATCAGGGGGGATAAGATACCATGGCCTATTTGTGGAGGAGACAGAGAGACTCGGGGACAGCGGCATTGTGAGAGAATCTCCTTCAGTAGGACAGAGGGAGGGGATACGGGAAGACGAAGCTGAACGACTCTTTATAGCCAAAGACGTTTTGTGTCTAGAAACATGGTAAAAATGGTTGTCAGAGATTAAATGGGGACGATATGCCTGCTAATGCTAATAACGCTAACAATGCATAATGTGTGACTACAGAGGCTGTATTGAACTTTCTCCAAATTGCTGTAATAACATGTAATACATCTGGAGGGTTAGAATTCCTTACTTGCCAATAAAGAATATATTTGTAAACCGTAGTGTGTTTTCCCCCCTTAAGTTCTAAATCCCTATACTATACATACTATACATACTATAAACTCCCTGAAAACCCCTGTAATCGTCATTGAAAGTTCATTCAATGTAAACAGGTGACCTAGGATTAATCGGCACAACTGATAACCCCTGAGTGTGTTTGTCTTCATGCTGACTCCACTAATTGAGTCGTTTATGTCAAGGTGTGATGATGACATTTACTTTACATTTACATTTAGTCATTTAGCAGACGCTCTTATCCAGAGCGACTTACAGTAAGTACAGGGACATTCCCCCCCGAGGCAAGTAGGGTGAAGTGCCTTGCCCAAGGATACAACGTCATTTGGCACGGCAGGGAATCAATCCGGCAACCTTCTGATTTCTAGCCCGACTCCCTCACCACTCAGCCATCTAACTCCCGCATGACGACTTGGTTTCAGCAGTGTTTATACAGGAAATGCAGAAAAGGGTTTCCTTTCACAAGGTTGTTCCAGGCTGTATTGATGGGGATACTTTGTGTGGTTGACCGCTCTGTGTATTGTATTGGGAGAGCTAGTTGGCATGGCACTCAGGCCGGGCATCATCAGCTGATGTGTCCACTGCAGGTGTGCTAATTGAAGGTTCAGACCTTCCCCTTCAGAGGACTTGAATACTGCATGCCTTCACAGCCCCGGACACATGCTCACACATCATGCGTTGCTATGTAACTGCATGTTGTGCAATTGTTGCCACCCTCCGTCATCCCCAGTGTCTCCATACTGTGTTTTGTATTGTCACTATAAGATAAGTGAATGCTAAGCTGGTATGCATGGTAAAGACCTGTGTAACATGCTGTGTCAACAGTGGGGTTTAAATCATTAGTGTCAGGTAAGAACACTGGGTAGTTACGGCTTGCCCTCTCAGGTCAATTTTTCACCACTAGTTTGCCAATGGGGATCAATGTCCACTACACTCAAATGACACTGTTAATAGTGTCAGCTATACATCACTTGAAGTCATAGACCTTTCCCTATAGACTAGCAGAAAAGGTTTTGGACAAGGTGATGCCAAGTATAGGCCATAGAGAGTCGAGTCTCAGAGTGCATCTTGGCCCTGCTTCCAAAGTGTACAGCCACATTAACGTAGCGTAGCAATGCTCTCTACCTGCGCTGTTTTTGAGAGAAGGCCCACAGGGGTTTTCACTCCCAGAATTCATTAGGATAAAATGCCTTTAGCAAAAAGATGTCCTGACGGAGTCAAGGCAAGAGGGCGGAAAACACCCAATTCTGGTATCTGGTATGCCTGTGCAAAACATAAGTGGTTTTTTAAGCACTTTGTTTTGTGACTAAATTTGTGGCTTGTGTGACACTCTTCAACTATCATTAATAGTGACACCTGTTGGAGAGCCCCTAAAAATACAGAATTGTTTTAGGTCAGCTTACTGGACCATGTCCAAAAGAAAAAGGGTTCACAGAACTGGTTCGCAAAAACTGGCCTCTTGTTTCCTCCAAGCTCAAATAGGTTGTTGGACAGTGTACTCGAAACCAATATCTGGAGAACATCAGGAATCGGCTGTTTTATATACATCAGATTTTTACTGCAGGTTACAGTAGAACCAAGTGGAGGTATGCATGTCTTCAGCTGTAGACGTTCTGTCTTTTTTAAGACTTATCTACACAGCCATGTCTGTACCCAACCACCATCCTACCAACATGACATATTCAGCCCTTTAGAAGAACATGTGAAGGTTTAATCTGCAGTGCACAACTCCTGAAGTCACATTGGATTACCCACAAGTTTTGATTTACCCACTTAAGCATCCACCCTCGAATTTCAAACAAATAACCTGTTGGTTTGTCTGAAAACACATCCTGGAATTACTCTTCTTAAATTGTTTCTGCATTTGAGATATATAATAGAGATATATGATCATATATAATTCAGCATAGGTCATTGGGTAAAGCGGCTGTTGCCTCCAGCCTTTAGGGTGTATTTGTAAAACACCCAAATTGTGTTGTGATGCAATCCCCATGTAAATGCCAGCAACAAGCATAACACTAAACTTTTCACTGTGAAACAGTTTTCAGGCGAGCCTGTCACAAGAGACTACTGGTCTTATAAAAGCTACTTTCCTGTGACACAGATATGTACTTTAAACATACATGGGGCCAGTGGAGAAACTAATGGTATGGTGTTCTCTCAACAGCTGTGGGCTACAATCAAGTCAGAGAAAGGTGTGAGTTCGGCGGAGGACCTGTGTCATTACCATGGTGACAAGGCTATGGAGGCCATCCAGGCTTTCCCATCCTCAGAGGCTCGCTCTGCCTTGGAGAAGATTGCTTGTGCCGTCACCAAATTCTGAACTTATTTTTGAAGGTTTGTCTCCTATTGTCTTGGATAAAAGTATGTGACCAGCTGCTAATCCTTCAATCCCCCCCAGAAACGTCCATGTTAATGTCGGTTTCTACTTGGCTATGCCTCATGAGACTGCCTCCCACAGTCATTCGGTCAACCAAGAAATTATACTGCAGAATACACAATCATTCGCGCAATGATGCTCTATTAAAAACAATGATCCCGTTTCATATGTTTCTGTATGTTTCTTTAGACTCTACTTATTGCTTCATTGTGCCGCCTTGTTGGACAGCAAACTAAAACCAGGAGGGGAGAGGTCACATAGCTTCCCTTGGCCCTGCCATGGGCACACTCCAAGCTTCTCCAGCAGTAATTATTAATGAAGGCCCCGTTCCCGCGACCTGAGCAAATGGACAGGAAATGCAGCGGTATTGATTGGGACGCTGCACAGGCTGGCGCCAGGGTGCTGGCCTGTGGTTACCCAGGCGCTCTCCACGGGGGACAGCCAAGGTGTGAACCTGGGTGGAGGCGGGGACGTCACCGCCAACCACCAACCATAGTAGGGTCTGTCTGTCACTCGCAGCCCCGCCTGAAGGGCATGGGGTGGGATGGAGAGGAGAGTCAGTGGGAAAGACAAGAATTTCAGGGAAAGGGTGTGTAAGGGTTTTGTAACTGCATTTTCAGTTCACATTTCTGTCTCAGTCTGTGTTGTAGTCCACTCCACCTCGTGTTCCTGGCTGGCTGCTTCTGCAGCAGGTACATAATATAGCCGGGCAAGCCTCTGGCCATTGATTAAATATTTATTGTTGCCTTGAGCGGACAAGAAGAAAGTTAAAG
Source organism: Hypomesus transpacificus (assembly GCF_021917145.1). NCBI lineage: Eukaryota > Metazoa > Chordata > Actinopteri > Osmeriformes > Osmeridae > Hypomesus > Hypomesus transpacificus. The sequence goes on from NC_061062.1 coordinate 9,574,933, forward strand.
GGACCAAACTTAAAGAAGAAAACAGGAGAGGCTTTGGGTCTTAATACATGAACTAAAGTTTTATTTTTAAATAAAGTATATATTAAGGTACCAACAGGTGTTAGGATGCTTTATACAGTGGAAGGAGTTATGTGGATGCAGGTGTTATAGTGTTGCATGGCTAAACAGTTAATGTTGAGTGAATAAATTATTTTCAAGGTGTGCAGGGTGGCCAATTGTACAGTAGTCAATTTAGGTGGTTTAAAGTGCCCTGTGTTTTATTTAAGTACATAGATACTTAAATATAGGTACATGGAGAAAAATGTGAGACTTGTATAACAGTTTTCCACATATGTAATTGTTGTGTCATTTACATATTTCCTCTACCACAAAATGGCTTACTAACACAGTGGAGATAAGACCCTCCAGGCTAGTGAAGGAGAGGAAGTATACATTGTAAACGCCTCTGCAGCCAACAAGAGCCACAGCACAGCATCATGTTATCATACAGCTGAAACAAAACACCGTCTGTCTTGTTCATGGCCAGGATTTTGTGGTTTGACATTCTTCACGTCCTGAGTGCTAGGTTGGCATGAGATCTGCATGTACATAAATATCATTGAGGTGGTAACAGCAGACCAACCCCCATAGACACACACACAGTCCTGTGTGGTGTAATTCCAGCTGGTATGCTGTGGAGAGAGCAAACGCAGCACAATAGATTGTGTTACAGTGTGACTCACTGTCTAGCATGGACACTTGATGATGTTTTTGAAAACTGAAATGCAAAATTGCCCACCATGTAGAATTATATCACTTTCACCGCTGACAAATCTGTGAATTGCTCTTTTTCTCTGCTTCATAACGTCACATACTATTTTTACAAAGAAAAGTTTAGTTGTGAATTCCCATTCATGAATGTAAAGCTAAGCCACGGACGGGTACAACCAAACAAGGAAAAAAGACGAGTGAGAATGTGATTCTAACTTGATGTGAGGCGCAAGATCACAATAAAGATTCGTTGGAAATCGTGTTAAACTGCTGAAGACCTTTGCAAATAATCTTTTTGTGGAACAATTAGCGGATGTGTAAAAGGAAATCGACAATTTTGTTAAATTATGTTACACTCTCAATTAGTCTCGTTATAAATGACCTATCGGTGAACACCTGTTAATGGCATCACATTGCTGACGGTGATGGATGAAATGATTCACTCCAATAGGAACAAAATGCTCTTTCTCTCTTCTGCAGACACGAGCATATTGCCCAAAAATGACACTTTAATGAGCTCTGCTCAGTGTTAAGTGTTGAATCCCAGCCCTCGTCGCAAGCTCTCGCTCGAGTGACCCCCGACATGGATTTTCCGCGCAGGTCTCACGCTTCATTGGCTGACAGATAAGACTGCCACTGAGACAGCTCATTACCCAAATAATGACTATTGCACCATCGTAACAGTAGTTACATTCTCTTGTTATATCCTCCCCATACTGAGACGCTTGTGGTTGGTGACAGACATCGGCTTCTTGAGTGTGTCAACAATCTCTTAAACAAAAAGCAAAGAAGGGGTTTCCACCATTGGGATTCCGCTTTTCTTTCAATGTTGTTAAGCAGCCTGATTATTCTATAAAATCTTTTTATTAAAAGAGCCATTATACGACTGTCTCATTTCCACAGTGGTGTCACGTTTGATCCTTTCCGAGAAAAGTTGTGCCTTCGTGCTTGTTATTGTAATGATAGCCTCATTTGACCAAAGTCGCGGTCGTGTCTAGCACATCAACCACACATTTCTAATTTGATAGCCTACAAATGTTATTTATTTAAAATGTTTACAGCTGTGCCTAGTGAGACATGTTGTGAGTAATAAATGTAGCATGCATAGACCTATAAAATGTTTTGAACACTGCTCCGATCTCAGTGAAAGTACACATTGGCCTATGTGTGCTGTCCAGGTGCACGGGGGAAACACCCAGGACCTGTCCGTGGTGCTGAAATCAGTTTACTAATCCACTTTGCTGACAGTTTCAATAACTCAGAAATAAATGTACATGAACTATGTATCCCCATGCATTTTCAAGGCTACATTTTTAAATAGCATTTATCCAGTTGCCTCATGAGGTGTCTCAGTCATACGGGTCTTAATGATGATCTTGTAGAATGTGGTCACCTTGCTCAATATGTTTTCTGTTCCTGTTTTTTTTATGGCCTACCAGCCACCTTGGACTTTTCCTCCTTGTGCCACTTATTGGTAATGTTGACCTGATACTGTAGGTGGACTCTGGAGTGTTATACCTTTCTTCCAGGACAGCCCAGTCCACCTCTTCCTCTCTTCCAGACAGGAGGGCCCAAACTGCCTTTCTCTTGCTGGCCTGGATGGGACCAGCCTGGAGACTGAACTCCTCCTCTCTGGCTGCAAGCTCTCTGGCCTCCACAGGGGGGCGTCAAAGGAACAGAGGTCTGTAGAGGTGGCTACATTGACCAAACCTCCTGCCAGTTTACCACAAGGTTCCTCTCTCAGTTGTGCCAGTCTGTCTCTGGTGAGCACATCGGTTTGTTGTACCTACATTCAGATCAGAGAGCCCTTGTATAAAAGCATGATAACCAGTTTTCCATGCTGACTTCGGATGCTTGTTGAGGCCACTTGTTAAACATAATAGGAATAATAATGTATTGATTGAGACACTTTTATCTGATGTGATATATGAAGGGGGATTTGAACTGCAATCTCATGTTCTCCTGTAAACATTTGAGCAGCTGCTGATGGTTGTTGTGTTCATGATCATTGAAATCTGTCTGACGAATCCATGGTTGCATGTAAACCTATCAGTTATATGTTGTTTAGTTGTGGAAACTTGTGCTGCAAATTGTTTTTGATGTTTGTCAATAACATACATTACATGTCATTGCATCATGCTAAGAAACCTATGATGTCATAATTGCAGTGAATTGTAAAGTGCCAAAGTCATAATTAAACTTTAAAATCAGAGATAAGAGCTACAACACTAGTAATACTAACAGAGCAAGCATTATACATAATGAACAACTGGGATGAAGGTAGGGATGAAGCATTGATTTGGCTTTCTTTATAAAACGTGTTATACATTCATTCTACATACATTCTATGTATAACTTTACATTCATCAGCATCATTTCTTTTCTGTATTTCACAGATGACCCAATTTTTCTGGATGCAAATATTCCTTTGATCAATGAGAGGACTTTCCCTCAAACTCTCTCCCGTCTTCCCCTCACCAACAGCAGAATCTGGCCCTGTAACCCCCCTGCACCTCCTTCTGCCCCCGTCTGGGATAGACCGGATGGTGAGGGGGGCTATTTGTTGCAACTACTTCCAGGTAAATGCAAGATGTAATTCCAAAACTGTTTTTCATATTCCCCAAAAATGTACAGAATATGTATATGAATGGTGCATGACCCACACAACCAAAATCTTATATCTCTACCATTTCTTTCTTACTCTTTCCTCCTACACTTAGCCAGTGAAGCTGCTACTACCTCTGTGTACCGTGGATTGAGGCCCTGGGAGTCTTCTGAGCTGATGCCTGAGACCATCATCTCCTCAGGGGGGCTGGATGTGAAGCTGCTTCAGCCTGGCACCGACCATCTCCAAGCCTCCTATATCCTGAGCTTCACTAATCAAATAGCTAATGAAACGTGCTACCATTGTGTTGGGTGCCAGCTGCTGTGTCCCTGTCTGACTGCCCTTCAGGCTCACCTGATGTCCAGCTGGGAGCTCAATGGGGGCTGTAGCATCATCTACGAGGCTCTCGGAATGAAAAAGCCAACCGAAGCACTGGTACAGAAGCCTTTTACGGCTCCTTGGCCTCCTGTCTGGCTATCATACTTTTCCATGACTTCTCATGGTTTTTCCAACACTAAGAAAGGGGATGGAAAAGAAAAGAAATGTGTTCCTAGGAAGAGAGGGAGAGAAGACCATAGGTCCACCACTGTTCAGTCTCCGCTTGGACCCACCAAGTTTTGGAGGGGAGAGGAGAGGCAGTCTGGGCCTGCTAACAAGAGGGGAAGGGAGGAGTTCAGAAGCCCCAGTCCCCCTTCCAGGAAGATAGCCAGGAGCAGCCTGCAGGACCTCTCCACTCTGTGTAAAACCACCAAGAGGCTCAGGGAGGAGGTGGAGAAAGAGGAGACTGTGATTTCTAGAAAGAGGTCTAGGAAGACAAAGTACCTGATACCTGACTGTTAAGATTTGAAGTTTGGATTAAATCATAATATAATTGATAATAATGTATTCATCCCATTGGGAACATTTAATAAATAAAATGTAATTGCAGAAATAAATTTTGTTTAGGTCATTTAATATGTATGTGCTTAAGGGCTCAGGTCTTCTTTTGACCATGCTACAAGATGTTCCCCCCAAAAAACTCCCAAAACTTGGGCTTAGGTCTACTTGGTTAAACTGTCCACTAAATTACATTTTGTTGTTCTTGGTATGATCGTTTTTTGGCAGTTTTTTGTTGTTTGTGCTGCAGAGTTTTTGTGCTGCTGGTTGGACGTCGCTCCGTTGGGGTGAGTTAGTGTTTGGTTTGGCAGGGAGAGTCTGTTCTGTTTTTCCCCTGGTAGGCATAGCGGAGTGGTACTTTCGGGACACGCCGTTTTTTGTTAATTTTGTTTGTTATTTTTGGGCGTCACTGTGGTTGGAGCATTTGTCTCGGGGGTTTGGGGGAGGTCGTCAGCTTGCTGGTTGCCTTGTTTCCACTCCAGCGGGCTAGAGTGCTTAATTACACACCACTACGCCCTTGAAGACTAGGGTTGAGCTAGCTGTAGTGGGGATCCTCTCCTGTTGGGCCGGACGTGGACCGACATTTGCTGGTTGTTGGGGTGGAAGGCCGACCTGGAGTTCGTGGAGCTGTTGCAGCTACAACTCAAACTGGCCAGAGAACGTAGGTTTCGGGTAGGGGTTGGGGAGGTGATGGTTCCTCTGGGTTTGCTGGGGTGGATCGTCGGTGGGCCGAGACTGGTTTGACATGGTGGGCAATTTGCGGCAGCATCCCAAGTTGTGAGAGCGATCCGGAGACCTTTTTTTTCCTCTCTGTTTGAGCACGTGGCTGATGCAAGTGAATGACCTGACTCGGAACGCACACTCATACTGCAGTGTGTGCTTACTGGGAAAGCCCAGGAGGCTTATTCAGCCCGGAGCAGTGCAGAGAGTGAGGACTATAGGGCGGTAAAGTCTGCTGTTCTTCGGGCTTATGAGTTGGTTCCTGAGGCCTATAGACAACGCTTCAGGACGTGAAGGATGACTGAGGGGCAAACACTTAAATCATGGCTGAGGGCATGCAGCACAGAGTAACCGTATAGATTCTATGCGGCAGGGGCCCCTGGCAGTGGCGGAAAAGGCTTGAATCGGGTGAAGGAGAAGTGACGATGGATGAAGATGACCTGTGACCTGGGCATACCCTGTCCACGCGCTTGGAGCCTTTCAGACACCCAAACAGTGGGAGAAAGGTGGATGACTGGGATTTGGAGGTTCCTAAACCCATACTTATTATCGGAGACTCCAACCTGTCACACTAATCCAAACCCACACCCTATGGATATTAATCTCAGGAAGGTACATCAAACTGTCACTCGACATGTATTAAATGCATGCTTCGGTTATAAAAAATACATATCAATACACGCAAATCCAAACAAAGTGGAGACACCCACTCATGACGTGTTAAATAAAAAACCTTCCTGCAGTCCAAATAACCCTAACCCTGGTTTAATCAATTGAAAGGGTACACATCTTAAAAGGATACCTTTGTATCAAGGTCTGAAATCCCCCCAAATGTCAATTTGAGCCAACCAATGTTCAAACTTGGCATCAGCCGTCTCTGTTGTCCAGTGGACCGGAGTCTGTCGATTCCAGTCAGGAACTGAGATTGACTGGTTCAGTATCTCAAGTCAAGATTGCTGTTCACTCAATCTGCCTGAATAGTTGACAATGTGGACAAAGATCTCTGCACAGGGGAAGATCTCTGCACAGGGGAACATTTTCTGGCTAAACTTTAGCAGTTGAGCCAACTGTCTACAGGTCGTATTGGGTACCTGTTTACAAAGGCAGTTGTTGAGGCCTGTGGCCAGGATAAGTTTTCCAACACCTGGATGAGGCTCCAATTTTGCCAGTACTCCTTTAAGATGGTAAAAGGTTGCCCCTGGAAAACTATCCACCTGAACATGGGCATCTCTAAACGGGGAAATGCGTGACACTCAAAGAGACTGGGAGGAGAGTTTGACCTGGCTGATGTTGGTTGCCCGTGGTTTCGTTAGTCGTTGTTTGCCTGTGGGTTCGTTGGTCGTTGCTTGCCCTTAGGTTCGTTGGTCGTGGTTTGCCCGTGATTTTGTGGTCGTTAAGAGGCTAGGCAGGGGTTTACTGTGGACGTGCGCCATTTCAAGGGGAGGTGTGAGGTGGTGGCTGATGCTCGTGTACCCAAGTCCCTTAGGCTTGGTTACGTGGGTGCGCTGTCTCCTTTTTCTGCTCCTGCCTGTCCCCCCCCCTCTCTCTCTCTCTCTCTCTTTTTTGTTGTTCTGTTCCAGGCTCTGTGGGTTTGTGTTTCGGTGACACCCTGTGTCCCCGTCGTGTGACGTCCGCCTTCCTTTTTGACCTTTGTTAATACACTCTTCAACACTGCTCACATTCATGAGTCACTCACACATGAACACCACTGATTTACTGACTTACATACCTCATCTTTGTTTGTTAAATTGGTATTCTTTAATAAATTATCACAGCAGATAGTCCTCTCGCATGTGTTTCTGTGATTTTGTCTCAACCACTGAGCCGGGTTTGTGGTCATAATCTAGATTTAAATGAAAAACTGCAAGATCCAGACATCCAAGCAGGATGTAGACTTATTTTTTGTCATACAGATGCAAGAGGATTAAAGTAAATACAATTAACCAAACACAGCTGCAGTGTGGTGTCTGATTAGTCACAGACAGTACTTACAAAACATCTTAAGACATGATTGGTAAATATTGGTCAGGTAAATAAAGACGAAAGTTCCGATAAACAAAAAATATTTCCTATTAAAATTGTCAATATAATTATTAATTAATGATTAAGATAAAGTTGTATCTAGGATATTCAGTGACGATACTTAAATTACTATCTATATTTTATAGCTGTGAGCGTATATTTAGTATTTTATGGTGTCTTGTCCCACGTTCAGAAACTTGAACTGCCCCCCTCCCTCAAAAAAAAGGACGAGATTTCACTCAGGGTACTGCTGCAAAAACCATACCCACACAGGACACATCCACGCACAGCTGTGCGGAAATGACACAGCAGGGGCGCGCGCCGTCACGTCACGCGAGAGGGCACAGGAAAGAAAAAAAAATAAAGGAACACGAACAACATCTATCCGTGCAGCTAGCTTGCAATAAAATCCCCAGCAGACTATCTGCCGAAATGTTCACCCCACCCTTAATGTTCCTAAAGGACTGCATGAAATCTTAAAGGTGAGCTCGCACCGACGATTCAATCTAGTTTCAGGCTATTCCACCGAGAGTGGGGAAAACTCGTTAACCTCAACAGTAGCATACACTGCCGCGTCATAAAATTCAATAAACAAAACGGCTAGCTAACTACTAACCCTCAATATCAAATAGTTGGTTACTATATTGTCCGATTTGTATAGATTGTGCATCATACGGCACCTAGCGTTGGTCAATTGTCGAGAGGACTTGGAACATTGAAGTGAAAAAGTATGACACCGCTGTGTTCTCTTCTCATGTTTTGTTTTAGTGGGCTTCTAGTGGAGGAATGAGGAAGTGGATGTAACATCAGAGCAGAAGTAATAACGTCTCTATTAGACTTAGATCAAATGATTTGGAGTAATTTTACTTTGAGTAAATTCAGGACAGTTTAAGTATTGCCCCGATTACATCAACCTTTCAGTTGCATTACAACAAAGCAAAAGTAGGCTACTGTGCTGTAGAGTTATGGGTTCATTTAGTAGGCTATTCTGTAACTATGAACTACAATATTGAATTGAAAATAAAGAAATCAAAATGAACATGACGAATGTCTAGCAATAGTTAACTAAAGAAAACAGACTATTGTTGAAATGTCAGTCAATAAGCCTGTACAAGAATAGTACAATGTTTTTGCCACTAATTTAATATCAGAAACTATAAAACATGTCTTCAATGTACCTCTAGGATATGAGTTTCTCCGAGCATGGGGATCCCCCAGGCAGAGAGATGCTTGAGAAGGGTAAGACCTTTATACTGATGTAGCCTAAACATTGTCAGGAAAGGATTAATGTACTTTTAAGTAATATCCTAAATCGACATGTTCTTCTTTTTGTGTGTGCGTGTGTCTGTTTAGAGAAAAGCCCAAATAAAGACATTAAGAAAGAGCTAGAGGAATGTGCTGTTTGTGAGAAAGTTGAAGCCCCTGGAGGATGGTCTCATGGCACTAGTGAGGCCACTAAACGACCTGCAGAGACGGACTCCGATGTTATAATTGCTGAAGTGGGCCAGCCTACCAGTAGCAAGAGAGTTAGGGTCTCTCAAGAGGTAAATTGAACATAAATACAAAAAGTTGTGTTCTAGATTGACATTTAATATATGGTAAAGCTAAATACTTATTTGCAGATCAGTTAATGAGTTTTAAAATTTTTATCAACGCGTAAAGATTTAGCAAGTCCTTGATCCATACATATTATTCTTGTTCCAGGGGCAAAAGTTAATGGAAAAGTTGCCTGAGGCTGTCCCCAGGCCTCAACCTGTATGCCTTGCAACTGCTGGAGAGAAGAAAGACCTCAACCAGGAGAAGACTAGGGTCTCTTTCCGGAAGCCCCTCTACAGTATCTCTCACAGGATCACAGAAAAGAGGGTCACATCAAGCCTAGACCCACATACACACCACGAGGGTGGAGTGAAGCTAAGTTACAGTGGCCTCTTATCCCCAAAGCTGCCCTCCATGGGAGAGCACAGCCGGTGTGAACCCCTCCTCCCTGCCGCGGGTGGGACACTAGGTTCTGCATCCTCAACGGACTCCAACTTTTACCCGTTGATAGAAAAAATGTTTTTTATCCTTAATACTCTGAACTCAAGCATGACACAGCTCCACAGCAAGGTGGATCTACTCTCGCTGGAGGTAACTCGCATTAAGAAACAAATCAAACCCTCAGAGATGGTGACCGAGTTTCAGCCCCCACCAGAGTACTTGCTGACAAGCGAAGAGCTAAGGCAGCTCATGGAGCAGACGTCGACTGCGGGTGAGCTGGGATGCAGACTGCTGGTTCATCTCTTCCCTGAGCTCTTTAAGGGCACGGAATGCACCCACGGCTGCATAGCCAGCAAAAGAACTCTAGATTCTCTCCACCTGCAGCTCATACGCAACTACGTTGAGGTGTGCTTCCCTCTAGTTAAAAATAACAATATCTGGCAGGATGAATGCCTTTTACAGATCAATGACTTTTTCAATAGCTTCTGGGCTCAGAAGGATATGGAGAGTGGACAGCCAAGCAGGAAACAGACAGTCACAGGCCTTGATATTAAGGCTGAGACCTGCCATTTCATCAACGAAGACGGTCAAGAAGAGCACCTGTCATTAGACACAAATGGACACCAAAACAACCTGGTTGTCTCGGACCTGGTGCATGACACTCAGATCAGGGAGGACCTTGATGAGTTTTCCTCACCTGAGGACTTTGTTATTTTTCTTGTCAATCGTCTTTTCCCAGAGGTGTTTGATGAGGGCAGAATGTCAGAGGGTCAGGGTGGTATCAGTAGTGTGGGTCAGTTGATTCTGGACTCAAACAGAATCGAGATCATTCGGAAGTATATGGAGGCAAACTTCCCAGAAGTCCCTGAAGATACCTGGCTGCAGGTATGTGTCCAGCGTATGGAGGATGCCCTGGAGCGTCCTCATAGCAACAGCAGTGAACCTGATCATTTAAATGATGAGAGCTATGACTCCACAAGCCTTCCTGACGACGTCTCCATCATCAAGATTAGTGACCTGTGTGATTTTGAAAGGCCAATTCGGAAGTCTAAAAAGTCCTTGCTCAGCCCAGTCGATTTTGACAAAATGGAGGTGCCTCTGCCAGGTTTTGTTGTTCCTAAGGAGTACCTACTGTCAAAGGAGCAGCTGAGGAACAACTACGACTGCAGCCTGTCGATAGGTAACTTTGCCTCTCGCCTGTTGGTATTGATGTTTCCCGAGCTCTTCACCTATGAGAACGCTCGGAAGCATTACAACTGTAGTGGCTCTTTGGGGAAGAAGCAGCTGGATCCTGTCCGAGTCAACCTGATTCGCCACTATGTACAGTTACTGTACCCACGAGCCAAGAATGACAGGGTCTGGACTTTGGAGTTTGTGGGTAAACTGGACGAGCGGTGCCGGCGACGTGACACAGAACAGAGGAGGTCGTACCAGCAGCAACGCAAAGTCTATCCTCCAGACTATGAACAAGAGCCTGGAGACTTCTTGATGGTTTGCCAAGAGAACCAGCTGAATACAGATAACTTGCAGAAGGAGGACTTTGATATGCCCCCTCTACCTCCTGAGAAAAGTAGCAAAGATTTCTGCAAGATTCCATTGGACGAACTGACTGTGTCAATACCGGACTTCCCTGTGCCTTCTGTCTACCTGCTCTCAGACACAGAGGTGCGGGAAATCGTCCAGCAGAGTCTCTCAGTGGGAAACTTTGCAGCTCGCCTGCTTGTGCGCCTCTTCCCTGAGCTGTTCACCCAAGAGAACCTGCGGCTTCAGTACAACCACTCAGGCGCGTGCAACAAGAAGCAGCTAGACCCAGTGCGCCTCAGGCTCATACGGCACTATGTGGAGGCTGTGTATCCTGTAGACAAAATGGAGGAAGTTTGGCATTATGAATGTGTGCCAAGCATTGATGAACGCTGCCGGCGACCAAACCGTAAAAAATGTGACATCTTGAAGAAGGCCAAAAGATCAAGTACTGTGTCCTAGTCACAATGCTGTGCCCATAGGCAACACTTTACTTTTTTAATGAACTTTGCACAAGTATATATACGTTGAATAGCATAGTGGAAACTTAACAAACACTGTCCTATGTAGAGTGAGGCCATCTTGTTTAATCTTTATGATTTACCATCAGTAGTCTATTGTTATTGGATGTATTTGTATTTTGGACTACAAAGTGTAGTGAAGTACTCTTATCATTTGATAAAAATGGTAAGACTAGCATATATTTGTATGCCAAAAGAATACTGTCTTTAGCTAATCTAACTCACCATGTTGATAAGCTGTAGCCTTAAAAACAATAACAATATATTTGTAGTAACATTAGTTAAGTCACTAGAAATAAAGTGATCCCAAACCAGTCACTTTCTTTTCATCACAAACATGTTGTAGCAAATGTGCCACCACTGTTTTTAACAATATTTATGTTATACCTTCTTAGATTCTGTATTAAACCATGGCAACAGATTGCGTTAATCTATTTGTAATAAAATCACATAACTATCCAGTGTTGTGCTCTTGCAGTGCAATTTTCTCCTGTGTTCAGGTGTAGTGAAGATATATTGCAGTACCAATATAGAAGACCATGATTAAGATACGCTTGTCTTTAATTGAGTTTACTTAATCTTATGTGATCTTAAAATGATTTGTTTGGATGTGTCAATCTCTGGTTCCTTAGAGGAGAAGAAAGAATATCAAATATGAGGACAATAGCTGGTTGGGGGTAACGACCCCCTCTTTGAATATTTTGTATTGACCTGTACCCTTGTGACACCTTATTTTAGAAGCAGTTTCAAACCCAAGTGAGAAGTGTGTGCAGTATTTTCTACATTTCAACCACAAGTTTACCAGAAAGAATGCAATATTTTTGTTTGGTTATACAACAAAAGTCTAACTAAGTCTTAATTGGTCTAATTAAGACCAGCATGAATAGCTTTTATACTTTTGTACAACAATATTTTGTATGTGTCTATACATTTTCAAATTTGTATAAACAAACTAATATATATACTGATTAATTTAAAAAAATCTAATGGCTGGTTTCAACATTTAAATAACAGAGCTGTCCTTTAATACAGTTAATACAGTAATGTGTAACCTAATTACACTTTCTGTAATTCTGTCTGATCGAATTTTTCTCATAAATCGGTTATGTTATCAGAAAAACAACACATAATGACATGACAAACTATGCTGCTGCTTAAAGGTGTGCTGTAGTCAATGGCAAGAGGTATTGGCATAGACCGCTGTTTGTTGGTGAGTCACTGCTTGAAGGCATCCTGCTTTGAGAGTTCTATGTTTTTCCAGCGCCTCAGAACAACTTTGTACTTGTCCCCATCCTTGGATTCACCCAGTATCTTCTTAAGAATCACTCTCATGAGAGTAATGGTGTCAGCTTCATGATTCTCAGACAGAGTAAGGTCCAAAGTGTCCCCAACTTTCACCTGATGGAAGAACAAAAGATCAAAACCAAGTTTACAGCATATTGTATTTATTGTTGTCATGATCATTTATTTATTAAAGATGTAAATACAGTCTGTGTTCATTAAAAAAAACATACTCACTTAAAATAAGCTTATGTATTTTACATGAATCTTTCTTGAAAAAAAATCTTATGCAACTCACCATTTTACTTTTCTTTGTGAGTTTCTGTCCATTCAACCTAAGCTTGTCACTGTAGAAGGCATCCTCCAGTTTGCTTAAATTAAACAGAAAATGTTAGCTTGCCTCTACTGTAAGGGTACGTTCAGTAAAACAAATATTCATGTAGGCTTTTTTTTTTTACAACAACCTGCTCAAAACATGGTTATAACACCATACATACACTCACTTGCGAGCTATGTCAAGTCCAGCTTTCATAATTAGATCATAGCGAAAGGACTGCACAAATTTCTCCAAGTCTTTGTAGTCCTTGGGTAAACTGGGATCATCCTCCGGTTCATCTTCATTGTCACTGTCCACTGAATAGTCGTCTTCCTCCTCCTCTTTCAGTGTTGCCCTTGGAGCTCCTTTTTTCTTGCTTTTGAACCTTGCATGTTGAACAGACCAGCTTAATTCTGGGTACTTACGAATGAGAAGTTTGTGAGTTCTATGAGACAGTAAATGTGTGGCACCCAGCACCTGGCGGGAGTGTATGGTCCTTGGGCACCATTCTGTCCAGTGTAGTCCGTGTCCCGGAGTTAAAAGCTGGCGAGGAGTTAGTCTCCCTAACTGCCTAAGAGTCAAGGCTTGTACCAACAAACTCTGCATTGCTTTGCTCCACCTTGAGCTGTGAACAAAAAACACTGTGGTCAGAAATCATAAAGGTAACAATAATTATATACTTACAAAATCAGTATGCAAGGATCTCCAAGCGTCAGTGCCATAAATACCCGTATATTATTATATATTGGGGAAGCTTAAGAAGAAACTGGCAAGCGAAACGCTACTGTACAGTATAAGGTGTAGCCATCTAGTTTAGCTTGGACAGGGCTATTAGTAGCTAACGCTAGAGCTAACAACCGAGACTGGCTATCTTATTTTGATTTGTTTTGGTTTGAACGGTGACATGCGCTAACAATCAATAGTTGAGTAGCTAATGTATGTAGTAGATAATGTTATCTGGCTAGCTACAGTACAGTACTAGAGCTAGAGCTAACTATGTACAAATCATGTAGCGTTACTAGCTTCTAGTACATGATTGCATTTGACCCTTACCAGTACAGTACCAGCTAATTTAGCTCCTATATGTTGCTAGGCTAAACGTTATTTAGCTTAATGTCTAGTATTTTGAAACCTTACAAGAGGCAGTTATGGCATATGATTAGTTATTGGTTTATTTAGGCAACTATTTGAAACGTTACCTTAGCTTTTGTTAATATTCATTCAGCAACTTTGTCGTTGTCCCTTTGTAGCTACATTTCTTGGCAGTGACTTTGAGACTAGGAGGTATATTTCTGCCCTCTGTCGGTGTTCCGGAGAATTTTTTTTTTTTTTTTACCGAAAACTTTTATTTATCATCCATCTGTTTATGCGGTCTTGGTAGCGCTGGAACGCTTCTTCTTGACCACCACAGGGTTCTGACTCTTCAGGATGGCACTGGCGCAACGCCGGGCGGCCATGCGCAGGTCCTTCTTGTAGTTGTTCTTGCGAATGATGTGCCTGAGGCTGCTCAGGGTGGCACGGGAGTTCTTGTTGATAGTGATCTTCTCGTACGAGCTGACAAGTTAATTCAGTTCCTCTGTTCCCCCTTCCTTGCGTGTGCGCGAAATCATGACGTTTTCTCGTGTTGCTTGGTTGAGCAGAATGTGATTTTTACAATCGCGTGTGTTAGCTTAGTGTACTCTACCAAATTTCCATGAAAGTCCACATCACCAGCATCACTGTATTGCGTCCAAATACATCAGACTATACAGGGGGGAACCACTTTCCTCAGGCCTCCAGGGAAATCTGTTTCCCCAGTGTTCTTAGTGGGAAATACTGGTGTATAGATTAAACTTGTTATACATAATGTTCACAGTAACGTACATCACCAGCATCACTGTAGTGCTTTATGGTCAGACTGTTTATCCAGGGGAAGAACCACAGCATTAAAGATTGATGTGTAGATGACATTTAACATAGAAGGGGGAACCTTTTTCCTCAGGCCTCCTGGTAAATCTGTTCCCCACATAAAGATCATTGTAAAATACCATCACCAGCATCACTGTATTGCATCCAAAATCATCAGACTGTAATATACAGGGGGAGACCATTTTCCTCAGGCCTCTAGGGAAATCTGTTCCCCTGTGTTCTCAATGTAAAATGCTTAAAAACAGGAAGTGAATCAGTCTTAATTTTGCATACTTGAGATAATTTATTTGACTTTTAGTTGCATAATTGTATGTGATTGAGTAACCGAGTACATAAATGCAACCAATTTACAGTTTTTCTCAATGTCAATGTTCTGTTTACATGTAACACACTGCTTCAAGAACACATTTACTATGTAAGTCTATTCACAATTGTGAATCCCTTTTCCTTGTTCTGTGTACTACAGTATTGCATGATATTACCGCAACTTTTCTCAAAAACTATTAACTACTGTTGAGATTGTTATCTAAAAAGCTCAACAACATTCAAAACTGACTTTCAGAATGTCAGTTCTAGTCAAGTAAGCAATCAGAGTGACCAAAAACGTTTTACAAACTGGAAATTTGAATATCAACATTTCCAGGGTTATTAACAGCCATGGTGACAAACATCTGAACATCTGGCTCACACAATGAAAAAAAATTCTAATAATGAGTTGGCTTTGGCCAATTTACTGACACATTGACTAGGATTTGAAGCATTAATTTAATGTTTTGGTAGAGTTACTACATTTAGCAGACATGCAATAGTGCTGTGATGCCCCATAAAACAGTGACAATTGCACTTACAGTTTAGAGAAGGTTAAGACTGTAAAAAAAACTCAGCCGATTTGGCATTCATAACAGTTGCAAATCAACTAGTGTGATTTCAAGTACACAACCATATCACTGCATTTTTACAATGTTGTTAATACAATAGTACAAAATGCTTCATGTGTATCAAATAATTGGAAGCACATTCCCAGTTGTATACCAGTAGAGCTACTGGCTTTGGAAAAAACTTGAGGCATGTAACCCTTCAGTTTGTCAAATGTAAAATCCTCACAATCAGAATCTTGTCAGAGTGAGGGCATCTTCTTTACTGCTTACTGGGTGTACTTGCAAGGTGGGGGACATATACAAACAGGCTGCAAGTTATTTTATTATCAATGCCATTATTATTGTGATATGAAGTTGAAATCTATATACATTTAGTCATTTAGCAGACGCTCTTATCCAGAGCGATATATATGTGGATATTTGTACTATTTGGAGATGGTTGGGGAATCTGAGTTAATCTGGTGTTCATGGCAGTGTTGACAGAGTAACATGAATATTTAGCAATACTAACACATGGCAAACCTTTCCCAGTCTAAGGTCTACTTTCCACTGACAGTACAGGAAACAAACATACTTCCATCCCTTCTCCTTTTACATGACTTCTGCAAACACATTTTATTTTTCTCACAATGCTAGTGACAATATGGTTATACTTTATTGCTATATTGTGTTATCGCCATTGTGAGCCACATACAATCTTTGATTATTTTTCTTTTTAATGGGATTACATTAAGTTTTTTTTTACTGAAATTATTACTGCCTCATCTCTTAGCGGTTTAGTTAATATATTTACAGTGAACATAACCTGTGATTAATAGTATGTTGGCCAGATGGTTGGCAAATTCTAACACTCATTACAGGCTGTCTCATGTTTGTCTATGCAAAACACCGTAATAATGTTACATCAGGTTTTAAGTGTATTGGATTAGTAAGCATTCTATACATACACAAGATATAATGAGAATAACATTGGCTAATTTCCAAATACCAACATTTCATGCAAAATCCACATTTTTACCACCTGATTAAAGGAACACTAGGTAGGATTTTCTCTGTAAAGGTTTTGTCCCCAATAAACATGTTGTGTGAGCTAATGAAGCCCTCTGAGAGTTGTCACTGCAACAAAGACAGCTTACAGCCAGTGGAATGTCAAATCATAATTTTTGGAGGATACCGTTTGGTCCAACCATATTATATGCACATTAAATTCCAGCAATCCTGCTCCAGCCAATCGTATTTGGTGAGGCATGTCTTCCACCTTGACTTATGTTGGATCAATCAGACTCGAACTGCAGGAAAGACTGGGAGTTCAGACAATAATTGGGGCGTTGTTTCTAATCCTAGTGTTCCTTTAAAGGTCAATAAAGCATAGTTGGTACATATATATGTTTGTTAATTAAATGTGTGTATAAAAAACATTTGTAAAATGTTTGACTGGCTTGTGCTAATCACTGATTTCATCATTGAACTCCGAATCTAATGTTTAGCTTATCATTTGGTGAATGGGGAATAGTTGCGTTCCTGTGTCATCTATATATTTTTTAATGGTTTCACAGAGACTGTAGTTTATATACATGTAAGAACAGTACTACCAGTCCACTGAAGGTAGATATGAAGACTTGGATAAGTGTGGATGTCAGCTAGTATGCATCTTCAATGGAAGTCTTCCCTTCACAGATGTATTTAGTCCACAGAGACTTACTTTCATTGTATCTATTATTGACAACAGATAGATAGAAAGTAAACCAAAGGATCTTCTGAATAGTTTTGGGCAGTTTTCATCAAAGCATATTTGCCTTTATAGACTTGAACACATTTCGCCTTCTATAGGTCATAAGGAAGTCTCAACGCAGGTGCCATTCCTATGGAAGGACCTGTGACTGTGGCAGTTCTCGCTGCAATGGACAATTAGCACGGGAAAGCACAGGGCATCCTGATAGTCAGGTGGGTCCTCGCTCTCATTGGCCTGTTGATCGGACAAGCAGCGTGTGTTCTCGCTCGGGCTTTCCTGATCGTCCAGGCTGCCGCTCCTCCAGAAGCAGCTGCGGCGGGAGCCGTGACGCCGAGCCAGGGAGAAGCGGCTGGAGCTGAAGGGAATGCGTGCACTGGCCCCCGTGCAGATGCTGAGGGCACTCCTGGAGAACACAGAGGAGCAGCTAATGGCCCGGTGGCACCGCTCGCAGTTCTGTCGGAAGCCGGCAAAGCTGGTAGAGCACTGGGCCAGGTCCATAAGACCGGCCTCAGAGTAGCTTGGCACCAGCTGCTGGTTGGAGCGAATGTGCCACTCCAGCTCCGTGCTGTCGATGGTGTTGACCCGGGGGATGCGGCGGCAGTATGGTCGTTCATCGCAAGGGGTCACTGGGATGTAGTCCGCGCCGAAGAGCTTCTCGACGCGGAAATGGACGTATGCTGTGCGGCACTCAGTGAATACCCTCAGAGGCCAAGAGAGCGTGAGGAAGGAGGCCACCCAGAATACGTAATGGGACAGATACCAGGGGTTGTGATCAGGGTCAGACAACACAATGACATACTCTTTCAGGTCAATGTTTTTCAGGTGCATTCCCTCCCGTGCTTCCATGTAGTCGTCCAGGCCCTCATTATCAGTGAAGAACCTTGCTCTTTGGGTGAGGTACGAGTTTTCAGACTCAACATTTGCAAAACTAAAGCACTTGGTAAACCTCAACTTAGTGAGTGCAGACTTCTCAAGGCCGAGCAGCTGTTTCGAAACATCCTTCACTCCACAGTGGCTGTACTCAAATTCTGCCTCAGCAACATGGGTGTTAACCCTTTCGTGGTAAACCTGAGTGCTTGTGTAGGCATCCCCGTTACGGTAACGTGTGACCTGCCGTGTTCGGCGGACATAGTGGTAGCTGATGGCCTTCCACCATATACAGGGTTTGGACTGTTGCATCCTTTGCACACGCTCATAAATGCCCTCCACATCCACTTTGTGCTGCAGCTCGTTCTTAGCATGGTAGTGCCAGCACTCCACCAGGTATACAATGTAGAGCATGCCCAATAAAGCCAGAGGGATATAGATGTAGCCATCAGAGCAAGGGCTGTCATGGTACATCATGGACATCCCTTTGAAGGCACTGTCGAAGGTGAGTCGGGTTACCTTGGTGACATGACACCATACCATGGCCCCTATGCAGCTGTACATGAGCACAGAGAGCATCAGGCATTTCCAGAAGCTCTCCCGGCACAGAGCTTTGCTCAGGGACTGCTTCAGAGGCCTTTGCTGTCAAAACATGAAAAAAGAAGAACACAGGCAGAATCAGAACTAAAATAAGTAATTTGGCATTTAACAGTGTTCAGAATTTTAGGTCTCTTTGAATGTTTCAGTCTTTTTCTGTGCCAAATTTATAGATAATACATCAATACGAAATTGGACAAAGACTTTACTTACTTACTTACTAACAACAATTACCTACATTTTTATTATAAAAATGTGTACATTTTATTTTGATCTGTATTCCGGAGCTCCCAATTAAACCAATGATTTCACATTTTAATGCATTTCACTTGAAACGTCTATTGGTAATTATATTATCTTAAAATAATGAAGATACTGAAACATGGGTGGGGATTTGCTCATGGCTCTTTGCTGGTACGTTTAATTACAGAAACCTTATGTGAGAATGGAGATTGTCTGTGTTCTCTATTTTGGCATCACTGCACATTTGAGCAGTAGCCTACTAGTACTACGAACAGATTACTGCCTAAAAACGTTCCCATAATAGAGATTTGGGCTGCAGATGAATGACTTAAGAGTCAGATAGTGTTAAGTAAAATGTATTTGTGCAATAGAACCATCTACAATAAGACTAGGTAGCATGGTACATTTTACAATCAGCAGTCCACAGGCTAATCCACTTGCAAAACAACTCACTCTGTCAAGCAGTCTGCCAGGCATTGAATAGTCTGCTGCATTTGAATTCTGCAGTCTACACAAACCAGAAGCCAAGACAGTGTGAATACCTCTTCTCTGATGTCCTCCTCGAAGACCGTGGTTGTACTGCTCTCACTCGCTGTTGCAGCCGATGCTGGAGGGGACATGGTGGCATCGAAAATAAAAGGGTGTGAATACCGCTCCAAGGCTTGCCTACTATCTTGTTCTAATGATGCAGCGCGAAAAGGCTACATCTACCTCGTTTAGTCTTTTGACTTAAATCATCTCGTAGGATAAAAAGGAGGTTGTTTTCAACCAAGCTAATCTGTAAAAAAAAATTGCTGACACTGAATTAAGAAATTCAAACACTCATAATGGCCTAATGAGCACGGATTATAGGCTATATCAATCAATAAAAACTAAAGAGAAGGCATGGCACGAAATACAGTTGCATTTGTCCCGTATATCATGGGAATGTAATTCTTCTTTGTCTGATCCCATGACTTGAGTAAAGGGTGACCTTGCCGTTCCATCGGTGTGTCGGTTCAGCACCGATGTAAAGTTGGTTCCATATTCGACATTCGACATTCTATGATATTCGGAAAAGGACAGTGAACAGTCGGGCTAGGGACCGGGGTAAAATTAACAAAAAAAGATTTGGAAACATGTTTTTATATATGTTCGGCATTGAACTCAAACTAACACCAATTCATTCTAATAATTTCGTAGCTCTCATGATGAACACATACGTGCCGTGAAGGAGCTTATACATACAAATTTAAAAAAAGGTAATTTGCATTCTTAAACAGCCTTTAGAGGCGATTACAGAAATGCCATTTTCTGACGGCTCTTGAACGGCAAAATAGATCACGGTAAATCAAAACATATTTAACAATTGAATGTTGCATCTCTCTTTAGAGTGAGACCATTCTTCTTGTACTTCCCCTTTTGTTGCAATTTGTTACACATTGAGATCCGACCTGCCAATTAGGGTTGAGCGCTCATGAGCTGTATCAGGTTAATTGTAAGCGGGTTAAGGGGCGTTGTTGTAGAACACGTGGTGATGGGACGGTTCCAGAGAGGGAACTCCCTCATTGTGATCCAATCTCAAACCAGATAAAATGATGCAAGTAGGCCATAATCCATGTATAATTAACCCAAAATGGGTGTCATGCTTTTTGTTTTGTGTGTTGATGCCAAAAATGTCCACGGACAAGCCAAAAAATAGTTTCTTATCTACTTAATTTAATGTCATTCTTGCAGTTTCTTGCATCACATTAAACATTTAAAAGCCCATTGGAGCAGGTGGCAAATGGTGGAAAGATGTGAAGAAACAGAGAAGCCTTTGTTATTACTGAACAATAGCAAAGTTAATCATTCAGCAGTTACAAAGTACTTACAAAATTTAAAAATTATATAAAAATTCAACACACATTCATTATCATACGTTCAACTTGTAGGCCTACCTGTTTAATTCTAATTTCCACAAGGGACACTTGACTGGAACAACTATAAATTGAGTTGCATCTTTGAGTTGCATACTTGTTAAAATCAAGATTTTAACAAGTATTTTGTTCACTTTTGGAATAATACATATTTTGTGGCCTCTAGACCAAAATTCAATCCATCTAGACTTTGTCATCAGTATTATTATGAAATGATAACATGGAATAAAGTATGGTCAATATGGTGATCATCGTTAACTTAAAATAATGGGAACACTTTTTATGGTTGATTTTGGGGGACCAAAGTGTGTTCAATTCATAGGATATGTTTAACCATCAGCCCTCAGTAGGCTGTCTCTATCTCAAGGTCTTTTTCTCTGAAGATGTTGGTTGCCACCACGTAGATTCCCCTTTCAAAGTAAAAGGAAGAGAATGTCATTATTGCTACATAACAGTGTCAAGAGTCACAGTGTTCAAAAAGTACATCAGAACAAAGAGCAAAAGACATCCGTCTACCTTCAGGGCTAATACACTCTGAAGCTGCACCTTTCATTGTAATTCAGTCTTGCAAGTTTACTTTAGCTTGTGATAGTTGTTGATGTCCCAAACAATTAGAACACTTCTTTACTGTATTGGCAAAAACGGAGGGAAACTCAGACCCAACTATGGTTCAGACATCAGGATCATTTATAATTTGTGTAACACTTTGCCCTATGTAGGCCTATACATTTGTAGATGGACGGATGGATGGATGGATGGATGGATATATAGATACATAGGCTAGATAGACAAGCAGAAGATTGATATATGCTTCGTATCATTTTAAAATAAATTAGGCTACTTACAGCATACATGTTGGAAAGGTTGTTATACAGCACTTGACCTGCGCTGACCTTGTTCCTGACGCCGCGTACAGTCCCATTCTTGCTGCAGATATTAACGCGCTTGTTACCAAAGAGCCGCTCTCTCTTCACACTAGCATACATTAACAAGTCGTCGGGTTCACTCCCGCTGTCATCCGGAGCTGCCTCCAAGAGTCCGCTCAAGTGCCCATTTGCTTCACTGGTTGGCGGCGAGCTCGCCCGTTCAATCTCCGAGTTGCTCGTGCAGTCCGAGTCACCCGAGTCCCACACTGACCCAGACGATGTCACCTCCTTGAACACCTCTGTAAGGACACGGCCGCTATTCGCTGAAGCTACCCGAAACCTTACTGTCCTTTGAGCCTTTTCTTTCTCTTCTTTCGAGAATGTACCCTCCATTTGATCAGAAACCTGACATGTTCCCTGTGCCTTCCAGCACAGCACGGTTGTTTTTTTGTTGTTGCAAGGTTAGACAATGTTTTGCTTAAATTTAACCATAGCCTAATCGCATAACATGTTAAAGGGAAGCCGAAATGCCGGATCTTAGACACCAAAATGGTTAATAATAAATGACATTCTGCTATGGTAACAGCAAAAAAAAGTAAACAGTAAATTGATATCAAACTGATCAATAATATATCTAGGTCATTATACAACAACATTTACATAGTATAGATGTCTCGTCCAGAGCTGAACGCACACAAAGAAGCCTAGCGTTTGTTGATGCAAGGACATTGACCACTGATGTAAGGTAAAGATGAGCTAGCTCTGACCTAACAAAATGTCTTCCTTAAAAAAGGTCACGGTCCAGTCACGGTCAAGATGCTGCACAAAAGTTTTGTTTTTTATCACTAAAAGCATAGTTGAAGTATCTTCAGCATTTGGATTATTGATCACTTTGATTATAGTTGAAATATTGTACATTTTAGCTATAGGGCCTACAGTCATTATGCACATTGTTGTCATAATGTCTGCAGGTATGCAGCGAGTTGTGTTAAACGAAGCGTGTAAACAGTCGGCCCGGGTTTTGGGTGCCTTAAACAGAAATTGTGCATGGGGCCCTTTTGATGTGATTTTTTTGGGAGGGAGGGGGTGGGCCTAAACACATGTTTCGATTGTTTATTGGGTCGGGCATACCCTGCGTGTAAATCTAACCACAAAAACAGGTCGAATTGAGGCCGTAGGGAAAGTATTACATGAATAGGCAACCATTAGGCTACAGACCACCATGACCTGGGAACGTTGTTGCACACTCTCCTCCTATGCAGTAGGGGGCAAAATATGCTCCTCAACATTGGATCGGAGCCTTCACTACATTTCCGAAGAATAAGAGTAAACACTCACATGCGTGTCTATCAACTTTCCTGCACCACCAACGATGGGGAAAAGAAGGCAAAATAATGAACTCTTCAAGAGTTTGTCCAAGAAGCATAAAAAACATCTGAAAGAATTTGGAGAGGAACATCCATTCCATGACATGTAGGCATACGGTTCAAATGTCACTGTTTATTTGTAGGTACCCGAGCACCTAGCCAGCTAACGCAACTTACAGTACTGATGGTAGTTCAGTAAGTTAATACTGTGCAATTCAGTCTGAGGATATTATTATTGAGTTTAAATGAATATAAACCCAATACCAGCTTTGTAAAATTGCATTTGACACTCACTAACATACACACACTGCAGACGTGGAGACGGTGATGTTCCCTGCTAGCTGGGTTCTTGAATTATTTCATCTACCTGCTCAAACGTGGTAGACCAGTTAGAAATGCACTGAAGTAACTGACGTCGCTACTCTTTCTTTGTAGTGTCACCGAAAAACCAGAGAAAACCCAAATAATGGATCTGGTAAGTAGATTATTTTGTCTTAATCCCAAATGTAAAATTAGTTGTCTCAACTAGTCATTAAACACAAGAATCCCTCTAACAATTAAAGGAGTGTTCAGGTTTTGCTATGACTTGACTACACAAAAAATGAAGACAAAAATACAACTTCTGTATTATCCACAGCCAGACAGCCCAGAGCAAGCCAGCGATCCTGAAAGTGATGAGGATGATGAACCCGAGCAAAGATCTGCCTATCACAAATTGCTGTCAACCCTTTGCCCTTCTGCCAACAAGGATGAAAGTGAGGATGAGGAGAGTGAGGATGATGAAGAGGAGGATGATGAGCAACTTAGTGAAGGCAAGTTGTTTAAATGCTTCCCTGACAGTACAGCTTGTTGAACCCAGAGCAATTTTATTTGCTTTTTGTTTCAATAGCATCCTGGCATAAATAATATTCGACATGATTAATACAATACCTTGCATAGTATTCATCTCTGAGTTTTGCCCCAAAGGAGAGAGTGATGGAGAGAGTGAGCTAAATGCTGAGGATGAGGAACATCAGGACAGAGATGCTGATCTGAATGTAGCATCAGGTGAGGCAGACAGCGAAGAAGAGGAGGGGCAGAATGGTGATGGTCAGGCAGCTGAAGGGGAGGGAACAACGGCAGGAGACGAGTTCACAGACAAGGCGCACGAAACCCAGTTTTGTCTGGAGACTAACTTCTCAGGGGAGGGAGAGCAAGAGAGCCCTGCTGAGCAGGAGAGCATTACCAAGCAGCAACATGAAGGTAAGTAACCTTTGGGCTTCTAAACCAATTTGAAACAAATTATGGTTATGGTATGATATAATGAAAAGGTATTTAATAAACGTGTATGCTGAAGTCTTGACCATGATAATACCATGAAAAGGCTTCTAAAAAAACATAGTTTGAAGATAAATGCGAGGACTTGAACCTGCTTCTTCACTGACAGAACATTTTGTTTTCAGACAATTTTATGCAGCATTTCTACACAGAGCTCAGTGAGGAGGATGTGAAGAAAATAACTTTAGGTACCAAGACCAAGATTCAGATTAAGGTACAGTCTGCGCATGTTAATAAATGTGTGTGTGTTTGTGTGTGTGTGTGTATATGAACATTTGAGTGCCAGTCATGTCTAACTAACCATCAATATCTCCAAACCTCCACTCTATCCACACAGTGGCCAAGATTGGGCACCCTCTTGTGTTCTACACCACACAATACGTTTGGCCCTATTGGCCAAGACAGATGTGAAATCCCCCTGGCCCTTCACAAAGTCCTGGAGCCCAACTGGAGATTACTAAACCAGGCATCCAACCCCGAGGGGGCGCCAGAGGAGGTGAGCGCACTTCAACTGGAACTGCTTACCCTCATGGATTCCTACAGGGATGTTTACTTTCCAGAGAGTTCTCCACTGAGCGAAGGTCGACAAGTACAGAGTGCCTACTGCCTTCATGCCCTCAACCATGTGCTGAAGGCAAACTCCCGCGTCCTTGCTCACAATGCCCAGTTAAGGGAGCGCCAAACAAAGACGACACCTGGGGCAGAACCCCAGGATGAGCCCAGGGATCAGGGCCTGACTCGGCCCAAGGTTAGACCACACCACTGACTTCATCTTTTACTACTTGTGTAGACTTGACATTTGTGTCGTAAAACAGCCTTCCGATCCGTTTGAACCATCTCAAGTCTAAACAGTAGTCCATTGGGCTCTGTCTAAACCTCCCACATGGCTCTGTGCAGGTTCTGATCCTGGTTCCTTTCCGGGACTCAGCATTGAGGGTGGTCCAGACTCTCATCAGCCTCCTGGAGACCAAGGGGAAGAAGATGGACGTCAGCAACAAGAAGAGGTTTAAGGATGAGTTTGGAGAGGAGCCAGGGGACACCCCCCCCAACCTTGTCCGTCCGGACGATTATCACGCCATCTTCTCGGGGAACGTGGACGACCACTTCAAGATAGGTCCGCCGACAAACATCTTTGTAATCTCACTCTGTCATAAAATCCTACGACTTTATTGTTTATTTGTTAATAGATCTCCAAATGCAAAGTCCCCTTTTACCACCATTGAAGATCTTGATAACTGTGTTTTGATCAGTGTATAGTGTAGTGAACTCAATGTAATTTACTTTCCTCACCATCACCTCTGTGTCTGGTAACTGGCAACTTTTGACCCCCGACTAGGCGTTTCAATCCTTAGGAGAAGCATACGGCTCTACGCTCCCTTCTACTCTTCCGACATCATCATCGCCTCGCCACTGGGCCTACGCACCGTTCTGGGGGCAGAGGGCGAGTCCAAGCGAGACTTTGACTTCCTGTCCTCCATTGAGCTGCTGGTGGTGGACCAGGCCGACATCTTCCTCATGCAGAATTGGGAGCACCTGTTGGTAGGAGTTTCCCCCCCATTACCAGACCTCACCTGCTTGAATCAAATAAGGTCATCTTCAACCAGTTAAATCATTTCAGCATGTGAAATAACTTTAATCATATTCCTGCATCAGAGTAGTCAGCATTCTGTTGCAACAGGCATGTTTTTATTTTGAGCTTCCTCTTATCTCAAGGATCTCATGGATCACTTTGAGAGAAGCTAATGACATGCCATAACCTGTTTTTAGCATGTGTTGAAGCACCTGAACCTGCAGCCTTCAGACTCCCATGGGGTGGACTTCTCCCGTGTGCGGATGTCCAACCTGAACAATTGGGCCAAGTACTACCGCCAGACACTGGTGTTCAGCACCATCCAGGACCCACAGATCAACAACATTCTCACAAAGCACTGCTTCAACTACCATGGCCAGGTAAGAAACCCATTTACCTGTTACACTTTCCAAACATACTCAAGCTAGGTTGTCCACGATCTGTGTAAGGCTCTTAAATCTTTTCCTTTTATTATTTAATTCTTGAGATATTCTTGAGATATGGTTAATTTGTTAACATACTTTTCCAGATTGCCATCAAGAATGTTCCCAGAACGGGCTCGATATGCCAGGTCCTGCTCCAACTCCCTCATGTGTTCCAGGTGATCCCTGCGGACAGCTTCATGGATCAGGATGCAAGGTATGAACCATGGGGACCCGATGGAATTCATCACAGGCAACATACACTTATATTACACTTTAAGGGTGTGACCATGCTCCCTCTTGTCTAACGTTGCTGTCAAATGGGCAATGCTCGGGGCATTTGGGATTTTTCATGCCATATAAGACGCTTTTGTGTAGTCTCCGCAAAGTTTGTAACGGAGTATGTATGGAAGAGGTATTGCGATAAGGAAGGACGTAGTGCTGCTCCTCCCATATGTGCTCTTCATCAGCGATTTCTTACACAACATCATTTACAAAACCACAATTGCAATGAAGACCATCAATCAGTCAATCCAGCATGTTTATTTATAGAGCAATATGCCATCTATGTACATTGCAAGAGTTTCCATTAAAGACCTGGCTTTAAATGATACTTAAATGATGAACTTGCAAAGACATTCATTTGTTAAGCTTTCAACTTTCTGTTTTCTTCTCAGGTTTCAGTTCTTTGTGGACAAGGTCTTCCCACAGTTCAGGGATTCGGTCATGTCCCACACCCTGATCTACGTCCCATCCTACTTCGACTATGTCCGACTGCGCAATTACATGAAGAAGGAGGAGGTTAACTTTTCTAGCATCTGCGAGTACTCCACCAAGTCAGAGGTGTCCCGAGCCAGGCACTTCTTCCAGAAGGGAGAGAAGCAGTTCCTCCTCTTCACTGAACGTTTCCACTTCTACAAGAGGTAAATATCTATTGTTGGTCAATACTGTTATTATGATGTCATACAATATGGCGGTAATAACAGCAATGCTCTGTTCTACTCTGCTCTTATCGTCCTCCACGACCTACCTTAGATACACCATCAAGGGAATCCAGCACCTGATTTACTATGGGCTGCCAACTTACCCACACTTCTACAGTGAGGTGTGTAACATGCTGCAAGCGGGGGGGGGAGGAGAGGAGGCCAGCTGGACATGCACAGCTCTGTACTCCCGCTACGACGCCCAGCGCCTTGCCGCCATTACAGGGGCTCAGAGGGCCGCTCAGATGTTGCAGTCCCAGAAGGCTGTTCACCTTTTTATCACTGGAGAGGAGGACAAAGTCTCGTGACGTCTTTGAGATGGGGAGGGACATGAGGCGGTGGGACTGAGATAATAGTGAAAAATACTGTTTTCATATTTAATAAACTGTAAATGGTATTGATCCATATCTGTTAGGCCCAGATTCTGTTTTGATATTGGTAATCCATGTCCTAAATTCACTGTTTTAAGGTTGTTTAATGTTATGTCTTTCTCCTGTTCGATTTCTGCTTTGTCACAAAACCATTGTTCATAAAAAATATAAACATGTGCAACGTGTGACTGTTTCAGTTCCTGAATATGCCCTTGCAAATGTTGTAGAATACATAATCTTAAATCAGGTCAGTGTCCCTCTTTCCACGCCTGAAAAGAAAATACCTTGTAGCTTGCCATGCTAAGGATTGTAAACTGAAGTTCATCATTGCTTAAGTCACTGCTAAACAATCGAAGCTGATAGCATACATTTTGCAGTGAGAAAACTGACTGACAATGTTGTCTAATTACGGATCTGTTGACTAGTACTTAATTGTTATGTTTTTTTCCTTTTAGTTAATAAAATATTGTCACAGTTGACAGATTAATCAAAGCAGTACATATTCAATAGAATTGTGCCCTTAAGAAAAAATTACATGCAGAATCTTTAAAATGAATAAGAGGCAGTTTACCAAACAGGTTAGTGCGAGTGTTATTTTTTCGAGTAGTTATTTTTCAATTGTGCACGTGATAGTTCTATTCACTGGATCCGAATATTCAACAAGCTGGATCAGTATATTATTGTTAAACTCGCTTCCCCACACATTATTGTTAATTATTAACGTATGCAATTGCAGCAATTGGCCAGCAGACTGCAGACTGACGCTTGGCAAAACTATTTACGCTTTTCTTTAAGCAAAGAACATAAGTGAATCAGTTGCGGTTGAGAATTGCGGTAGCAACATGGAGGGTAAACCGGAGAAGCTGACTTTGAAGCGCCAAGTGGGCCTAGTCGGTGCAGTGTCACTTATTGCCGGAACCATGATTGGATCTGGAATCTTCATGTCACCTCAGTCAGTGCTGTACAGCATCGGTAGCCCCGGAGCCAGTCTGGTTATCTGGGCATGCTGTGGTGTCCTCGCTGTTCTTGGCTCACTTTGTTATGCCGAGTTGGGCACAGTTATCCAAGAATCAGGCGGGGAGTACATCTATATTCTTCGGACATCCGGCCCAGTAGTTGCTTTCATGCTCATTTTCAGCTCAGTCGTGTTCGTTAGACCAGCTGGCGTGGCAGGAATTTCACTGAGTTTTGCTCAATACACCGTGGCACCTTTTTATCCAGACTGCCCCCCTCCACAGCTTGTGGTAAAGTGTGTAGCTGCCTCTGGAATTATTCTACTGGCCACCGTTAATTGCCTGAATGTTCGTTTCTCAATGTCAATTCAAGTGTTTTTTATGGTGACAAAAGTACTGGCCCTGGCAGTGATAGTGTTTGGCGGTGCAGTAGTGCTTATCAGTGGGGGACAAACGGAGAGTTTCAACGACTCATTTGAGAACACAAACGTTGGGATCAATCCTATTGGCATTGCTTTCTACCAGGGACTGTGGTCCTATGACGGCTGGAACAATTTAAATTATGTGACAGAGGAGCTGAAACGCCCAGAGGTAAACAAAACGATTTAAAAAAATACTAATTTTCATATGTCACTTGTAGGCTTACATTGATGAGATTTCAGCTAATCACAAACCAATGGATGGTCCTCAGTTCCTCGCACACCAGCATCCTCACAAGATCAGTTGTCACATCTCTGTAAACCCAACAGGCAGCTTAAATGTAGGCTACTGACCTTATACTTCTCTCTTAAGTAATTGAGTAAGTGCAATCTGTTAAGGTATCGGTACAGTATGTTTATTTTAGTGGCAGCATCATTCTAATGGGATGAAGCTCATAAACAGTACAGGGGTAAAACACGTGAGTACAGAAGGAATACAAATCCAGGAACATGTTGCAGACAGCTGGACTTGTAGGATTGTAATAATTTACCTTTTCCACACTGACCCATGGAATCTCCCATAGGTTTACAGTCAGAGGCAGAACCTTAATCTTATCAAAAATCTGTTGCATGACTCTTCTTTCAACATTACTCATGAAACAAAGAAATTGCAAATATTACTAAATCTAGATGTCCATATTTGTTTGTATCCCTAAAGATTTACCAGCTGTTATTGCAAACCTATTTAAATAAAGTAGTATCTCTGCACAGCAGAGTATGTAAAGTATGTACAAAGTATGTACACAGTTTTATGTAAGAAGTGCACACTGCTACACTGCTACTTCCATTGCTTTAGTGCTTCAGAAGTCTCACCTCTGACCCACAATGTACACGTGCATTCAGCCAGAGCAGATAAGCACTTCTTATCATGTTACTACATTCTTACTGTATATATATTTTTGACTATTTATAAAAAAAAATACCATCTTTATTCTCTTTGGGTTATTGTTATTGCATGAAAGCAGTCCCTGGCAGAACATTTTGGATTAGTTACTGGAAGTCAATTTTATTTAAATGAACCTGATCACTGATTGAGTGTGGTCCAAATATGTAATTATTAACTAACATAAGTCCTACTAAAGTTGTAGGACTGCCCATGCCTTGTTAAGATAATGATTACTCAGCTTATGTATTTGTTTGTAAAAAAACTATAATCCTAGGAGGACATGGCTACTACTGGTCTCAACATGGAAAACAAAACCTCAAAATTCAGCCTTAAACGAGAAGTGGGGCTTACTGGTGCTGTGTCTTTCATAGCTGGGACCATGATAGGCTCTGGGATCTTTATGTCCCCTCAGTCAGTGTTGGTTAACATTGGGAGCCCAGGAGCCAGTCTGGTGGTCTGGTTCTTCTGTGGCCTGCTAGCCATGCTGGGGGCTTTGTGCTATGCTGAACTAGGAACAGTTATTCAGGACTCTGGAGGAGAATACATCTACTTCCTGCGAACGTGGGGCCAAGTAGTAGCTTTTATGTTTGTCTTCAGCTTCATCATAGTCATGAGACCAGCCAGTGCTACAGGTATTGCTCTAAGCTTTGCAGAATATGCTGTGGCGCCTTTCTATCAAGCCTGCCCTGCCCCAAAACTGGTGGTGAAGTGTGTGGCAGCTGCGGGGATTCTAGTTCTAGCTCTGATTAATAGCTTGAATGTGCGACTGGCCATGTTAATCCAGATATCCTGCATGGTGACTAAGGTGCTGGCCCTGACAGTGATCATAGTAGGAGGTGTGGTGTTGCTATTTCAGGGGAACACTGAAAGCTTTGCAGACTCCTTTGATGGGACACATGTGGGTGTCAGCTCCATAGGGATTGCTCTTTATCAGGGTCTGTGGTCCTACGATGGCTGGAACACTCTGAATTATGTGACGGAAGAACTAAAATCCCCAGAGGTATGGAGAGATTTCAGTCAACAAGTCTCAAGCCTTCAGTTTTTCTAATTCTAATTATTGTAGTAGCAGTCAAATACCTTAAATCTATGCTTGTACTACACCATAAATGTATTCTTGATCGTATTGTAGTACACATTATTTTTTTACAAAAATATTTCCTTGTTTAGAACAATCAAAGTCCTCTGGTGTATGCTTTCATTTGCAGTATTTTACAGTACAGTATTTGGAAATTAATTTTTCCGACTCTGTTCCAAAACCTTTTGAACCCTTTAGAAATTGCATTTGTTCTACAAGCTTCTTCAGTGTCTCATTACAGAAATCCAAACATAGTTTTAACTTGTCCACTTTTTAAAAACTGGATACATTACAAAAAGGGTTCATTTAAGGTCGTTTTATGTATTATCTGCTAACAGAAATAACTTAAATAGTAGTTTAGATTCTTTAAAATGTAAAATAAATTTCTGGTTTGTAGACTGAAAGTACAGAAGGTCTCATATGATATAATGTCTTGATCATTTTTACCATCCCAGATGTATAAAACACAGAGTCAATAATCTTTACAAAAGTTTTTATACACTCATAAATAAACAAAGGATTCACAACAAAGTTCCACGAGCAATATGGAAAGTTAATATTAACTGCACAGGTACTTTGCACCTACAGTGCATTCAAATATTTTACTACGGCAGCTCCTCCTTCACAACGTGCTTCTAAAAGGAATAATCTGCCTTTGTCATTGTCAAAGAAGAGTTTGTTTAAAGAAAGCTATATAGTCATGACTAGCATGGAAGCAGATGGGCTGAGACTGAAACGTGAGGTGGGCCTAGTCAGTGCTGTGTCTATAACTGCAGGGACCATGATAGGATCGGGTATATTCATGTCCCCGCAATTTGTGCTGTATTACACTGGAAGCCCGGGAGCCAGCCTGCTAGTCTGGGCCTTTTGTGGGTTAGTGGCAATGCTTGGGGCTCTCTCATATGCTGAACTAGGAACCGTCATTGCCGAATCAGGAGGGGACTTTATTTACATCCTCCGAATCTATGGGCAGTTCCCTGCCTTCTTTGCTGCCCTCACCTTCAATATTGTGGTTAAGCCAGCAAGCATTGCTGCTATATCTCTCAGTTTTGCAGAATATGCTGTGGCCCCCTTTTTCTTGGGTTGCCATCCTCCTGTGTTAGTTCTGAAGTGTGCTGCCGCTGCAAGTGTTCTAACTGTGGCAACTATCAATATTATGAATGTGCGTTTCGCCATGCAAATACAGGTGGTCTTCCTAGTGGCCAAGATAGTTTCGTTGATGATCATTGTGATCGGAGGGGTGGTGAGTGTTGGGCAGAGCAGTAAAGTGATTACAGGGAATTTTCATAATTCTTTCGAGGGTACAAATATGGGTTTTAGCTTTCTGGGAATGGCGTTTTATCAGGGTCTCTGGTCTTTTGCTGGCTGGTACAACCTGAATTATGTGACGGAAGAGTTGAAAAAACCTGAGGTGAGAATGTTAAAAGTTTATTGATGTCAACTATAACACACTTTTAAAGTCTTTATGGTTATTGCCTTGTTTTTGCCTTCCTCAAAAATGTGAAGGCTGTACAATATTTTTGTTCACAGTTTTTGTCAGGTAAGATCTTATGGGACAATATACAACTTTGCTTTAACTTGCTCAGAAGGAGGAACTCAGTATTGAAGACGCAAATATTGCTATATTGTCCAAGTAGTATTCATGCAGCGAGCACCTTCATTTGGTTTGTTTCTGCACAATGTGGAAGGGGTTGGGTAGGTAGGTAGGTAGGTAGGTAGGTAGGTAGGTAGGTAGGTAGGTAGGTATGTAGGTAGGTAGGTAGGTAAGTAGGTAGGTACATTAGGTAGTTATACCTTCAGAGTTGTTGACTGCGCCTGAACATGTACAACTCTATACCTACACTGTAAACTAGCATTAAGATGCTAATAAGCCATTAAGATGGTGCTGAAAGTTATTGCTGCTTAAGTGGTAATAATAATACTGTATAAATACAAATGTGTTTTTACCAATACACTACCACTACTCTACTAATACAAAAAAAAATACAATTGTGCTACAGGACACATTGATCCGTACGGAAAAAAAGGTTTTTTCCGTAGTTCAAACAATGCAGGTCCACAGATGTATAGCGGATACAACATATTTTTTGTGCATGTATACACTATGGATTGAGAGTTTTTCATCAAAGGAAAAACACTTATTGTGTTCGCCTACCATTCCCCAGACAGACGTGTACCGTACATCAAATAATTTGTCTAATATATTCTTTCTCAGGTCAATCTACCCAGAGCAGTTATGATAGCCATCCCCATGGTTACTATTCTTTATCTGCTGGTCAATGTGAGTTATCTAGCAGTATTGACGCCACAAGAGGTTGTGACTTCCACTGCAGTAGCTGTCACTTGGGGGTGAGACACATTTTTATTTTATCCATCTTTTATCCAAAACATGGGTTTTGATCAATGTGTCTCATGTTATGGCTGACTTCATTGTCCACTTTCATTTCAATTTACATGGTTAAAGTCTGACTCTCATAGGATTACACAGTAACCTTTTGGAAACAAGTCAAATGTGGAAAAAGGCCAAGCCGGAACATTACCATAGTTGATGGCTTTAGTTACTGTAAAGCTACCTGATGTTGTCCATGTCTTGACAACTAGTTGGATTGATTCAAAATTGCAAAACTGATTCAAGCACAGTATGTTTTGCTTTTTGCAACAGGAACAAAGTGCTGGGTAGCTGGGGGTGGGTGATGTCTGTGGCTGCAGCTTTGTCCGCTTTTGGCTCACTTAACGGGACCTTCTTCAGTGGTGGCCGTGTGTGCTTTGTGGCTGCCAGGGAAGGACACATGGTGAGAACCACACACACTCTTATCTGTCTTTGTCAAAAATACTGTAGTGTAGAACTAACCAAAATCCAGAACATGATTGGGACCCTCAAAATCCCGACAATATCAATCTTGAAATAATAAAATATGTTTGCAATGACAGAAGTGATGAAGTGCATTTTCTTGGAAAAGGACAAAATATTTACGAGATCCACTTCAACTAATTGTATTATTCTTCTGTACCAATACAGCAGTAGTGAACACTATAAATTACCAGAAACAAAATGGTTTACCATGTTCTGGCCCACAGTAGTATATTTCTTCAAATCGTAGTATAGTATAGTATTTAAATTTAAGATTCCTATATGTTTACTGTATGCACCTTCCTGCCAAAGCAAATTCCTTGTCTGTGCAAACTTTAATGGCAAATAAATCCCATTCTGATTCTGATTCTGATCAACAGCCAGGTATTTTGGCCATGGCGCATGTGCAACGACTAACCCCTTCTCCGGCCCTGATCTTCACTACCGCCATCTCCCTGGTGGTTCTCATCCCTGGAGACTTCCAAAGCATTGTCAACTACTTCAGGTAGGAAGTAGCCTGATACACAATGGACTAGTAGCAGATATCTTTCCAATGTTGAGAAGAAAAGTATTATGCAATAAATGCATTTTGTCATACTGTAAAACCACCATGAAAGCAGATTTACAAATGTATTTTTCCAGGTATTTTCTTAATGTTGCCATTGAAATCTCTATGTTGTATATTTATATTGTCAGTTTTACCGCCTGGTTCTTCTATGGAATCACATTGTCTGGGCTCATCTACCTCAAGATCAAGAAACCTGAGCTTCCTCGCCCATATAAGGTAAACCTCCTAAAACCAGAGGATCAATCTAAACTATTTCTACTTTTCTACAGTGGAGTAAAGTTTAAATATTCTGCTGAGACGAGACACCCGGTGACTCACCATGTAGAGTGCATAGGTTAAGGCCTTACCACAAAGGATCAGGTTTTGATTCCAGCTCGGCCCATTTACTGCATGTCATCCCTTCTCTGTCCCCCCTGCCTTTCCTGTCTCAAACTGTCACCATCAAAAATGAACAAACATAAAATGCCAAGTCGATCTTTACAAATAAATATGTTTTACTGATACTTCCAATTCTACAAGCTATAAAATCGTAAAATATATTTAGTATTTTAACATTATGTTCCTATAATATTACATATTTAACTGTCTAACAAGAGCTGCTCCTGTGACATTGCTTTGTCCTTTATGTATATATAGGTTCCCATAGTCCTCCCCATCCTGGTCCTCATTGCTGCAGTGTTCCTGGTTCTGGCGCCTATCATAGACAACCCCCAGATAGAATACCTCTATGTTGCCTTGTTCATCTTCAGTGGCATTGTGGTTTATGTGCCCTTCATTCACTACAAACTCTGCCCAGGATTGTTAGAGAAGCTAACAATGTTCCTTCAGCTTTTCCTAGAAGTGGCCCCAGCAGAAAAAAATTTGTGAAATTCAATATGGATGGATTAGAAAGATATATTATGACATTTGATTGTAAACATTGCTATATTGTCCTCAATAGTTGCAGCTTCACATCAGCCATTAAGCAATCATCAAACACTTACTTTTACAAGTTCATATAGTATCTGATTTTTTTCCATTTTTGTCAAATTATCTGATTTTTTTTGTCACACAGACTTTTGTAGTGTTGAATGTAATGGGAATTGTAATGTCACTTTTGTAAGAACCAACACCATTATATTAATGATTTTAAGTGTTATCTAAGAAACTGTTCAGTGTATTTGCTTGCACTGCAAGTTAGATCAATAAATCAGATGCCTTTGAGATGATTTGGAGACAATAAATATAGTTTATAAACTTCAGCAGCTAATTGCTGCAAGTTTGAATTGGCAGCACACGAAGAAAACTCTTCATTTATAACAATTTAGGCTTATCAGTGACAAGTCAGATTTAAAAAAATTCCACAGAAATAACTGGTCACACAAGAAAGAAAAAGGCTTATTGGATCATCTACTAGTTGTAAACCGAGTAGCACTCAGATCGAAGTCATCACTACCACACATTTCCAGTAGGGGATCTTAATACCAAGAGACCAACATTATATACATATACCAAATCTGTATCCACATACTTCTCAGATACTTAAGCATCCATTTAAATACATTCTGTGGTGTTCTTTTTTCTTAAAGATAAATGCACAAACATATTTGTTCAGAGTTGCAGGGGAGTCTCCCCTCTCCCAAATGCACATATTCTGCAAGGGTTCTGCAAGCAGTGATGCTCAATGCAGAAAAGGTTCCACTGTTTTAACATTCCACCACCTAGTGGCTAATAGAAAACCTCACAGCTGAGAAAGCTGTGCTTTTATCAGGAAGAATGAAAAAACTGAAAGCAGATTGTAATCATAAAATCATGTATGTTTCTAACTGCATCATACAAATATATCTGTTCACATTAATAGTTCTGTGCAAATACATTTAAACTTCACAGTGTTCATTCAGGCATGTACAGGCTAATACATATATTCTCTTGGCACAAAACAAGGTGGAAATCTGTTTCCATGTTTTTTCTGCAATGTCCGTTCTAATGCTACAGTGTGGTAGTCCACGTTTTAGAGAGAGAGAGAGAGAAGATACTGTAAATCAGAGAAAGGCAAAAAGGAAAGTGGAGAGATGGAAACACAATGGCAGAAAACAAATGAAAGCAGCCACTGTAGGTCACTGTCAGTCTGAGTGGAGTACTGTGGCACTCAGATGTGGTCACCTTGATGAGGTCATGTAGCGGTCATAATGGGCAGTCATAGCCTGGCTTTGAAGTGACCATCTTGTCTATGTCACTTCCTCGTCCTCCTCCTCTGGCAGGTTTCCAGGGCAGGGCTCCATGGTAACCACAATGCCCATGCCACTGCGGCCGAGGGGCATGTCTGTCACATACGTCCACTCATTTGTATCGGGGCAGTAGCATTCCACACTGGACAGGAAGCCAGCCTGGTTGAAACCCCCTAGACACACACACACACATTTCATTGTGAGAAGGCTGAAGGACTAGCTAGGTCTATAGAAACGCAGTGTGAAGGTCGCGAGGAGACTGACCCAGGACGAAGATGCGTCCCTGGTAGACAGTGACTCCCAGGGCACTGCGGCAGTGCTGCATGGAGGCCACGGGCTCCCACACGTCCCTGCTCACACTGTAGCGCTCCATAGAGCTCAGCTGGTTCCTGCCGTCATAGCCCCCCACAGCATACAGATACGAGTCCACACACACCAAGCCTAAACACACATGTACATCCCATTACTTAAGATATGTTAGCCATGTACGCATGCACACTAAAGGACATCACATTGTTTTCTTCCTCCTCGTTCCGGTTGAACGTAATGTACAGTAGTTCTGTGGTGCAAAGTTAAATAGATTCGAAGTTACACAAGTCTTCTACGCACACACACATCTACTGTACTGAAAACACACACACTCACCAAGTCCGCTGCGTACAGAGCTCATGGGTGCCAGCTGGTGCCAGGTGTTGGTGTCAGGGTGGTACCTTTCGGCTGTGTTCCAGCGGTTTTGCCCGTCAAAACCCCCCACCACGTACAGATGCCCCCCACACGACCCCACGCCTGCCCCCAGACGGGCCACAGACATCGGGGACACAAACGTCCATCGGTTGGTCTCAGGGTCCCATCTGGTCAACCAACATTTCCAAATATTTTAGGTGGTGTACTTGAGACGTTTGCTCAGGACAATTATTAAGTATTCTACATTTGCTTTGAATGTATCACCACTTCAAACTAGCTGAGGAAAAGCTCAGTGTGATATGAAAAGGGAAGAACAGGCCTCACTAACAATCACATAAAATAACCATCCATAAAAACCTAACTCGAAGAGCTAGTTGAAACTAGCGGGAGAGAGAGGAGGTAGTTATTCAGTTTCCAAACAACTATTGATTTACATCTGCAGTTCTCCATGGGCTCTGAGACTTACAGATTGACAGATAACAGAGAAGGTACTGTATTCGAGGAAAATAGTAAGACAAAAGGGTAGCTACAGTACAATCAAAAGGTGATATCTATTTTTCCAAATTATTTTGAGATTTCCCTCTAAGAGGTGATTGGTTCAACAGCTGATGCAGCTTATCTAATTTCTGTCTGCTGTTCAGCTGGGCAAAACATTCCCATCAGGATCCACATTCCTGGGTCATGTGTTCTAACATGCTGTGAATGTAGGCTAATTGTAGTAAGAAAAACACTTTCCCTCATGGTGTGAATATGACCTCAAATGTAACTCACACACACACACACTCACCTCTCCACAGTGCTGTGGTGTGTGGAACCCTGGGACCCCCCCACAGCGTAGATGTTGCCGTCCACCACCCCAACACCAACCCTGTTCCTTGGCGTGTTGAGCGAGGCGTGCTGGCTCCACTGGTTGGTCATGGGGTTGTAGCAGCAAAGAGCGCTAGACTCAGCGTTGTTCTGCAGGGACAGGTTCCTGCCCCCCACCTAGAGAACACACAGGACCCAACACTGCTCAGACTCTGTGCTAACACTAGCCTGGGGGTGGGTCCCTCTCAGTCCCTCTCTTTCCAACCCACTGTGTAGAGTAGGCCGAACAGCACACAGGCCCCCAGGCCGCTACAGGGGGTCCCCATGTCTGCCAGCTTCAGCCAGGTGTTGTTGCTGGGGTCCAAGGCTTCCATGGAGTCCAGGGAGTGCTGCCGGTACCTGGGAACAGGGCAAACATTTCAGACAGCAGGATAGGCCAAAGACATATTGAAATATCGACAAAAACAACTATATAACTATAAACGACAAATGTATTCAATCCAACTGGAGAGCAGGATGAAGAAGTGTTCCTCCTTTTCCTTCACTCACCCGCCCGCTACGTAGATGAGCTGGGTGCCACGGTAAAGCGTGGGGGGGAGGGGCTTCCTCAGGGCCATCTCCTGGAAGATCTTGGACAGGAAGTCCTTGCATGAGTTGGCCTGGGAAAGGGGGCACGCAAACGAGAGCAAGAGTGAGCG
The DNA here is from genome assembly GCF_021917145.1 of Hypomesus transpacificus. Classification (NCBI taxonomy): domain Eukaryota; kingdom Metazoa; phylum Chordata; class Actinopteri; order Osmeriformes; family Osmeridae; genus Hypomesus; species Hypomesus transpacificus. The sequence continues at coordinate 9,613,749 of NC_061062.1, forward strand.
ATCTGACATCTGAATGAATGCGCAGAAGAAATGACGTGAGAAAGTTTGAATGATAACCAATGAAAGAAATGGGGTGTTTCCAGGTCAATGTCTTTAAATGGATCTAAAACCCCACCCCCAACAGTTCTCAGCCCACCCTCCCAGCGGCAACATTTTAGGGACAGAGGAGGTGCCTTGCCTTGCTGAGGATGGGGCAGGTGAGCAGCTGGCGTTTGAGGAATTTGGGGGGCAAGGCATAGATGCGGACAGCATTGAGGAGGGCATGGAGGTACTGAGCTCTCCCTTCCATATCCCAACCCACCCAGTCTGTACACGCCTTGTACACCTGCAACCACATTCACACCAACATCATCATGCAATCAGTAAATGACTTGTGGAAGCAATTTTGTCTTGGGTTCCAGACATAAACCATCCTGATTAGTGATGACATGAGTGCTGTGTCACATGCTCTGAGACAAGGTTAGGAAGGAGCTTCAGGTACCTCAGACTCACACAGCACCTTCAGACTGTCCTGGCTGATCAGCTCCAGCAGCTGACAGTGAGTCAGGCTGAAGAACTCCTCCTCCTTGGTTACCTGGATACCAGTCGGGTCAAATAGCCACACCCCAGTCAGAGCACGACACACTAGGATTCACTTTAACATCTGTTCAACATGACATGTCTGTGCTGCTACATATACAAAGTGTGTGTGTGTGTATATACAGCATGTGTGTGCTGGCTACCTTGTTGAAGTGTGTGTGGGGGTGTATGTATGTGCTGTGGCTACCTTGTTAAAGTGTGTGTGTGTCCTGGCTACCTCATTGAAGTGTGTGTTGATGTACTCGCGACTCTGAAGGTGCAGCTCTGTGCAGCCAATATCTTCAGCGAATCGGGCGATCCCGATGACGTTGGCAGGCTCCAGGTTCTTGACGAGGAAGTCACAGCAGGCCTTGGCCACATCCTCCATCTGGTACCTGGAACCACACACACAGTCACATCAGCATGACAGAGAACCTGGAGCAAAACACACAGAATCAACACAACACAGAGCCTACACATATATTACAGTGCATATTGATGTACTGTAATATTTTACTCCATTACATTGATTATAAATTGTATTATATTGATTTATCAATAACATTTATATGAATTATAATGTAAATTACATATAATGTAGAACTTACTTTATTACTTATTCTATAATTGTGCACGCTTGATTACCTGAACAGTTTTTCCTTTGGGATTAATAAAGTGATTTAATGTAAATAATCTGGAGGCCATTTACAGAACCATCCCCATGGTTCATGTCAGACTCCCACCAGCAGGGGGTGATCCCTCACCTCATAGCTGCCAGCAGGAAGTGAAGCACGCAGTTCTCTCCCATGGTAATGCGGGAGGTGTAGGCAAAGTCAATGAGCCTCCCCACCACCTGGGGGCAGACGTCACGCAGAGTCACCTCCGAGGCACGGCACTCTTTGAAACTGCTGGTGAACATGGCTTTGAAGTATAGGCTGCAGGAAGCCAGAACCACCTTGTGTACCTGAGGAAAGGAGGAGAAGATGGGGGACATGAGGGGGGGAAAAAAGGGAAGGAGAGAGGGGGAGGGAAGAGGAAAGGAGAGGATGTGGAAGAAAAGGGGGAGATGTGGAAGGGAGAAGCAAGGTGTCAACTCTTTTTACCTGACATTTTGCCATTTACCTGCCTGGTATGCTCTGAAAGGAAACCAGCTACTTACACTTGAAACTGTAAGACTAGTGTCATTAAGCCAGTCAAATTGTGATTGAAGCCAAAAAAGTGAATGAATGATATGTAAAACTACACTGTAGAGTTACTCTCATCACATCTTATATCTCACCTTGAAGTCGACGGTCCTATCCTTGTACGAGACATGGAGGACCAGGTCACAAAGCAGTTCGTTGCGTCTGAATTCATCCATGGCCTGCATCGCTCGGCCAGCGTGACTCTCAATGGTGTAGTCAAGGTAACCGGAGCCCCGCATGGACGGCACAACGATGGCAGAGAAGTCAGCATCCTTGGTGGGCCTCTTCCTCCGAGGGCAAAGCATCTTGGGAGATGGAGGGTAAGTAGGTTCTAGAAGATTTCAAAAATGTACCTTGTCCAAGTAGATAATGTAGAGGACCATTGGTGAGATCAGTGTTTGTTTGAAAGTATTCATCAGCTAGGACGCTGATCTGGTCGAAAGATGGGTTATGTAGCGGGTCTGCAGTCCTCCATATGTTCCATGCAACATATATAACCTCCACAGCCCTCCAAGCTGGTAGTATTTCCTGAGAGGGGAAACAGTGTTTCACCCAGTCACAGGTCAGACCAATCAGAGAAGCTCAGTCTGCTGACAAATCTCCGCCACAACATGGTGTCAAGGTCCTGGTTCCAAAGATGCAGTGAAAATGAAGTTGTTTTTTGAAAGGATGTTGGCTCATTTATATAATTTCCAAAATATTCTGAAGGAGAGATTCCTTGCTAAATCATTGGTTGTTGTTCCAGAGCAGGATGATGGTTGGCCAGCAGAGACTTCTGGGACTTTAGGTCAGCTGTCCAATGTTTATTCTGTAACATTCAAGACAGAAACAGAGACACATTAACATCCCCTTAATGACATGTTTGTGTAAAAGTACATAAAACAAAGCACAGAGAGTGAGTTCCGGTGAGAGCCTACAGGCCTCCTCTGCAGTTCTGCCACTGCAGTAGTTTCACTTCCCTCAAGACCAGAAAGAACAAGATAAAGGGGGTGATACACAAGGGAGGAGCAAAGAGAGAGGAAAAGTGAGGGTTACAAAAGGTGAAAAGATAGAGATAGTGCTAAAGAGAGAAAGAAAGCTCCTTTATGAATATGTTAATAGTCTAACCAGGGGTATGGTAATGAGTGGATTCTAGAACAGGAGTTCTTTCCCACCTCACCTTCCTGACTAGGAGGAAATCCTGCCTCAGTGTTGTTGTGAGTCAGACAGGAACAAGAATAGAAACAAAAACAATCAGGCCAACATTACTACACATGTACATATGTACCGGTATATGTATATATAGTCATGCCATTACTACTCTACAATTCTTCAAAAATGAAACTGATAAGCCTACTGAATTTAAGTCTGGGCAGATATGACACTGCTGCATCCAACACTACAAGTATGTGTGCACTAGGCTACGAAACCATCTCATTGTTTCTAGGAACCAAACCCGTCTTGCTACTGATACTGTACTCACCACAACAACACACATTCTTTTTCCAGGGGCCTTGACATGGCCTTTGTGTGTGTTTGACTGCAGAGGTTTACATGAATCTTACTCACAACAACCAGGACTAAAGTTGTGTGAGCCTGTAGATCAGAATACTAAGTTATTGTATAACAAGGCTGATCTGCCTTCCATGTTCTAACCCCACACCCTGCAGCTTCCCTGTTCACAAGTCACAAGATCCACTAGAGAGAGAGAGAGAGACAGAGAGACAGAGAGAGAGAGAGAGATAGAGAGAGAGAGAGAGAGAGAAAGAGAGAGAGAGACTGAGAGTAGTTTACAGAGGCACCAGTCTGCAATAAAGGACCATTGTGTTGCTCTGTGCTCCCGTTCTGAGGCAGATTATATCCTGGATTTAAACTGGGAAACAGCATGACTGACCTGCAGAAACATGCATACATGGACCCCAAACGCATATCCCCTTACCCTCACATGACACACTGATCACAGGTCTTTTAAGCTCATTTGGCCTAGGCAACACACACAGAAGGCGCATGAGACTGTAATTATTACAAATCCCTGTCCACCCCAACCCACCCTCCACACACATATTTTGTCATCTTCCACATTTGAACTTGATTTGTATCCATGTCGTTTTGGTGCAGACATCCTCTGTCCCCTAGGACGGTGTGGGAATTGAACTCTGGTTAACCATTAATAGCTTGTTTTTGCTGCAGGTGACAAAACACATAAGTCTGTACTGCCTTGCGCCAACTAAACCGCCCCTGCCCCAGGCAAATGTCCACTCTGCCGTTTTGAGAACTAACCGAACTCTGAAGTTGTATAACAAGTATTATTATGATTCATTTTCAACACGTTTTTAGCTCTTAAATTGGTGTCGGAGTTTACTTCCTGAACACAAAATGCAATTATTTATAGCCCTGGGTGGAGCCTATTGTCAGCAGCAGCTCTGAATTAATCATCTTTATTTCTACCATCTCCTGCCTCCCCCTTATCTAACCTACACATGTTCCAGACTTTCGTAGCTTATGTCGCTTATAGTGTCAGGTTGGGAAATTAGGCAGCGAGATCAACAGGTCTGAACATTTCACGGTGGTGGTTTATCTGGCGATATCACTAACATCAGTCAGCAGCGTATTCCAACCGTAGACATTGCAACAAATGGTAACAATTGCAACATGCATTGTAGCCATTAGCGTTCCAGGGAAATTTCGTGACACATTTGGCAGATTCTAATTCTGTTTTGCCAACGTGCTATGCCATTACTGAATAATCTACTTGTTAACAGTATCTTAAACTGCTCGAGACAACAGCTGACAGTATGCACAACAAAAAAGCGAAGTTGATAGGCTACAAAAACTGTTACATAATCACCTCCAATCAAAGTTGATTCAACAGCGGATGATAGGACGCAGACTCGCTCCAAGTGGGCTATTGACTCAGTGAGGTGACTTGACAGAGTACCTATGGTATTATTCATTAATTGAAGCGATCCTGTACCATACAGATCAGTAGCATTCGTTTCTACAGATAGGGCCTATAGGTTATTAACTAAAGCAGTGTGAAACAGTTATAACTGTTTCACACTGCTTTAGTTAATAATTCGAACTAATGTGGAAATAGTCCTCTAAGGTGAAAGGGTGTATGCTGAGTAATAACTTTTGGAACCGATTCTGGCACATTTCTCTAGCAATAGACCACATTAGCCTTCCAATAGAGCCGTACCCTAGGTCAACTCACGCTGGTCCATAAACCCGGCATGAAGAAAGTGTATGTTAACCCAGCAGTCGGAAACCTATTGGTAATGTAACAAACTTCAGAAGGCAAGTCTCGTATCTATTACCTACCTAAGCTGTTCTCTGATGATTCAGCGGGGGGGTTTTCCGCGGCGTTCCATTCTTGTTATGTCAAACAAACTTGCAGATACGCCGAGTTTAGAAACCGAAGTAGCTGAAACCGTATCAGGTGTTTGAGTGTGCGCACTTGCGCGTTCTAATGCAAAAGCCTGCTACTCACCTCCTTCTGAGGACAACGGGCTCTACAACATCATCGTGACTGAGCAACTAAGCATAGCCCCTCCTTAACGAAGAACGACAACAGCAACATTCCTCAAAGTGAAAGTAAGACAGGAATAGTAGGGTTACCGTGGACCCCAGTTAAATATTCTCTGTAAAATGTGGAACGTATTGAATCAATAAACACCATTGCTGTGAAAGACTTAAACCATGGTTTCACATACGAGCAAGACCTATGGTTGGAAGAAGATTAATGCACATGCTGGAGCGCCATGATAGTCTATTGACACCTCAACTTGACATATATAACATAATATACAGTGGCATATAATGTACATAATAGGCCAGTGTATTTATTTGGTGCACATTTAAGTACTCCCTCCACAAATATTCCAGGGCTCTCAAGTCTCACCCATTCCATCCATTTCTCACTCTCTAACGTAACAACTTGTATGAACCATAAGAGCATGTAGTTAAACAAGTTACAATTAAACTACATGAACCTCAAAAAAGTGCATGAGTGTACAGTAAAATTATTTCACAGCGATTTAAATCAGTTACAACTAACCAACAAGTCTCTCAATAAGAGTCATTGTGATGCTGGAGGAAACTAACATCAGGTCCAGCAAATCATTCCTATGTACCGTTGTACTCCCGGAACAACTGCGTCTTAAGCCTTTTCTTGAAGGTGGGGAGACAGTCAGTGTCTGATGGAGGTGGGGAGTTGATTCCACCATTGGGGGGCCAGACAGGAGAAGAGCTTGTGTTGGGACCGGGCGCTCTTGAGCGGTGGGACCACCAGACGGTTGTCAGAAGAAGACCGTAGGTGGCGGGTAGGGGTGTAAGGCTGGAGGAGAGACTTAATGTAGTCGGGTGCAGTCCCATTCACCGCTCGGGAGGTCAGAACCAGGGTCTTGAATCTAATATGGGCCATGATAGGTAGCCAGTGAAGGGAGATGAAGAGCAGGGTAACATGGTAGCGTCTAGGTTGAAGACCAGGCGGGCTGCTGCATTCTGAATCCTCTGGAGAGGGCGCCTGCTGGCAGACCGGCGAGCAGCGAGTTGCAGTAATCCAACTTGGAGAGGACAAGTGCTTGGACGAGCAGCTGGGTGGAATGCTCAGACAGGTATCTCCTGATCTTCCGGGTGTTGTAGAGGGTGAATCTACATGACCGGGAGACTGCAGCAATGTGTGCTGTGAGGGAGAGCTCGATATCCATGGCAACCCTGAGTTTCCTGGCAGAGGATGAAGGGGTCACCGTCGCAGATCCCAGGGTGATTGAGAGATCGTGGGAGATGAAGGGTTTGGCCGGGATGATGAGAAGTTCGGTTTTGGCGAGGTTCAGCTGGAGGTGGTGCTTGGTCATCCAAGCGGAGATGTCTGTGAGGCAGGCCTCGATCCTAGCTGAGATCCCCGGATCAGTCGGGGGGAACGACAGGTACAGCTGCGTGTCGTCAGCGTAGCAGTGGTAGGAGAAGAGTTGAGAGCTGTCTCAAGTTATACAAGTTATACGAGTTAAATCACCACAGCAAATCAGAAACACCAGCAGCCACCTCCGCCCTCCAGGATTTAAGTACCCAAATGTTGACAGGTATGGTAATCTCATGCCAAACTTTTTATAAAACTTGAGAGCATGTATTATATCAACGCAAATGTAGTTAAAGCTCACTGTTCAACTTCAATGTGTGTCAGAGGCTAAAACCAACATCAAAAACCAACCCCTTTCATCAGCATGGACATTCACCATATAGAAAAGGATGCGAGTCAATTCCTTTTGTCCCGACTTACCAGTCAGTACTTCACAGAGTGCCAATGAGCATGTTAAATTGCTTGTTAAGGTAGTATTCGGATGCAGTGTCATTATTTGCATATCATTTCCCATTTGGTATTTTAGCGGCGGTGCATAATATGTTTGTGAAGTCCATGAGGCCACACAGACATGCATACTCCCACTAATGCATGTCTGTGTGGCCACACACAGCTCAAACACCATCATTTAGTTTGCTGATTACACCATGGTTATTGGCTGGATCCCCGACAACAATGACATAGCCTACAGAGAGGAGGTGACAGACCTGGCATCATGGTGTCATACAGAGAAGAGGTGACAGACCTGGCATCATGGTGTCATACAGAGAGGAGGTGACAGACCTGGCATCATGGTGTCATACAGAGAGGAGGTGACAGACCTGGCATCATGGTGTCATACAGAGAGGAGGTGACAGACCTGGCATCATGGTGTCATACAGAGAGGTGACAGACCTGGCATCATGGTGTCATACAGAGAGGAGGTGACAGACCTGGCATCATGGTGTCATACAGAGAGGAGGTGACAGACCTGGCATCATGGTGTCATACAGAGAGGAGGTGACAGACCTGGCATCATGGTGTCATACAGAGAGGAGGTGACAGACCTGGCATCATGGTGTCATATAGAGAGGAGGTGACAGACCTGACATCATGGTGTCATACAGAGAGGAGGTGACAGACCTGACATCATGGTGTCATACAGAGAGGAGGTGAAAGACCTGGCATCATGGTGTCATACAGAGAGGAGGTGACAGACCTGGCATCATGGTGTCATACAGAGAAGAGGTGACAGACCTGGCATCATGGTGTCATACAGAGAGGAGGTGACAGACCTGGCATCATGGTGTCATACAGAGAGGAGGTGACAGACCTGGCATCATGGTGTCATACAGAGAGGAGGTGACAGACCTGGCATCATGGTGTCATACAGAGAGGTGACAGACCTGGCATCATGGTGTCATACAGAGAGGAGGTGACAGACCTGGCATCATGGTGTCATACAGAGAGGAGGTGACAGACCTGGCATCATGGTGTCATACAGAGAGGAGGTGACAGACCTGGCATCATGGTGTCATACAGAGAGGAGGTGACAGACCTGGCATCATGGTGTCATATAGAGAGGAGGTGACAGACCTGACATCATGGTGTCATACAGAGAGGAGGTGACAGACCTGACATCATGGTGTCATACAGAGAGGAGGTGAAAGACCTGGCATCATGGTGTCATACAGAGAGGAGTTGACAGACCTGGCATCATGGTGTCATGTCCTCCATCCTCAGCCCAATGTCAGCAAAATTAATAAGGAGCTGATTGAGGACTATAGGAACAGACACCCCCTTCAACATCAATGGCAACGTAGTGGAGAGTCAGCAGCTTCCGGTTCCTCGGGGTCAACATCATTGAGGTTGTCAATCACCCAATTTCACCAACACCATCGTCTAGGCGTCAAGGCAGCGACTGGTCTTCCTAACCCTAACCCTGACAGCTGAAGAGAGGTTTGGCATGAATTCCTGGATACTCTCAATTTTCTGCAGTTGCATCATCTAGAGTATCCGGACTGGCTGTATCACCACCTGGTGTATGGCAGTTGGTCCAGCCTGGATCGCAAGTCTTTACAGAGAGCGGTCAAGACTGCAGCCCCTGTACACCCAGTTTACACCTAGTAGTGTAAACAGCACACTATCATCTGGTAGCCGTTCCACCTCATCCATAATCAGTTTGCCCCGCTCCCCTCGGTAGTACAGGAGCCTCCGGACCAGATTTGATTACAACAGGCAAGCTTTCTCAAGTACTTTGAATGAATCCATCTGACCCCAGTGAACCACCAGGTTCTTCTGTCAGGCCATGAGGCTGTGGACATTTTGATCTCCTCGTGTTCAAAACTTCATCCATACAATTGTTGAATTAGTCTTAACTTTTTATTGCCAATAACTTCTGTTATTGCATACTCCTTTTGCATGTGACAAAAAAAAAAAAAAAAGATATCTGCAACAGCTGACAGGCAGACATCAACCAGGATCTCTTGTCTTGTACTGAAATGCTAAAGGTAGGCTTCCTACAGTAGAACTTCAAAAGGATGAGTCATTATTTCCAAAGTTTCATTAGTTGCAAACTTGTGGTCATGTGTCTGCTTACATGCATGTTTACATGTCCATGATTTCTTAATTAACAAGATTCGTTCATTCGTTTCTCTAGATCACTGAAAGTGTCAATTGATAAGAGAGTCCACTGTGTGTTAGCACCATGAGTATGTGATGACTATTCACGTGATTGTAGGATACCTATGCAAGTGGATACACTATACCCGTATCTTGCAACCAAGATAAGGATGCAGTTGTCCATTGACCATAATGAAGCAATGGTGGGCACTTGACCTTTATTAGCCTTCAGGTGTCATGTATATTCAGTAGTATAAGGAAGCAGAGAAAAAGAACAGATGCACAATGACACTGCAGATTTGGGATTAGCAGTCGTTTATTTAGACAGGGAAGTACAGTGCATGTGAACATACAGTCCACATGTGTAGTAGCTTACATTTACATTTACATTTATTCATTTAGCAGACGCTTTTATCCAAAGCGACTTCCAAGAGAGAGCTTACAAAAGAGCATAGGTCACTGATCATAACAACGGGATAGTCCCAGACATTGCAAGTAGCCAAAACATGAAGCATACATTGTGAAAAGCTAAACAAGTGCCAAACGGAAGACCCATAAGAGCATGCAGTTATACAAGTTACAAATTAAACAACATGAACCAGTGCAGGACTGTACCTGTAGAAGAACAATCAACAGTAAAATATTTCACAGCGAGTACAAGACTTAACTTAATTATATCTAACCTAAAAGAGCAACAAGTCACTCAATAAGAGTCATTGTGATCCTGGAGGAAACTAACTAACAAGTCCAGCCAAGCATTCTTAAGTGCCGTTGTACTCCCGGAACAAGTGCGTCTTGAGCCTTTTCTTGAAGGTGGGGAGACAGTCAGTGTCCCTGATGGAGGTGGCGAGCTGGTTCCACCATTGGGGGGCCACCAGGCGGTTGTCTGAAGAAGACCGTAGGTGACGGGGGGGGGGGTGTAAGGTTGCAGGAGAGACTTGATGTAGACGGGTGCAGTCCCGTTCACTGCTCGGAAGGTCAGTACCAGGGTCTTGAATCTGATACGGGCGTTGATGGGTAGCCAGTGGAGAGAGATGAGGAGCGGGGTAACATGGGAGCGTCTGGGTAGATTGTAGACCAGCTTCCTCTCCTTATCTCCTCATCTCCACTTTCTTTCTTTGTATGTATCTATACGGCTGTGTACAGGTATAATATCATTAGTTCATTTGTTTTGAAAGATATAAGCCTCTATGTGTGTGTGTATGTGAACAAGCATTTTTGTTCTTCAGTTGTGACTGAGAAAAAGAGCTTGGGAATAGTTGAATTTCATGTTCTTAATTGGGCCATTCATGGACATTGATGTTCCGTCTGCCAGTGCCGTGCCCATATCCTTGTTTCGGCATATACTTGAAAACTAGACTGTAACTGACATGAATTATGGATGGGTTCTAAAACTAAATAATTATCTTATTTGAAATGTACCTGCCCTGTGCCCTAGATTAGAACCAAATCCAATCCTAACCAGTTCAAACCTATTTTCCACAGACAGGAATCTGTTATTGTCAGAAACACCCGCACTGCATGATTAAAGCAGTTATAAAAATTATTGGGCAAGTAGTGCCCTCTACTGGATGAAAAGCAAACAACAGGCCAACGCTCCAAAGGAAGGCTTGATGCATCTATAATCAATCTCAATCTGTCTCATAACTTAGCATTACCTACTTTTTTTGTAGTTTTGTATAATTATGTTGATCGGAAGATGTTTGATAGGTAGGCCTATAGCTCAGTGGTAGAACATTTGAACGCAGATCAAAAGTTGGCGGGTTCATTTACCCCCCTGTATGTCATTTTGGATAGAACATTTGCTAAATTAATCCATTATTTTAATACAAGATGCGCATGACTCATTATTTAGAGAGCATAGATAACCTTCTCTAGAGGTTAACAACTATTTTGTTCAGTGGTAAAATACAGTTGAGACTGCATGTCATTACAGCTCACCGAGAGACCATTTCCCAACCCCAGCCAGCTCAAATAAACATACACTCCACACACTGGTAATTCTAGCCACAAAGCTTGGAGGCTTTATAGACAAGAGCTTAATACTCTTCCTCTCAATTTAGTGTTGAGTTTTATAATGGTTGATGCCTTTATACCCACCAGCAGCACATTGGAACCAGATGAGGAGAGTACGAGAGAAAGAGAGAGAAAGAGAAAGAGAATGAAGGGAGAGAATTGTGAGTGGAAAGCAAGACAGAGAAGCCATACAATCAGTGAAAAGAGAAAGAGAGACAGAGAGAGAGAGAGTATGGTTGATCTACATCTGTCATGCATTATTGCGGCAAATGCCAGTGCAGCTATCCTGGCTTCAGAAACTATGTAAGGAGGAGGTGGTTGAAGGGTCCTCCTTAAATCACAATCTGATTCCTCCCGTGCTCCTTTTTAGTGACTATATCAAAACATACACATACGAACACACACAAACTAAGACACACACACACATTCCCTTTAAATTCCTCAGGGAGGAGTAGGCCTGCTACTCTGTTTTTTTCTTAACAAGGTACTGACGGGCTTGACCTCCTCTTCAAACAAACCTTTTCCTCCAATCAGTGAAGCTGGGGCTCTGTGGAGGCCTGTGGGTATTACAGAGGAAATACCCTGATTCTCCCTGATTACTGCTCTCTCTCTCTCTCTCTCTCTCTCTCTCTCTTGCTCTCTCTCACTGTCCCTCTCTCACGCTCTCTCGATGTCTCCCTCTCTCTTTCCCTGTCTCATCCACTCTTTCCTCTTCTCTCTCTCTCCATTACACACACAAACTCTCACGCACACACTCCCCACTCTTTTCTGAAACACACACACACACACACACATTATCCCGTGGTCTGGAACTCAAAGGGCTGGAGAGAGTCCCATTCCTGACGAGAGGCGTCCACTGCCCCTTCCAGTCCCCTCAGTTGCCTCACACACCAGCCCCTTCTCCAGCATAACACCCTAGCCCTACACCCTAGCCCCACACACAAGCCCCACACAGCAGCTCCACTCACTAACCCCACATACTAGCCCTTCCACAGCTTCACATACTAACACCACACAGCAGCTCCACACACCAACCCCTCTGCTGCTCCTGCCAGCCTCTCTGCAGGTATAGCAGGGCTTCAGATAAACAACACAAGCCCTGCACAGCACACTAGCCCCACACAGCAGCCCCACATGGAGAACACCACTCAGCCTTCCACATATAATCACCTCACTGCAACAATCCAGTCAGAACACCTGCAATGACCGAAAGCCCACATTTCTCAAATGTCTCAGTAAGCTACCTTCTCCTCAGCATCAGTCAGTTCAGCCAGTCCCAATCTTTATCTTTGACTGTCCTACATACCCGTGCTACTCAGTTCTGGTCAGATGGCTCTACACTACATAAGGAATAGAGTTACATCTGAGAGCTGGGCCTTGACAGCTCACTGCTGCGAAACATCCGTCCCTGGGTTTCAGACATATGCCATTGGTTTGCTATAAGTCATCTGTCTGCATTCCCACAGAGTGGCGGTTCTCCACACAGAGTTAGCATGCCACCCTATGTCTGTTATTAGGAGATAGACTGACACTTTCCCCTCATCTCTCTCTCTCTCTCTCTCTCTCTCTCTCTCTCTCTCTCTCTCTCTCTCTCTCTCTCTTTTTCAGTGTAAGACGGAGAAAAAGAGAGAAATAAAAGGAGAGGGAGGATAAAGGAATTGAATACATGGAACATGGACACTGGTTTTTATGTGGGAGAGAAAGAACTACTGTTGAGAGAGAGAGTATCAACCCAACACAAAGAAAGACAACTCTTACTGACCTCAAGCTGACCGTTGCCTTCTATGATAGAGTGAGTGGGCCGGATGGCTGACCGGGGAGTGACACGGCTGAAACAAAGCCTTCATGGTGCATCACGTTTCCATTCACAGTTACCGGACGAAGACACCGTGGCACGAGTGGTAACCGTCGGGCAGACAAGGGTCCCGTCTGAGCAGAGAGAAGAGGGTCATTGTAGATCAGTGGCCTCTGGGAAGTCTGGGTCGCCACGGCTGTTACGCTAACACTCCCACTCTCTGCACGGGCCATGTGACTCACTAGCCCTGCTAAACTATGCGTGTCCAGGGTTGTCATTAGTCAAACATTAGTCATAGTGCCCATTAAGGTGTTCAAAATGAATGGTTTCTGATTCTTCAGACATTACTCCTACATCTCAATGGAGCCGGTGTTGGAATGGTGTGTGAGTATGTGTGTGTGTGCATGTGTGTAGAGAGGGGGACCAGAAATCCAGAGGAAAAACAAACTAAGGAAAAATGTAACTTGTGAAAATAGCTATTTCAAGTTTTTTTTAAAGGGGGGGGTCATGTTTAGGTTAAGGAAAACAGGATTTTAAATGGGACTGAATTGTGAGTCAGGAGTCGCTATGCAAAATTGTGTGTATGTGTTTGTTGTCATCACTAGCTCTGCTCTGTGTCTGGGGCCTCTGTGAGTGTTGACAGAGATGACTGATTCTGTATGGACTCCCACTAACATACTCTCATGATGACATCATCAAAGGAAGACAGGAAGTATACACAAGATGTATCAGCTGATACTAGAACTGAGTATAAGAAGTTGCTATCCAGCATGCCAGGTTTACTCATATAGAGTATTAGGAACCCATTCAAAGAAGATCACTATTTTGATCATTCAACCTTGTCAAATAGGTAATATGATCTGGGATCAATCCTTTGTCAGATATAGATGGTGTTGGGAGAAGTGTGGACACGTGCTGGGTGGGCCTGGTTCTAATGTGTTGGGTACGATTAAGAATAAGTGAGAAAACATTTAAATAGGAGCTGTATTATTTCCCAGCCCAGGGGCAATGGAACAGTGGTTTCAAGAGACCGCAATAAAGGCCTCTCGTCATCCATCATCTTTCCGTCAAAACATACACGACTCACCCCAAACCCTCCCCCTGATCTTACTGTATGGTCTAGTGTAAGGGCTTCCTAACGGGGAAGAGTGCATTATCACAAGACACACAGAGATACAAGCTGGTTGACTGACATGATTCAAACATACACATCTATGCAAACAAAGACAAAGAAAACAGAGAAGTTATCCATAGGAAAACTGTGACTCAACATCCTCCCTGTCAGAATAAAGGAGGAAAGAGATTCAGGGGTAGAGAGAGTGATTCAGTGAAAGTGAATGAAACTGCTACTTCAACACATCACCGGCTAGACAATAATAGACAAGTGGCATGAAAAAAAGAAAGAGAGACGGAAAGAAGGGAAATTGACTGGAGTGAGTGGGAAGAAAGGGGAGGGGCTTAGAAAGTATGAACTTCTGCGTTATTTAGCAGAGGAACCACTCTGAAAGTAAAGTATTACGAACGGAACGGAATTGAAGATTTAACACCAAGACTTACCAGTGGTCTGTTCAGAGGAGACGGATCGCGACGCTCCGAGTGTGTGTGTTGTTATGAGACAGATGCCTCCGCAGTTCGCCATCGCTTCAGGAAGGCTCCCTCACCAGCAGATCCCAGAGAGTTCAACTTGAACCCCGTGCGGTTTTCCCTCCCCTCTTCGTTGCGTGGGTAATTCCGGATCGGGTTTATACATATAACGAGAAAATAAGTCAAATTTACTTTGAAAAATGAAAGCTGTAGCTTTGAAGGTGCCCCTGTTGTTTCTTGTGCTGATGGCTCCGAGCGCCCTGGCTTCCTCAACACGTAAGTCTCATGAACATGTGTTACAACATCTGCAAAGACATGATTTGGCTGCATTATCGCCTTGCTCTCTCGCGTTAACGGCAGCCTTGCTTTAAGTGTTAAATTATTTTAACATTCAATGCAATGTAGATGATGTGAAACAACGAGAATACCACTGTAACGACCTTACATATAGTTTAAAGTAAGAGGATAAATTACCTTTATAATTCTATGCATACTGTATTCTATAAAATTAAAACATTATCTTAACTATTTCTTAAGAAGAATAAAAAGTAAAAACGAAAACACCTGTACAAATCTGCACTTTGGGTACCATTTGTTCATCTCCAGGCTCAAATCAACCTCGATGTCACCAATGTTACACGTTTTAATGGTGTCCTGGAGCTGGGGTCTGGTAGTAAAGCTCACTGGATGAAGCATGAGTTTGTGTCCAGTTACCAGCAGTATCCCAGGACAGAATAGGAAATGCTATTGAGAAACGCTCCCAGGAGGTTGAATTTCAACAAGTCGGGCCGTAATTCGTTTAACACATGGAGCATGGGGCTTCACGGACCGCAACAGAACAGTGACATCATTTGGTCGGGTCTTTGAGAATGTTAACCGGGAGCTTAATGCACACTAAAGTAAATAAATTCCGTTATGCGGTCCCTGCGTGAAGGGCTGTGCTGGTCATAAGTGCCCGATTTATTTTTATTGGTGAGCTCATTGTGGCAGTGTATTCGAAAGACCTTAGATTAAGATCGAGATTCGATCGTCTGTGTGATTACTTGTTGCATAGTCTGATTGACAATAAAGTTAACTTTGACTTTGACTTTAAGCATTTGTGTCTGCTCATTTTCAAGTGTGATGATACATTTATCATGCAGTGCTTGTCAGAGAACCTTGCATCATTTATGAAGTTGTTATTTATTACTGTATGCATAATATTTAGGCATTGATGGGCTGTAGTGCTTACTCAAGCCCTAAGTTTGTGTAAACTGTCTGTTCAAGTGGCCTACTGCATGTACAGTTTAACTTTATATCCAGTGGTAATCTCGATTACTATTCTCTTCTATTGTCTTATTCCTCGATAATCACAGAAACCACTTAAACACACCTCTTAAAATGACTCATCCTCTCTACACGAAAGGTCTGCTCTATCAAGTGCCCTTTGGTCTACCTACAACAACCTCCTTGACAACCAACGCCGGCTTGATCCCCTTTCACATGGCAATGCATGGCACAATGTTGCTAAATGTTGCATGACTTGTTTCAATTCCCTGTGCTACAAGGCCCCCCTCATCAGCGGTTCCACATGTGGTTCTTTTGTCCAGAAGACACGGGAAGCTTAGGCTAGCTTAGCTCAGGCTAGCTTTGAACCTCTCCAGAGCAGACGGGGATAAACAGCGCTTTAGAAGCCCTTGTCATAGCTGCCTTTCATGCACCATTGAAGACTGACAGCACCACTGCGGCTGGTGGAAACCACAAAACCATTTCTCAGCCTCACACCTCCAGTGGTCTAATACAGGGCTTTTAGCTGAGCCCCGCTGTGTGTGCTCCTGTCTTTAATGCTTTCAGGAGAGATCTCACAGCCTTTGCCCACCACGACCAGAGTCCTGTTGCACAATCGGGTGGGTATTAGAATCCCTTTGTGATGTCATCAGATAGGATGTCACGTTCCACAAAAGCTGCTGGAACCTGTCGAACGGTTAAACCATCACCTCTCTGCTCACAGCGGAACCCCAGCAGACCTCCCTCTCTGAAAACAAATCATCTTTTACTACCCATTTCCTGTTGAGTAGTCGTTCGGCAGAAACAATAAACACGTGTGATTGCGTCTGTCGTTGTGGTGTTGAAACAGAGGGCTTCACACCCTGGGCTTAGGGATTTTCCCAGCCTAACTCTCTTGATTGTTAAATGATGATTGTTATTCAGCTGGATCGCTGTATGACTGGATAATCATGGCTTCCTTCTTTCTTCTCCCTGGCGACACACACACAGTCTCATAGGCAGCTAAGCCAATGTTTTCATGTAAATATTGATGTGGAGTCCTAGCCATATAACGTCTTCAAAAGAAAACACAACAATGTTTCTCCAGGAGGGTGGTGGCTCAATAGATATGGCCCCAGGCTCAGTTTTGGTGTGTGAAGCACTCTGTGGAGGCTCAGCTTATCTTTCTCATCTACTGGCATGTAAACATAAGTGTGAATGCCTAACATGTACTACTTCATAGGCAAAGACCTTTAGAAAGTTACTTCAACACTCTTCTCTTCTTTTTTCACCTCTCCTCCTCTAATACTTATCTTCCTCTCCCCTCTCCTTCCTCTCTTCTCCTCTCCTCTCCTCTGGTGTCTTCCCCTAGAGGTGGCAAACATCTACCCCCAGGACCCAGCCCTGCCCATCGGGGCTAGCCTAACGGCCACCTGCTCGGTAAGCCCTGATCTGGGACTCCACGCCAGCAAGCTGTTCTGGACGCTCAACGGGCGGCGCCTGCCCAGCTCCTCCTACAGCGTCCTGAGCCCCACGGCCGTGAGCGTCACCCTGGCCCGCCTCCCTGCCTCCCACCAACGCTCTGGGGACAACCTGGTGTGCCACAACCCTGCGGGACACGTCCTGGCTGGCTCCTGCCTCTATGTCGGCAGTAAGACTTTGTCGCGTTGCATGCTGGGACACTGGCTAACAGCAGAGGGCTTAAGGGGTAGCATGAGCTAGGTGGGTTATGTGTGAGAGAGATCTGGCCCCTCCAATATAACATAAACCTAACCAGAATTAACCAACACCTGGGCATGGACCTGAGCTAGTCTTGGCATTGGGTTAGGGGATGCTCCTTCCAGTTTGGCAATCTCCAGCAGATTTCTGTTCTGATGATGTCAGTGAAATCACGGGCTGCAGTGTTCAATAGAGGAGGAACAGAGAGGAGGGACAGAAGGGAAAATCAGAGAAGAAGTAACACAATAACTGACAAGGAAGGAAGGGATGACTAGAGAGGAGGATGAGTGAGAGAATAGGTGGGTTCTTCTGCCCTGAGTTGGGCTCCACAGTTGTGTCTGGCTGTATTTCATCCTGACTGCGTCTCCTCTGGCCCCAGAGGGGCCTCCATGCCTGCGCCACTCTGCCACGCTCTGGCCACCTGTGTGGTCCATTACTCGCACTATCACTCATAGGACATGGGCCTGACATTTGCCTGCACTCACACACACACACACACACACACACACACATACACACAAGCAGATAGAAAACACACACAGACGCTCACAGAAATACATAAACATTTCTAGCTCTTGTTCTTTCACACACACTGTATATGTAAAATGTATATGGTACATGCACACACACACACACACACACACACATACACACACAAGCACTCATGCAGACATTGTCACAAGCTCCTAATCTATGTGTGACACTACTGTTTAGCACCTTGTGTTCTGAAAGAGAGGAATGTTGGCAGACATCCTGAGCTTAACTCAGACAGACAGCTGAGGCACACACAACACCGACACACACACATACACGTACTGTCAGATCAGAAACACCACCCGTGTTTGAGTAGCCAGCAGGGAACATGGAATCTTCACTGGAGGAGGGAGCTCAGATAATAGCTAACTGGTTTCTAAAGCATTGCTGAGTGTAACTGACTGGTCTGAAACCTCAATTACATTGTATGGCTTTTTCTCTTTCTGCACCCCACCTCATTCTCTCTCTATCCTCTCTCCTTCCACACCCTCCCCTTCCTCCCTCCCCCCAGTGGCTCCAGAGAGACCGGTCAACCTGACTTGCTGGTCAAGGAACACCAAGGACCTGACGTGCCGCTGGGCCCCTGGAGGGCAGGGAGAGACATTCATACGGACCAAATACACCCTCAAGTACAAACTCAGGTACAAACTCCGAAGTGCACATGTGACCTGTCCCACACAAGTATACAACCTGGCTCGCATGCTGTATGCAACCTAACAAACGGCGTATTTAACCAGACCCATCCCCTAGGTGGTACGGTAGAGAGAGGGAGTGTGAGGACTACAGCCTGGTCCAGCCTTATACCTGCTACATCCCCAGAGACCTGGCCCTCTTCACCCCTTACGAGATCTGGGTGGAGGCTACCAACCAGCTCGGTTCATCCACCTCTGATGTTATCACCCTGGACATCCTAGACGTGGGTGAGTGGGGTTTTTCCATGTGTGTGAGACAGAGACAGTGTGTGTCGGTGTAAGTGAGAGAAAAAAAGAGAGAACGTGTGTGTGTGTGTGAGAAGTGTGTGTGAAGTCCTCCAGTTTTTATTTCTCCTGCAGATCTATAGATCCTGCCTGAGCCCCCAGGCCCTGGTCTGGGATCAGTTTACCTCACCTAGTGCTGCCTTAAGCTGAGAGATGGGAGGCACACAGCTGACCCCTGATCAGTGCCAGGGAGCCTAGACCTTAGGGAGCAGGTGGGGGTAGGAGGAGGTGGAGATGGAGGACACGCGCGCATACACACACACACACACACACCTATGGGCGTAGGCATGACAAATTACAGAAGACCAGCCACACCCTATGCTTTTATGAGCTCATTTCTTTTTACTTATACTGGTTGGAAAACCCCCACACACACACACACACACACACACACACACACACCTAGTGAAAGCTTTCATGTAGTGTAGGAATGTGAGAGGCTTTTCCCTCCCCCGCTCTCCCTGGAGCTCCAGGCCAGACCAGGATAGAGGAGCAGGATTACCAGCCGGACCGAGAAGAATCACATCTTATTAGTTTGAAACTCCATCGCTTAGTCTACCATATGTTGTCTTTAGAGAAGGTTCAGTTGGACCGAAGGTTCCCAGCCTTATGGAGGGTTAGGTGTGGAGCAGGCAGGGCACACACATCTGAAAATGAAGATAAGACAAATCAAAACAGGTGTACAAGCTTCACTTTTCTATGACACACAGATACCCTGTAATGAATGCACACACACACACACATACATACACACACGCACACACAGACACCCCCTCTCAGGACAGGGAAGGACATGTCAGGAGGGAGGGATGGTTTCTGCCCACCAGACGGGAGCCTCTTCCCTGTGGGAGGAGACCATCTCTGACTCACCTAATCAGCCGCAGAGGAGGCTGGGACACGCCCACATTCCAGAGCGCAGGATGGTCGACATGCAGGGCGCAGTTCGACACAAACTCCGGGGGTTTCGATTTGGATTGCAGCATCATACATCTTCCTGACTCTGGCTGACTCTGCCTTTCCTCTATTCTGATTCCTCTCCCTTCCCTCCCTCACTGGGTTTTACCTGCTGTGTGTGGGCGTCTGATTCTAATGTGTGTGTGTGTATCCCTTAGTGACCACGGACCCTCCATCAGGGGTGAGTGTTGGCCGTGTCGGGGATCTGGAAGACCAGCTGAGCGTCCGCTGGGAGACCCCACCTGCCCTCAAGGACTTCCTGTTCCAGGCCAAGTACCAGATACGCTACCGCCTGGAGGACAGTCAGGACTGGAAGGTGCGCTATACACACTCCCGCGCACATATGTACACACACTCACACAAACACACACAGATGCGCACACACACTACAAACTGAAAGGGAGAACCAGGACTGAAAGGTACACACACACACACACACAGAAATATATTGTACAGCAATTGCCAGCATGGAGAGGAGAGAAGAAGTTCGGCTTTTTAAGAAAACAAATAATGTTCCCCTCAAACCGCCCTAATCATGAGGTCATGGTTGGGAATGCAGAAATACATCTCCACCATTAATGTCTTCAGCATGATCATAGCAGGGTTCTGGAGCTGGGTTTCAGAGGTGTCTGTGCATGCGTGTGTGTGTGCGGATGTCCAGAGCAGCTGCTGGCCTCTCTTGTGTTTATCTTTGTCTGCCGTTCAGTATTAACTCTCCATCATTGAACCTGTCACGTACGTGTCTGCTATTTCATCAAGCAGATTCAAAAGTTGATGGATGGTCGAAGCATTTGCCAGAAAGATCGAGTCTATCATTTGGTTTGCCAAGGAGAGTGGCTTAGAGTGTTTGATTCCTGTTCTCGACACTGTATTAGGGGAGGGGGGGGGGGGGGGCAGATATTAGATTTTCTAGTCTGTTTATCTGATGCACCATAGTTACTGGGCCTCAGTCAGTTCTTACTCTGAGTGTGTGTGCAATGTACTGTGTGTGTGTGTGTGTGCACGGTGTGTATGCTGTTTTCTCTGTTCTCACAAATCCAATCTCCAGATCTGTAAGAAGTCATCAAAACCAGATTTCCTCAGAGGGCACAGGGAGATGTGCCTGCGTGTGATTAGATGTGTTTGTATGTGTTTGTGTGTCAGATTGTGTGTATGTATTTGTAGGTCTTTGTAACATGAGACAGTAGGCATGTTTGTGCTTGTTCTGTGTTTTACAAATAAGCTGATTGAAAGCAACAAATCTGTGTGGTATAAATGTTTGTTTACGTCTATAATGTGTTTTGCCCATGAACGGCGTGTGAGCATCTCAGAGTGTGTCTTAAGAATGTGTGTGTAAATGTGTGTGTGTGCGTCTGTGTCCTGTTGTGACCTGTGCTACTCGTCCCACCAGGTGATGGATGACGTGGGTAACCAGACTTCCTGCCGTCTGGCTGGACTGAGACCAGGAACTGTCTACTTCGTCCAGGTACTGAGCGCGTGTGTATGTGCATGAACGTGTGTGTGTCTTGGTCCACGTGTATTTGCATGTAGATGTGTTTGCAATGTACAGCAGAATGATGTAACTGTTCTGTGCTCTGCAGGTCCGCTGTAACCCAGTAGGGATCTATGGTTCTCGTAAGCCTGGCATCTGGAGCGAGTGGAGCCACCCCACTGCAGCTTCCACCCCCCTCAGCGGTGAGCACACACACACACACAGGCACACACACACACACACACAGGCACACACACAGGCACACACACAGGCACACACACACACAGGCACACACACACACACACACACACAGGCACACACACACACAGGCACACACACAGGCACACACATTCATTCGTGTACAGACACATACGGTGTGCACAAATGTGCACACAGAAACATGTACATGCATGCACACTTGCACAGACACCAAAACACACATGCACACACATAATGCACACATATACACACGCACAGACACACGTTCCAGCTCCCTCGGCAACACACTCTGATGTAGTAACCTCCTCTCCAGAGCGTGTTATGTCCGGCTCCTGTGACTCCAAGTCGGGTGACTCTAACTCGACGCTGCGCCGCGAACTCAAGCAGTTCTTTGGCTGGGTGAGGAAGCACGCCTATGGCTGCAGCGGCATGTCAATCAAACTGTATGACCAATGGAGAGTCTGGATGCAGAAATCCCACAAAACACGCAACCAGGTAGGTAAGCATCAGCCAGGAGCCAGCACCGTGTACCATCCCACATACATCCCATAATATCCACTCACGTTGTCACAGTAACTGGTTTAGCAGCACTGTAGGTGTTTGGTGAGCTTTCTAACAATGTCTCTCTCTCTCAGGTCCTCCAAGGGGATAAGTCTTAGCACACGTCGAGACATCAAATGGTGTCATGGTGACAAAGGTTGTGGTCGTGTGTGTGCGATTTTGAGTGTGTGTACGTGTGATTTTAAGTGTGGGTGTGTTTGACGTTCCGTGTGTCTGTATGTGTGTGTGTGTATTTTATGGGTGTCAAACTCTTTTCTTGGGACGCCGAGGCCTCATCGTGTACCAGAGACATGAGGAGGACCTGAGAACACAGTGGATATAGGACAGTGTACCTGCCATGTCCCACACACCCTTTCTCTGCATCTGTCATTGACTGACTGATACCGAGGGAGCGCCATCTACTGGCATTAGAGGACTTGGATTTCACCACAGTGGAGCATGGTTGAAAGCCCTCTTGATTATCCCTGGAGCGAATTGTTCTGGACAGTTTTCCTGACTAGGCCCGGTCTGGAGCCAGGGCCCAGAAGTGGAGAGTCCCTGGCCTGGGAGAGAGGGCCGTGGGGCGTGACGGAGCCTGACCTGGGTGTGAAGAGCAGTGGAATGTGTGAATGATCATGTTTATGTATGGAGAAAGTTTACTGCCTTTATTTTTTTACTAAATTGTACCAGCATATTTAAAATGTCAAAAGTTATGTTTTATCTCCTAAGTTATGTTTAGATAGTCGACATGTTATTGACTGAATCTTGAATTATCTGTTTAATTGTTTATAAAATAATGGTTAAAAAGTATGCTTTTAAATCAATACTGTAAACACACAACACTCATGGGCATACTAAATTGAACGAGCTGCTGTAGCCATTTTTGAAGGACACTTTCCTGGCGTGTTCAGCTGTGATCTTCCAACTCTTCATTTTTATACCGCTAACATTATCCTAGAAGGGCATAACCCCAAACACACACAACCCCGAGCATAACTGAGTCAGCCCACACTTCGTCTCTTTCTTGTCAGAATTAATCAATTCTATAAATATCTCTGACCTAGAGCCTAGTAAAAACAGTTTCCATGCCTGGACCATGACATCAAGACTCTCCATCCTGGAGTCTGCTTTATTGATACCTCAGAAAGCATATCACACATGCAGAAATTCAGTTACACCATCATCTTGAGACAAATCTACCTAACGGGTGGTTTTAACATCATTGTAATCCCTCTTTCTGGAGGATGAGCTGGGTTCTAGAACACTCTGTTTTATCTGGTGTTGAGGTAACGTGAGTCTGGGTGACCCTGCGTGTTTGCGGACACCACCTGTGTAGTCTGTCTTGCGTTGATGACTCGTTAGGGTCCAGTTACTCAGCCTCTCCGGGCCGCTGCTTGTTAATATTTAAGTAGTGTTTGCTGCTCACAGCTTTGCTTGCAGGCTTTAGTTACCTCTGTACCTAGAGGTAGAAGGACTAGAGTGGCCCTCATGCTTTGCCTGGTGGTGTCATGCTGGCCATACTGGGTGCTGCGCACGAGATGAAGTCCCCTCTGCTGGCTGCCTTAATGGAGGAACTACAGGTCCAGTGAAATCTGTCACGCTGTCCTGACTTCATGAAGTCTCATAGCCTCTCTTAACTTTCCAGCCAAGCTGAAGGAACAGTCTGGAAGCCCTAGCTCTAGCTGTAATTAGCAGTCCTGTTGCTATACAGTTCTTACAGCAGCCCAGTGACACGACTACAGACTATGTAATGAGACGCAGCGTAACACTAATGATATGTTGGGTTTTGCCTGAGTGCTCGGCTGTGTGTCTCTGCCCTGCAACTGCCTCCATCCCGCTCTTCGTCCTGCCTCTAAACACACACAGGAACATGAGACGCGTATTCTGCATGAAAATCTGAAAACTTGATCGCGAGAGGTCAGATGCAGATTTGGGCGTAGCCTGAGGGGTGGGGGGTGAGGTGTGGGAGAGAGAGAGAGAGAAAGAGAGAGAGAGAGAGAGGGAATGAGAGATATGTTATATAGAGTTTCTCCACCTTGTGGACATGTATAATTAATCTTCCCTGAAGAGACTAGTGCAATACTCAAGTACAGGATGTATCTGGTCTGACCAGAGAGAGAGAGAAAAAGAAGTAGAAGAAAGGAAGAAAAAAAGGACTAAAAAGCAGGAAAAGAGAGACGGGTTATGGGGGAAGTGGTGCCCAGACGTCCAATCATCGCTGGAAGAGAGAGAGGTCAGTCAAAGTCACCTGTTAAATAGGATGGACACCTGATTGACCTTGACTCATTAGTCATGGTGCGTCCACATTGACACTCCTCAGAGAGAGCCAAACAATAGACTGTGTCACAGTGCAGGGTGTCAACCGTTCAAAATTCAATGAATGATTATAGTGATTCAATGATGATTATATATATTCAATGAATGAGCATGTAGATGTATTTGCTCATAGACAAGAGAACTAGTGAATGTTTGTCGTCTAATCTACTGTAAACAGACCAGTTGTTTGCTTCTGTTAGGATTCATACAGTACATTTGACTGACAGCTCTTTACTTGTACATAAGATACTACTGCAGGGCACGCAATGCTGTAGCTTAATTTCTTTACATGACTTGTTACATTCATTCTGTCATCGCCTTTGTCATCATTGTTCTAATCATCCTCAACTCTGCGTTGCTAGGGCCAGGTCCTGGTCGCTATGCTCTCCCTCCGACGGTTGGCTACATCAACCATGACCTCACCAAGCCCAGTAGTCCCGCCTACTCCTTCCACAGTCGCATGAGCAGCACCAGTGAGTCAGGGCTTTGGGCAGCGTCCAGCACTTGTGTGTGTATGTGTTTCTTACACCTGACTGCCCCCCTCAGATCTCGGTCTGGTCGATTTTCACATGTCTGTTGTTAGCTACAGGTCCGGTTAAAGGTACAGTACATATGATTATGCTCACCACGGTGTCCCATAGGAATAAACATTCAGTAAAACAGATCAAAAACAATCCATTCGACTGTTTATTCCAAACAATAACAGGAAAGTCCCACAAAGCCCTGACACCGCCTGAGATCAAACCAAAACATGAGACACTGAGACAAGCCTGACTTAGTGTTAGTGGACCAGGCTGATGTGCTTCCCTGTTGTTTGTGTCCTGTATTTTGCAGTGGTGTCTGTCGACTCCAGCCCAGGACCACGGTACCACGTCGATTCCAAGATGACACGCTTCGGACGGGTGGGAACCCCTTCCTACTCTATGCTGGGCAGGAACAAACGTGCTAGTATGTTACTGCCTATGTCACTTCATGTCATTCATGGTTCAGATCTCGAACCTGCACCGTGTGTCAAACGGTGACGTGTCTCCTCTTCCCCTTTATATGGCCCCACCACCACTCCTTTGTCTCCTCCCCCCTCCCTCAGACAAGCTGTTCCAGACCCCGGGACCGGGAGCCTATAGCCCAGAGAAAGCCCCGCCTCTAAATGGACAGCGTAGACCGCCCTCTTACACCATTGGCTCCCGCACGCGCTACCGAGCAGTGGACTTTGTGCCGGCCCCCAACAGGTACGATGATGGAGAGAAAGCTAGAGAGAGAAAGAAGAGAGCAAGAGAGCTAAAGAGAGAGTGACAGAAAGGGAGTTAGAGAGAAAAAGACAGAAATGCCTGCTTCTTTTTCAATCCCCTCTGTCCACTGCTTGGGATTAAAACGTCTGTTCCATGAAAACATTACTTCATGGTGTTACATTGACTGCAGGCTATTCCTTTGACGGGCTCACCAGAGGATGAACAAATGAACAAAATAACAGGTTAACAAATGGCCCATGCATGACTGCAGGATGCTAACAGCGGCCCATGCTCTCTGTTCTCCCAGGTACACATTGCCTCACCTGCTGGGCTCCCAGGTGCCCCACAAGGCTTCCAGTGCCAGCTACAGCATGTCCAGCCGCCGGCATGTCGGGGCCCCCTCGGAGGACCTGGCCATGACCCCCGGACCGGGCCACTACAATAGCACCGACCCCAGCGTCTACCTCCAGCGCCAGCCCTCTTTCTCCATGCAGAGCCGGACCCCCAGGCCCAGCAATGCGGCGTCCATCCCTGGCCCTGGCACCCACAGCCCAGAGAAGGTCCTGGCACACCTCCCCAGGCCTCCCTCCTTCACCCTGGGAATACGGCACTCTGAGTTTGTCACTCCTCTGGTGGTGCACGTGTCTGACTGAGACTGAGTCTCTCTCTCTTGGTCTCTCTCGCTTTGTCTCTCTCCCACACACAGGATAGCATGGTCGTAGACGTTGATCCATTTGGTGTTTATTTGTACATAAAACAGAAAAATAATAAAGGGAGTAATACATGTGTGTTTTTTTTGTGTGTGTACATCCTGGGCATGCAACAGACAGAACCCGTTTGACGTTACAAGCCGTCAAACATTCAAGATGTCTAGCGATGGTGTCGTCATCTCTTCTTGCGTGTTGGCATGGTCATGTGGACAGGTGTGCTCCAGTCACTGCAGAAGCCAAGGTCCAGCAGATCGATGGCACACACCTGGACCAGGTAGGTGGAGCCGGGCACCAGCCCTCCTAGAAGCACGCTGCTGGTCTCGTATGGCCCCAGCTGAGGAGAACACACACACTGCTCTGATATCCAGCGTCAAGAGTTACACAGTCAGCTCACACAGGTATAGGATTTATTGGTGTCGAGTTTACACTTTTCTTTTTACTGTATAGGACTTATACAGTAAAATACAGTTTACTCTATAGGACCGTGTAGACCGCTGGGAAACAAGGTGAGCAGGACTAAGAATTCCAATGTAACTGTGTACTTGTTCCAACTGATAAAACAAACTTCAAAATGATTCAATTTCTGCCAAATTGTCATTTTTATGTCATAAGGCTTCCCCACACCCTTGTGTGTGTGGTAATTACTGTTTAGATTGTATTGATGCTGTATTATGGTGTGTGCAGCATGTATGTGTCAGTGGTTACCACAGTACTATGGTGAGTGGAGCATGTTGTCTGGGTGAGTGGGGACTCACGGGGGCGGTCTCTGTGGTGCCTCGTCGCTGCCTCTCATACTGGTATTTCACTTTGTACTTGAGGGGGAAGATGGAGAAGAAGGGCCAGGAGGGGGGAGGAGCCCACTCCACGAAGCACGTCCTGGAAGACTTTGGAACCACACGGACGTTCACTGGAGGGTCGGGCTTTACTGCACACACAGAGGCACACAAACACACACGCACACACACACACACATACACATACATGCATACACATGCACACACACACATCATCAGGGAATGCTCTGCTGAAGGGTCAATAGTTCTTCATTCTAACAGAAGCATGAGTGCTGTTGTCATTACTTATGTCTTCCATGGTGCGGCTCAGTAGCTGAGTGGATCTGCCCAGAGGGTTGACAGCTGTGATGTTGATCTGGTACAAGGTGTATTGATCCATATTCTCCAGCACACAGAACCACTCCTGCCCAGGGGGAAGGGCTACCTGTCCAGAGGGCGGAGCCTCAGCCCCCAGGGACAGAGCCACAGGCTTCAGGGGCGCGCGCTCTGTGTTCAGGAGAGGCCGTCCAGAACTATGGTGGATGCGGCACTGCTGGGTCTCACCTTTCCCTCTGACACACACATATGCACACACACATGCATACACGCGTACACACACACATGCACACACATATTAGAATATAGTTTGAGCTGAATTAAATGCTGCAGTGAAGTGGAATCAGGTGCAACCAGCTCACCGGTAGGAGAGGATGAAGTGTGTACGTAGGATGTTGTGCGCGTGCCCCTCCCAGGAGCAGATTGCTTGCAAGGGGTAGCGGGGGGACCAGCATTGCACCTTAGGACTGGAGGGGGGGTCTACCACAGCAAGGAGCACACAGTCACACACTAAACACACCTTCAGATGTCCAAAAAAGCAGACTTCCACTTTTTCTTCCTTTTACACACCCACACACACCCACACACAGCAGACACACACACCCACACACAGCAGACACACACGCACACCCACACACACACACACACAGCAGACACACACACCCACACACACACACCCACACACAGCAGACACACACACCCACACACAGCAGACACACACACACAGCAGACACACACCCACACACACACACACCCACACACCCACACACACACACACGCGGGGCCAGTGTTTTTGACTCACACCCGGGG
Source organism: Hypomesus transpacificus (assembly GCF_021917145.1). Lineage (NCBI taxonomy): Eukaryota > Metazoa > Chordata > Actinopteri > Osmeriformes > Osmeridae > Hypomesus > Hypomesus transpacificus. The sequence goes on from NC_061062.1 coordinate 9,642,157, forward strand.
TCAAGCAACAGTGATCGCAGTAGGAGTCCAGCTGAGTCGTAGCAGCTGTAGAGGCCCTGGTCCTCCAGGCTGGTGCTGAGGAGGGTCAGATTGGCCCCGCGCTGGAACACTGATCCATTCAGCCTCCACTCCACCCCCACCGCTACCCCCTCCTCCACCCCGGCCGCCCCACCACAGCCCGTCGACAGGGAGGAGCCCACTGCCACATACACATCTGAGGAGATCGTTAAAGAAGAGTTGTGATTTTTTTTTTATCTGATCATGTCAAATGAAGCAAATAGAGCAAATCAAATGATTTGGAGTGTCTGACAGGTTGTCGCAGATCCACTTTGTTAGATTGTGATGTTACCTACAGAATCAAGGTTACAATACTTCTTTCCGTGTCCTGAATAAAGAGCTGAGAAACATATCTTCTTAAAGAACCTAATTTGACGTTAATAATAAGACTTTATTTATATAGCACATTGCATACAAGAATTGTAGCTCAGAGTGCTTTACATAAAATCAATACAAATAATATTATAAGTAATAAAAGTAATAAAGCAATTCTGAACACAGGCCACAGTTTTTGTGGTAATCCAGAACAATCTCAGGCCTTTTGCAGAGCAGTCCAGAACTTATTTTGCTCTAGCCTTTTGATTTCTTGACTCTCTTTCTCTCTCTTACCAAGTCCAAACATCTTAACAAGAAGCAAATGCAAATAAAAAGACATGCATTCGGTTTCCACATCGTTCTTATCTCCTATCCTGTACTTATCACACCAGCACACCAGCCAGTGTCACGCTCTGTCTCTTAGTTCACACACTGATTTTAACATACGTACATATCCCACCAGATTTGACTCCTTGAAAGCCAGATCTCGACCCATCACAACAATCAGGGTGAAAAGCCAGGGACGAAGCATCTAAGGTGCTCCGCAGGAGGAGGCGGAGTCAGACTCACCTTCCACCTCTCTGATTGGATGGGCTACGCAGAGCGCACCGCTGAGGAGCAACAGCAGCATGGCCAGCCAGCCGGCCTGAACCCCGGAGCAAGACATGGATCTGGAGTCAAGAGTCTCCACAGAGAGGAGTGGTGAGCCAGATAGACACACTGGGTAACTTGGAAGGATGGTCTCTCAGTCTCTCTTTTCTTATCTCCGGATGGTTTGGAAAGTCTCCATGGGAAGTTCTAAGTTCACACACTAGTTTCGTTATGTCATCATGTTAATCCTTGCTGATGGGAAGAAAATGTCATAGTGAAAGTGGAACACATGCTCGTGGGAATATCCGTTTGAAGAACATCCCATCATTTGAAAACAACAGCCTGATAGTAAATGTTTATCATGACAAAATAGGGGGGTTTATGCCACACAAATTTAGGTTGGGTGATTTTCACCTATTTATTTACATCAAGTAAATACACAATATAGTACATACTGTACATACATTTTCCTTCACTTATAGATGTTTTTTACTGTGCAAACATTGGGTGCATTACTTTTGTATTTGTATGTTATTGACAGAGGAAACCACAGTAGCTCAGTTCAAAGTACCTGGCTACGTGTGCCTTCATTGCAGGCAACCCAATGTGAGACTGCCCCCTAGTGCACACAAAAGGTTTTGTGAATCAAACCACAGGAAATACACTGGTCACAACTAACAAAAAACCCTGAAAAATCCATGGGCTGTCGGCAACCCTGTGGGTCTCAAGGAGTTAACAGTGTTCCACCATCAGAGGTTAGGGTTAGTGTAACGATCTCCTGGTGCTCCTGGAGCTCCAGGCAGACAGGGGGCCTCTGTGGAGAGTCTTTTCCAGGGAAAGGTCTCCGTCCCAGGGTACGCTGACCCCCTGCAGCCCCCCGCCAGCTGTCCTCAGGGTAGTGAGAGTCTTATTGAACCAGTTTTTCTTAGATGCCTGGAGGTCACTGGTGAGGACTCCTCTCTGATGCTCCAGCTCCTGCAGGACAAAGGGAGTTAGAGAAGCACCGTGGAAACTTCCAGACTGAAACTTGTAGACAAAAATGTCTAGACTTTAACTTCTAGACAGTGGCTTCTATCATCCACGACAGGAAATAGGTTTAGGTCAAGTGGAGTGCAAAACACAGTTTAAAAGTAATTGAGGAGAGTTTGGCTCAGAGTCAATATTTGTCAGACTTCTATATAGGTTTCATTGCTGTGGGTTAGTTGCATCCAATGCACCCTACGCATTTAGCAGTATCATAGTGATAAAGGCCGAATCCCAATACTCCCTTACCCCTTCCCCCTAGCCCTTAGTTTACCCCTGGCCCTTGGACCTCGAAACTGAGGGGTAAGGGCTACATATCCCTAAGAAATGGGACGCCACTTGGTTACAGGAACGTCATCTAGCACGTATCGATATCTCCAAAGCAAGTAGTGTTATGCACTGATATTAAACGAAATTCGCTGCTATTGCTAATGGAGTGTCCTTAAAACTGTAGACATGCTAGTCAAAGGAATGCGGGACTGTTGTGCAATTCAGCACTGTAACATTAACGTACCAAACTAGCGATTTTTAGAAACGTTTCAATTAGGAAAATGGTTGCAAATATATATGTTCATGACTGTATATAACACAAAACAAGACTGTCATAATTAATCAATTAATAAGCCGAAAATATTACATTTATCGGACTCTCTGGATGATGAGGCCGCCATTGTTGCCGGTCACGCAGTTCTCACATAGCCCTAGGTTTCAAGTAAGCTCCCGATCTTACTTGGTTTTAAGGGGTGTAGTCTTAGCCCTTCCCCTAGCTCAAAAAGAGTATTGGGACACCACTAGCTCTCACAGGAACACGCAAAACTAAGGGGAAGGGGGAAGGGGGAGAGGGAAGGGGGAAGGGGGAAGGGGGAGAGGGAAGGGGGAAGGGGGAAGGGGGAAGGGGGAAGGGGGAAGGGGGAAGGGGGAAGGGGGAAGGGGGAAGGGAGAGTATTGGGATTCGGCCTAAGGTTCTGGTGTGTTGAGCTACAAGATTACTGACCTGAATCATGCAAGTGGCCTCCACCATCTGTAGCTTGGTCTGAACCAGCTCCTTTTCCAGCTCTTGAACCTGGGCTCTGAGAGACTCCTTCTCCTGGTCCAGTCTCTTGCCTGTGTGTGTGCGCTGGTCTGGTGGCACAGTACCAGAGGTAGTTAGGGTAGGTGTGTCTGTGGAACCGGTGTCGTCTGATGATGTGGGTCTGACGTCTGTGTGGAGGAGCTGGGTACAACGAGAACAAGCCTGCACAGCACTCTGGGGGTAGAGAAGGAGCGGGGTGGGGGTGGGGGTAAAGGAAGACACAGAGAGATGGAGAAAGAGAGAAAGAAAAAAAGGGGACAGGCGGGCAGATGACGAGAGAGGGTATTTATGAATTTACATAAAGACGGTTTTACATACTATCTGTCAGTTTTCTAAAATTTAAATATCCCCTATTCAAAATGTCCTAATAATAATAATACACTTGTGGTATTTTGCCAATTTTAAATCTCATTAAAAGTAGTATGGTTAGTGGCCTTACCTTCAGAGCGTCCAGCTCAACTCTCTCAGCACACTGCTGTTTCTCCAGCTGGCTGGTCAGCCGAGAACAGATCTGGAAGTAGAAAATGTGTCTTTAAATAATCAGCAGAAAACTGTGATTACCTAATCTTATGACAAACATTGTTCACCGTGTCTGATAGCTGAGATGTGGTTATTTTGCATTGTTCCCAGTAAATACAAACCGTTCCTTGACTCTGCAAGGTCTCCTTGACCAATGAAATACTTGTAAAACTGCACTTTGGATAACTGTGTCTGTATAGTGAATAGAATGTTTAAAGGAAGCATTTGATGTACCTGTTTGTAGTCTGTGATGATGCCTGATGACCTTATGACCTCCAGATGTGCTTTCTCCAGCTCCCTCTGGAACACCTCTTTCAGCTGGCAACAATAAAAGTAGGATCTGACTTTGCTGGCAGCCAGGAGATGAACCTTGACCTCAAACATTACCAGCCCTTGCTTTGTCTCTTACCATGGCAGCTTCCTCCTCCTTCGCTCTCTTCTCTCCCTGTGTCTCCTGCAGAAGCTTTCGGCTTTTAACCAGCTCTTTAGTGATCTCATCCACTTGGTCCTCTGTCTGTCAACAAAGTACCTTGAGGTCAGGAGTCACGCTTTGGAATTTGGGGAAGGGTTCAAGGTCAGAGGTCAGGGAAGGGAGAAGAGGGCTTGGGGACAGGGTTCATGAATGGGTAGAGTTGGCGGTAGAGGGTGTAGGACTAGGACACAAGAGGGTAAGGTAGGGGCAAATCTTGGGCTCAGGGGTCTGGGTCAGTTACTGGAGGACATTTACCTGGTCCAGAGCGTTCCTCAGCGAGATCTTACTGGTTACAAGTCTGTGAGCAAGACTGTCGTTCTCCTGCTCCAGACGTAGACTGGCCTGCTGCAGCTCATGGTTCTCCCTCTGCAGAACACAACACTCAGTCAGGGTCAAACAAGAATGTGATCAAACCTATGTATCGGACTTGTGACCTTGCAATCATCAGTCATTGGTGCATACACCCGTCCTGTCTCAACATAACCTGTCAGTCACATTCTACCTCAACACTCAGTCAGACTTGACTGTACCTCAAGAGAATGTAACTACATAGCTCCCAGAATATAGCAGGATTAGAACACACAGAATGTAAACAACAAGTCATGCTTTCATGAAACATGGTGTGCAGAACACTAAGAACAAGTAGAGCAAAATGCAATCAGTCCGGTTGGGAGCATGAGAACAGGAGGGGTAGGTAAGAGCAAGAGCAGAGAGGGTGAGGCAGGTATAACCGGGGTGAAAGAGAATGGAGGTTTTGCTTGTATGATGATGGATGGTGGGTGTGTGTGTGTTTGGGGGTGATAGTGGGTGTGATTCAAACTGGTATCTGGTGGATGAGATGGGTGGGGTTGGTGTGGGGCAGGGGGTGCTGGTGGGAACGTGGGAGCATGTGTGTGTATCTTACAAGGTATCTGTCTATAGGATCCTCCTTGTGCGGCCGCTGCTGGCTGGCTCTCAACTTGGCTTTCTTCACCGGAGCCTGCAGAGGAGAGGAACACACAGCTTACATCAACAGCTGCCAAGTGCAACTTCCACTCCGAGAAAAGTTATCACAACCACGGACGGTGGGAGATGGATGGAGTGACATGAAGTACAAGACTGATCCAATGGAGATCATTACCAAGACAGAGAAAAATAAAGAGTTCTAGAAAGCTCAGATGAGTAACAATCTCAGCTCTGGAGAAGATCCTGTTGTCACGGCAATGAAAAAAAGGTTGCGATTGTGTTATGGTTGTGTTCCTGGTGTGTTGCGTAATGGTCATGTAATGATGGTGCTCATGGTGTGTTATGTTGTGGTTGTGTTCAAGGTGTGACCTTACTGTGTGTTTGGGTTTAGACTCGGCCACCAGGCAGGCCAGGATCTCCTCCTCGGACATCTGGTCGACAATGTGAGCGTCGTATGCCACAGCGATGGACACCTCCTCCATCATCCTGACCAGCCTTTCACAGTCCTGCCCACAGGTGGGTAAACACACACACAGGAGCACTAACACACACGTGCACACCCACACAATAACACTGACACACACTCAGGAGCACTTAGTCACAGAGGAACATGGACACACACACACACACACAAGAACACTGACACTAACAACTAAACAGGCAGAATTGCAGTCACACAGACAGTCAGTCACACAGACAGAGAGACAGACAGAGAAAGACAGAGGTTAGCTGCGGTACAGCAGTTCAGATGTAAAACATGTTTCAGATCTAATGAAGCTACCGCAGGTCCGACAGCCATGGAGGAGATTCTCAGACTCTCATGGAGGAGATCTCACCTTTGCTGAGATCCCAGATGACCAGGAACGTTTCAGGCAGTGTGTTGATGTTGAAGGAGCTGCAGGTCAGTGCAGTCGACTGATACAAGGGTAAAGTCCAGCAGACACAGCTGAGATGACTCCACTGAGAGAGAGCAGGTCCAAAGGTGTACTCCGACAGGTGAAAAACACAGAGACGCTCCCACAGGCAGGTAGAACTCCCCACGATGCACACTCTCACGCAGCTCGACTTGCTAGGTGAACACACACTCGCAGCACACACGGTGAGGTAGAGTAGACGATGGATGGGCAACGACTGGTTTGACAGGTGCGTATGAGATCAGTGGGACTGTATTTAAGTGACAAACACTTGGACACGCCCCCTTCTAGTCCTTTCTACCCTGTCTGTTTTCTATCTCTCCCAGTCCATGCCTCCACACCCTGAAACCCTATCACTGTGCATAAACCCCCTGAAAAAGTCCAAGGTGTGTGTGAGTGGTCTTGTTTAACTAAGGATAGTAAACTAAGAAGAAGTGGACCTCATGGGGACATTTTCTTGGCCCCCACAACTTCAAGTTGTAATTCTAGGGTTGTTCAGGGTGTTCAGGGCTAGAATTAGTGTTAAAAGAGTTGGCTCTCACTTGGATAGCAAAACAAACATGCATGTGTGTGTATGCATGGGTGCATGTGCTGCATGTGAACATTTGACAACTGTGTACAAAGAGAAACTTACACGGGTGACCTCACGTGTTGCAATGATCTCACACCTCACCTTGGCATTTCATTTGACTTGTTTCCCATCACTCTACACTCTCTTCAGATTTCCTCTCTACCATATCCCTCTTTTCTCTGGCCCGCCTGAGACCATCCATGTTGGAGGGCTTCTTTGTTAACAGTGCATCTAGAGAGAGCCCCCCCCCCCCCCCCCCCCCCTTTGTGTAAGGTGGGCTGGTCTCTGGTGGTATCTAGGATATTCCCCCCAGGGTGTAGGTGTGAGTGTATCTCCTCACAGCTATTGTCTCTGGAAGGAGCCGTTCTGCAGGAGTGAGAACTGGTCCAGCAGGTATTGACAGTAATAACAAGAACATGGTGAATGACATACAGGGCACAGTCTGATCTTATTTAAACTCACTTTCTCTTTCCATTTGACCTCTTAGTTATCCCTTATTTCGTTTCAGTGGTGCTGTAAGAAATGTTGGGCCTTGGTAGTCTGTAGTGTGTTCGACTCTGTGTGTTGTTCTGTCAAACAAGTTCAACCTCCCAGCTACATTTGGGCCTAAATCTGTCTGAGTCATGTCACCGCCACTGTATCCTCCCTTCCCTTAGTGAATAAAGACACAGGGGTTTCCAGGCAGGTACAAACATTTATTTATCTTCAAAAAGGAACATTCTGTGAAATATGTGGACTTTTTTTTTGTAATTTGTACTGTTCTCAGAATATCTCATATGTATCTTAATACAGAACAACCTCTGAAAATACTTATCTGGAAATAAAAGAGTAGATTAAAAAAGAGAAAAACATCATATACATCCACGTTCCTTGAAGTGATTCTAGATATCTGATTAATACAGGAATGGTGATTTCTAAAACTAAATATCTATTTCCTGGTCTAATCTAAGCAGCAGTGTCGTCAGTGAAAGTGCTGCTCCCAGGTGAACCAAACATGATGTGTAGAAGACACTTAAATAAGCACATGAATTCATCATAATTATATCTATTTCTTTTTTTCACAACCTTATCACCATAGAATCATGAGTAGAGGGGTTGAGGTACAAAAGATCAAACGTGAGGAAGAGGACTTCAGTGGAAAGTACAGTGAGTGAGAATACCAAGCAAAATCATCAATTTTGAATAAATACTTTTCTCAATAGTCGTGCGTAACTCAGAAGTGCTTGTTCCTTGGTATTATAATAAAGGGGATTCAATAATTTCAGAAACACTCAGAGGAGCACAGAGCAGTAAGGGCCAGCACTGACAAGGGGGGAAAGACATGTGTTTGGCAACAAACCATGTTGTATTACAAATCCATGATGAAACCTTAAACCAAACAGTCACATCTCATGTGATTCCCCTCAGAGCTCTCTAAAGGGTTGCAGCTCACACAGAGCAAGTGGGATACTGGTTACTGGAAGTGTTGTCGTCAGAGAACCAAGATGACATACAATTAGCCCTCGTTTTGTTCCCAACGCCTTCACATTTTGGTGTTTAATGGAGAAAATCAAAGAAGGGGAGAGAAAGAGACAGAGAGAGAGAGAGAGAGAGAGAGAGAGAGAGAGAGAGAGAGAGAGAGAGAGAGAGAGAGAGAGAGAGAGAGAGAGAGAGAGAGAGAGAGAGAGAAAGAGAGAGAAAGAGAAAGAAAGAGAGAGAAAATTGCATGAAGCACAATGGGAAAACAGAAAGAAGAGGAAGTTGAGGGAGAAACTAAGGTGCAGCAGCAGAGTAACATGACATCACATGAGAGCTTGTCATCTGCTGCTACAGCAGTTGTTTCCCCCACTACAGCAAGACGTGGGCCTGCTGTAGAAGCTTCCCCAATGTCAATGCTCTGTCTGTGGGAGGAATCTGAGTTGGATGCAAAGGATCTGGATCTATCTGAGCTTCTTGCCATGTAGCAGAGAAACATGTATTAGTGTGTGCGTGAGTCTGTTTTTGAGTTGATGTGCACTGTGTCTGTGAACAATTGCAGTGCATTTCTGCATCAGCACATGCAGTATACACTATACCAGTGGTATTCAACCCCAGTCTTCAGTGCCCACTGTCTTGTGTGTTTTAGTTGATTCCCTGCTCCAACACACCTGTAGTTAACAGGCTTCAGCAGAGCTTAATAACAAGCCAGTCATCAAGCCAGTATCAGGTGTGTTAGAGCAGGGGAACATCTAAAACATACACGACAGTGGACCATGATGACCAGGCTTGAAGACTACTGCACTATATTATACTGTATCTGCAGTGTGTGTGTGTGTATGTGTGTGTGTGTGTGCCTGCAGTCTGCTGCATGTGTGTCTGTGTGTGTATATGTGTTTGTGCGAGTGCATGTGTGTGTGCCCTCAGCATGTGTGCTTATCTGCAGTCTGCTGCATGTGTGTGTCTGTGTTTGTGTATGTGTGCGTGGGGGGGCAGAGGGGGGGTGGGGGGGGGGGGCAGGGTCAGACCTGGGTGCTGTAGGGCCTGGTGACAGGGTACATGTCCACAGGGCTGTAGTAGCTCAGAGGGGAGGGGCCCTGAGGGGTTACGGACAGGGGCAGACACACCCCTGGGTTGTCGTAGTGATAGGTGTGGAAGCCAAGACGCTCCCCTCCATTGCGCATGTTGTCTGTGAGTCCGGAGCGGAGGTAGCAGGGGGAGCAGGTGGGACAGTAGTTATGGAGGGGTCCTGGGTCCAGAGGCTCGAGGGAGAGAGAGGTGGAGGCAAGCCCGTCTATCCCAGCAGCGTTGCACACGTTGCAGGCGCTGTGGAGCTGGGACTCCCGCCCCACCACAGAGCCCATATCCACCTCTGATTCATTCTTTTTGCAGCAGTAGTACTGGAATACAAGGCGAGAGGGAGACAGGGAGGTGAAGAGAAGGAGCGATGGAGATTGGGGCGAGAAAGGGGATGGAGAAAGAGACCGGATGAAAAAAGATAAATAATGAGGGAGACAGGGAGAAAAGAGAATGGAATAAAATACAACTTTATTGTCCGTCCAAGATGGGAATTTTGACTTTGTCATCAATTTCCATAAAAAATATCACATACAGATAGACTATCCAATTCACTTAATACATTCTATACATTCACTAAAAGCTTAACTCACAGCCAACCTCTACTCTGAGAGGTAAAGAGGTAGTGAGACACAAGGAGACACACAGAGGCATACACACAGTGTTACCTGGAGCCTACAGTAACAGAGTACTGCTACAATACACAGCAGTATCACCGCGGCAAGAATTCCTCCAGTTATGACAACAGTTCCAGCTGTCATTCGACCAGCTCTCCATCAAACCCTGGAGAGAGAGGTAGGAGGGAGAGATGAGAGAGATAAATAGAAAAAGAAAAACTAAGACAGAGACACAGAATGAGACAGTGAAATCCACATCATTCATTAGCTACAGCTCTAATTGAAATGAAAGAAAGCTTGCATCTTAATGAGTACCAGTAAGCATCAGAATTGTACTCACGTTCAACAATGGGTTCTGAGATACCTAGAAAGAAAGAGATTACAACCAAATTAGTTTTCATTAAATTCTGTAGACAAGTTTGTTTGCATTTAGGAAACAAACTTTATAACAGGCAAACATAGAAATTCCGATGGTGCAGGGCCACTTACATCAGAAGAGCGCTTAGAAAGGGAGGAGCCTGAGAAGGGGGAGGGGCATACGAGGCCTGTGGGAACAGTGGTCTCGAAACCTCCTCTAACTGTGACTCCTGGAGAGAAATGGAGAGAGAGAGAGGTGGAGGACAGAGAAAGAGAGAGAGTGAAATAAAAATTTAAGAGAAGAGTTATTTGCTTGAAATGTATAAATGTGATAATTAAAGTCAAATATCTAAGAGGGGTGGAAGTTTAAGCAATGCCAAACACCTCCACAAGATGTCAGTGGCAAATATAGTGCAACAGTGTGGTGTGGATCTATTTAAAATTCCAAGTATCTCTATGTGTGTGTGTGTGTATGTGTGTCTGTGAGTCTGTGACTCGATTATCTCACAAACTGGGTATTGTATGAAGTTAAAATGCGGCAGGTGTATGGCTCAGGCCCCAAGGACATGCTGGTAAAATGTTAAGGTAAAAATGTGGGTTGGCTTTATATCCATCACCAGATAAAGCTAGCTACCTATCTGGTTGTCAGCAGCTAACATTAGCTAAATATACTATGCATATGCATGACAGAAGAGCAGCAGTTAGCATGATGTAATTCCAAGTTCCAACAGGATAATAGTAGAGGGAGGTATATTTTCATTAACATCTCAGTCCCCATTTTAAAAAGCCCAATTTAGTCCTAGAAATAGTCATCATGTGTATTATTGCTTCCTGCTTACACTGCCCTCAGCAGGCACATTCATGTCGTTCAGGAGAATGAGCGGGCTGGAGAACATGCTATAGCTTGAGGACCTGGTCTATGACCTGCTGCTTCTACTCAAGAGTAGCTTGGTGACGACGAGTGTTAGTGTGTGTGTGTATGTGTGCGTGTAGGTCTCCACATCAGGCAACTCTTCCTGTGCTGTATCTCCCTTGCGTCATCGCACTAAATTATATACAGAATAGGCCAGGTTAATGCAGTTAAAAGCAATGTGAAGTCTCTCTTTCTCTCTCTCTTTCTCTCTTCACCTTCTCCTCTCTCCTTTATCTCACTCGACCTCGCCTGTTCCCTTTGCTATGCATTCCTCCCTCTCTCTTTCATATGGTTCTCTTACTCCAACCCCTCCCCTCTTTCACCTCCCACTCACTGTCCTTTGCTTTTTCCTCAAATTTTTTCCTCTCTGTCTGTCTGGCCTATGTCAAACCAAATCTTAACCACCTCCAAGCTCTCTCAGGTTAGGAAAAGAACATATTGGATTCGGAAGGAGAGAGAGGAGCCCAATTAGATAAGAGATCTCATGGCTGATCATGAAGTTAGACACAAACCTCCCTGTAGCCATTAACCACAGATTACATGGAATATTTGGAAATAGAGGAGACTAGGAAAGAAACAGACCAGGCTGGGGTCTGGTTCACAAGACAAGCCTAAAGAAACATTTTGATTTGACAACCCCACACATGTTGGCAGGTGTAAGCACACACACCTTAAAACATAAAACACACAAATGAAAAAATGTAAATGTACACATGCCTCAGAGCCCACAATGGGGTGGGCTGTGTCCTTAGTTCCTCAAGAGGGATCTGTCTAAAAAGCATACATTATTCACCTGAGGAAGTGAAGTAAACCATGGAAGAAGAGAGAATATTTCCTTCTCATGTCACTGACGAGGCAAAAGAACTACCACGATCTTTCATCAGATACGGCTCCAGTATTAGGTGGTGTATATGGATTGCTGTATGTGTGTTCAGCTTAGGTTGAGAAAGCTGGCTTTAGCTGGACTTTGTCAGCAGTGCTGTCACTTTCTCTTTCTTTCTGTTACAACACTGAGTCTGCAGATCAATAAATACACACAGCCTACACACACACACACATCTTACACACACACAAACACATCTTACACACACACACAGCCGACACACACAGCCTACACAGGCGGGTGGATCGGTTATATACAGCTATCTGTTAGACTGTCTGCTTGCTAACTGTCCACCATGACCTCTGTCCACCATGCCCTCGATCCATCTTGCCCTTGGTTCCTCTCCATACTGGCAGGCATCACAGCAGCTCCAACAGGTGTGTCCTGTCTGGACACTTAAGTCTAGCTGCCCACTGTCTCTACTGGTCTGGTGAGCCGCGGTGTCACAGTGGCATCTGGGAGAGGAGTCATATACTCATTCTTTCCCTCTCCATGTGAGCTGAAACTCACCAAATCTTTCTCCAACCCAAAACACACACACACAGAGTAAAGCTCCATGACGACTGAAATACGTAAGAGGCACCATCAAGAATCATCAATAATGTCTGTGTTCATTAATAAAGTTAATAAAGTGACTCACAGTGATGTTCATTCACAAGCCAGCTATGCTTAGTAAATCCCACTGTTCTCAATCACAGTCCATCTCTGCAGCTCAGGGCACCTTTCATCACCAATGTCACACAGCTGAGGGCAGGTTGGAGGTCACGTGCTGGTCCTAATGGGTTGTCCCCCTTCTCCATGCCAGAGAAGAGCTCTGATAGTCAGGCAGCACATGAGTAGATCCCTGATATATCCACTCTTAAATAATCATATGAATATTTCGGTGAGGTGGCCTCGAACTATGCGCTGGAAATCACAGTGATCCTGCAATTTTAAAGCCCAGAGTCTTCAATTATTCAAATATCATTCCTTTAACAATATTTTTCCATCACCGGGTGATTTATCCAGGTAGTAAAGTCAAGGAGTCTCTCTAGCTACTGCTAGAGAAGCACTCATGGCTGCGTGTAAGGAGAGAAACACAGCCACATCTAGGACAGACACACCACTCGCAAAAATGAACAATGGCACAGCCACAAGGTAGGGAGAGAGAGAAGAAGAAAAAAATACAACAATGTTTTCATTGTCAAATAGCCTTTAGAGGATTCAATCATACCTCCAATCATGTGACTGTCATCCCTCACTGTGCATGGGATTGGTGCTTCCGCTCAATCTGAGAGGAAGCAGTCATATGTGCAAGGAGCTCACTGGAACACCTGGGCATGATGTCTTGGTGAAGTGAATTAGTTTCAGTATAATGCACAGTAGTCTTCAAGGTGAGGACTCACTGCCTTACTCTTTGAATGTTACAGCTTTGACACACCCATGTATGAGTATGTACACACATCACGCACACATCTAACACACACACCTCACCTGTAGAAATCACCATCAGGGGGAAAGCATCCTGGCATCCAGGTATGGACCTTCCTGCAAAGCCCTCTGGGAAAAGACAAATTACATCATCAGCATGGACATCATCGTCAGGACTGGACTGTGACAACTCTGAGGACCAATTAAGCGACAGCATCATCTGAATAGTGGTCCTGGTTCTAGAAAGTGACCTGTTAGTTTTGTATAGAGGGATACAGGAATGTGACTGTGTTCAGTCCAGTCATTAGTAAGTAGGACAACTTCATTTCTCTACAACCACATATAAAACTTGGTTAAGTATTATTGGTGGGATAATCAATAACGAGAAGATCAAGGTCGAAATGATGGGTGTTAGAAGTGATGTGTTTGTGTGTCTGTGAAAGAGTGAGTTTTCAAAGGCAGTTACCTATTTCACACAAAATGAAGAATGATAAATCAGCACCTAGCAGAGAGGACCATAGACTGTGTGATATACTACATCAACCACAACATCACTTCTCTCACGTTCACTTTAACTCAATTAAGACCATGCCAGAGGTGAGGGGTGGCCGTGACAGCATGGGAACCAAGAACGGACGCTCAATGAATCCATTCAAATCTTACCTCTCTGACTCAAGCCTCTGTATCTCAGTGTTTGAGAAGCCGTGAGTTAATCTTTTATCATTCCCGCCGGTTTGATGTTCCTCGAAAAAGGCTATGTCGCTTTAGCCCTCACTGTATTGTGCGCTGATCTGCTTGGTTAGCAGAAATGATTCCCCTGTTCATTACCGAGAGCCTCTCCTGTTCAACGGCGGTACTCTGGTCTTGCAGGCAATTCCTTTTCTCCACGTTCATCTGCTTCAAAGTGGCGAAAGGGTGTGGATTATCATCGCATCTCCCCCGTGGAAGCAGTGAAGTGAGAGACATTCATCCGGATGGAGAGTGTCACAGATCGGCATGGCTCCGTCCACAGTGCGGTTCACCGCAGGGAGTATAGCTACCGCTGCTGGTCCCTCGGGGAAACGCAACAGTGTGGAATGGCAGTACCTTAATGGGGGTGGGGGTGGGAGCGGTTAACGCCAGACGCGAAACCGTTAAAGCAGGATACAATCAACGACGTCACCGTGCATACGATAAAGATAAACCAGTCATAATAATGTGTTACATAGATATCCATCTACTTTATTATTCCAGAACTAAATCATTTACTCAAACGTTTGACTGAGTAGCCAAATGGATTAAGAATCTAATAAACTGAAATAAACGTGAAAAATGTATAGGCCTAATAGGCGTATACGCCTTACCTTCACACAATCTTAGATACTGAAAGCTTGTGTGCTAAAACACTTAAAAAGTTTTGAACCTATACTCTCGTGACGCTGGTGCTGAAATTGGGTCAGGCCTTCAGGATCGCACAGGAGGGAAGTTGATCGGCTACTTGTCGCCACTTAACTTTTAAGGTAATAGTTTCTCACAATGTTTTAATTTTTCAGCTATTGCAGTTTGTATCTTAGTCTGAATGCCGACAAAGTCTGTTCGAAATCAAAACATGATTTTGGGAAAGAAAACTACATTTCTGACTGAGTCTGGGACACATTGTAATAGCCTATAGGGATCTGCGGAGACTATGCCCCAGTCTTAGGACAATTTCTGTCTCTCGCTTTCGAGCTGTCCGGAGTCAGTTTTATGGTCGGCGATTTGATGAAGATGCGAGAGCCTGCGGGTAGCGGTTATTGCTGCTCCCACTGAATAAGGGAGTCCACACTTTACAGCAGCTTAGACGACACAGTCCACTGCCTTGATTAATTCAAAATCTGCACCACACACACAAACCTTGCCCATCAATCTCTCTCACATGATCATAAACATGTCCATCTTTTCCTGCGTTCTCTCAGACACAGAGAAATAGTGGGATATGTAGAGAGAGAGAGAGACATGGACAGAGGCAGAGGGAGAAAGATAAGGAGTGAGAGAGGTGTCGTTTGTGTGTGGGGGTGAGAGAGAGATGGAGAGATATGTGGAGTGTGTGTGTGGGGGTGAGCAAGTTGGGGAGCAAAAGCACAACATTCTCACCGCATGACTTCAGTTCATTACTGGCTTTGCAGGCTTCCAAAAAAGAAATTAGAATGACAACAGGAATGTTAGCTCCTGGAATGTGCCGTAGCCTAGCTCCATAGTCGAACTGGCCACTAACATACTCACGATGCCCCCTGGTGGATGAAGTACCATCAACCAAGTCGCTGGGAAAAGGTAAAATAAAAGTTATAAAATAGCTACCTACCGCAACTTTACATACCGTAAAGTAAAGCAAATTATTCGTAGCCAACACTAAAATAAAATACAGGATATCTACAATGACTAGATTGAGAATAAAGAACATTATTGCAACTACACACAATAATTCTCCATTGTGGTATGGGGGATGCTTGTGGGTTTGAAAGAGATTGCCCTTGAGAGTGATAGTGACATTACTTAAAAGTTCATGTTAACAAGATAATTGCATAATGAAATTCCTTGGTAAAATAATTGTGAAATATCCCAGAATCAGAAACGACAGCACACAATTTGTAGACTTTTTCCACATCACATAGACATTTTTATAAATGTCAACATGTTATTATGCACCTTTGAGTTTTTATATGTATGGTTTATAAAAAAGGCACAGTAAAGCATAAAGTTGCTTGACAGAGTAAAACATTATTTGGCAATCCCAATTCTTGCACTTGTCACTCCAAGCCAGCCTCAACCTACATGGTTTAACCCAGGGAAAAGATTACTACGTGGCCTCACTACAAGCCAAAGTGCACCATTCCAACCACAAAGACTTGACACAGTGTGGGACTTTGGTTGCAAGACTTTGGAACCAAGTGTTTTTCTTAACCAAGGTCATGCCCTCGCTAGTCTCTGGCGCTGAGGAGCTTGAGAAGTTCAGTTCTGTAACAAGAGCTGTAGAATATTCAATCTGGAAACAATCATACATTAACCTTGAATATTTCTCTTATACTGATATTTGGCATGGTGTTATGGAAAAGGAAGGCTACTTTCCTTTCAGATTCAGTAAGACATGGCAAACAATCTACCAGAAATATTAAAATACTTAAATCCTCTAGTGATTTCAATTATTTGAGCAATAACATTTTAGCTGTACAACTTGATAGTTATCAGGCTCTAGCACCTTCTAACAGAGGGAATCATAATAAGTTTCCCTATTGGCTGCATATTATCTGTTTTTCTCTATTTACAATAAATTCTGTCCTCTGACCTTCATGCCTCCGAGAGACTTTGCCAGTGTGTTATCTGGTCATTATTGTTGCCTTGTTGAGGTGCACTTGTTGACTCTTCCCAATCAGCCAGGTGTCTAATACCCAGAATTAAGCCTGAAGTCAAAGCATTGTAGCGGAGAGTGTTACAGGTGCCTGACAATTGTGGCCCGACACATGTCACTTGCTGTATACTGACTTTTTCAAACTGTACTAACTGCTTGACCTAAGAGCACCTCACGCTTCTCTTACCTGTACATTTGTGCTTTGCAGTACCTGCAAAACGGGCCACTTTTTGCACGTTGTATTTGATGCTATTTGAGGCTATGCTGTTGCCACGTTTTTACTGTTCCACCATGGGATTATGCAATATTGTAGTTGAGATGATGTTACTTTTGCACTGTGTATGGTAAAAATACAGACCGTTCTGTGGGACTAACCACTGACATACTGTTAGAACTGTGCCTTTCTGGGGACAAACGAGTTAAACTCTGTGTAAATTGTCTGAGATTTATGAACTCTGTATGCAAATATACACACGTTTCATAGATCCCAAGTTAGTAGCCTACTGATTGTGCATGTGAAGGAGCTTGTTGCCAAAAAGGCTTAAACTCCCATATTTTACCCTTTTATTTTAATTTGCTGTCTGGTGCCTCTTCTGGCCATGTCCCAGATTTTAAAAGACATTACACCTCAGCAGTCACTTTCCTGGTGTGACAGGTGCTACTGTCCCTTTAAGAGAAAGTAAACGACTGCACCCAAGACATGATGCACCTGATAGGCAGCCCAAGCCTTTATCATGTATGGTGGGTAGCATTCAAACTCCATTTGTTAGTTTGAGGTGCTGTTTCCTCTGTGCCATATAGTTTAACCTCAAAACACCTTTTTGTTGAATAATTAATGCTTCTATGTTGTTTTTGCGTGCATGGTTGCTGTGTTTGTGGGGGGCAAAGTCAGGGATGGTCTTTTTCCCTTGTCGCCTGTAAGACTTAAATTTCGGCACCTTGCTCTCCCATCTTTCCCCTGTGAGGAAAGGTTATTTTGGTTCCTTAGGTTTCAGCAAGAAAACGCTTTAGAAACTGTTAAAATAAAAGTGAAACTGATACATCGTGAATCTTTATCTTTGCTTTCATTTGGTTGTTTGTTAGGTGTAACACCAACGACCACCTTGTAATGCTGAGTAAATAAGTTTGATAAGCAAGAACAAGTTAGTTGCCTAACTGGTCACTCAACAGGTCAAAAATAACATAATTGCCAAAAAAGAAAAATGTCAAAACAAATAATGTTGAAGTCTCTTTCTTTTTGATATGCCCCTTAGAAGCTCTGTGTTCTGTTAAGTGCTGTGAGTTAAATCATTTTTTCAATGTGTGAACTTTGATGATGCTTCATTTGATTGGCAGGTGATAAGTGAACATACTTTAAAAGCAGACTTGGTGTGGTGCTGGATGAGTCCTCGACCTGGTTTACCAAAACTGACTACCTGAACAGGATTTTTATTGTGCTACAGACTGTTGAAAAAATATGATTTTCTGTTTACCTTTGACGCATGTCTCTAGTCTTGTTCCAGGGATCAAAACCTGCTAAATGGTTTCAATAGTACAATTGTCAAACCTGTGTATTCACATTCCACTATGGAGTAACTTGCCACCTCTTTCAGAGTGGAGTTTTAATTTTACATTTAAATGTATTGATTTAGCAGACGCTTTTATCCAAAGCTACTTACAAAAAAGAGCTTTACAAAAAGTGCAAAGGTCAATGATCATAAACAATGAGATACCCAAAATTGCGGGTAGCCAAAACAGGAAGCATACATTGTGAAAAGCAAATAAGTGCCAAAGGGTAAAACCAGAAGAGCATGTCGTTAAACAAATTACAATTAAACAACATGATCCTCCAAAGTGCTTACAGTGTGCCTGGAGGAAGGCAAGCAACAATAATATAATTCACAGTGTGTACAAGTAGGCCTGGTTAAATCAGTTACGACTAGCCAACAAGTTGAACAAGTCCCTCAATAAGTGTCATTGTGTTACTGGAGGAAATAAACTGATCCAACAAATCTTAAGTACCTTTGTACTCCCTGAACAAGTACGTCATTGGCCTTTTAAGTTAAGAGTTAAGGTAAAGACTATTGTGGTTGCTTTTCTGACCTAATTTCCAACCATTTAAATATTTGTATCATGGTTTTCAATCAGACTATAGAAAAAAACTTTGTTTTAACATTTACTGCTTGACAATTAAAATATTTAACTAGACACCAGTGTCATCAGTTTACAGTATTTAAGTAGCATACATTTTCAAAGGATTGTTAACACAACCTATAACTGGTAACCTGCACAACTGATGACAATCATGTAAATAAGGGTAATATTTAAGGCACAGTCCAGTAGTGAACACTGTGGGCTTATTTATTCATAGTAACAGGAAAGACAGTTAAAAATAAACAACCAGTTTTATAATGAACTAGGCTACTTTGCAAAACAAATATCAAAGTCGGGGATTTTTGTTGTCAGAGTGGATTCATGCCCTATGGATCTATGCCCTTATTTAACTATGGGATAGTTTTCACCTATTTTAAATTTGTGGTGTTTAAGCTACTTCACATTCCAGAATGAATGAAAACGAGTACATGCCACAGCCAGTTCATGAAAATATTTAAAGCGTAAACAAAACCCGATCGGAGGTGCCTAATCTATTTAATAAACGCTTAATAAAAATGAATTCGTTTAGGATGAATTAGCACACTGAGACAACTAGTCCAATAGAAACAGGTCAGGCTTTATGAGAAGTAGCCTACAGCTCAGTTTACCTGTAGCGAAAAGCAGCAAATGTTGTCTCTCATGGGCGGTTCTTTGCTCTTCTCAACTTCCCTACGAAGTTCGGGAGCCCATTAGTTGTTTGAAGGAGCAATGCCATTACACCGTCTGCGCACGTGGAGAGTAAACAACTGCTGCGCCGAAAAAACACGGACCTTTGTCAAACTATTAACTTTTGTGCAGTTGTGGTTTGCTTATGAGCACATCGAAACATTTTTTTGCACTATTACTCATGTTACATGGGGAGTTTCTGTGAATTATTTAAACAACATTTTGCGGAAGAAACAACTGAATCGATTTTTAAGTTAAACGCATTGTGAAGAAGTATGGTAGATAAAGGCCCCCTGTTAACTTCGGCGATTATTTTTTATCTGTCCATCGGGGCAGCAATATTTCAAGTTCTTGAGGAACCCAATTGGAAACTTGCATCAAAACAGTACAGGGATCAAAAGAATAAGATCCTGGAAGATTACCCCTGTCTCACGAAAGATGACTTGGACAGAATATTAGAGGTATGAAATTACACTATATGACACGGTTACGTTGAAATGCAAACCACACGTCTTGAATCACAATTGTTCAAACATAACATTTTAATTGTCACAGAAGGCATTGTTTTTGCTTTGTGTTTCCAATCAATTGTTCCTTTGCTCGTGTTCAGTCTCTGTCAGTGTTGTCACCACTGTGAGATCTTGAGTTCAGGAAACAACTTTTCCGACTTGGATCATTATGCCATAGTTTCATATACAGATCTATAGAAACTTTACGCAACAAAGTGCATAACAGGGTTTTAGGATGAACTCATTATTCATGCTTCAAATGGGTCAATAAGTAGGCTTATTTATAACAGACACTATGGATGTCTCCTCACCTACGTCCAGATGCCAGGATTCTGTCATTAAAACGCAGTCTCGGTACAGTACTGCACAATCTCTATGCATTGGACACACCATATCTGACCATATCAGTGATGTTGTACACATAACACAAAGCTCATGTGCTGCTGCTGAGAGAACCGTGGACATGTACAAGGCAGTTGCTTTAATAAGATTAAAGATCATTACTAAGGTTCAATTCTGAGTAACTGCAGCCACCCAGATTTTGTCAAATGCAACATGTATGCAACAAATGTATACAATTGGGTGCAATGCTATGAGTTCGACTGTAGGACTATCTTTATTTAACCTTGTGGATCAGTCTTTAAACATTTCACAGTGTTCAAGTAGAGAAGATTTTATGTCGTGTGATGCTGCTGTATGTCCTAAAGCCAAAGGCCTATAGCAGTGTCATTGACCCCTGTCTGTCAGCAGTGTGCTCACACACATGAGTCAAGTTTTAATGATCATTTCATTACACAGGTCTCATAAGAGCTTTCCTTCAACATAACTCATTATTGATAATAATGGAATCTCAAGCAACAACTTCACTTTTAATTTAACTTTATCTGACCTGTACCTTCATTTGTTTTAAGGATTGAAGTTGTAGAAGAACATACACAATGTTACTTTGCACATACACAGTGGGTACTTTGAGCTGTGCTAAATACAGACCATTTGTATACTGACCACACCAATACTGTTCCCGATTGGTGTACTTTCTGTGGGCACTATTTGGATGCTTTGGATAAAAGTGTCTGCTAAATGAATAACATGTTCATTCATTCATATTCAGCTCTTTTGGGAAGAGTGTGTCAGACCCCAAAAGTAGCATGTCTTGACATGTTCTCCTCTCTTTCTTCAACATG
Source organism: Hypomesus transpacificus (assembly GCF_021917145.1). Taxonomy (NCBI): domain Eukaryota; kingdom Metazoa; phylum Chordata; class Actinopteri; order Osmeriformes; family Osmeridae; genus Hypomesus; species Hypomesus transpacificus. Next base: position 9,663,204 of record NC_061062.1, read on the forward strand.
TATTGAGGCTTTGGGGAGATTCATGAACAGTACCACCCTCCTTCCATTTGGTGTTAGATAATGAAGTGGTATGCACAATGCCTTCTCTTCCACCACCATTGCAAGTTCTTTTGTGGGTATGTGAATAGAGGGGACAGGAGGGGAATGGTTGAAAAAGGGGGGTTTCTTTTGTTACAGAGTGCTATGTGGCAGTTGTCAGAGCTGTTTTCCATATTGATTTGTTGAGGGACACCTGTTATCTTATTGACTATCACTTCATCTCAAGCTGTATATGTAATCACCACCATGAGTCAACCCACATTGACATAATTGTTTATGTATTTATTTACACTTTCATGCAATCTGTGATGCACCATTTGTGCAAATAGAAAGTACAACAGACACTCAAGGATCAGAAGTGTGTAGTTCAAAGGGTATTTCAGTGGTCATGTAATGGTCTGCAACTTTGAGGTATTGTCTTGTCTCGTCATGACCTCCATGCGGTGGGACCCACATATGCAGAGATCACCAAACCATCACCTATTCTTTGAAGTAGCATTTTAGCAGAAGAACTCAAATAACTAGCCAGGACAAGGGTGAGCACTCGGACTGCTGTAAAATTTCAGATTAGTAGGCATGCCACGTGACCTCCTAAATCCCGTCACCGGTTAGCACCTTTATTGCTCTTGAAGGTCGAAGGGCACACCTTAATAGTCTTGCCAGTTTTAACTGTTGTTATCATATGTACATAGTCTGTTACAGATTGCTAAAGGCACTTGAAGATCCAAAGGTATAAACAAAAGTTTATTTATAGAAATATGTTTTAGACCCGATACTGATAATAGATTTTCAAGGACATTCAGTAAATGCAGACTTTAAGATGACTTGCCTTTTATGGCTTGTATATGTTACAAAATGTGTTTCTGTAGCACACTGTTGACTACTTCTCTGATCCCACCATCTTCAAACTGACCCAGCTGAGCAGATGAGTCATTTTTGCCTTTAAGTATGACATTAGGTCCACTTTTTAAGTTATCATCTGTTCTCAGCATCCAGCCTTAATGGCTGTCCCTTTGAGAGTGGAATAAAACACTGCTCATGTGTGTCAACTGTGTAGCTGATAAGTTTGCGTGTGCCATTGTGGTTTTGTTGCTCTCTGGTTATCAGTGTAGCAAACCTGCACTTTCAGAAGCCTAATAACACTAATGCCATTTTACCTCTGTTTACAGCAATTTAGTTAGCGGCAGCAATATTAAATCCAAGAATAACCTTTAAAGGATTAGGCTATTCTGCATGTAAAGACTAACTTCAGAAATGGCAGCTGTTTCTGGACTACCTCTGCATAAAACTTTGATTTAAATATCTCTTTCAGAATATCTGCATTTTTGCCCAATTTGGCCAATTTGCATCTTCGTGCTCTCTAGGTTCTTGAGATAATAGATCCACAGACAGAGATTCCTGCCTTTATGGTTAGATAAGAGTGATGTTATGAGAGAGCCTTAAGTCAGGGTTCTCTCTAACAAGTTTCTCTTAAGTGTCATTATGACTTCTTTATTAAAAAAACAACCAACAATCAGTAGGTTCTTGGAGAAGGCCTACATTTAAGCTCAGTCTAGTTTTGACAGTAGTGATCTGCTGAGTGAAGAATTGCATGACAGTGCAAACTTCCAAATTGCTGAGCTATGCATTAGTCATGCCTGTGAAGCAAAGCACGCACACACCAAACACATACTTACTTTGACTTACTTCATTTTTACAGTCCTGTTTTAACACCTTACTCAGGGTTAATGACGCTTTTCCAACCAAAGGACTTAAAGTTCTCCAGTGAATTAAATTCACACTGGAAACTTGCATACACTTCCTTTCATGTTTAGTTGTGTCTGTGTTCTCGATCTTTGTTTAAGGCTAGATCAGGGACAAAAGCATACTTGTGGTATATTCTTAAATCTAAAGCCACTAAAATCCACATTATAGGCAGGATGGCAGTTATTTGGCAGTTGTTGTCAGTCTCATGGATGGCATTGGCCCTGAACCGTAGTTACTCATTATTAGAAGAAAGACCTGTATTAAGCAATTTTTGTAAGACAGTAGTTTTTTTGTATGTACTTCACAGACAGACTTCAGTTTGTCAAACAAGGCCTTTAATGTAATATGCAGGATTTTTTGTTACAACATCAATGGTAACTTGGAATGTCAACAACAGAGCCCTCTTATTTTCTATTGTCTATGCTGATTCACAAACCATAATAGCTTTACAAAAACACAAACATAAAAAGTAAATGTACATTTATATTAATATATAATGATACAATAAATAACATGAAAAATAGCTACATCCACAAGGAGGAACTATGCAAGGAGGAAATGTAGGAATTGTGGAAGTTGTTTGACTAGTTTATTTTCAACCTCAGTCAGCATTTCAAAAGTTTCACTACCTTGTTAATGTTTCATCTGAGGGGGAGGTGAATCTTCTGACTTCTGTGGTACACTATCTATTGTGGTATTGTTTCTATCTGGAGAATATGCATTATTCTTTTTCTGCTTTTCTGTGTCTTGCAGAAGTATTCATACTGACAGATCTCTTGTAGGACTGTGACTATTATGCAATATGAGGTATTGTTTTGCCAAAGTAAGAGTATTTTCCCAGTAATGTCGGTTGTGCCTAACGTTATTTACGCAGGGATAGGAATTTAACATACACGTGCGCCTGTTTAATTAGAGCAACACTGTCACAGGCTTATTATTAAATATTTTTTCGAGGCATAACTTAAAAGGTCCCACCACACACACACACACACACACAATTTCAAAAGATATTTTGGGGACATTGAAGTTTTGGTGTCAGGCAATGCCTTGTGTCATCACAGTGTAGATGTTTGGTCTGGTTTACATTTTTCACTTTGGATTGCATTATCAATATTTACAATTGCCATGTTTTCAAAGATATCCAAAAAGTACTATAATGCAAATGGTTTAGTGTTGCATAATCAGTAGAAAGATAGCACTTGAATTAATGAAGTTTCATAGAACAGTTTATTCAATGTCATGGTTTTCGACTACCTGATTCAAAATGTTTGTTTGGGGACAAACAAGTTTACAAATTCCTGCGTTGCTCTTCCACTGTAAGCTGTTGTGTTTCAACCCCGCAGGTCAGGAATGATCCTCTAGGGTCACTCAGTGCAGTCATGAGTGCATCTGGAGATAGAATCAGTCACCGGAAGGATGTTCTTTAGACACAACAACCCTCTCACTATTACTACTACAACTTTCTGGGACAACCAGACCTTAGATCCTTTATGTGACATGAAGGTTGTTTTGGTACAAGAGGAAAGTTGTCTAAACCTTGTAACAGTTTTTTCTCCATTTAAATAACCAAAACTCAGCTTGTGTATCTGCTGTTTTGTGTTCCCCAGGTGGTGTCGAATGCTGCAGACCAGGGTGTCACCATCACAGGCAGCAAGACCTTCAACAACTGGAACTGGCCTAATGCGGTCATCTTTGCTGCTACTGTCATCACAACTATTGGTAAATGGCAATACATTAATGGCAGTTAGTCCCAAAGTTGACTCAAATCTAATGTCAATATGAGTGTTACTTTGTTTACTTTGTGTGTTGTCTGCTGTGGGTAATGAAGAGGAGGAGAGAAATGAACGCCATCTAAAACAACAAGGCAGGAAACTGTTAGTTTAGTTTGTCAAGAATAATTTGGTCTAACCGTGGTTTTACCATGCCTTTAAACTAGTTTGTAATTTCAATATAAATTATTCAAATAATAAAAAAAAATATTTATTTGTGTGATTTGTGCTTCTTTGTGCCTGGCTATTTTGGACAGTTTAATTTAGTTTACTACAACAAAGGAAGAGGTGTGAAAAGCCTGTCATTGATTGCTAAAATTAATTGCTGTTCATATTTAAATGTTCATATTACAGGTTATGGGAACATTGCCCCCAAAACATCAGCAGGACGGGTATTCTGCATATTTTATGGACTTTTTGGGGTCCCTCTTTGTCTGACTTGGATCAGTGAACTTGGAAAGTTCTTTGGTGGTAGAGCCAAGCACCTGGGCCAGTATCTTACAAAGAGAGGAGTATCATTGGCAAGTGACATAAATTAAACTATACCTCACTAACAGCATAATATTGAAAGTTTTTACTTCTTCCGTGGGCCACAATTTGTGAGGTCATTTTGGAATGTAAATAGCATTTATTTGTTATTTTTAATTTTTTTTGCAGTAAGGAATAAATATTTGTTGTGTTATAGGAAGATTTGCGTGTGGGAAAGTGACTTAAGTAAACAACTGAAACATATACATTATACATCAAAATAATATTTTTAAAAGAAAATATACATATAATGTGTATCAAAATGCAGTTCCGTGAAAATCAAGGGTCATGCGGATTAACTTGACTAGAAGTAACTTTGTTCTTTCAGCGGAAGGCACAGTTTACCTGCACAGCCATCTTCATACTCTGGGGCGTGCTAGTGCATCTGGTCATTCCTCCATTTGTGTTCATGTCCCAAGAGGGTTGGACCTATGTGGAAGGATTGTACTTCTCCTTTGTCACCTTAACCACTATTGGCTTTGGTGATCTTGTTGCCGGTAAGCTTTTTCCATTTATATATTGTACAGACTGAGTTCAAGTTGAATCTATGCTAATGAGCATTGAAGCTGTTCTGGCAGCTCATGGTGGCCCCAACACCGTTCTAAAGACACTTTTGTACCTCATGGTACTTTCTCAACTCAACTGGACTTGACTCTACTCGCTTATAGTATTAGGTACTTTGTTTTCCACTGCAGATAGTACCCTCCCAATGTAGCTTATCATCATAGCAACGCCGCATGAAACTGCTGTGACGTTATCTTAAATGTGGCAAACACCACTGTCGGTGGCAACAAAACAGGAACGTCTGCATCTCCTCAATTGACCACAACAAGGTTTTGCTGGTTGCTATTTAGTAGTTTCAGAGTTATTTTTTTACCAAGTAGTCCAATGAATGATAAAAATTGCAGTTGTTATTATAGGCCGCTATAGAAGTTTGGATATAAAAAAATGGTGGGTTGCACAGGACATCCCTTGTCATGATTTTTTGACTAGGAGTAGTCTGTGTTTTTATGTCACTTGTTGGTATCACCTCAGCTCGCTTGGGAACTCGACGGAGGTGGTTCCAAAGAGTACCAAGTACAAGGTTTTTCCAATTGACAACCCATAAATGCAAATAGTCGGGTCATGTCAAGCCGGTACCATGTTGTGGGAAGGTGCCATTAGACACTTTATTAAGGTTTTTACTAGTACTTTGTCACTCGTTTGTATGTGGTAAAAGGGCACCTTGAGATTGGGTTATCAAAGAAAAATCAATGTTATCATCAGTTTTCCCCTGGAGAGACAGTTCTCTCCCATGCCATATACACAAGTGTAATACCTCTAACAGTAAAACCTATGAATTTACATCAATGTTGCTATAGGTATCTCTATGAAATAGTAGCTATAGCTAGGAACCATCTTGAATGGATGAGTGGAGACATTTTAGTGTCACCTTTTAATGCTGACTTCATTTAATACAATTAAAAGATGATTTGTGACAGACCACAATGGTGAACAAAATGATTGAATAGTTTTACTTTAGGGTAATGTGTGCACCTTGTTCACAAATCTATGATTTTGCTTCCTTAAACATTTGGCATACTTAATTTCAAAAGTGGGGTCAGATGGCTGAGCGGTTAGGGAATCGGGCTGTTAATCAGAAGGTTGCTGGTTCGATTTCCTAACGTGCAAAATTGATGCTGTGTCCTTTGGCAAGGCACTTCACTCTACTTGCCTCGGGGAAATGTCCTTGTACTTACTGTAAGTCGCTATGGATAAGAGCGTCTGCAAAATGACTAAAATGTAAATGCATGCTTTTAGATCTACTGTGTTAACATGATTCTTCTCTGTATTTCAGGTGTGGATCCAAATGCAGATTACCCTACTCTTTACCGGTATTTTGTAGAAGTTTGGATTTACTTGGGCCTGGCTTGGCTATCTTTGTTTTTCAACTGGAAGGTTCGCATGGTAGTGGAGGCCCACAAGGCCCTTAAGAAGCGACGTAAGCGACGTAAGCTATCCCTGGATGAATTAAGACACCACAAGGAAAGCCACAAAGCCACCCTGCGCCTGCCATCTACTGACAATGATGCCAATATCTTCAGGTTCTTGTCCAAGAAGCAGGAGGGCTATAACGACCTCATCAAGCAGATTGGTGCCAAGAAAGAAAGTGAGAGCCACTGCAGCACTGGCGCCACTGGTTCCAACATCAAGGTGACAAATCGCTCCAAGAGCTGCAATGAAGAGGTCACTTCGAACAGAAACACCATCCTAAGCCTGGACCGGTCACCACGGCAAAAAAGAAGATATAGCTTTAGTGACCGTGTCACAGTGGCCTTTTCAAAGTCTAAGAACTACCTCCTGGGGTCTGAGAATGGCATGCTGTTGACTGAGGAACTAGTAGAGGGCGAACAGGAAAGAATGTACGAGAACCAGCTCGATAAAGATGTTGACCAGGAGAGTGGGGCGAGTGGTTTTGGAGGGGCGGGAGGCTGTGCTATAGGCAGCCATAGGACATGGGACACCAAAGACTACCAGCCCTTAATTTTCCAGAATGCAAATATCACTTTTATTGATGAGGATAACTTACTTAACAATATTGAGGAAGATGATGAGGGTGACACCAATGCCAAATCGTCTATTACCACATATGATGAAAATGTGGAGTCGGAGACAGACTCTAAAGAGGAACCAGTCTCAGAGTCCGAAGGATCTGTGTTCACAAGTGACGGGTCGGAACATGGGCATTCATATGAGAAGCTCGTGGAAGAGTATTCCAAGGAAGATAACACAGAGTCTTAAGTAACTGTCATTTTAAGATTCCTAACTGTTCACCTCTTGTTTTAGAAAAGGATGAAACATGAGAGTTTCATCTATAAGAATGTTCACTGTATTTCCACATTCAAGTATCGGCTCACGCATGCCCTTTTTTTTATAAGATATACAGTATATGACAGAGGGTTATTTTATTACCACATTAAATGTAAATACCTTAACAATCTCTTACAAAGCTGTAAAGCATACATTTCATAGACTGATATAAAATTCAGTGGCACTAAAATCTGTCATCAATAAGGACTAGGAACTTGATGTTCCCCTTTGATGTTCAGTGAGTTCAACTCATGTTCAGTATTTGTTTGGTCCAAATGTCAATTTACCTGTATTTGCCTATACTTATTTCTACTCATTAGGAATTGTTATTAGGAGAATTGCCCCTGGCATGATTAATATTCACCATATTGGTGCATTTTATGTATTTCTAAAATGAAGGACATTTCATTCTTTTGAATTAATAGTATACCAATGTCAATTTATTGCAATAAGAGCAGAGTTCCCTTAAAATCTTCTCAAAGCAGAATCTTCTCGACCCAAACCAAACGCTTTCATTCCTGCTTTGATATGAGTCAATATACATTAAATTTGTTATCTGAAATGTATGTTTATATTGACTGTGAGTTTAGTATTTGTATTGTAACTTGGATGTAAATAGATACAGGCATAAAGTCTCCTCGCTAGGATGAGGGAACAACTTGAGGCTGCCTAGTACAGAGAATTTGGGTAGTAACACAGAAGTATTTTGGGACTGGTAGAATTCATAACTCTTCAATGAAAGATATTTCAGACAAAATGTAGATATACTGCCCAATTGTCTTACCTGTAAAAGGGGGCTCACATAGTCCTGCTTCAGAGCACAAAAAGGTCTTGTTGGACCACATGGTGATCTCAGTTTAAATTGATTTATGATGAGTCCCTGTGACTGGGGAACCACTGGTATAGAGCTCAAACCTGTTTATTTAATTGATTTTATATTTTTTTATTGGGTTATTAAAAAAAAAAGTCCAAGTCCACTCAGTTAGATTAAAAAAAACGATGATATATTTTTCACAATTCAAATCTCTACAAATGTGTATTGCAGTCTGGCCTTTTCGAGACATGTTTTTATTTGCTATATAAACATTGGAAAAGTGCCTGTCAGTTGCTCCCACCACAGTTTTGTCCAGGCCATGGCCTTGCAGCCTGTATTTACTCATGGGGGCTTGTGCTGGCATGAATGACGGAAATGTAACTCATGTGGGTGTCGGCATGAATGACGGAAATGTAACTCAAGGTTAACGTGTGGTAGATCAATGTTCCTCTGACGTGAGATCAGTCATGACACGTTAAGATGTAAATTTCTACGCTTATATCTTTGTTTGGCATTGTTTTTTTTTTTGTTTTTTTTCAGTGCTCATCTCTGTATAGTTGATCAGTTGGTCATAGTTGTTAGTGTAAATCATTTTGTACTGTGGGTTAAAACTGTAGCCTGCCTGTATATTTAAAATAGTTTCTAGGAAGTTTTGCAAATACATGTTAGAGATGAAGCAACCTCTTGTATGTAAGCATAAAAATCAAGGCACCATTGGAATTTTTTGCAAGCATTTATTCTGGAGAATGTTGGACAAAATCGACATTTATCTGGACAGTATCAAATGGTTCCTTTTGTGCTGTGACAACAGTATGTGTGCATGTATGGTACGTCTGTGAATTTAATTTCAGAAATGTATTCCTTATCAACATGATCAAACAAGAAGTTTGTTGGTTTGAACATGTCTTGGAAGCTGCCTCAACTTGATTGGTTTGCCATTTCATTCATTCAAATGATTGTGCAAATGTGCTTGTTGAAACGTACATTTGGTGTGTATAACTGAAATGGCCAGTCTTGCACATTATCTCCATGTAAGCAGAACAAATATCCAGATTCATTGGTAATTAATCTAAGCAATGGGCATGTTAATGTTTATGTAAGTAAATGGATTCTTGCTCAGTCCCATTGCTCTACAGCTGTAATTTCTCACTCCCAATCACACATGTGACCTCATGGGCATATTTGTTACTTTCCTGTAATAATATCTAATATGTCTGCATGCTCCTCTGTGTTTCTCCTTTTCACGTTTCTTTGCCAAAGCGTAACGTTATGTCAAAAGATGCTGCCTACAGTATTGCTCATACATGCTTCTAATAGTGCCGAATCAGAAAGTCTTTGTAGTAATAACAATGGGGAGAAATCATTGTAAATGCCAGATGTAGGTGTTAATAAGACTTAAAAGCTGCCTAGTCAACTGAAATTATCAGGTTGTTAAATGTCAATTGTGGAATAGCTGAACATTGGTGAATCTGAATTAGGGTTAAGGTTATTTTAGAGACAGCAAAAGGAAAAAGAAAGCTGAATAACTGATTAGGATGTATTGCTTGAGTAGTTTGTCATTGGAAATCAAAAGGTTTTGAATGCATTTGCTCAAGTTTTCATTCATTTGTCGCTCCATTATGTGAAACTCCAGTCGACTTTTATATTAAGTTATTTACCACTTGTATATTGTCTTGTACATACAATTCTTGCAAAACCATATATATTTTATTTGTTTGAATAAATTAAATTTTTAATGTGATTTTAGTTTGATTTAGTTTTACATCAAGAATTGAGTCTCAAATAATAGGCCTGCATTTTTTCACGTTTGTCATTGAGAAATGCATACCAAATACAAACCGATTCAAATTGGTCTACACCAACCAGAAACAAGTTTCTCTCCTGATTTACCTTATTCTGATATTGTGCTGCATCATTTACACCAATCCAAGCTTTTTGTTAATCATTCACATTTAAAACCTTCAAATGTATATAGTAACAGGGTGATTGTGTATTGTTCCACAATACACTCGAAACTAGTAGAACATTTGGTTAAAACCAATACATGCAAAATAGTATTGACATGAGGGTGTTATAGGGCACACAGACTGGAAAGTAAAATTCACCAAAATATATGCCAAAATCTTGAACCATAGTTAGTATAGAAAATGGTTGTACATCGCTCATTGCCAAAATAAAAGTCTATTAGAAATGAATTCAAATCAGCTTATCTGCAAATAAGTGAAATTCTTTCCCATTTCTAAATCATTTGTGTGCAAAAAAGTCATTCAGGGGTGAACTTTTCCTATGATGCTGAAACAACAGCGATTATAGTAGGCATACCAGCCAGTCAACGATGGGATAGTCTGCACATGGACACCATTGTCTGAAGGTGGCCAGTCGAATAGGTCATTTCATAGTTCAAATATCTTTATAGCCTGTTTTTTGGGCAAGCCTGGAACACAGTTCACTTCAATTGTCAGTGTTGTAAAGTAGGATGGATGATCATTCAGTTGACAAACATTGTTATATTATGTGTTATATAATAATTGTGTGTTATGCCCGTCCCCAGACCACCCTTTGGTTCAGTTGGATGAATTCATAGTTTTTTCTGCACTGCTTATGTGCCCTGAAAAGGGAGTACAACTGCTTACCTTCACCTCAAACATTGGCCGACAAGCTGCTCATACCAAACCGCTGAAGGCTTGCCCATCAGACACCAGCAGACTGTGGTTTGGGATCCATGCTAACTGGACAAGGACAAGGCAAATATTGCAAAGGTCTAAAGTTATACACGGGTGGAAAAGTGCTTTTTATTTAGAGTAAGTTCTTGCTGTGAGCATCAACCCAGAACAAAGTGTTCTACAGTGTACAGAATGAAGAAACATCAAGCCAAGGTGTGATGAGCTGCTTAAATCTTACACAGATATGTTGAATGAGATATCACACGCAACATACAGCAGCCAAGGCTAACATATCATCTCGCAATTTCCTACGAGATCTCCCAAATATTTGACAAATGTCCTTGAAGTTGTGCAGATTACATTTCTCACTCAAGCCTCTGATCCTTCTTACCACAGGAGCAAGGCGCGTAATCCAACAGGCTAGAGAGTTTGATGTTTACATTTTCGTTTCAGAGTGTAAGAGAGAGATTTTTGGTTTTAAAATTCAGTTAGTGAGTTGTGTGCAAACGTATTTTGGACAGCCAGCCCAGTCCCCATAATTTACACTGTAATTCTGCTCTTATAGTTTGGGCAACACTTTACATTAAAGTTACATTATCGATGTCACATTATCATTACTGTAATATCAATATCTATAATAATATTGATATTACATAGGGACTGCTATGTAGTTACACTTAATTATGGTTTAGTATAAGTTTTTCCACAAGTGAATCTTGGTATGGGGGAGGTTGGGTTTTCCACCTAGGGGTAAGTGGATGTTTCCATACACTTTTGTAATGACCTTTACCGCTAACACTTAATACAATTGTATTATACAGCAATTCCTACAATGTTAGTATAGGTATTGCTATGTTATCACATTGTAGTGGATGCAACCTTAGTGTAAAGTACCACCAGTGTTTGTTTTTCAAGTGTAATGTGTACTCATGAACATATGAGTTAAAGCCTTGGTGGATTCTGTCAGACATACTGTGTGGTATGTCCTAACATGTCAGTTTTTCTCAAACGGGCAACAAGTGTTCAGAGTACTTAACATAGAAGCTATGGTGGAGAGAGAGCTCTGCAGACCTATTCCTGCTGCAGGACCTTCCGGAGAGGAAACTTTTGGACACCTCTGGTGGAGGCGGGCAGGGGTTTAGGCCAGGTGGTGGGAACCCTGGGAGAAGTGTGTTGGCAACCGCCCAACTACTGTTTACTGAGTGTAGACAACGGGAAAGGAAGGATTGTTTGGGAGGATAAGAACAATGTGTTTACTTTTACTCTCATGTGGTATGGGCATTGTGTGCTTAGAGGAAGGACATGGGTGTCTATGCCATGTCGTTAATTTATAAACAATGCCTAACTACACTGCACATGGCTTGGCTTTGCTCTAGAATAAAATTACTGTAGGAGTAAATGTAAAAACTATGTATTTCTCCATACAGGCTTACTTGCCAATTTCAGGTCAGGGTGAATGTGTGCACAATGTTTAATGTAATTATATGAATAGACATTATACGTTTTCTGTTATATACTCTCATTCACAATAGTGCCCTCTGCTGGATAAACAATTATAGATCAAGTACTTGCACAATGTTATGATGTTATGCTGAAGAAACATTAGAGCCATCTCACATCCGACATTGCCATATGCCTTCAAAAGTACACTGCCTTTGAAATCCTTGCAAGCAGCTGTGCTGGCTTCATAAAACTTCCTTCACTCATTCATCTCACTGGGAACCTACAGGGTTCACATACAATATTTTGATAGGCACGGATCATTTTTTTGGGATGCAAGTTTTTATTTTTTTTATACTATACATATGTTGGCATTTATTCACCATTGACCATGATGCTCAATTCTTTATTTGAAAGGTAGTTAATTTCTATTAAGGATGCAAATTAAAACAATACTTTAAAATGTACTTGTCCTTTAATGGGTTCCAAATGTTTTATTAGCAAGGATTCTTATTTCAATGCTTGAAAAACACATAACAAAACATCATCATAGTTCATTTCCATGTATATATTAAGACACACAAACTAAATATATTGGTCCAATAAATGCCTCCCTCTCAATATTTCTTGATGCAGATTGGTCAAGTGCTAGTTTGAAGTGAAATTCTCAACAACAAAGGAAGAGGAAAATACATCATGGCAAAGCTTGTTTGGTCCCAAGTGGACATCATGAGGTAGGCTGTAAGCAGTTTTGTAAGTGTTACTTCAAAGTGTGGTTTTCAAACCTTCAGGCTGATTGTTCTGTTTAACCATTAGCCAAAAAAATTACTAACTAATGGGGTCCAACTGATAGACTGTCAAAAGTGATTGTAAATTAATCATTTATGAATGAAAGTCTTCAAGAATCAATAGTTATATATCGGTACATAAAATACCCATTGACCATCTGGTACCCATACTGTTTGTAGTTTCAATATGATCTTGCATATTCTGTCGAAAACAACTTTAAGTTTGCACATCACTTTGGATCCATTCAAAAATCAGACTGGCAACTTCCTTCCCGGCATCCAAGACAAAGGCATGGCGAATTCCATTTTCACAGAGTTTTATATCTCCATCTGGGAAATCTCTCTTCATGTCATGGTAGTACTGCATGGGGCACCAGTGGTCACTGGCTCCATAATAAAACAACAGCTACCAACACAAATGTTCATAACACAAATGTTAATGTTAACAAATGCAACAGTGGCAGTAAGCAACAGTTCCAACTGATTAAAAAAGTCATTGCACAGTGACACTTCCTTCGCTTTTGGGTCTTCAGATATTCAATATTCAGGTGATAATAATTCTGGGTAATACTGTACACCATTTACCTCCTGAAAGTGTGTTTTACTGATCCAGCCGTATCAGTGTCATCTCTTAACCACTAAAAAAGCTATTTTGTTTTTATGATTGAATCTTAGCTTTATATCCTTTTAAAATATTGTTATACTTCTTTGGACTATACCACCACAATATTTTTAAGGATGCACTACAATGGAGTGAGTCAATTTCTTAACTGTTGAACCTTGTTACCTTGTTGAGATTTTGATTGATGGTAAAGTTGTCTCTTGCCAGAACCTTCCTCATCTCTTGACCACCCATGTACATTGCATTGGCTAAAAATAAACAATTTATGTAATGACTATTAGTGGGTTTTTAAATCAGCTAAATACTACAGAATGCAAACATATTTATAAGTGAGTTGTAAATGTTAAACGTTAAAGTGACATGTTATAGGGGAAACTGGGCAAGTTGTCATAGGTGACTTTTATTCAAAAGTGCAATAGGGCAACTTGATTGTACTTGCAATTTGTAGTCATCTATTTGGGTAGATGCAAGAATAAGTCAGAACACTGAGGTCATAAAAACATGTGTTTTCAATGCTAATAAACTAGTCTGTAGTCCTAATACTGTAACTAAAATGTATCGATCTGTGAAAAACTGCTCAAAATTATAAAAAATGACAGCTTGCTAGCCACTCACCTGCACAGTCCACACTAAAGAGACTAACAGTAGCTGGTATAACAGTGTGGTCCAATGAGCGCAGCCCACCAAAGATCAGCTTCACTATGGCAGCCTTAAGTGTCTCTGGCAGCAAGGAGAGCAGGAAGATGGGCAAGTAAGTAATGTATCGTAGGTGGCATAGCACTGGAGTCATGACCTTCCCCTGAGGAGTTTGGGCCATGCGTTCAATCGTGGGGAAGAGAAGGACAGACTTCACCACCTGCCAATGAAGGCAAGAATGAAACAGAAAAGTATATTTCTTTGAAAGACTTGTGCATTTGAGTACAGTTGACCATGAAAATAAAACAATTATGCAGCTTGTTTCCTTCATATTGTTCAATTAGTAGCTTCCTTCAGACAGATGGGTAATATGAATGTTAATCCTGTCACAGAACCGTACTCATATATATATATATATACACACCTTTTGTGCTTTATAATAATCTAATGCTAGGGTACTTTAGCACCAAAACTCAATTAGAATAATCTATGAAACATCTCCCCATGTTGCTGTGAGGTGCAGGCTGGAAACAAAGAAATAGTCGAACCATTTAAATTCTAGCAAAATTTTGCAGCCACCTATGACAGGGAAAAGAGCCATGGGTATTTATTACCTTGGTTTAGTCTCGCCAGTGTAATCAGTCAACCATAAATCCTATCTTTGAAAACCATAGAGGTAGAGTCTATGATTCCAGGTGATAAGGAGTACTGTATGAAGTCAAATTAGGGTCAATAATAATTAGCAGGAGCAGACAACGATTAGCAGGAGCAGAAAACGATTAGCAGGAGCAGAACAAGACTTGCATCTGTAAAAAAGTGTTGTATTCTGCCAATTATTTTTGACAAACACTTTTTTTACGGATGCAAATCTTTTTCTGTTCCTGCCAATCGTTTTCTGCTCCTGCCAATCGTTTTCTGCTTCTGCTAATCGTTTTTTGCTCCTGCCAATCTTGTTTTGCTCCTGCTAATCTTTTTCTGCTCCTGCTAATTATTATTGACCCTAATTTGACTCCATAGTACAGCCTTATCAGTACTTCCAAGACATCAAGGTTGATGACACATAATCTGCATAGAAGTTATTCAGACCCTTTTTGATTAACTACCAACAGGTTGTAATTAGTTAGGCTCTTTCAAGACTACATTCCTATCAACAAAGAAAGGGTGGGTGGGTGGGGGTCAAAAGTCAGTTGTCTCTTAGGCCCTTAGCCTAGCTTATAACTGTTTTCACTTTTCTGGAAAGGCATTCCAATAGACACTGGAACGGTGATGCTGGATTTGCTTCCATAAAGCGAAGAGGTGGTCCAACGCCATATTAATACCCATGTGTTTGGAATGGGATGTCCAATAAGATCATATTAGGTATGATGATCAGGTGTCCACATACTTTTGGCAATATACTGTAATGTATAACTTGGAGTTTAGGGATGAGTTAAAGATTCTCCCACATCAGTCAATCATGATAAGAAAATCTTTCACCAATGGTGCAAATAGATTAATAGTGTTATACTGCCCTCTGTTGGTTTGATGTGGCATAGTTTGCATACTTCTACTCGAACACACAACCGTTGATATCAGTCCACAGCTGAAGACTAAGAAAAGCTGTGGCGGCTGCAAACACTTAATTCCTCCAAAAATGTTACCCCTCTGTAGTTCTTGAATCTTTTAATTGTTCAGTCAGCTCAGCAATAGAAGTGTAATCAAAGAATGTAGAGGGCAGGTCACTCAATATGCCAGAAGTATCAGTGACAGGTTGTAACTGAGCTTCAGTGATGGGGCTTGGGGTAAGAAACGACAGAGCCAATACAGGGCCCTGCACGACACTCATATAAAAGGTTTAGATGATATGAGGGTGAGTTTAAGAAACCACCATTCCTAATGATCCCAGGAGACAGACAATTATAGTTTTAGCTGAATTTATTGCAGTTGTGCGTGTGTACTCAAAACCCAAACATAAGAGATCAGACTCACCTGAAGTTCAGGATCCCTTTTTATCATCTCCAGTATGATGTAGCAACCAATGGAATGGCCTATGAGTACTAGCTGGGTAGCTCTTGGAACATGTTCCCTAAGGAAGGCTAGCTTGTGCTCTATCTGACCATTAAGACCAAACACGTCATTCACTGACATCCCAGGTGGATCTGTAAAGAAATCATAAAATAAGTCTCCATATAAATACTCTTTTATTTATAATTGTTATCATGATTTTCTGCAGAAAAATGAAAGACTGTTATAAAGCCTGTCAACTTGCTAATGCTTACCATTCAAAACAAAAAAGAAAAATATGAAACTTAATACATATACTTTACTTCCCTTAGGAAATTTTAAGAACTCCATCTTGGATTCTTATACATTTATATTATTTGTTGATATATTCATAAAATAAATGATTTGATTTCACACGTCTGTGGCTATAATATTTAAATCAGTCGCCAAGATGGCAAATTGAATCCCAAACTTCATGTTTACTGACACGTTTAGAAGTGTTATTCTGAAAGGGTCTACATCTTTGTTTTCGGTGTCCAACTTTTTGAAAACACAAGTTTGTTTTCAGTGTGTACAGTGAGTATGTACGGTGATGAATGTCCACTACCTTCAATCATGTCCATAGTGTCAGGGGGCACACAGTGGCCAGCATGGCTCACTGCCCACACAGGATAGCGACTGCCAAACTTTTGATGAAGTGTTTGCATAAAGGTCTTGTAGAAGTCAACAACTCCTGGGTTGCCTGTAGAGAAAAGGTTTACATGGCTGGATCAAACATCCTTATGAATGCAGGTTTGTCCAATGTAAACAGAAAAGGTATGTTTAAAACAAAACCTTTATTTAATTACATTACAGACTTCAAGAGCAGCAGGAGATATCTAACTAGATGTCAATGTTATTTAGCACTCGCTAAACTATGTTCCTTTATTTTTACAATTATTAAGACATTAAGTGCAATTATCCCAGGATGATGGTGCACTTAATGGCACTATCAGAGTTAGTATCAAGAACCTCACCTGGTTCATTAAGCTCTTCTAAATTCAATTTCTACAAAGTACTGCTTCCAAACTTTTAACCTACTGACATATACTGACCTGGAATGATGAGAAAAAGAAGTTTAGGGGGAGTTTTCAGGGAGGAGCCAGAGTGTTGTTTGAAGGAAGTGCCAATTTTGAGGACTTCTGTGACAGCGCCACAGAAGTATAAATGCTCTGTGGTTTCATCCCTAGCCCCCAACACAGAGCATTCCATCTCTAAACCACGAAAAAAGGATTAAAATCAAATAAAATGTCATGCATTTTTGTCATTTGAATCCCTCCTAGGATAGGATCAGTCATCTAAACCTTTGTTTTAAAATCTGGGCCTGAGTTATGAACTCTGGTTTATAGATTTGACTATATTATGACATGTAGAAATGTACATTCTTGTGCATGTAATAAATGGGGTTTATAAACATGTCTACTCCTACAAATATGCAACAGATCTCCAAACAATCTTTTTTTTGTGCATCCCAAAAATGTATAATTGAGCACTCTAGACAGTCTGCTAGGTAAACTGCTAGTAAAACAATGTGAACGTACTAAAATAATTCCTTAATGCAACACTTTTGGACCTGCGTGCTCAGTGATAGATGAGCACAAGGTGTGGGTGTGGCTTTTCAGGCCCTGCCGGTCTGCCAGTAAGATTCCTTCAAAGGGCCGTTCAACCAACTAAGGGTTTTGAAGTGTATTGGGCAGTGCAATTGGAAAAACCTGAGAAGAAAGATAAACTTTATCAAAACAACATAGCAAACATAAAAGTTTGAGCACTTGAGTAAACAAAAATGTATATATTAAATTAAGGTTTCCATTTTTTTATATCATATTTATATTGGCATTGACAAGTTGTCAATTTTGGCAACGACGCATGAAAAGAGCAGAGTCTTACATTCATTGCATTCTAGAATCACGTGTCACAAGAAAAATATATAGGACAGTCAAGCAGAGGCCCAACTGTATGTACTTGTATCTTGTCTGTTCTCCTAAGGCTATGTATTATGCAGCTTTAGAATAGCATCTTTGTAGTGGAAATAAGAGTTGCAAAATTCAGGAGTGTATTAATTGTATTCCTAGTTTTGTCAAAACTGCTCTTGAAAAAAGTTGAGAAGGACAATTTTGAGTTTGCAGTGGCCTCATTTAAAATGAAAGAGAAGGGTAAAAATGTTAAATCTGTTTGCTATAGTAAATCACTGCTTCTTATGTTACGATAGTTCAAAAGACCACCAGTTAAGTCCAATAGAGGACAATATTCACTATCTAAATTATGTGCACATACGATAAATATTGTGCAACATGTTAGGCAGGTAAAACTCAAGGTCCAGGCTTACAACCATCAGAGTCACATTTACACTACAGCGTGCACCTATAACATTGTATTTAACGTTGTATTCACACTAGAGGTCTAGATGTACTAGCCTTAGTCAAACATATTATTCTTTGGACTGATGCTTCGTATTAAATGAGACATAGAAATTATCTTAGCTAGCTAATGCTAGCGCAATAGATGTATAGACTAACAAGCAACGTTGTTTGCTTTCAAATGTTTGCTAAAGAAAACATTGTTTAGCCTACAGTACAAATTAAATATCCATTCTAGATAGAGACATACCACATGGTTGTAGAGCATTAAACTAATTCAGTGAGGTAAAGGTACCCACCTGTCTTTCTGAGCAAAACGTAAACCGCTTCTCAGAGGAATCTCGTTTCCGGTTATTGCTCATAAACGTTTCAAAATAAAAGTAGAATGTGAAGAAAAGAAAAAAAGTTCTTTCCAAAAAGGTCAGAATACAGATACAATAACATAAACCAGATTAAAATTGTAGATACGAATTATCGTCTAAAAACGGACAATGTATCGTACACATACTTAGAGCAACTCGCCATCTGAGGAAATTATTGGATGACTGAAATCTTGGGATGTGTTATGCGGACAAGGACTACATGTATGGAAAGACCAGAATGTGGACTTTACACGGGGAAGGCCAAGACAGTGGATTTCAGAAGAAACTAGGGAACTGCTGACTGACGGCCAATCTGGTGACCATCATGGACAAATGTAAACGATCCATGAAATTCGGTTCAGGCAGAGGAGCACCTTGAGCCAGTCTGATTCTACCTCAGTGGTTGACTGAACAGACAATCCTACTTCAGTGTCTGACAACAAGATTTCTTCAAGAGTTTATTCCTACCAGCTGCCATCAGCAAACATCATCATAAACAAAGAATCTGGGTTACTGAACACTACCACAACAATATGATAACATGATGCGTTCTGAGGCTAGGAAGGACTTTTCTCTTTGCCTAGAAACTCTTTTTAAATTTTATGATTATATTAAATTAAGTGTTTGTTGCATTCATATAGATGTTACCAGTAACTTGTACTGATATGATATAGATGGCGTGATCTGTGTTAAGTGATATGTTAGGTCTAGTTCTACAGAAGCTTCAATATTAAACTTATCAAAGGCATCACTTTTTTTAAGACCAAGGTTCACATCGGTTCACAATGTCGCCAGAAAATGTTACAATTATTTACAACCAGTCCAATATAATGTATGTAGAAGTAAAAAAAAACAAACAGCACTGATATTTTTAGAATTTGTTTTCCTTGTGGAGATTATAATCTTATATCAGATTTACAGTTTTATATGTCAGCTGCTTGAGACATATTTATCATTAATATATATATACCTATATATATTCTGATATATACAAAGCAAACCAGAGTACTATACTTGTATACTAACAGTAATATCAGGCTATATGGACATTTGAGCACTGGTATTGTACTAGTATACAGCCCTGTAATACACAGATCTTCCAAATAACATGAAACATTTCCTTGGGATATTGAGTGTTTTTGACTGTTGTGAATACCTGTAGAAAGAACCTATATAGCCTACTATACAGCCTGAATTAAAAATAAACAAAACCACAAAATATTGAATCAAAAATCTAAACATGTTTTTGTTTAAATTGTTGCAAAAATTTCACATTGGCATGTTTGCACACAGGGGCGTTGTTAGACATAAAACTCTACTGGGGCACAGGCAGTGGTATAGTGGTTCTTAGAGAAGTATACGTATACTCTTAATTTTTCAAGTTTTTTAAGCAGCCCATACAGCAATCAGTAGCTGAGCCTCAGGCTAATGTAGTGTCGCACGGACAATTGTAAAAGGAAATTGTTGTTTGAATGGCTCGCTTCATCTTAGTATATGAATACAGTGGTCTGTATCATAAACGAAAATGTCAAACTGACCCTTGCTTTTTAATAGTATTTGAACAGAAATAATTTGGTGAGGAAGCACTGTTACATAAGAAGATACGAAGTGTCAAGTTGATTTTAACTGAGAAATAACCCACTGACTACATTAAAATGTGCACTTGAAAAGGAAAATCTAAACTAACAAATGTTTTCGGACAATCATCTTCTGTACCTTATATAGCCTATTATCTATCTGATAAAACACTAGAATCACAGGTATCAGCCCTTGAACCATCAAAATTATTAAGCTATATATAATTGAAGATTAAGTCATTCATGTCTCATTTCATTAATTATTCATTCAGTGGGACATTCTTGACCCCTTCTGCTTCCGGGGCAAGGACAGCAGGTTCCTCATCCTGGCAGTCATCTGTTGAGCTCCCCCAACGCTTGACATGGGCATTAAGCCTCTCCAGAATATCAATAGAGTGGTTTATAATGAGGGCCAACCATGCCAAGCCAAAGAAGATCCAAGAGGCCATGAGAACGCTGTACCAGCCTGGGTAGACAACGTCAGGGTTGCTATCTAAAGATGTGGGATGGATTTTGGGAAGGGAACAATCAGACAATTATATTTGAATTAGTGTAGCTAGGTAAATTTACTGAAATCACTCCTCATGCAGATGTTTTCAATTCACTAGATGATCTGGCAAGACAATGCTAGGTCATGTTAGGTCATGTGATGTCCTGCAGGGGGGGTCTGTCTGTTTGCCTCCCCCCATCAGTTTAGTTTTTAACACTACAACCCTATCTAGTAGTCACGAGTATGTCTTTAGATTCTGCACTTCTCTGTACCATAATGAGTATGTCTAGAATTGTGAATCAAATGGACATCAATGAGACTCTTCTGTGTAAACATTCCTAACATCAGCCTATTGACCATTTACAATATTGATAGTGGGGGTTTCAGGGTGAGATAACTGCAAACCCGGTCATAGTGTAATATACCTGCAACATAGTCACCAAAGCCAATGGTGCTGAGAGTGATGAAACAGTAGTAGATGCCCTTGGAATAGTTCCAGCCCTCTTGCTGCTCAAATACCATCATGGGCATCACAAAGAACAATGCTGCCCCACAAAGGTAGGACACCAGGTGAACCATAAACCTAGTGCACCTCTAATGAAGAAAGAATAGACATATTAGTATTACTTTTTTGACAATCATATAAATGCCATGAAATCCCCAAAATATACTTCACGTCTTTGCATAGCCCTACACTCAGTAGGTATCTTATACTTTTCATTGTTCTGCGCTATAGAGTTCTCACCCTGTAGTTGGTTTTTCCCTGTAGGAAGTCACAGGTTTTCCTCCCTATGACCAGCATGTACTTTCCCACTCTGTTAAGGACCACCATGTTGAGGGGGATCCCAAAGAGAGCAAAGAACACACAGAAGATCTGCCCAGCCATCGTGCGTGGGCTCATGTTTCCATAACCTAAGACACATAAACTGACAGATCACAGATCCAACCAATCATTTATGATGATTATTATTGAAATGCATATGACATTTTGCATAAATTATTATTTCTATTGGGGGCCTGGTTATCTGAAAACAGAGGTATATTTGAACAAAGATTTGATACAATACTGGGATTACTTCTGGTCTTACCTATGGTAGTGACTACAGTAGCAGCAAACACAGCTGAGCTCGTGAACTTCCAGAGACCATCCATTGTCTGATTGCCTTTCAGACTGACCCCTACTTTCAGAGCATCCTGAATTACCTGAAAATCACAATATGGACAGTAAGGGTTTAATCAGAAAGCCAAACTAGAATTCCACACATAAAGCAATGGTAGGGAACAGGTGGCCGTGAGCCCAGACCAGCCCATGTCCAGACATGAGAATAGTGAGATTGAGCCAAGTATCCATTTCATCTAATAATGATGATGACACCCCTTTACAGTGAATCTCAAGTGGATTATGTTGTTTATACTGTATATGTACAATGTTTTATGACAAATATCTAATTGTGAAAGTGTTTTATATTTATATAAATATATATATAAATGTTTGGCAATGCTTTATAAATGCAAGCTAGTTGTTAGCTTCTGTAGAGGAGGGGTGGAACAGCCCCCTAGAAACACTTGAAATGGACATTCTAATGGCACTTGGCTGTGTGTGTTGCCATACAACTCTCAGATGGCCCGACGCAACATGTCTGTATAGGACAAAATGTTTAACTGAAAAAATCACCTGTTGCACTTTTAAGTCTAAGTATATTCTACCTTGTGGTCAGTTTTGTAACTGCATTACCAATAGCCACTGAAAACTGTAGGCTAGAAGACGAAGAGAAATAAAGTGCTAAGCAAGGTGCAGTTTTATCAGCATCCAACCTAACATTTTCAGTGAGTTTGTTTTTATGATTAAAAGTGCAGTGTTGTTTAATACAAGATAAACAATTTTAACTCATATGAAGGCCTAATTCAATATGAAGACACCACAGTCCCACAGAACTTTAAGATTCTTGAAAAAACTATTCAATCCCACAATAAATCCTTACTTTTAGCTTGTCAGTGAATTCATTAAAAAAAAATGTATATTTATAGATAAACAAAAAACTTTTCCAATAACTCACCATTCTAAAACAAAGCCATGAAGAAGTGTAAGCATATTCCCCTATCTCCAATTCTATTTTAATTGTATTCAATATTAATACAATATTTTCGCTTACCGCTGACACCGTTTCCAAACCTTCCTGTTTCAGGCAGGGGAAGGTGTTGAGTAGCCTGATCTTCCCCTCCAGAATGCGGCTTATATCCTCCTGAACCAGACGTCCTTCCAACTTCCAGAACACCACCCCGCCGATCAACACATAGGCCACGTACACTGCCCCCAATATCAGGATGGAAGGCACTTTAGCCTGGCTGCACTTTTGAAAGAAGCCCATGGTGGTGCTTCAATAGGGTTGAAAGAGCCTGACCTAACAGGTTAATCTTACTTGTATGGCTAGGCTGAAGAAGTCTAGGGGTTAAGGATGTCTGGGCTTCCCTTCCCATGCAATGTATGCAAATCAATCTTAGACCGCACTCCTATTTCAAGTTCTCTGTGGCCTGACATGCAAATATGAAAAGGTAGAATGATAAATTGAAGGATTAAGCATTATTGGACATTGGTAAAGTCCCATTAAACATTTTGTTATTAAGTTTATAACAGGAAAACCTGTGAGCCTTGTATACAAAAAGGACCAATACAAAATTCAAGACAATTAGAACCAGGCATGAAGGAAGGTATGAATGTTTACAATGGTTGCAGGCCCTAATTGTAGCTTTCAAGGGATCAAAAAGTCTAAGTAATATGGCCAAACCATGTACCCTACCCGAAACCTGAGGTCACTAAAGGTCTGAATTGCTGTTTAAGAGTAGAATAATAGATAAAGTACAGAACATTACATTAAAGCTGGTATGCTTGCAGCTATACTTTTAAAACAAGTTTACCAAGTTCTCCTTCAAGCAATGAGAAAAAATCAATTTTTAGCATAGGAAAGCCAAATTACCCCACAAAATTCAGATAGCTCAATCATTAATTTAAAAAAGCAATTGAAAAACATGACATGTTGGTAAGATATAAATTGTGACCAGGACAAAGATGTTTTCTTTCTCCAAGACAAATTTGACCATGTATGCAAATATCTTTACTTTAGTGTGGACTCTCAAACAAATTGTCCTTCAGTCATGCAAAAAAGTTGTTCTCCTTCGCCATCAACAGTATCTGTTTGATGGATTGTTAAGGTGATGTGTGCAGTAGTTAGGTCTCTCAAGCTAGTTATTCATCTTATTTTAAGATAAGTCGGGATCGGGAATCGGGCTAGTAATCTGAAGCCAGTCCCGCCAGTTTGATTCCCGGCCGTGCCAAATGACGCTGTGTCCTTGGGCAAGGCACTTGCCTCGGGGGAATGTCCCTGTACTTACTGTAAGTCGCTCTGGATTAGAGCGTCTGCTAAATGACTAAATGTAAATGTAAGTCTAAGGTGTCCACCGAAGAACAATATAAATCTATTTTTCAGACGCTCACAATGGGTTTAGATGTTTGCTAAAAGCCTTATAACAAAAATGCTAAAGCAACTTAATATAAAAACTCTAATCTAAACTAAATGAATGCCTGCAGGTGTCAGTCATCATTAGTACAGCCATCTACTGGGGCTCAAATCTGTTGCAAATGCTGTTTTGACAAAATCTCCTTTTCCCTTCTCATCTCCTTGAGATAGGTTACATCAATTAAAAACAATTCTGAAAGATACCTTTTTTGTAAATGGCCCATTTTACAATTCTTCCAACACATAAAAATAAAATACTGATTCCATTAGAAAGGGTTTAAGTTGACAATATCCACCATATATTAAAACATGTATAAACATTTTATCATGATTTATTACCTACTTGAAACAAATCTATGTTCACAAACGTTTGATGCATTTATTCATGTTGATGTTAATTCGAATCAATGTAGCATGGGCTCTGATTCATTCTTCATTTGGCAGTTGTTTGTTCACATGTTTGTGTGTATGTATGTGTGAGGGAAAGAGAGATAGAATGCTGGCGACTTTGTCCGACCATAACCATCCAAATGAATTAGGATGAACAAAATGCACCTTTTCTAAACACATTATTTTCTTAAAAAATATTTCTTAAAAGTGCTGATAGTTTACCATGAGCCAAAAGGAACTTGGAAACCATTGAATGTCATTTTCACAGGTCATTATTGAGGAAGCCCTGAGGGGGGGAAACAAAGGGAGAATATGTTATCAATTAAAAGAGGGTTATTATTGAAGGATGTACACACATTGTACAGGAAAATATTGACATTCCTTAAAACATTCTCAAATATAATAATAATTAAATGTATATTAAGATAATGTACACACACACACACTATGTCCAGCAATATAGGAGGTGAAGGGATGTTGGCCAATTTTGACCATGATAGGGCATGCAAGCATGTGACAACCCACACATTTTTGTCCACAAGTGTAGCCTATGATATATACCAGTGTCTTATAAATATGGAAAAAAATGTAATTTTCAGTTTCAGTTTTCGTCCAAGTGCATCCTGAATTTTCAGTTTTGGACCAGAATTGTCATATTAGTGTATCCCTAGTATATCAGATACTTCAGCTAGCATTCTTTCATGCCATAATTGTATTCAATAAGACAGTTAAAAGAACAAGGTTCCAGCAATCTTCACAGAGATAGATCGTAACCACACCACCATTTGTGGGCACATGGATGTTCTCATATGTTTTCTTTGTATTCTCATCTTTTATTTCCTGTACGAGAGTTATGGTTAGCCCACATAAAGACCACATATTTTACCAGACAATGGAGAGAGTACCCGAGTGAGTGATTCATTCTGTCATTGCACAGTACCGGTCCTGTTGAGCAGATGTTGCCTGGCTCTGATGAAAGCCTGGATATCTACATCTGTCTGCTGGTCCCCAGTCAGGGGAAGGGAGGAGAGTGGAAGTTCAGAAGTAGACAAGACTCTAAAAGGAAATACACACAAATTAGCATGACAAGATTTAACCTCAATCCAATCCCTCTTTCCCTCTATTTAGAGGAAAGTGCCTTACTTCCACTACTACATTTGAATGAAAACTTTAATACCTTAACAAGCGAAAAGACGTATATAAATTATTATATAATAACCTTTCTTACCCTTCAAAATCAAACCATCAAAACACATTATATCTGAATCAAGGCGCCTCAAATATAAAATTGCAAACTACATCTCTGGCCTATATTGTGTTCTAGCTTATTTTCTGAAATGCTTTCATCGATGACACAAATAGGTCACATACCCAACACTGAGACAGGTACTGTACTGCCCTCTGTTGACTGGCAGTGGCCAGTGTAAGAAGTCAAATCTGACATGGGGATACTAAAACAGACCCTGCATCTACATGTTATTATCAACCTCCTTTTGCAACAATATAAAAATATTGAAATACGAACTGTGATGGATGTTTGAGGGTCAAAGTTTAAGGCGCAATGTTTTGGCAAAGTTGTACTTTTATATTATATATTTTGTATACAATTTGAGATTCAGGGGGGGACTCTACATGGCGTGGATTATAATAGTGCCATTCTGGTAGATGCCTGGCTGAAGTCATTCTTACCTGGTCAGTGGAGTGTCAGGAGAGATGGGCTCTAATGTCTGAGAGGTCCATGTTGAGGTTTGACCATTGGGAGAAATATTTGACCCTGAAGACTGGAGCTCTGAAGTCTGGTTAAAAACAACAATAAAGGAGCATATAATTTGACATGTTTTAAATTATTTTATGTTTACCTTGCCAATAGTATTTTTATGGCTATTTCTATACATTATAAATGGAAAATTGCTGGAATAATGTAATTGAATGGTATTAAGAGTTAGTGGGAAAAGCCCAACCTCCCCTATACCATTTGATGGCAGTTAATGCACCCTTAATGTAAACTTGTATCCTTTATTTTCATTTCCAATACATTGCACTTACAAAGACAATAATAAATCCCCATACCTCACTCTATAAAAATTAATGTCCTCGAACTGACCCCAAAGGGCTCAGGCACAAACACATTTGGCTAACATGTCAAAAGGAAAATATTGTGTCAATGTATATGGTTATCACAAAACATGTGAAAGTAAGTGACCTGTAGTTTGTACGTTTCCTGGTTCCACCACTCTTGGAAGTCCCTCTGGAGTTTGACCTTCCCTCTCTCCAACAACAGCTGCAGATGTTCAATCTCTGTCTTCAGAGCTTTCAGGCGGCCAAAGGTGTCTTTGTAACTTTAAAGAGAGGGTATTGTATTAAAGTCACACAATGTCTTCCATCTATTGTGTAAAAGCAGAAGCTAATGTCATCACACAAAGTAAATGAATGTCTGTAAGACATAAACCCCACATGTAATTATAAAAAACTCTTACATTTTCTTCTCTTTTTCAATCTGTTTGCGGAGACTTTCTTCCATTTGATCAACCTCCTCAACCTCTGATGTAATTGAGGTTTGACTCGCTGTTAAACCTAGGGTAAACATGCAGTGAATTATGTTTGGGCAGTGTTGAGTAATGACATGGTACAGTAGGTCAAGTTCCCAAAATACATTCCCTTTTATGAGGTTGATGTTTGGTGAAAGGCATTACTCTGGTTATGGGAAACAACATAAGAGATATAGCAAATCAAGTGCTGCGGAAGACCCTGGTTACCTTGGCTAAATGTTTTTCTTGGCAGCAAAATACCCTTCAGCCTGTTGCTACTTAAGTGGACCTCCCAACCTGCATCACATGATGTTTGCAGTTTTACAATTCAGATTGTGGTCTCCAAACCATTTTATTTTATACCCTTTCCTGTGTGCTGTCCTTGAAAAAAGACAGACAAAACCTAAAACTGTGTTGTACAATACTAATAGATATTGGCCTTGTATGAAACTGCTGTTTGCTGACTTGTGTAAGGAGTGCACTTAAAGAGATAGATAATTAAATGCACCACTGGAGAGCAGGAGTAAGATGCATTTTTTTTATTATGAGTAATTGTTTTTGTACATGAGAAGCTCTGACAAAACAGTGAGTCAAATTTTGGCATTTAACATGAAGCTATTGAAATGGGAAATTCCAGATTGACAGGAAAATCCATAGCAACTATGATGCAAGGAGTTGTTGCTGTGCACGATTGAATGTAAATTATTCAGGCATCAAGCTGATGACAAATAAGCTATCCTCCTATTCAATGGTTGACAAAATGTTGTTGAGAATTGGCCAGTTTTTTGATTAGGTGTACAACCTACCATGTGCTGCTCTCTGCATCCTGTGCCTCTCCAATTGCTTTTTCAACTCACCTGGGAGAAAGGTGAAAATGTGGTGAATGAGACTAGATACAGAGATACATAGATAGCTTTTGGCTGGGGAACAAAATGTGTAAGTGAAATGACTCTTGCACAGGTCTAACTTTAGTATATGTGCTGCACTAGGTTTCATGTGTTGAAAAAGAACATGGCTACAGTGTAAGATCAGAGCTGAGGGCTGACTTACTGACTTTGGTTCTGGATCCGTTCAACTGCTCCCCATTCACTTTGGCCTCTGTAAACCTGCAGAGAACCACATCAGTTTTAAGGTTGATGGTCTCAGTGACATACGAGTGAAAAGGTACACCAAAAGTATAAGAAGAGCACCCCAAACATTATTAGATACATTTCCTGTAAAAGAGATACAAGACCTTGCAATAATATATGAACGAGGACCTGAATCTTAGCTATGTGTGTATTCTATGTGTATTTTAAAATTCATACAAAATACAGTTGCCAGAGTTAATTAGCCTAGTATAAACAATAAATAACAGTCATAAATAACTATTATGAAGGACACAGCTGAGTTTAACCTGTGTTTAAGAAGAGCTTTGTTTTTCTCAATAGTCAGACGATCCTCGTTATCCCTCTTGAAGATTTCAAAGGCCTCCTGTGCGCCAATAGACAGCACTGGACCTGACAGGGAAGGAGAACATTGCACTCCATCGATTTGGGCGTCATCACAAGGGACATCAATCATAGCATACATGCTAACATTTTCATAATTTAACTGAATGTACATTTTCTAATGTTTAAACAAAATTAAACAAAATCTATTGGTCATGTTAAGACGACTTGCTAAGCAAATATGATGAACCGTCTGTTTGCTACATCCGAACCCCAGTGAGATTTAACCATGATGCAGACCCCAAGGGGTCACAGCACATGCTCCGTTAAGTTGAGAAAAAGTCTGAATCCATTGAGAAGCAAACTTCCAAAAGTATGAGCAAGACTGCAATATGTATAAAAGAAAAATATGAATACAAATAATAATTGAAAAACATTTTACGTTTGACTTCATGTACTAATCAGGGGAAAATGTACCGTGCTTTTTTCCTCCTGAAAATGACCACCCCTTTGCAACATTGCCAATGCCCAACACAATGTGTCAAATTGTATTGACATGAAAGAACCATTCAAATAAAAAAGCATAAAGATTACTGCTCATTACCTCTTCTCTTGTGTAGAGTAGTCATTGCCTTAGGTTCGGTCAAGACGTCCTCTGAACTTGCCTGTGATGATGTAGACAACTCCAATACTCTTTGAGAAGGTAGGTTGCAGCTATTGGACATTGTGGCCAGTTGAGCAGCAGCATCTTGATTTCTCTTTTTCTCCTTTTTCAGCATGTTCACAAGGATACCTGTTTTGCTCAAGTTTAAGGAAAAGTGTGTCATCTCCATCTGCTCTCATCTCTCATTCTCATAAGTCAAGTTCTTATCTGTATGGTTGTTGTGAATGAATAGAATGGCTCGTTTTGAATACCATGTTGTTGCACTATAGCTGAGATTATTTGTACTGTGCCTGATAAATACAGACTGTTCATTGACTCTATCCACCGAAATACTGTTAGATCCTTGAGAGTGAGTCAAAGTGACTGCAATGGACAAACGACAATGGTCTCCTGTCTAGACCACACACAACCTGACATGCTGACAGAGAATCTAAAACATATTAGTTGGATTTGAAGAAGTGGTAACTTTGCCAACACAGGGCACATTAGGCAGGATACTAATTTCATTGTCACGATGTGTTAAAGCCTCCTTCAGCTTGGTAAGTTCCTTTAAATGGTGACTATCCTGTGGCTCTGACATTCCAATACATCCAGAAGAGGAATGATCACCATTCCCACTTTGACCAGACAGCCTTTCTCGTACCATTACCTGCAGACAAATACATATATCACATACACTGTGTTTATGTAAGAAATAAAAGGGAAAATGGTTTGTAAAGTTTGTTGTTGAAAAATTTGACTGGCCAGGCATAATTGTTTTCAAAATATACATTGAAATCTTCAAACTTCTAAATAATATATTCTGTCACAAGTGTCAATATGATCAACAAATGTCAGATAAGGGGAAACAAACAAACAAGAGTGAATACCTTCAACAAAGAAAAGCAGAAATGTATTTTTCTCATATCTGGCCCCAATCCCAATGAGACTTCTGGATCAGGGTCATCTAGAAACGCTTTGACCAGCTCCTCCAACCTGGGAGACACACTGAAAAACTCAGATACGCCTTCAAAGATTACTGAGAGGTATTTTCCAATTAACTCAAAGTTGAGGGTCAGTTTCTCAATGCACCAAGATTTCAAACCATGAATAAGTGAAAAATTATTTTAGTTTTTTTCAATATTACTGTTTTGGTGAGAGCATTGTAATACCCGTTTGAGATGTTACTCTGAAGACAGACCACTTGTACATTGACATTGTTGCTACAGATGTGATAATCACATGACAAGGACACCACTAGTGTTCACGTGTATTCACCCCTCCTGTGTCTGCATATAGTTTTGTTGTCAAATTTAAACCTTTAGAATACGGTTTGCACAAAACTCACCTCTACGCTATGTCCATGGACAAACAATGGACCACCCCACACAG
The DNA here is from genome assembly GCF_021917145.1 of Hypomesus transpacificus. Classification (NCBI taxonomy): domain Eukaryota; kingdom Metazoa; phylum Chordata; class Actinopteri; order Osmeriformes; family Osmeridae; genus Hypomesus; species Hypomesus transpacificus. The sequence goes on from NC_061062.1 coordinate 9,693,805, forward strand.
AAAGCATCCGTTTCTCAAAATCCATAAAAGGTATAAACAACGACATACGTTTGGATCTCATCTGGTGTTAACTGATCATCCCTCTGCTCCCCTGTCAGCAGGATGATTTCTTCTTTCAAGGATTGAATCTCCCTCTTCAAACGTCCAATCAGCTGAAAGACAAATCACAGGCATCAGATTTAAATGGATAATACAACAAACTGTCATTGTTTCTTACTCCCTTCCGTAATTCGGTGAAGGATTTCCTCCACCAAAGATGGTTGGTGACATAGCGGTGTAGAGCATAGGCAAAACGTAGTTAAATACAACAAGAGTGGAGAATAAAGATTTGCAAATGGTTGTTGAAACCCAGATATACAGGGTTCGACTCAGTTCTCAGAGTTGGCACGTCAGCTTTTGCGGTGGTAGCCACGGGGCTGGGAGCGTGGGATCGGCACAGCATCACAGGACAGCCAGGCAGATGGACAGCAAGGGACCAGGAACACCATGTCGTCAGGGTGTGAAGAGGCTTAGACTTATCTGGCTGATTAGTAACTATACAGCAAAGCAGAAGACCTTTGTCATTAGGAAAAAGTGCTCCATTATTCTAGTCTGACGACATACCAGGGCAGGATCCAGTTCTTCATTCAGCACAGCTTCATTCTTGATAAGAGCCACACGCTGGGCAAAGCGACATGTTGAGATGGATTCCTGCAACATAAACAAATGGTTTAGAGAGTCCCTGATTCTTTACATCAACCTCTAGCATACATCTTACTAAGTATGGATGACAGGATGCACCACTAAAGATTTTGCACATAGTGGACATTTAACACTAAACATGCCAATATAACATGTTTTTTTATACAATTATGCAGGGTTGTTTTTGCCTTACTGATAAAATAAAAAATAGAAACTTCCATCAGTAGAAAACACATTTTTTATGTAAAACATTTCTAAATACAGACTGTATACATTCAATCAAATTAACATATAGGGCTATTTGGTCAGATGATGAAAATGTGTCTTACCTCAATATTCTTTTTTTCCACAGAAACAGTGGCTATCATTGTGGTCATGCAGTTTCCCCCTAGGCTGTCTCTCAGTACCGACGTCATCATAGAGTTTCTGTAGGGGATGTGAGAGCGGTTCTTCTCTGACAGAGCAATAATCACCTGTGGAATGGGAAGGAAAACATCATCATTGATTTGTTGATAAAAACATAATAGATAAAAAATGATCCAAAATTAAGGTTAGATGAACTGAATCTAATGAAAGAAAATATATAACAAATACAAATAAACTGAACTTAAACTATCAATGGAATAGACCTGACTCAGACCTGTTCTAGGTAGTGCAAAGAGAGGTTGATGTACTTGGCTTCAGTAAGTTGTTGCCCACCCACTCCACTCTTGCCCACTCTCTCTGACCCTGCCAGGTCCACCAGGTGCAGTTTGGAACGCCGCACAAGGGCAGTTCCTGGCTCACGTCCACAAATGTGCACCGTAAAGATACAATGGGAGCGTGTGGATGCCTGGTTCATAGGTGTCTGGAGAGAAATATCACAAATGAGAAGACAGCGTACAAAGACATATGATAAATACAGAAATGTTTATTTTGATTATTATACAAAATCCCTACGTAACAAACTTATAACTCCTAAATAAATTGATTAGCCTAATCGTTATTATTATTCAACTTACTTCTGCAATCATGCGATTAGTATCCCCCAGGAAAAGCAGATTAAGAGCCTCTTCTTCGTTCCCTGAGTGCTGGAGGGACAAGTTCCTTAGATGAATGTTCTGATCAGGATCCTCCATGATGGTCACCTTTCTATTTACAAAACCCATAATAATACCAATGGTGAAAGTGGAGGAACATTTTAATTGGTACGTCTCTTGAAACATTTCTTTTTTTCTTTCTCAATGAATACAGAATAAGAGCAGTTCCATTAGTACACACAGTTCAGATTAATACACTGTCAACACAACAGAGGACTATTTATTTTCTGTATTCATATTTAGTTTGCATACAATATACATTATTTAGAAACAGATTTTGAGGCAAGTAAAAAGTGAAACACAAGTATCAATACTTACGGTAGATCCTCTAGATGTGAGGCTTCATGTCGGGGGTCCAACAGGTCGTAACCCACTTCATTGTAGATCTCCAGATAAGATATATGTGTGGTGTACACCATGTTATTGTTTTTGTTCTATGGACAATTCAGTCACAACACTATGTTTTAGATTTCTTACTTGCATTACTTCCACTCTAGGCATGTTAATTATACCATCTTCATGTTAGAGCTGGTATAATGTAAAAAAAACATTGAAAGTTGGGTGTTATGCTAAACAACTGTATTCCAATACAACATAGCAGATGATTTATTAAAGACTGACCTGGCTGAATTGCTGATAGATGTAAGACAGTGTCCGGGGAATGATGCCCCGGTCGTTGTAGTGCTCTGCACCTCCTGTGATAGTGAAAGTCTTACCACTACCAGTCTGGCCATAAGCAAAGATGGTACCATTGTATCCCGCCAATACTCTACAAAGAAAAACATATAACAAATATATATATATATGCCTATACAGTTTACTGTATATAATTTTATTATGGGAAATTTAGTTTATGAGCAAGCTATTAAAAGGTCCCACCTGTCTGCAACAGGCTTAGCAATAGTTTGAAAAATCTCCTCTTGATTGACTGTATGATCAAACACCTTTTGGAACCTGAAGCGAAAACAAAGTTGCTACACTGATACGCAAGCATGTCACATTGATAGCCTGTCAATTGTACTCCAAAAAATGCACAGTGATATATAACGCTGCCGGGGTGCTGTACATCACCTGAACTTGTAACTCTCCTTGTTGTTGTTAATGAAGCCAGAAGCCAAGTCCTTAGGCACCACAAATTCCAAATTAGAGCCTGTCTGCTCATCATTGTCCACAGTGTACACCTGATAAAAGCAGACAAAAGACCATGTTGGTACAGAAACCAAGTCGGTACATAAATTACACCTTCTCAGATTACTTTGTCCCCTTTTTTATGCCACCACAACGTTAGTTTGCTATCTGCATCACCTGGCTGAAAAACGCATTGTGATGACCCGTCGTACTAGCATGGGATGCTAGCTACATAGCTTGAAGCAGCAAACAGGCTGTTGCTAGACCTTCCTTACGGCCACATCTAATCTAGACTACTATCTCTGTACTCACCGAGGATATTTTCTTTGAAGGTTTGACGCGGGCATATATCTTAATTGTGTTTTTGATCATTTTCTTCTAATGCACGAACTTTAGGACAGCAGTATTATATTTTAGACTCACGCTAACTTTACATGTTTCACTCCCTCCCTACCCACTTTTGTACGTGCAACTTGCAAGCAGCTGTTGCCAGGTGATGAACAGTCACGTGATACGCGGGTTTTTCCACTAGCGTGTCACTCTGTACAGTCAGTATAAAACTGGATTTATCTTCATTCAACCATTATTTATTCAAGAAAAAATCGTTTAAATGATTTTTTAAAGGCCGTGAGAGCAAAGCAAAAAATCTAAGCATCAACAGAAACAAGTAATAAGGATATTTAAAAGTAATCACATTCTTGATTACCGTATGCCCCAGTGGTGACTAAAACGACTCGAGAGGCAGCTAAATCTTTTTTTGCGTTTTGGACGTCCATATGGACGTCCATAGACTGACGGCGATGGCTGCTGATCTTTGCCTGGATGGACGGACGGCGATGCTGTTCAGAGTGCCGTCCATAGAGGGAGCATATATTTTGGACGGCGTCATAGCCGTCCATATGGACGGCGATGCTGTTCAGAGTGCCGTCCATAGAGGGAGCAGATATTTTGGACGGCGATGGATTAGCAGGGACGTCCCTCGTGCCGTCCATAGAGGGAGCAGGTATTTTGGACGGCGTCATAGCCGTCCATATGGACGGCGATGCTGTTCAGAGTGCCGTCCATAGAGGGAGCAGATATTTTGGACGGCGATGGATTGAATGTTTAGCAGGCTGTTGAGCTAACAGAACTGCCGAAGGCTACCATAGCATGTAGCTAGCTACATTAACTTTGGATGACTCAATCTTTTGTCAAGTTAATTTGTATGAATTGCATGTTAGTGCAATATTTACGCATTTATTCTGTTTTTTTACATAATCAGCAGTATGATCTCATGACAATATAGACTTGAAAAACAATATGTTATGGTTTGGGTTTGCCTATAGGCTACATATATTTTAATTATTTCGAGAATTGTTAATAAAGACTCATTTAAAATGTTAACATTGTGTTATGACCCTATGAAATACATTGCCATTTAGGTCTTTTAAACCGTCAGTTTAAAGTGTTTTATGGGTGGATTTGAAGCCACCAGTCAGTAGCTCCAATCTTGCGCACTAACTTTGCGCACGGAGACAAACGCAAAACAACAAACACTCGCTTGGAGCGGAGACCAATGCAAAACACAATACAATGTGTTGAGCCAAACCAAAGCCGTCAAAGGCTACCATGAATGTAGCTACAACAACCGTGGATGACTCAATAAGTTTTGTCACGTTATTTTGTATGAATTGCATTTAAGTGAAGGCTATATATTTACGCCTTTATTTTATTTTTAACATACAAAAGTAGGCCAATCAACAATAGAATCTCATGACAATACAGACTTGAAAAACAATATGTTATGGTTAGGGTTTGCCTAGATATAGGCTACATATATTTTAATTATTTCGAGAATTGTTAATAAAGACTCAATTAAGATTTTAACATTGTGTTATGACCCTATGAAATACATTGCCCTTTAGGTCTTTTAAGCCGTCAGTTTAAAGTGTTTTATGGGTGGATTTGGAGCCAACAGTCAGTAGCTCCAATGTTGCGCACGAACCACTTTGAGCGGAGACAAATGCAAAACGTAATAGCCTATGGGCCTAACACTCCAAATTTTAAAATGTTAAATGAGTCTTTATTAACAATTCTCGAAATAATTAAAATATATGTAGCCTATAGGCAAACCCAAACCATAACATATTGTTTTTCAAGTCTATATTGTCATGAGATCATACTGCTGATTATGTAAAAAAACAGAATAAATGCGTAAATATTGCACTAACATGCAATTCATACAAATTAACTTGACAAAAGATTGAGTCATCCAAAGTTAATGTAGCTAGCTACATGCTATGGTAGCCTTCGGCAGTTCTGTTAGCTCAACAGCCTGCTAAACATTCAATCCATCGCCGTCCAAAATATCTGCTCCCTCTATGGACGGCACTCTGAACAGCATCGCCGTCCATATGGACGGCTATGACGCCGTCCAAAATACCTGCTCCCTCTATGGACGGCACGAGGGACGTCCCTGCTAATCCATCGCCGTCCAAAATATCTGCTCCCTCTATGGACGGCACTCTGAACAGCATCGCCGTCCATATGGACGGCTATGACGCCGTCCAAAATATATGCTCCCTCTATGGACGGCACTCTGAACAGCATCGCCGTCCGTCCATCCAGGCAAAGATCAGCAGCCATCGCCGTCAGTCTATGGACGTCCATATGGACGTCCAAAACGCAAAAAAAGATTTAGCTCCTAATGAACGACTCTGAGCCCAGTATTTAAATGCATGCATAAAAAAATTAAGGCAAATTAAATTGTATTTGTCCAGTCCTTTTTATAAGTAATACCACAGAGGTCTTCACATTATGCCCAGTGAGTTAAAACATCCCACGAAATGCAACTTCTAGTCGATAAGATGTATATGGGTTTGATCCACCAATCAAAATCAAGAAAATACGGATGTGAGTCAATAGGTAGTGACGTGTTCGTTGTTGTCTCACTGTCACAAGTTGGGTGCTACCAGGATAGATTATATAAAGAAGAATACATTTGACCCACATCTCCGGGTCGGGGAGGAGATCCTGAACCAAGCGGAGGAGTTCAAGTATCTCGGGGTCTTGTTCACGAGTGAGGGAAGAATGGAGCGCGAGGTCGACAGGCGGATCGGTGCGGCGTCCGCAGTGATGCGGGCTCTGCATCGGTCCGTCGTGGTGAAGAAGGAGCTGAGTCGAAAGGCGAAGCTCTCTATTTACCAGTCGATCTACGTTCCTACCCTCACCTATGGTCACGAACTATGGGTAGTGACCGAAAGAACGAGATCGCGAATACAAGCGGCCGAAATGAGCTTTCTCCGTAGGGTGTCCGGGCTCTCCCTTAGAGATAGGGTGAGAAGCTCGGTCATCCGGGAGGGGCTCAGAGTAGAACCGCTGCTCCTCCGCGTCGAGAGGAGCCAGCTGAGGTGGCTCGGGCATCTGATTAGGATGCCTCCTGGACGCCTCCCTGGTGAGGTGTTCCGGGCACGTCCCACTGGGAAGAGGCCCCGGGGAAGACCCAGGACACGCTGGAGGGACTATGTCTCTCAGCTGGCCTGGGAACGCCTTGGGGTCCCCCAGGAAGAGCTGGCGGAAGTGGCCGGGGGGAGGGAAGTCTGGGCCTCCCTGCTTAGGTCGCTGCCCCCGCGACCCGATCCCCGGACAAGCGGCAGATGACGAGAATACATTTGATATATTTCATCCTAGGTTTAAATAATCATATATTTATCTCGGTATGTAGCTTTCGTTTGAGTTTGTACATCTAATTGAAATGTATTGTATCAAACTGAAAAAGTCCGTTGCAATAGCTAACCTAACTATGTAACGGCCCTCAGCTACCGTATTGTCGGTGTTTGGCAACAATAACAACAAGTTAGAAAGTATGTACGTAAATTGGCACAATCGTAAGAAACGTAGCTAAACCTGTAATTGTCTGTAAACGTACAACCCCTCTGTGTTACGACTATAAGTTAATATTTATACATTGATTTTATTATCTACGTGATATGTCCCGCGGCAATGGTTTTCAATTGTTATTGCACTGACCTGTCAGGAGCTGATTACTGCCTGGCTACAGCTGGACCTGAAGCTGGGACAGTTGTGCAAGACAAGTTAGCAAAAACAAATTCATCAAAACTGTTTCTTACTATCGTTTGATCTTTATCATTTTCATTTGATCTAAAAGAAACATAAAGAAAATGGTAGCAGGTAAGTTACCCTTTTTGGAAATATGATTTATAGATTTTCTCCAGTGTGTAGGATCTCACTCTCAAACACTCTGCTTTTTTAGGACAAGTGATTGCAGTTACAGTTGGAGCAGGTGATGTATTAAATAGTCCACTGTCAAAAATACAATCAAACTTGTTACTTGCTTCCATCAAAATAAATAGGCCTTGGTACTGTTTCATTTTTGTATGGCAGTGCCGATCTATGCAAGCTATAATAAAAAGGAACACTTTACAATGTACCTTACAACCCAATGAAGTATGCTGGTAATTTAAAACAGAAGGGCTACTTAATTTAGTTTATTCTGGGTAACAGGGACAGCAGTACTCATGGCCCCTGTGGCCCTGGGAATGATCGGCTTCACTGCTGGTGGGATTGCTGCTGGGTCCATAGCTGCATCCTTGATGTCTACTGCAGCTGTAGCCAATGGAGGTGGGGTAGCAGCAGGTGGCCTGGTGGCTTGTCTGCAGTCGGCAGGTAATGTTCAAAACATAACACTAATACCATGTAACGGCTGTATCACAGTCAACTGTAATGATTTGACGCCCTTTAACCTATTGTAGATATATCCTGGTTTTCTAATGGTAAACTGTGTTTTGGAGGTTGTTTGTGTGATGTCGTCTACATGCATGCATGGACCTGATGTGCTGTGGGTGTTCTTCCTGTAGCTGCTGCAGGGCTGTCTGGCACAGCAACAGTGGCACTGGGCAGTCTGGGGGCTGCAACTGGAGAAGGAGTGAGATGGCTCTACTCAAAGATCTGGAAGTGATCCCTTCACATCATGCATTTATGAAGCAATTATGGTTGTAATGTCAATGCTCTTAAATGTCATAAATGATATCATTAAAGGAAGGAAGTAGTAAGATTTGTATTCTTGTTTTGTGTTGTTGACATGATTGAATACTGCTTTAGAGTTTCCATAGTGGCATAGCAGAGCAGGAGTTAGTTTGCTATTTCCAGTCCGCGTGTGATGCTCCAGTCTAATCTCAGTCAAGCAGCTAGAACATCCAACCATCCTTTTTTATAGATGTGTTATGGCTAGTCATTTCCTTTTTGTTTTTTTATTGAAGCAAAAGTGCTGCATTATGACTCTAATGTTGTCTCCAGTGTGTGAGTAGGGAGTCAGATGGCTGAGCGGTTAGGGAATCGGGCTATTGAGGGGCAGTTCTATGGGCGTATGTGAAGCCCTCTGTGACATGCTTGCGTGTAAAAAGGGCTATACAAATGTTGATTTGATTTGCTATTAATCAGAAGGTTGCTGGTTTGATTCCCGGTTCGATCCTGGCCGTGCCAAAATGACGGTGTCCTTGGGCAAGGCACGTCACTCTACTTTCCTTGGGGGAATGTCCCTTCACTTACTGTAAGTCGCTCTGGATAAGAGCGTCTGCTAAATGACTAAATGTAATGTAAATGTGAGTACATCAGTGGATATCTGTTTGAACCTCAGGCTCCCAAAGAATAAACTTTTGTGTTGGAATCAAACAACATAGTTATAAACTGGCGCAAACATGAGACAGTGGACGCATATTGAAATCCAAAACTCAAAGAACAGCATTTTAGCAAGTGCTTGAATATTTATGATTGTTAAAATACGGTAGAGCAATGTACTGGTTTGTTTATTAAATGTTCCTAGGTTATTAAAAGTCAAGGAAGGTTCTTTATAGTTAAAAAACTAAAGTTAATTTGGGTTGTTAGGTATGATTGTAAACAGACATAACCTGATCTCTACGAAGAGATGGATCATATATAAATATTCCAATCAGGCCAAGTGCCTTATGCAATATGACATCATAGATGTCAACAGACAAGTCTTTCAGAGGACTGAAAGTAAAAGATCAATTTGACTGGTCTGTAGAGCTCGATTTAGGCTAAGGTTTATGGTTTATTTTTTCTTTTATTTCTTGACAAATGAAATCTATGGTGTTTCTTGTAGGATGTGCCATCGAAGCATAGTAGTTTACTCTGGAATTTCTTTTATGAAGGAAAAGTTAGTGTAATTTTCCTTCCAAGGTAGTACTGCTGTAGGGGGAGTCAGATTTAAAATCTGGAAATATGAGTTTAATTGGGAGATTATTTCAAAAAACATCTCTTGACCCTGGGGCTCACCAAAGCTATTGACCAGTAGAAATTAATAACCATCATTTCAACTAATATTGAAAGAATTACACAACTCATTCATTGCACTCGTAAAATGAAGAATCCAAAGAATTACAGTGCTAAATGTTTAATTATATACAAAAGTGTTTCTTTTATAAAAAATGTTATCATCACAGTCACGCACTAGCTTTCCTCTTAAAATAGTAAATATGAGTAATAGTCATAAGTGCTCCTGCTTTGAGCAACAAGAGAATCATAATAGCCTTCATGTGATTATTGGCACTAGATATGAGACTCCTCCTTCAAGGTGGAGTAGTGAATTGGGATGGTCAGAAGAGAACAGCTGCAGTTGCAGCCGTCCCCACCACTGCTCCGACACTGCCCACTGCTGCTGTAGCAGCTGCACCCAAGCCTGCAGCACCTTGGGAAACAACACACACTGTCAGGGAGGCAATTAACACAGAAGAGGATATGGCACACAAAACTCTTGTGTACTCTCAAATATACAATTGAATTACTATAATACATATTTTCTCTTTATATATTTATTAACAATGTCTGTCTAATCCAAGTATTGTGCACATTGACGTATCATACAAACATTGAAACATTACAGACGGAAGGCCTACCAACTGACTGCAACAAAGCCACAGTCGATCCAGCTGCCACAGCACCTCCGTTGGCGGTAGCGGCTGCGGCCATCATACCGGCAGCTATGGAATTGACAGCAATACCGGCAGCAGTGAAGCCTACTGCTCCCAAGGCAACTGGTGCCAGGGCTATGGCCCCACCTTGAAAGAGGGAACATAATACATTATTTGCTGACTGATCTCTGAAAATAACATGAAATCCTCGATAATCTTAATAACTTTTTCAAAATTGTACAAAAAAATCTCAAACATTCACCAGATTATTCTAATAATGTCTGGGCTACTTCCACAACCTTCAATTTCTCAATTAAGTAAAAAAAAAGATACAGAATCTCTAATCTCTGAAAATAGCATGAAATCCTCAATAATTCTAATAATATTTTTCAAGCTTGTGTCAAAAAATCTAATTTTTGATTTTCCAAAACAAATTTATTTTCTATCATTTTGTTTGAAATGTAATTGAAAAAGTAAAGGTTGTAGAAGTAGGCCAGACATTATTAGAATAATATGGTGACAGTTTGAAGTTTTATATCCATATAAATATAATGAAACATACATTTTCTAAATTGTACGGTTTAGTTTTTACCCGGTCCTTAACTCGACGCTGCAAAGTGGCGTCTTACGAATGTTGAATATGAAACTAACTTAATCTCGCTCCCCGGTCTCCCTTATTTGTTTTGTCAGAAACAAACTCAGAAATGAATAATCCTCGACAAATTGGTTACCACGGCCTACGTGAATTATGCATTATTAAATAGTTAAGTAGCTACATTCTGTTGATTTTGATAATATGTTGTAACTGTTTACCTGCTCCTGCCACTGCTCCAATAAAGAGAACTAAACAGACAAGAGGAGGCAAACATTAATTTAAAAACTGAAATGCGAACATGACTAAATACATACTTCAATGCGGTCCCAAAAATAGGCGCTAAGGCTATACTCACATAGTCCCATTTCGCTTTCTGTAAAGATCGTTTGAGGCTCTGGTTTTTATAGTGTCAAGTCCTAGCCTTTCCTGACAAATGAAACCTATGGCGTGCCAGCTGACTCACTCAGTCCGAAACCAAACTTGAAGCAATTTCTTGTGAATTGAAAGACAGATAAGCCAGATCCCTAACACTCTGAGGGTCACGCCCACAAGCAGGGTGCAAAGTATACACATACACAGTAATTAGCTGAAGGTTATAATAAGTATACAAGCAGTGACATGGCATCAGAGATACGTTACTAAAAAGGTTACTAAAAAGTCGAGGAAGATTAACCATAGTTAAAGAAAAAAAATAGGTTATTTTGGGTTGTTAGGCATGATTGGGAACAGACATAACCTGATCTCTGGTTATGTCGGTGATCTCTGATGAATCATATATAAATATTCCAATCAGGCCAAGCGTCTTATTTAATAAGACATCATATATGTAAACACACTTAAGTCTTTCAGAAGACTCAAAAGTCTAGTCAGTGACATCATTTTATTTGCAGTACAGTAGATAAACTCATAAAGATCAATTTGACTGGTCTTTAGAGCTCGATTCAGGCTGGGGTTTATAGTTTATTTTTCTTTTATTTCTTGACAAATTAAATCTATGGTGTTTCTTGTAGGATGTGCCATGGGAGCATAGTAGTTTACTCTGGAATTCCTTTTATGAAAAGTTAGTGTAATTTTCCTTCCAAGGAAGTACTGCTTTAGGGGAAGTCATATTTAAGTAATCTGGAAATGTGAGTTTAATTGGGAGATTATTTCAAAAAGCATCTCTTGACTCTGGGGCTCACCAAAGCCATAGACCAGTAGAAATTCATAACCATCATTTCAACTAATAATGAACAAATTACACATAACCCACTCATTACACTTTGACATATATAGATAGTGTTGAAGAATTACAGCGCTCAAGGTTTAATTATATTAAAAAGTGTCTCTGAAGAAATGCAGTCATGCACTAGTTTTCCTCTTAAAACAGTAAATATGAATAATACATCAAAAAGTGCTGCTGCTTTGAGCAACAAGAGAAATCATGGTAGCCTTTATGTGACTATCTGCACTAGATATGAGACTCCTCCTTCAAGGTGGAGTAGTGAATTGGGATGGTCAGATGAGAACAGCTGCAGTTGCAGCCGTCCCCACCCATGCTCCGACACTGCCCACTGCTGCTGTAGCAGCTGCACCCAAGCCTGCAGCACCTTGGGAAACAACACACACTGTCAGGGAGGCAATTAACACAGAAGAGGATATGGAACACAAAACTCTTGTGTACTCTGAAATGTACGATTGGATTACTCTGTTACTATAATAAATTACTATAATCTATTCTCTTTATATATTTATTAACTATGTTTGTCTAATCCAAGTATTGTGCACATTGACTTATCACACAGACATTGAAACGTTACAGTCGGAAGGCCTACCAATAGACTGCAGCAAAGCCACAGTCGATCCAGCTAACACACCTTCGTTGCCAGCAGCTGCTGCAGCCATCATACTGGCAGCTATGGTATTGGCAGCAACGCCGGCAGCAGTGAAGCCTACTGTTCCCAAGACCACTGGTGTCAGGGCTATGGCCCCACGTGGAATGAGGGGACAGACTACATTATTTGCTCCCTGATTTACATAGTAAATAGTAAAAGATAATAAAACATAATGCCCAATAAGTCTGTCAAACTCAGACTTAAACTCAGAAATGAATCATCCTTGACAAAATTGGTTAACGTGACAGTCAACGTTCTCAGAATGATTTATTATTAAATAGTTGAGTACATTCTGTTTTTGATAACTGTTTATTTACTTGCACCTGCCACTGCTGCACTGACCATCACTAAACAGACAACAGGAGGTAAACATTCATGTGAAAAATAATATGCAGACATGACATTTAAAATGCATACTTAAATGCAGTCCCAAAAATAGGCGCTAAGGATATACTCACAAAGTCCCCTTTCACCTTCTTAAAGATTGTATAAGTGTATCTTATTTGGTCTTATCTATACTGTCCAGTCCTAGCCTTTCCTGACAAATGAAACCTATATCGTGCCAGCTAACTCAGTCCGAAACTAAAGCAGATTCTTATAAATTGAGAGCCGGACGGGGGGTATTCCAGAAAGCAGGTTATGTGACATACCCAGGTAAGTTAACTCCCCAGCTGACACCCAGCATTGTAGCAACATTACCAGTAGGGTTGCTGCAACATTGTGAATCAGCTGTTAATTTACCCGGTTATGTTGCATAACCTGCTTTCTGGAAAACCCCCCCGATCCCTGACACTGAGGGTCATGCCCACAAGGATGGAGTCAAATTATGGTCAATAATATTTTGCATCCGTAAAAAAGTATTGGTTAAAAATATTTCGCATAATGCAATACCATTCAGATCATGTAGTGCCCTACAGCCTTCGTCCAATGGTGTGATAACTTTGTGTTCCTAAACCTTGCCTAATTGCACAAAGCAACCGCTCAAGATACAGAAAACAAAGTTATCGAAGTGAATTGTCATTTGCAAATTATGCATAGGGCCCTTTTTTGCATTATTTAATAAGTGTTCCAGGTAAGCTACCTTTTCAAGGTGGGTACACTGCCTCGCCTTATTCGTTAATCTTTGATGTTAAGTTACAATGGACATGCCAGATTTGCTAGTAACGAATACAGTGGTCCTATGTCCTCCCATCTTTCTAATTTGATCAGGGGCAAACCTGGAGTCTCCTGTGGAACTTTTGGTAGATCTAGGCCCCAGAAGCCCTTACAACTCATCGCTTCCCTAAATATCCAATGTCTGTCTGAGACCAATTGTTTTACCATCCTACTTCTGATATAGTATGCCACATATATTTATTGGGTTTTGCCGCTTGTGTTACTTTCATGTGCTGTCAAACTGACAGCACAGATTGAATGACATCTCAAAGGGAGACCAACTCTTTTGGGGAATTCGAGGAACAATTTGTTGTAGTTCTCATTCTTAAAAAATATGACCCACCATTCACTGGCTGACAGCTTCAGACAAACAAGAGGCTCACACCAACAGAGGGGATCAAACATTTATTTACCCTTAATAAAAGTTACAATAAACCATTAACATCTTTAAACAATAGCAAAATAAAGAGAACCAAAAATATTGGCCAAAACATATTTACAGAGACATATTGCAGATAAAAAGCTCACATTTTGTACACAACCTCAACCCCTGCATCATAAACTCTTAAATGTGAACACTGCAAGACTCGAGAAAGCTCAGATGTGGTTTTAGCCAGAAAAATAATAAAAAAATGCACAAAAAAAGACATGGCGCTTTCCTCCTCCCCTCCTTGAATTTAGTTAATCTATACAGCACAAAATACTTGAAATTTGGGGGTAAAACATAGGAATGTAGAATTCTAGAATTATAAGGATCTTTTGAAAGATTTGTGTTCATATAACAGTCATTTTGAGTGAAGACAATCTGCCCCACTCCATAACTGTTGTCGATTTTTAGATCCCAGAATGAAAAAAAAAAAAAAAAAAAGTTATAGGGTTGCCACGCTGTTAAAAGGATGCTTGTTCCATGAATAGGGAAAATAAGTCAGTATTCCTGATTCGCTCTACATCCGATCCAAACCCCTCCCCACATGCCAGTTCCTGTGTATACCATGAGGGGGAGACATAAGACAGCACTTTCATCATGAGGGCCAGGTGAGATTCCGTCAGTTGAGAAATAATAAAAGGCAGTGAACTGGTGGTTGAATCAGCAAACGTGGTATATCCTTCTTCAATTTTATTATTTTGTAGTTTTGTTTAGAACTTTAAGAATGTGGCACGAGTCTCTCATATATATTTATATACTTTAATCTTGGAAAACAGTTCAGGTGCCGTGGGCAGGATGTAATCACTCTGCTTTCGGCTCGGCCTCCTCGGAGGCTGCAGATGTCGTGACCTCTGCAGGGGCGGCGGCCTCCTCGGCAGGGGCTGCCTCTGTGGGTGGGGCTTCCTCTGCGGCCTTGGCCTCGCCCTCGGAGGCTGGGGCAGCCTCCTCCTTGGCCTCTGCCACAGGCTCAGCCGCTGGCGTCTCCTCTTTGGTTTCCTTGGCAGCGTGGCCGTTCTCCTCAGGCTTCTCCTCTGCTGTGGGGGAGGCGGCCTCCTCCGCCTTGACCTCCTCACTGCCCTTCTTGTTCTTCTTGAGGTTGATACCCTTGAACTTGAAGGAGTTCTTCAGAGAGAACTTCTTCTTCTTCTTGGCATCCTTGGTGGCATCCCCTTCGGTCTTGGCGGCCTCTCCTTCAGCAGCAGGGGCTGGTTCGATGGCATCGCCGGCACCAGTCTCTTCCTCTTTGGCTGGCTCTGCAGCTCCGTTTCCATCTGTGACCGCTCCATCCCCATCAGGCTTAGCAGAGACATCACCGTTGGTCTTGACATGTCCATTCTCCTGTGGATTAAAAACGATACAAAAATTCAGACAGAGGCAAAATGTCCCATGTAAACAAAATTACCTATTAACCCTGATTTCATAGGGAGGTGGTGTCATGCCACATTGAGATATTTTGAATACACCACAGTACACCAAAACGGAACAGGGTTCAACGGACAACCTAGCTGTCTGATAGACCTGTACCCTTAATTCAACACATGGGGGCAGACGAGATCCATGGAAAACGTTCAGGGAGCAAGCGGTATTTGAAACAAAGGAATCAAGCCTGGTGCTTGCGCGCAAGTCTGTCTGCTTCAACAGTTAATGTTT
Source organism: Hypomesus transpacificus (assembly GCF_021917145.1). NCBI lineage: Eukaryota > Metazoa > Chordata > Actinopteri > Osmeriformes > Osmeridae > Hypomesus > Hypomesus transpacificus. The sequence continues at coordinate 9,709,323 of NC_061062.1, forward strand.
ACTCTACACAGTATCGAGGATTTCTGAGTGCATTGCTTTACCATCTATACACCAAACACAATCGGCGAATCGGGACGTTCTATAATTTAATTACATGCACTATGTGGATCATTTGGGAGATTGAGGTTCATTGAGTTTGCAGCCATCATATACAAGACCACGAAATAGCATCCTCCTCCGCCAAACGACGAACTAATTGATCTATATTTAGATCAATTAAAATGCACGTTAGCAAATTGTTTGGGTATTCGGCTATATGTCACAAGAGACAAACTTAGTTTCTCTCAACCATTTGCTGATAGCGCCCGTTTGCAACTCAGCAAAATGCGCCTCGCGCCGACCCATTTGCATCCTTTGCACCTTTGCATCTTTTGTTCGATGCGCGGGTGCTTACCACTCCAGCGCTACCGCTTGGCCAAATTACAAGTCTTTTAAATAGATTTCACATTTAGGCGTGTCATTTATGAACCAAATTAGAATTCCTTGTTTATTTTGATTAACGTGGTCAGCACTAACAATTTAATCGACGCTTTGGCAAGTTGCCAGACGAAAAGTCTGATAATAGCGAATGTTAATAATGGCAAGGGACTCATAACGCTAGATCATCCAGTAAGCTACCATGCTAACTAACGATGTCTAAGTCAGTTAGCTAATGATGGGTAGTGAGTAATGATGTTAGACAATTCACAACTTGACCCAAAACAAGTGGTTTTACAATTTTCACTCAAAATCATTTTCTTTTCAATAAGGTGTATTACACTTTAACCCATCAGGCACTGTCAACCCTGCGGTATTCGGAGCCCTGAACACGTTGGCCACACGACCCACGCTGGAAGTGGGCGTTGAATGACAATGTGGATATAAACCAACAACCAAACCTTACCTGGCCATTTGTTTTAGCACCAGCCGTGTCGGCGACGGCTTTCCCTTCCACAGCTACTCCACCCTTGGACAATTGGGCTCCCATTTTTTCGTGTTATGGTTTTTAAACAAAAATAAAATCTAAAAGAAAAACCTCGAGAAGTTTTGTGGTTAAAAATCCAGCCCAGTGATAGGTGTACCTTGCCAGATAGAAAAATCCGTGATGGTGCCTTGTGTTCAAAAAGCAAGAGAAGATCCTCGTTATCTACAACTAACCTCACGGCTGCTGAGCTCAAATTAAAGAATGTCTAGGCTACAAGTGTGAGTATTTCAACCGCGCCTCAAAATCGACCATTAACTCCACCTATGGGCGTGACAGCACGGACGTGCCCAATCTGCAGCCTTCGGTTGGAATACCCCCGCCCCCCTATTATAGACAGACTCAACCACAGTCACTTTTCGATGTAAGGATAATTTAAGAGCATAAAGAACGATCTTTGTTTTTAAGTTAATAGGTAATTTACGGAGGACTAGACCTCAACAATCTGTTGCATCTGGTGTCTTGATATCTTGTAGCTTTATAGCAGGCTACTATTGAAATAACAATCTTTCTTGACAATCTTCTATTTCATGACGAACTCTGACATTGGTCCATGTTAGGCATCTTTTATGACAAGTTCTAAAGCCACGTACGCTGATAATGACTTAGAAACCCATGTGTTTTCACGAAAGCACATAGTGCATGACAATGTTAGAATAGGATCGTTGCCCTTACCTCATTGACCTAATGGCTGAGTAGCTCGTGATTTACAGAGGAGATATTATGAAATGAAGCTAAATTTCAAATGACAAAGAGACAGGTGAATAGATACAGACCCCCCCAAAACAAGTTATGGCAATAACCCTAAAAGGGATGGATATTCAAAAATATCTGTAGTTCATGAAAAGGAACCATAGGACCATTCCCATTATTATCCTATGACCACAAGGCTGTGACAAGGCCATTTTGAGAAGAAACACCTGAGATGAAAGTGATGAAAGCCAACAACATTTCTCATGACTGCGTGGGGAGGGGGAGGTCAAAGGGGGTGGGGGGTCAAAGGTGATATGTTAGGTCAAGAGTTATGAGTGTGGGGCAATGGTCATGAGGTGGAGTCACTGACAGATGAGCTTGTTCATCTGCCTGTGGGCCCACACATCTCTTTTCCAAGTCACTACTCTTAATTCAGAGAATTTGGGACCCTTTCTGTAATTTTTTCAAGCAGGATCCTTATCTACAGGCATTCATAGAAACACATAGAGGAACACTCCTATGAACACAAAGACGTCCTCTGTGGTATTTTATATATTAAGTTGAATTTATGATTTCCTCCTGTATTCCTTGCTTCGATGGTGTCTGTTCAAATAAAGTGTGTGTATATGTCTCCCTGAATGTCCCCGGTTTTTGGATTAGTTGATGACACCCACACAAACACACTCACACAGACACACACACACACTACATCTCTGCTTTGGTATGTCTGGCATGCACTCACTACCCAGAAAAGGATCTGCCTCTTTTGACTGGGCTGAGCTCCCTGGAGTAGAAAAGACCCTTAGGGGTTAAAATTCCAAGCCCCCTCTCCCCTCCCCTTCCAATCGCATGAGAGATGTAAAGACGAGGCCAGCTCTTTTCTCCTCTCCTCCCCCAGCCCCAGTGTCTCCAACACCACTACAATCATCCCTTTGGAATTCCTATCTGCTTTTCTGATGTGGGGTGTCTGAATCAAGGCTTTATTAAGATGAGTGGTACATTATCTCCAATGTTAGATATCAAAAGATTCCTTTCTTGAGGGTGGCGGTGGGGTGATCAATCACTGTGTGCCATACTCACATGTAGACACCCCACTTTTAGCTTTTGCTGAGAAATCTACATCCCCACTCTAAATTCTTACTGCTTTTTGATCTAAAAACCAAACAAAATAATCTGAAGAGGGAAAAGGGACCTTTGGGTTCCAAGTGATATGACTGAAGAGGACAGGGGGAAGATAACATTTGAAATATACTGACCATCTTATTGTTATTGTAAGATTAATTTATTGTTGTACTGTACTAACAAACACACACATACACACACAAACTCTCAGACAAATTGGGTCTGGTTTTACTGTGATGCAATTGAGGTTAAAGGACTTTCTCTGGCCTAAACCTGCTTACTCCTTTCTGTCACGTTCAACATGTTGCTTCTCCTCCTTTCATTGACATTTCTTCTTCAACACAGTCAATGCCTGTGTTTGTGTGGCTGCCCATATTTCGTGCCCTGACACAGGATGAGCCCTCAACTGGCAAAAAGACTCCATTGTTCCTGCCTTAACAAGCCAGCTGATGAGCATCTCAAGTAGACTGTAGTCCGGGAAAAAAAGAGAGGAGGGAGGTTAAAGAGAGAAATAGAAGGGAGAGGCAGGAAAAAGAAGAAGAATACGAAGGAACCTTAGAGTAAGAGGGAAAACAACAAAAAATTGTGTTTTTTGACAGAGTCACCTTGAATGGATCTGTTGAGCGTAACTGCTCAATGAATATGTAATTTCCCATGGTTGCTGATTTTGTCAACAGTTCATGCATACAGAATCACTAAAACAACAGAGCCTGCGCTGCAGCCTGTCTACTGTTCCCATGGTTTATGAGAGAAAGATGACTACACATTTATGGTAGTTCTGCTCAGTTAATGTGCAAATACCACAATGCCCACAGGAATTTCTGCTACAAAGCTTATACTTTCCCGAATTACATGAAATATAGAGGTCGGTTATAATGCAAGGGAAGGAAGGGTCCTAATACAAAATTATACAGAACAGATTGTTCATGAGCACTTGGACCGTGGGTTCTGCTGAAATGGCTGCCCACTGCTCCTGGCTACCCTTGGAGGAAGAACAGCTTGGATTGGAAAATGCAGAGAACCAATTTCTTCGGTGGACACTTCTGCATGCATGTGTGTTATCTGTGTTGTTGCTCTCTGCACACATATGTAATGCAATGAGATGAATACATTTTTACACACTTTTTTTCACACAATACACTTTTTTCTAAATGTATGACTTTCACACATTCACTATAGAACAGTGAGGGATTATTATTGGAACACCAACTCTCTGTGCTTACAGAAACTCTGCCATGAATGAGTTCTACAGAACAATTCTGAGAATGCTCTGTGGGTTTACGCGATACAATATGTGGGTATGCATTCAGAATTCTGGGTAGACTCTTGTACAACCCATTTGAAGTGATATACATCTAATTAGAAGGATAATGAAGTACAGAGAGAAGCCACCATCATTGAGATGAATAGGGGATCAACACTTAAAAGAAAGCCCTTTGTAATGATAATAGTTTCAATTAAGTGCCTTATTAACTAAAAGGGTTTTCAACAGTCGGCCCCACAGAGTGTGGCTGAAGTCTAGGCAGGGAACTTGAGAGAAATACTGGAGAAATATCTATAGGCCGTCAAGGTTTGGCAGCAGCTGGTTCGGAGGAGATTCAAAAGTAAGATGATGGGATCTTAGCTGGATGCTCCACTGAGCATGGACGGGCTCCTGAGAGGTTGTTGCATTGTAGGCATGATTGATGAAATGATAAGGAACACAACCGAAACCTCTCCAGAGATGGCAAAGCAAGGACATCTTGAGCCACCTCCTACCCGCCCATCCCCCTCCCCTCCCCCCACTCCAATCGATAGGTTGCCGCACATAGGCTCCTCAGAACTTTGCCGTCAGACGCAGACATGCCATAGTGACGGTTACCATGGAAACTGCTAGGCTACATCCATGTTGTGAAGAGGAGTTGTTCAGTATGTGGGTCTACTGTGAGAACTCAGAGGGGGCTGGGACGTGAGAGGATATGGACCCAGGCTTCTGTTTAGTTTTTCTTATCGTTTAGGGTTGGTTTATTTGAGATGACTGTGAATCCCCGCACATACACAGTGGCGACTGGTGGGGAGGGTTTACAGTTAGCACACAGAGCACTGTGACCACAGGAACAATTGGCTGTGCTCTACTCATAAGCCCTTAACCACAGACTACATATCTCTGTTTTATTCCATCTGTCTTTCTCTTTATCAATCTCTTTGTCTTTCTCTCTACCTATATCTTTGCGTCATTGTCCATGGTCCTCAACCACACTGTTTTAGGGCAACAATCTCCTTGGTGATTTAAGAGTTTCTGTCTGCCTATCTTTGACTCAGCCCTAGGTACAATGGCTAGACTCTTTATATGCAAACAATGCCAATTGTTCCAGGTTTGTATGTGTTGACATAACACTTGGGCCTCATCAGTCCAACAACATACATGGGCAGGCACACACAAACCTCCCCTCTGTGTTGATCCTAAGCTTAAGGAGAAGCGGATGGTGAGGGGAATGGAGACGAGTGTAGGAGAAAGGAAGACTGAAATCCAGAGACACATCAAGTAGGAGTGGGGGTTGGGCATGTGCTTATGTGCATGTGTGAGACAGCCAGCCATACAGTAGTAGGGCAGCCCTTCCCCACTGGCAGTGTAGCTCCCGCGTTAGTGGGTCAGTGTGCCATCTTCTCATTCATCAGCACCACAGCCTCTTCTTCCTCATTCCTCCCCCATCCATCCATCCACCACTCCCTCCTCCCTCACTCACGCTGCTCTCTCTCGGACGCACCCCCACAACCACCACACGTATTGTATCCAGAGACACACACAGAGTCATAGAAGACCACGAGGACAGACTTAGGCCAGGTGGATAGATGAAACAGAGGCAGACAAACATAGCTGCATCCATATGAGGACATTCCGAAATATTATATCTCGGGCTGTAGAGTGAGACATTTAGGAACCTTGCATGTATAGATGTAGGAACGGCAGTACTCCCTTTGTGACATTATAAAGCTATTTTCATTTTCTCCTTTTTGTTAATCCCATTTGAGAGATCAGTTCAAAGAAACCCTCACAGTAAAATTCTCCCTCTCGCTTGCAGAGATAAATCAAACTTAGCGACATCTCAACAATACGGACAAGTCAACGTTCCCTTCATAAAGAATGAATAACAGGCTCACACTAGACTACACACCTGTCTCCTTCACTCTCAAATAGCCCCCAGCACAACTGCCGTTAGGCTGTTTTACACATAGAACCGTACTGCACAAGCACTCGCACACACATTTGGCTTGCTGCTTTTGTGATTGTAATTGCAGCCTGGTAAATCTCTGTAACTGTGAGCTTGTCATTCTGTAAGAGACCCCTCCCAGTTGGATCTTCGCAGTTTCCTGCAGTCTGATTGGCTGTGCCCCCTCTTCCCAAACCCTGCCACTGTGATTTCATTGTAATGCAGATTTAGGAATTGGGCTAAAGGGATGGGGGGATGGGTATTAGAGAGACAGGGAAGAAGAGGGGTGATGGGGGGTGGTGCTAAGTTTGACCTGGCAACCCTGCTGTGTCTTGGCAGGGGGTGAGGGCTGGGCTGGGGGAGGGGAGAGAGAGAGATATCCACAAAAGTGCTTCCCCTCAGCAGTGATCCTCCACTCTGTATGCATGACTCAGGCATCAAACATCACTCATGTTATTACAGCCCCACCTAGCTCAACATATTGTTTTTTGTATTTTGCATAGAGAATGATTGTCAGTTAAGAATACTAAAAGTTAAATTCCAGGTTGTATATAATTGTTTATACATTTCTGTCTTTGATTTTGAATGTTTAGAAAGTCATTGATGTAGGTTTTGGATATAGCATTGCATCTTAAATGTCTCCATGTTTGTAATTGCAGCCAGAATACAGTTCTAAGCACTTCAGTTCATGTTGAGGCATTTTATGTTATGATGCATTCAAGATTATGTATATTTGCAAGCCTCCTTGTGAGTCAATGTGTGTTTGTTTTGAATGTGAGTGTACGGTATGTTCGTGTGTGTGTGTGTGTGTGTGGGGGGGGGGGGGGGGGTCGGTCTGTCTGGTTCTTATAACGTCTGCAGCTTAAACTGGCCCAAGCTCTTCCCAGCTGTCTGCATAATCCAGTCTTCTCTCTCTCTCTCTCTCTCTCTCTCTCTCTCTCTCTCTCTCTCTCTCTCTCTCTCTCTCTCTCTCTCTCTCTCTCTCTCTCTCTCCTCTCTCTCTCTCTCTCTCTCTCTCTCTCTCTCTCTCTCTCTCTCTCTCTCTCTCTCTGTCTCTCTCTCTCTCTCTCTCTCTCTCTCTCTCTCTCTCTCTCTCTCTCTCTCTCTCTCTCTCTACTCTCTCTTTCACTCTCTCTCTTTCTCCCTCTCTCTCTGCTGAGATGTTGACTGAGCATCGTGGCAGCAGATCTAGCATAGAACCAGACGGCACACTGGCAGCCTGCGCTTCCATCACCATCCAGGCACTCTCTGGGCTCCCTATAGACTCAGTATTCTCATCAGGGAATGCAATGAAGACCCCCAGACAGTGAGCAAGAAAAAAGGCCCAGCAGCAGAATGAGAAACGTATGGAGTGGATACATTGCCATTGTGTTTTAATGAGGCATGTGGGATGCGCTGAGCGAGTCCACACGCTCAGTTATTTCGTGGAGAAAAGACAGCGAAAGGCTTCTGTTGTTGACCCCACTTTCTCTTGTCCCTCCCTCGTTTACAGTCTCATTGGTTAGATGACACACATGCACACACACACACAATTCCCAGAAGCAGTAATCATCTCTACAGATCATAGTTATTGGACATCAGTGGGTTCTCAGTCTTTTTAACCAACAAGACAAATCAGCCCATCTTGCATGTTGCACAAATAGGATCATTGAGGATACATGGGTCAAGTTATTTTGGATGAGACTCAGTTCAATCCACTGTGAATAAGAAGTAACTGGTAAAGAGGGAGAGAGATAGAAAGAGAGAGGATAGGCTTATTCAACAATCCCCCACCCACCCACCCCAAGCCAGCTTTGCTCCGATTCATTATTTGGTCATTTTGCTCCAGTTTTCCTTTTTACCCATCTGCTATTGCATCTGGGTTGTCATGGATCATCATGGCTGTGTGTTGAGCTCGTTGGCGTGTGACCTATTTTTAACCCCACCCCCTCTATCTCTTTCCCCCACTTTCCTCTCTCTTGCCCTCCTCCTGTTTACAGTAGCATTTAAAACATCCCTTTATTACAGTGCTTTCGGAACCAACAATAGGTTACTCCCTGCCATTGTCATAAAAATTCTTGGAGGAATACAATATTACTTTAACATTAAAAAAGCTCACTGGGAGTTGGAACTTAAAGCAATGGCCATATTTGGCACATGAAAAAAGAGCAAGTGAATCTGTGGCCACTACTTGAGGTTAGCTTTTTTTGTTTTGTGATTTAACATGACCATACAATCAAACACTGAAAAGGAAAATATGCATATTAGTGTGACTACTTTGGTGTCCATTGGTTGTGGATCTCTTTCTAATATAATACAATTGCTGAGATGAATGTATAATGCATTTGGTGGTTTCTGCATATCGTTACTCCTGCTAGTCTGAGTTGTTGCCTGGGGAACTCAGATGTCAGTCACGCAAACGAGGTTAGGAGTCTCCAGTCTGGAGGGCCTCTACGCTTGGCTTGCCCTCCTCCTTAGATTAATGACTGTGGGTCCAAGATAGAGGAGGCATGTCTTATTAAGCCCTTACCTTTTAGCCAGGTTAGCCGGAATACATTCAGCAGTTTGTAGTCTCGCGTAATGACTGTCTGCTGAAACAATTTACATTAGACAGACCTGATTAGCCTAGCACTGTCTGAGGGGATGACCCGCAGTATCCTATCACCACTTGCCTTCACTAGCCTAACTCAGCACTGTCCAACTAATATTGACCTCTGCTAGCCGTGCAAGGCTAGTTTTTCACTGTCTGACAGTCGGATTGTAGGTGATTGATTCCATATTGATCAGTAGTGCGAGGTGCTGGGGGGAGGTAGCGGCAGGGTTATTTACTGTGGTGTCTCATTGGGGAATGGATGCTGTCAGTTCCCACAGGATTTACTGTTACTGCCTGTATTATTCCCTCGTACATTCACTCCTTGTCAAAGTCTGAGAAACAGTCCTGGCAAACAGATACATAAAAATAAAGTGGGTTAAATATATCTTTGTTTGACAGATACAATATGAGAGACACCTGCTCCCAGAGAGCAGAAAATCCTGTTATCTCCCTTGTATTCCAATGGAAAACTTCAAGTAACTGTCAGTTCCTTTGCCAATTTTCTCCTTTAGGGCTTCCAAACAAGGTTATCATGGGTTAGTGACGTGGAGGAACTGAAGATCAATGGGAAAGTAGTTAGGAGCTGAATCCTCCCTCCCCCCTCCCCCTCCTTGCCCTCCACAGTAACCAGGAAAGGCCACAATGGACGTTGGTGGGGAGGAGGAGGTTTGGGTGTTGGTGTGAGAGGGAGTCCAAGGATGTAAAGTGGGGCCCTCAGCCCCAAGAAAAGTGCAGGAGAGATGGAGGGGATGGATGGCTGTAGAAAGTGGGATCAGATGTTCTTTAGGGCCCATCCGTAGACCTTCACCCTAGGCCACAGGCCGCCTTGAGGTAAGCCGATCAGCTGTACTGTGAGATAATCTGATTGAACCCATTGACAATAATTTTCATGAAAAATAATGCAATAATATGATGAGAGGGACCTGTTTTAACTGATGCAATGTGGGGGGATTGAGGTCTGTAGATGTGTAACATGCTCACGTAGGGTGGACACAGAAACAATCAGCTTGGCTCCCATCTGACAGGAATTATATAGAGTTACAGTCTCCAGTATATGTGGCCTGATTTCTGGGGCCTGGTGGTGGTGTGTGGATTCATGATTGATAGGTCTGGAGGTCTATGTAGACAGTCTAAGACATGTATAGAATGTCTTGAGCAGCACCACTGGTTGATTCACTGGGATCTGGGACATGAACTATCAAGGCTATTTGGTGTCACGTGGAGATTCTCCCTGAGTTTGATAGATGTTGATGATCAGTATACTACCCCCCCCCCCTTTCCCAACAACTATTTGCCCCAGAGGGTCTCATTCCCCAACTTTCCATGGTATCCAATTTCCCCCCAGCTTGCAAGTGCACAGGTAACCAGAACCACCTCTCTTTAACATGGCACTGCATTGTAGCTGTCTGAGAGTATACAGGGGAAGGTAAAATAACCCCTCTTGATGAAAATGGATTTCTCCACACTTCATTTTCCTGGAAGGAACAGCATCATGTGTAATCACTTAGGCCAGGTCTGGCAGACACAACCTGGACATCACACTCACACACACACACACAAGCACACACACTCATAGCCCCTGTAAATGCATCAGCAACAAGGGGCAGGTCATAAACAGATGGAGGGGTGTAGCATCTTATTTAACTGGCCTGTCTGGTTTTATGTTCTGTTCTGTGCTCTGGAGGGATTCGTTTAGGGAGATTTACGGGGGTGTCATGGGAAAATTGGTGGGGTAGGAGGCCGGTTTTCTCTCCTAATGGGTTGTGTGACCCTGAACTGTTCAAGGGCAGGGTGATCTATAGTAATTAATGACCAGCAGAGAGGTGTTGCTACCAGCCTTATCTCAACTTACGAGCTGCCATTAAACACACCAGCCCTAAGAGATGGAGCCGGGTTATTCCAAAGTAACAGAGTTACCTGTCACACTGTGTTTGTCCTCAGAATGCTGAGTCAAACCCACCCAAGGTTGTCTTGGGACACATTGATGGATGGTTGTGTCACAAGTGTGCTTGTTCCCACAGTGTCATGTCACCCACAAACACCAAGTTTGTCTCGAGATACAATGACTTGGGTTCACACTGAGCTGTAAGACTTAATGAGCCACATGCCTCTGCTCTCAGGACCTGAACACATGACACAAGAAGAATAGACTAACTTTTTTCCACATAGCGGCTCTGGCAAACATATCTGGCCAGGTCAAAACCTCAACCTCTATCCCCTCTCCATGGTGGTGTGGTCAAAGTCAAGACGGGCACCTTATAAGGCCTTAAAAAGTGTAGGTGCCTCACCCTAAATCAAACCGTGTGTGTGTGTGGTTTCTGTGATAAATTGCTTTGCTATTCCAAGTGAAGTAAAGGGAAAAGCTTTGTTATTGATATCTGCTGAGAGTCCAGGGTGAGTAACACGGTAACACCGCAGAAATCAATATGGACCCACACCTTTCAGATTTGGGGGAGCAAGTGAGGGGGGGAGGGAGGGGCGAGCGGTGCAACAGAATAACATTGCACCTCCTGCTGGGAGACTCTCCTGAGGTACAGATCAACGCAAGGTTTCAAAGTGAGGAGCAATGCATTATGGGTCAAGGTCAGAAAACAGACCAGGGTGGTGCATATGTGGGCATCGACACGTTCATTTAGATGTTCATGGAAGAAGGTTCCATTCTACCACATGATCACTATGTTTATGGTCTATCCATTTGGTTTTTGGAAAGACAGCTTAGACTCACTTTTTCTCTTAGCTTATTTTTAACTGACTAATTAAAGCCAATCATTCCATCCCGTCAACAGTATTCACACAGACACACACACACACGCAAATCTCACAGAGTATAGCTAGCTGCTTGCTGACTCTTCCTTCACTTTTTCATCAGCTTGCATCATCAGCACACATCAGCCAGAGATAGATCTGACAGATGCTGTCACCTATTATGGAGGATAAAACTCTCTCAGAAACCCCTCAGCTCACCACACTGTTCTTAACATGATCCTATAGAGACATTCTTTGTTTTTTTTTTATCGATTTCTATGACTGGTAAGAAGGAAGCCTTGATGAGTAATGCATAAAATGATGGTGACTGATGTACTTCCGGTATCCTGTCTGTGTGCGGTGGACATCTACATATTCCTATTTTCTTTGTGAACCCTGAAAGGCTTCTGGTCTCTGTTTACATATTTCCTTTTACATTTACATTTACATTTAGTCATTTGGCAGACGCTCTTACCCAGAGCGACTTACAGTAAGTACAGGGACATTCCCCCCGAGGCAAGTAGGGTGAAGTGCCTTGCCCAAGGACACAACATCATGTGGCGCGGCAGGGAATCGATCCGCCAACCTTCTGATTACTAGCCCGACTCCCTCACTGCTCAGCCATCTAACTCCCTTTTAATGCTTGTCTGTCAATCCCACTGTCTATACAATGCATCAGATTATGATATGAACCTAAATAGAATGACCTACCGATGCACATCTCTCTTTCCTTTCCCTCCAGGTCCCCTGGCGTCCCGTCTCCGCTGCTGTGCAAATGGATTAATCTTGTAACTTGGAGTCTGGGGGGAGGGGAAAGTGGTGTGCACATGTCAGACAGACTGAAATATGCATGTGTGAGTGTTCATGTGTCACTATGTGTGTGTATGTGTGTGTGTGTATGTGTGTATGTATGTGTGGAAGGAAAAGATAGCACACAAAGAAAGAGAAAGCACATTGTTTTTAGGTGATGCTGAGATTTACATGGATTGCATGCGTGACAGTATGTATGTGGGTTTCTGACAGGGATGGATGTAGAGAGAGAGAGAGAGACAACAGGAAAAGAGGGACTCATATACCAGGCTAGGTTCTGGCGAATGAGTCCTTTGCATTTCTGCCCACTCAGGCGAAAACACCAGCGCTTCATATGGAGTCCCAAAATAGAGAGATCTCCATTAATAAAACATGAACCTGCTGTACAACTTCTCCTTCCAGTATCCCTGCAGGAGAGAGGGAGAACAGCCATGATGAGAAGAGCCCGTGCCAGGTCCTTTTTAGACTAGGCTTGATCTCACATACAGCAATAATGGAAATATGCAAAGCCCAGCGTCACGAAGAAACAGTCAGAGCTTGGAACTCTCCAGAGCAACCCTGTTGTCAATTACATTTTATGGTCAAACAACCACATGCTATCATACATTATTCTGTCTCCCTGTCTCCCTGCCTTTTTCGGTTTATTCCCCCCTTCCCCCCCTCTTTCTGTCTTGCACTCGGATTCTGTCTCCCTCTCTGTCTCCCTTTTTCCCCCTGTTGCCGGGCTGGCTGAAGAACGGCATCCGTGACAACGGCTAACCCGTTGCCATGACAATGCCATGACAACAGTGATGGAATTTGTTTGCTCGGGGGAACTGATGAATGGAGAGGGGTTGCTGAACCTGAAGGACGGCACGTCAGTCAGCAGGTCTGGACTGGGACTGATAAACGGCCCGGGACTTTGAAACGCAGACCGGCCCACATGTATTATTATTATATAAATATATATCTATTTTGCATTATGCCGCGCCGTTTGATTGTCCGTGTGGGAAATCTCCCAACTCTCCAAGCGGCCAGTCCAACCCTGTCAGTCAGTCACCCATGCCCCCCCCCCCCACCCATACCCTCCTAGAACCCCTTACCCCTCCATCACACCTCAAGGTAATGGGCTGATCTGAAGGAAGAGAAAGATAGAGATCAGGGAGATTGCCAGTGTATAATTGCAGGTCCTCTATTAAGGTATGCTGCCTCGCATACAAACAAGAGGACTAATGCTGAATGAGACTCATAGGGGGACGGAGAGAGAGAAAGAGAGAGAAAGCAATGCTATGGTGACAGTATGCCAGGAGCAGTGGCTTCTCTCTTCTAGAGTACAACCCTGCTGAGAGAACCAAACTCTCAGGACTCTCCACAGACTAGTCAGGCTCCACACCCCGGTGTCAGCAAGGCCCAAAGCCCCAGCACCGCACACAAACCACTCACCGAACCCACACACTCACCACACTCGTGCCATACTGGCTGCCCTCAGCAACTGAGGAATTGTGGGAGGCCAAGTCAGGCTGGGACTCGACGTGACATCACATCCATCATGGCCGCCTGTGGCCCAGCTGCCACCAGCTGTTGGACATTAAGCAAAGTGCAGGCGGATTTGGCTGAGCCAGTTATGGGATAACTCAATAACATTACTGTGTTAGCTGGGCCTGAGCTGTTTATTCCATAATGCACCGTGCTTTTACCGCAACCTGCTGCCTGACTCTCAAGTGCTGCCGTACATCTCTAAGCTGATTATCCAGCCGCCACCAAGTTTATGGGCCTCAACAATTGGCCTCTGCCCATCAGTCAAGCCACACACCCCCCATTCTTCATGAAAATGAACGTCGACATGATATTGAAATGGCTTTATTATGTGTGTTGAGGTTTATTGGACTAGTCAGCATACAAACCTGGGTTTTTAACCCGAGTGGATTTTCATAGCATGTGTTTTACACTAATGCTCTATGGTAAAGTGCCTTCTGGCATATGAAAACCACACGGTCTGCCAGCACCATTCTACTGCAGACTGCTTCACTGTAGCTGCCACAAAGGTGTCCATCAGCAAATCCATGGACCACACACACACACACACACACAATGTCTGGAAGTCGGGAAAACAGAAGCAAGATGTTGAAATGAGTTTGTTTGAAAGAAGCTGTGTGGTTTATTTGTGCAGAATGGCCCTTAATGTCCTACCCAGGCCCTTAACCAACATCTCTCAGTCCCTCAGTTGGTGGAGGGTAGCTGTGTCCTATGTGTGTGTGTCACAGTGAAGGGGGTCACAAGGGGCTTTTGACAGTAATTGGTAGGGATTGTGGCGGCAGCTGTGGCCGAACCCAGGGGCAGAAAGGTAATAGCCTGACACCCCCCTCTCCCTATGTCCCCCCAAACCATCCCACCCGCTGGGCTCTTTACATCGAATCGAAAAAGGGTTAGGCCCTCTAGTCCCAGGTGCCACCCCCCTCAACATCCCCGCTTCCCTGGCTCGCTCGGCAATCAAACTCCCATCACAAGCGTTAACTCGACCGTCTCTAGTTTCTCCGTCCATAGGCAAGGTGGAGAGGTTTGCGCTCTCATCCCTGTTCACGTCTCAGCTGTTTCTTTTGCCGTTTTCGTATGTTCCCGTCCTGATCGTGGAACACGCCGGAAGGCCTCTATTGTGGACGGGCACTCCTGTGGAGAGAGAGTGGGCCCGGCGGTACACATCTGTCTGTCTGCCTCCCTCGCCTCCCTCCTTCACTTGCTCTGTATAGAATCAGGCGCTTATAAATATCTTTTTGCAGGCTTTCCTCATCCCTCTTGACTTCATCCTGTGCTTCACATCCTTCCCTTGGCTTGATTCTTCTTTCGTCTTTCTTCCTTCCTCTCGGGACGGTTCTTTTTTCCTCTGTTGAGGATGGAGTCTAGGAGCGTACACAACAAAGACAATAAACAGCACGCTAAGAGACATGACATGGTCTCATCATATATAAACAAACATATGCAAACATGCGACCAAATACACACATTCTCTGCTCCACTGGATGTGACGCATAGTACACGCAGAGATCAACAGAACAAGCAACCACATGTGAGCACATGTGTACACGCCATCCTCCATTATGGTAACAAGTAAAAACTGTAGACTACAGTGTGAAAGATTCATTATGAAGAGCCCAGTAGGCATACATGTGGATGAGTAAGTCTGCATGTGTGGTGTGCGTATGAGTTAGTGTGTGTGTGTATATCGCGTGCGTATGAGTTAGTGTGTGTGTGTGTGCATGTATGTATGTACAAGTCTGTGTATGTGAGCGGATTTGATGTGTGTACTTGTTTGTGTGCATTTCAGGTTTACCGTGTTTATATGTGTGTTTATATGCTTGTATGTGTGTGTGAGCAGTTGAGTGCACACACAGACCCGAGGGCCAGTTTCAGAGGGGGATGGTCCAGGGTCCAGAACAATCTGGGTCAGGGGCTAAATGGCCTCGCTGGACTGAGAGGCCTCACTGCTTCTGCACTATCATTATTTTCCCAGTCACACACTCAGCAGGAACAATCTGCACAAGGAAACAACTGAGCCTCCCATGAGCACACACACACTCACACACACGACATACACACACACACACACACACACATGTGCACACTCAGACACACACGACATACACAAACGTGCACACTCACGTGCACACTCACACACGCGATATACATACACACACATGTTCACTCACAAACGACGTACATGCACACGTGCACAGAGTGGAGGAAGCTCAGTTACGACATCCCCTTTCCGAGAGGTCAAAGGTTACCATTACAAATGGCTCAGTCTCACGTTCAACTATTCAAGAGCTCCACTAATCACGCTCCAACATTCCCAGCCCCCATTCTATCTCAAACTCCCCTCATTTATTTCCCATGTCCATAAATCTCAATAATGTAGCATGTTCTTTCCCTGGCATGGTGAAACTCACTTTCTGTTTCATCTGTGTTCACGTGAACTCACAAAAGGGCCCCAAAATGGACGTGTGACCCTATTAACAGCCTTGTCCCCACAATTGGAAACAGTAACACCCATCATCCCAACCACCCCCCCCCCAGCCAACTGATCCCCTCTAACCCTCCCACCCTGCCCCCCAGTCCGCCCTGAGCCCGTGCCAATGTCTGCAGGAGGAATCTGATCTCCGTCCATCCCATTAACGTTCTCCAGATGTTCCCAGGCTGATATCCGACACCTCTGGCTCCTGAGCATCTCACCGGCCGGGAAAGACGTTCGTCCACAGACGAAGGATGGAGAGGAGGGCGAGAAAAAGAAGGCCAAATGTAAAGGGATGTACAGGATGTTCTCAGAAAACAGAGGGAAATTCATGTCCAGCCTTAAAAGAACGTTTCCCCCCCCACTTCAAGTAAAGAGGGCTTTCAATCACATAAGGGAGAGAAAGGGAGAGTGGGATTTGGGAGGGGACACTGAGGGCAAGTGTGTGAACACAGAGGAAAGGGAATAGCTGAGGACAGTACAAGCACAGAGAGATATAGGGATGAATAAGAGAAAAGAGAGAACGAAAGATAGGTCACGTGCGTTGTGTGAATACATACTGAGAAAAAGAGAGGGAGAGAGAAACACTGCGTGTGGGTGTCTGCGAGTACATGTGTGAGTCTGCCAGTGTGTTAGTGTGTGTGTGTGTACGTGTGTGCATCCCTGGGTGTGTGTTGAGCTGTGGTCCAGAGGAAGTCCTGGGACTTCACCCTTTGCTGGATGGCCATAGGAAACAGCCAGCCCCCTGGGTTTTCAGAAGGGAACTTGATACCTTTAATAAGTCCTCGCCCCCCTCGCCCCCTCCCCCCCACCACACTTAGGCCCTCAGAGAGAGGGCCCGATACCTAACACCACTGTCCCCCTGCACGGTCATGCTTCAAAGGCTCCACACAGAGACCGGGTGCAGGGGCCTTAGCGCTAGGCGGCTAGCCGTTAGCCACAGAGTCAGTGCCTCGTAAACACAGCCGACATGTGAGAGAACACTGAGTTACTGGCTTCATAAACGTGTTAATGAGAGAGGGTGGCTGGTTAGAACTGGACCTCGGATTATCACTGGTTAGCGTGGGCAAGTGGTTGAAATCACTCAAATGTTGAGGTCAAACCAACCACCTATCGGGTAACGGAAGTGGGATTGTTCAAGTTTATGCCCATTTAGGAAAACAAAAGAATGGTTTAGAAGGGTTTTAAAAGAGCACTGAAAATAATACTTGATTATTGGAAGGTGTTAGGTGCTGCTTTACCTTTACAACACGTATGAGTCTTCTGACACGTAAGGGTGTGTGTGTGCGTGTCTACATGTGTGCTTGTTAATGTGTGTGTGTGTCCATGTGTGTGTGTGTGTGTGTGTGTGTGTGTGTGTGTGTGTGTGTGTCCGTGAATGTGTGAGGCCTAAACATGTTTCCACCACATTTTCCGCCCAGGACATTCCTTTGCCTGTTCCATATGAGCTGTGCACCATTCAGACCCATGTATCACATCAGCACATCCTGTGTTCGTGCACACGCCAAGCTCAGAGGGACAGCATGTACAGTCCTGAAGAGCATTAAGTGTCACACCGCACACATCCTCACTAACAGGAATGATGAGCTTCATCAGAACTATCAATGGGAATATTAAGTCTGACCTTTGAGGTGAACAAGTGGTATATTGATGTTTTATAAGAAATATCCTGTCACCAAAGACATGAGCAGGAGAAAAACTCTTTCTCTCAATCTTTTCTCTCTCTCTCTTGCTCTTGATTTCTCTACCTCTATATCACTGCATCCTTAAGCTTCTGTTCAGAAAACTGGGTCTGCATAACTGATGTAGAGAGAGAGATTTCTAAATATATGAGGTTGCAGTATGTCTTTGCTCATGAGTTCATGAGTGTCTTTGGGATATTCTTGCGTGTGTGTGTCACAGGTCACAGGAATTTAAAGTCAAATATTATCATCTTCCTCACTTGACAGAGAGAGAGGGAGAGAGAGAGAGAGTGAGGGAGGGAGAGAGAGAGAGAGAGAGAGAGAGAGAGAGAGAGAGAGAGAGAGAGAGAGAGAGAGAGAGAGAGAGAGAAAGACAACATCTTGACATAGATCTGACACCTTACACACATACCACACACCGGCAGTTCGCAACCACAAGCTTTCTTTTGTAGTGGGAGAACTATGCAAGTACTTCCAGAGAGGTGTGTTGACAAAAGTTGGCCACGGTTGACCCAGAGATATGAACATTCAATCTCAACCCCAACATTCTTCCAAGCTCATCTTGAGGGTAAAAGAGAAGCATCTCTATCTGATGTTTGTAAACACGGACAGTCAAAGGTATGCCAGAAATGACAACTATGGTTTAGGCAGTGTTGCCAATAGACACGCAAACACACACACACAGCAGACACACACTGATAAGTATGTACAACAATCTCCTACCAATCTCGCCTGTTTCCAGAGAGGCACAGCGAGTGTGGACATGCTCACATTCCTTTAAGTGTTTTTGTCACAGTTAACGGTAAATGAGTGTCATCTGTGAAACTTCCTCATTAGGAATTCCCGAGAATCTCTAAACTCTATACTTTGCATCATAGAGGATCTTTTTCACATTGGAGAACATAGTTATGTAGTAATTATACTGCTGGATCTCTGCATTCTTTTCTGTTTTTGTTACCGGACACTGCTGAAGTGTCATAAACACCAAGTTATGGCTTTGTTTGTTCTTAGAGCCTTCAGTCTAGGATGGTTCTATCACTGAGACAACAATATGTTGCACAATATACTGCATGTTTGTCACTAAAGAAAGCTGTAAACAACATGAGTTTGTTTCAGATTGCTGGCACCACACCTGTCCAAGTTGACAAGCTTTAGCTGGACTTTTCATTTCGGAATCAAATCAGTCAGACATTTGCCCACATTTGGGCAATCCTGGACTCCTCTCCTGCTCCAGACCCAGTTGACTGCTTCCCCCCCTGGCCATTATTCTGAGTGTCACTTCCCTCCAGGTCATGGGAAGTGGCAGCGCCCCGCAGGGTAAGTGAGCGTGTGCAGGAAACAGGTCACTCATCCCACAGGAAGTGCCCTCTTACACGTGTGTTCCGTGCCTCAGAGTCTGTCAGATTACCTGGAGATATAGGGGGTTGACACTCACGTTAGCGAAGGAAAAAGAGAAAGAGAGAGAGAGAAAGAGAGCGAGGAGGGAGAAGGGAGACAGAGAGAAAGAAAGAGGGGCGAAGAGAGAAAGAAGGAGAGAGGTAGAAGGACAGAGATATAGAAGGAAAGAGAGGCTCTCCCCTGATGAACTCTCCAGGAATTTACAAATATATGCCTCAAGCTCACAGACCCGGAGGGGCCAACATCCTTTGCTGCTGATGTCGAGTCAGTGACTAATGACACGATAGACTCAACACCAACCTCCGTCATGTTGGAAATTACAAAAGCGATGAACCACCCAGATAAGCTAGGAATCCGAACAGACAGCCATGAGGGCCCAAGGTTTTGTAGAAGACCTACTGCTTTCGTCCCTGACAGTAACCAGCAAACCCTGACCTAGCCGATGAGCACACTGCCTGAGCAACACTGTCAAAACCTCAAAGACTGATTCATCAACTCAACACTTCACTTCCCTCTCTAGGCCCGAGTACTGCACCATTCTATCTGTCCCGTGGACCAAACCTTTTCCTGTCACCTTCTCATCGACCGCACGTCAGTGTGTTTTCCATCACACTGGGGCTGCTGTCCTAACAGACAACGCTGTCCCTGTGAAGTGGCTCAGTGGGTTTTGACACCTCATAGAAAGCCAGTCGTTTGTCCTGTGTGTTAATGCAGGCAGACATGTCCGTCTGAGCGGCTGACTGATCAGTGAGGGTCTGATTGCCAGACGCTGGCCCGTTAACCCACCCCCAGGAGAGTTCTGAGGGGGAGGCATTCGGCCGCGGCCCCTTCACGGCTGTCTTTAGAGGCAGCCCCTCACCAATTAGGAGCTCATAAATACAGAAAGAGGGGGGAGGGAGGGAACGGGGTGTGGAGACGGGTGGAGGGGGTCAGGGACGAGACCCTCTGCTAGGAGCAGAATGTGGGAGTGGACCCCCTTTAGGAATGTGTGAGAATGTGGTTTGTAACATCTGGGGGGAGTTGGTGTCTTTTTTTGGGGGGGGGGGGGGGGGGGGGGGTCTGAAGTGTATCCAGAGTAGGTGTATAGATGCAAATGTGTGCGTCTACTTCCTTCAGATCTCAACTGTAAGTGGCTGATCGCCATAGAACAGCAACACAACTAGGTAACCTTATTTTCAGATGAAATGTATACTGAAAGTATTCACCCAGTCATCGCAGCAGTCACAGGAACACAGGCAGACACAACCACATGGGTGTCATGTCAAGTTACCTTTAGGTTTCATGAGGGTAGATCTCCCCAAGCAGAAAAAGTAAACTTATTTGTATTAAATGAGAGCATATTATATTTTCATTATGTGAATCTTTTTCTACACAATTGGAAGCTACTTAAAAATGTACTGATATCGTATGTTCGCATCACTCACTGATATCTTAGTATATGTAAGTTTGTTTGTACTTTTACATTGTAACTGTATTTTTTTGCTTGGGTCATGGGATTTCTAAAGAGAATGAATCTGGACCTTGGGTCAATCTGGACCTTAATGTCTTGTCCATTGTTGAACCAGCAGTGATGCAGTGTGATAGGTGCACCAAAATCAATACTCGTACACCAAAGGATCATTCAGGGGCCATTGAGACACAAGAATTTAACATCCAGGATTTAGAAAGTCTTTGACTAATTGAGCTGTAACCCAGATTGAGCTGCTAGGTCCATCTACATCCCTACTTCTTTGCGCGCTCTCTCTCGGCATACCTGGCATGCCTGTGGAGACTGATGACACCCGTTGATAAGAATGTGTGGTGAGACGGCGAGAGGACCCCGGTGTGTCTCCCATGAGCCGCCCCTACCTCCAGGGCACGATGGACCCGCGAGGGCGGTGGAAGAATGAGGAGGGTGGGGGTCAAAAGTTAGCAGATGAAGGGTTTACTGCTCCCCCAGACCTCCAGTTGAGGTTGTTTCAGATTTATGGAATGTGTTCTGTTCCAGGCCCCTCTTTCCCCCTTATCTCTTAAGGTCTGTCATCACTAAGTTCTTTGCCTTGATCCCGTTGAGATAAGAAAACGTAACAGTATGAAACTGTGAGTGACTTCACCTCAGGGGGAATACAAGGTTAGTATCTGTTTGGCCAACGTATTGTGTGTGGTTGTTTTTACTCAATCTGCTGTCCCAGCTGTGAGAAGACAGGAAGTCACATATCTTCTGACAGGAAGTCCAACAGCGCACACACCAGAGTCAGGAAACCTTACCAGCCAGACTCTTGAGTTCATTCATAAATCTTGTAAACACACAGACACACACAGTCCACCAGCCAGGCAGATGTATGTATGTCCACTCACCAGTCTCAGTTTTTAAACCTGCCAACATGCTTACGCACATAAACCTTGGACAGGATGTGGAGAGGTGAAAGGTCACTGGCGTGTAGGGTTAAAATCTGGGATTGGGTGGGTGGTTCAGGTGCTAGATAGAGACAGTAGGAAAAGATTTGTGTTTTGATAGACCAAAGTCAGAGTGGAAACTATTCTAGGGAAGATAATATTGAATATATATATCTCCTCATGCATATGCTCGTCCTCTCTAATCTACATAAACACACAGACACACATGCACTGCACAACTATAGACAATGTGCCAACGT
Source organism: Hypomesus transpacificus (assembly GCF_021917145.1). Classification (NCBI taxonomy): domain Eukaryota; kingdom Metazoa; phylum Chordata; class Actinopteri; order Osmeriformes; family Osmeridae; genus Hypomesus; species Hypomesus transpacificus. The sequence continues at coordinate 9,731,118 of NC_061062.1, forward strand.
GACCTCAGAATAATTGTTTCCGAACCTAATACCACTGTGAAAACACAGCCTAGGAATTTAATTAGCAGGTCTCACTTTCAGCTGTGAAGCTCTAAATATCATGTATTATAAAGTGATATACAGTGGCCGCTGAAGACAGACAGATGTCAAGCGCAAGCTCCTGCATCATGCAATACCATTTTTGACAGGAAAAAATGACTTTTACTCACACATACACACAGACCATTCAAGCAAACATCTATTGGATGACCTCACTGACAGGTGGTAGAGATGACTGGCCACATAGAGACAGACAAACAGATAGAGCGAGAGAGAAGTAGTAGCGGAAGCAGGAAAAGAACCACCTGTTCAAACTTGCTGTAAAGCTTGCTCAAGGTCTTCAGTAATGAATGGCTCTATGTGTACTGCATGTGGCTGTTGGTGCGTGTGTGTGTGCGTGCGTGTGTGTATGCGTGTGGGGGAATGAGAATGAGTAAACGTGAGTGTGTTGATGTTTCAGTATGACTAACGATGCTGTCCCATGTTGCATTTTTGGGTGACATTCTGTGATCATTTCAAAAGGGGAAGTCCCCTGTCACCGACAGGAAATGAGAGATTGGAGGACGGGAAGCCCAGAGGAGGGGCCGCCACAGCACGAGCCATGACCTCTGCCCTTCACCCACACTGGCACGGTGACATCTAGCATCCTCGCTCCTACCTCGGAGAGCACCCAAAACTAGAGTAGAACTCGTGCTAGAGTCCAAATAGAGAATATGGAGGACATGATAGATAGAATCAGTGGTTGATGCTCATACTGACTTTGTTTTCGAGGAAAAACACATTTTGTGCCTCCAATATTCTCACTGGAGACACGTCTTCATCCCATGACAAACAACTGCTCATCTCTCCCTCTGTGTGACCCTCTCTTCGTTTACAGGGTCACCCTCCCTCCCTCCCTCCTCGTCCACCCCTCTCTGACCCTCCTTGCCGGGATGCTCATCCTGTTTCCTCTCCCCATGGACAGGAAACTGCTGTAGCCAACGGATACAGGCTGGGGAGGGGGGGGGGGGACAGGAAGTGATCTCACTGCACCTGCAACTAGGAAGTTGGAGACCCAACAGAGAGACAGTCACAGGCCACACACACCAGCATCCCACGCCCCCTTACACCCCCATGTCTACTCTTACTTCCTGTACAGCTGTGGGCATTGAGCTCGTAACACAGGAAACTTGAGAGACGGCTCAGTTTCAAGCACACACACACACACACATACACTCTCTCTCTTACAACATATCACAGACATTTCTCTACAACATTATCAGTCACTGTATATCATCAACATGACAACAGTTCTCAGTGTGAGCAGGCCTCAACAGGCCTATTACGTCTGTATTTCTAAACTCTCAAGGATTATGGGAGTTGGAGTCTTGTCCCTTTCCCCTCTTATTCAGGGTCAAAGCGGATGTGATAAATTCCTCATCCATTTTCTCTTTAACTCGATTTGTGGTGGATCTTAATTGCATTTGCTCCAGCATCCAGGGAGAAACCCCACCCCATAGATCAGCTCATATTTAAAAGTTTGAAATTCCATTACCTATCCAGGAAATGCATTCCAAGGTTCTTATTGATTGCGGAGACAGTGAGATAAGTCAGGCTAACGAGGAACTGTATTTCATGTCTGCGTGCTTCGCATGCCTCTCCTTCACAACAAGCACTGGGGATGGGGGGGATGAACTTACTGTCTCTACTGGCAATGTTTCCGGACATGAAATACTGTAGATGTTGTAAGAGATTCCTATGTCTTACTCACGGCAGCTGGTATTTAAGTGGCTCACACAAAAGGAATGGAAACACACACATGCATGGTTGAAAACTCAACTATTTGTTTCCAGTTGTGTAGGCTTGAACTGAACCCAGCCTCAGCCCTAGCCTCAGGTCAGACTCACAGTCCAGGCAGCAGAGTAGGTCCTGTTGTCCTGGATGCTCTTACTACATAGTCAATGGAGAAAGCATGTGGGTGTGCGTGCATGTGTACTGTAGTACGCTGGGTGAATCTGAAATGGCTGAATTGACAAAGACTAATCTACTGTGAGTGAGAGAGACAGAGACAGAGAGGAGAGAGAGAGAGAGAGGAGAGAGAGACAGACAGACAGAGAGAGAGAGAGAGAGAGAGAGAGAAAGAGAGAGAGAGAGAGAGAGAGAGAGAGAGAGAGAGAGAGACAGAGAGAGAGAGGGAAAGAGAGAGAGGGAAAGAGATACCGTTATCTGAGCTAGTCTGAGGAAGCAGCCGACTGACACACATACTCTAGATTGAAGAATAGAGATGTACCCTATCTTTTCTCTCTCTCTCCCTAAGCCTCTAATCAGACTTAGTACAACATGTCTACACAATTCTGGAATGTGTGTGTGTTCATATCACAATCCTTGCTGCTAGTATGTATTGAGATATTGAGAGCATTTTCCTAAACCATGTTGGAGTGTGTTTGAGGGCATTTGAGGGAAAGGTGTTTCGAGGATTGCAGTCAAATATTCTGTCAACATAGTTGTTCTTGATATGATTTACTTCATCAGTCATTCATTGAATTAACAAGAATTTGCTTGTGGCACACAGGATGAATTCTGTGAAATGGGTTTCTTTCTTGTTTGTTTGGAGTACTCGTTTAGCATTTGCTTGAAATAAATTGGTACAGTACCGTATTTGTGGGCCCAGGAAAAACGAATATCCATTCTCTTGTATTTCCACAATCTGGTCAGATTAGGCCTTCTCTGTGAACCAAAATGGCCCTTCTCAGCTTGTCCCTGCCACTTTATCTAAACTATAAATTGTTGTTTATTGTAGTTTTCTATAAATATTATTTGTGTCAGCCATTTTAGTTTTGTGCACTTTTAAGCTTGGTCCCTCCGTGGAGAAAGCTGTGCATCCCAGTTCTAGCCTAGCCTAGCCCAGCCCAGACTAGCCCAGCCAAGCCCCTTGTAGCTCAGCCCAGCCCAGCCCAACACAGCCCAAATTGAGCTTAGTGGAGAAGTCAATTCTGTGACCCTGTGGACCCTGTGTCGAGTCATTCCCACCCATCTCCTCCTCCACACTCCTCTCTCCCTCTTACCAATGATGAGCTGCATTCCAGCCTTAAGGGTCCCTCCGTAACCATTCCTCACGACACAAAATCCATCCAATGTTTATTTATTTTCTCTATGTAAACAAACGAAGGTCAATAAAATGGAAGAGTTGAGTCGGAGTACTCTTCCTGAGTGGGCAGGCCATGTCCTCAGAGGAAGGTGGCTGCCGGCCAATCACAGAAAGGCCGGGACAGTGAAAGAGGCACAGAGGGTTAGATGACTGTCTCAATGAAAATGCAACATAGCCAGATGCACAAAGTGAATACAAGGAGTTTCAAAGAAATTGAATGAGTGTCCAAAGTGTGAAGGAGCCCACCCTCTTGCCCTTCTTTCTCCGTCTTCCCTCTCTCCTACCATTCATTTCTCTTTTCATGTCTCTCTCTCTATTCTCTGCCTCTCCTTCTGCAGCTGTCAGACTGGCAAGGTGCCACACAGGCGCCCGTCACTCTGGTGGTGACAGATGTAGCAGCAGCGGCCAGAGAAAGAGGAGAAAAGAAAAGAGAGGGAGGGAGAGGGGAGAGAGCAGCATTAGGGCCAGTGAGTGAAGAGAAGAGAAGGGAAAGAGGTAAGTGTGAAATAACAGAATGCTGGCACTCCCTATTGTGTTGAAGGGGAGAAGGTGCTGGATTAGACCATGGCAGCCATAATCACAAACAGATGGGTCTATGTGTGTGAAGGGTGGGGATGGCTGGATGGAGAGAGAGAGAGAGAGATAGTGGGAGAGTAAGAGAGAGAAAGAGAAAAGGAGAGAGAGAGAAAGAGGGAGAGAAAGAGATCAAAATGCAAGATAACCATAGACATTTTTGGAGTCACATTTCAACAATGCTTTTTATTGACATTCACACCTATGCTAGCCCAGTTTATCGAAAGTAATTTTTCATGAAGTTGACAGCACCTCACACTATTTTGAGGCGGAAGTGCTTCAAGTGATTTCCTGTGTGGATGCCAGCGCTGTGAGCACACACATCTGTGATCCATTGAACCCCTCTTCCCCTTTTACCTTATTAACATTCCAGGGGGTCTTTCTTGAACCGTTGACACTGCAGGATTTACCTTGGCCAAAGAGTGGCTATGACCATCTTGTTACCTCACAAATTACATCACTGATCTTCTGTTTCAAACTCGTTTTGTCTCCTGTATGGAGTGTGGACATGCACTTCCTACAGCCCAACAGTACACATCCAGGACGTCCAGGCTCTTGTCATGCTGGATCAAACGCACAGGAAGATACTGCAGGGAAGTGAAAGAAGAAGGAAATAGACACAGACACAGAGAGACACAGACAGACGGACAAACACAGACACAGACAGACGCACAGACAGATAGACAGTAAACAGGGGAAAAACAACTTTTAGAAATAGTGATTTATTTGCTGAACCGGGTTTCGGCTGTCTTTCACTTTCAAAATGATTTGAAATCTGTGAATACATAAGTCTTACTCTCTCCTTCTTGACAAGTGTGGCACCCTCTCTTTCAGCTTCTGCCAGCGATACCTCCACCTTTAATATTGGGAAAACAACACAGGATCAATGTTGAGTAAATAATCATATTCAATCTAATGGGACTGCAGAATAATTCATGGAATTCCCATTCCAGTACTTGTGCCCTGGTGGAGATGTTGAGTCACCTATTCATGGATGACGTGAACTTGTCTGGTCAGAGGCACAGCCAGAGTGGACAACAACATGGTCAACAACATGTCATCCATGCATGCAGACAAAGACCCACTAAAGTTCACTCACCAACACACCACTCCCCCCCTCTCTCTCTCTCTCTCTCTCTCTCTCTCTCTCTCTCTCTCTCTCTCATCTCTCTCTCTCTCTCTCTCTCTCTCTCTCTTTCTCTCTCTCTCTCCTCTCTCTCTCTCTCTCTCTCTCTCTCTCTCTCTCCTCTCTCTCTCTCTCCTCTCTCTCTCCCTCTCTCTCTCTCTCCCTCTTCCTGGGTTGTTTTGTCTTTACTTTGTTTTTCTTCTGGTTGACTTTCTCTTTCTCTTTTTTTCTTAACCCCCATCTGGTGTGTGGAGGCGCCCTGGTGGAGCTAATTCATTTTCTTGGAAACCATCTGGTGTGTGACTCTGTGGTAAGGCGAGCCTCTCTCTGTCTTTGAGGGACCCTGTATGTTGTCACCTGTTACACTCAGGGTCGGAGGGACGAGCTTCTGCTACCCAGATCCCCTTACACCAGGATCTGGCCATCACACACACACACACATGCACACACTCACTTATACACTTACACACACAGACACATCCAAAACACGCGCACACAAACACACACACACACAAACACACACACACGCATAGCACCCCTTTAAGGGCCTCAGACTGCTACACCCTCCGGTGAGAGGGACAAATTCTGAAGCCACAATTAAATCAAACCTGGCATCTGGATGTCCCTGGCTGACATTGTCCAACAGTGGTTGTCCATTGTCAATACATTGTCCTTCATCAAAACAGGGCTAGGGTTTAAGTGAGACTCGCTCCGCCTCGTTAATGCCTATTAGAGAACACTCCGAACACACAACAGTTAGCCCTGCTCTCATGCTCTGACTGAGACAGAGAGAGATGAGGATCCAGCCTGCTCGTCTCCCAGGGGGTCCAGCGGCACAGCCTCTTCTCACCACTATTTCCTGGTAAATTGAATTAGATATCATCCCTTTAATCAGACGCTTTAATTACAGAAGACTCCATTATCGTGGGCGTTGGCCTTGAGGAGATGATCTGGACGGAGGATAAAGGGACGGCAGTGTTCAGTTACAGCAGGACTCTCCGTAGGCGATCTGTGGGTTATTCTTCCCTGCTGGCAGGGAGCCAGATTGAACTCTCTTTTTTTCATATGTCAATGGCTAAGCTTCCGTTAGGTGTTGTGATCTTCTTACACTGCAGTCATGCCCCCCGAGTAGGTATCAGAGACAAAGAAGGTTAGTCGGTCTTTCTTTTATGTACTGGTACCAGTTGCTGCCTTGGATGGTCAACTGTGAGGACCAGTATAAATTCTGGACCAAGATGAGGAAGTGTGGAGTTTCAGTAGGATTCTTGATAAGGGTCATTTTGAGACAGCCAGGGACCGAGTCTTACTCATTATTTCTATGTGTGGAACAAAATCCTGCTCACTTTCAGCCCGATCCATTTCTCTTCCCCCACTCCCTCTCTCCTCAACCTTCTGCTGATCCACCCCTGGGCAAGGCAGAATCTCTCCAAAGCCGAGGCCAGCCTCGCCATCTGTGTCTTGGGCTCTGACCCTGTTCATGGAGCAGGAAGTGTGTGGGTGGGGGCACGGGTGGGGGGGGGGGGGGTGGAACGTCTGCTGCTGCACAATCCTAACCTGACAGTCCTTCCATGACAGCTGGGGGGGAGGGGGAGCACACAAACCCCTGGCTTGCGTTTTGTGACATGTTGTGTTGACAAGAACATTAGGAAGAACAAAAGATGTTGACACACACACACACCTTCAAGTTAATACACGAGGACACAAATACAACCCCGTCGCAGCACAGTGGCTACGGGAGTCCTGCTGCTGTTAACAAAGTGGCTTAATGGAGCTGGCTTAATAGCGGTGTGTGTGTCTCTCCGTGTGTGTGTGCGTGGGTGTGTGTCTGTGTGTGCAGTCGTGTGTGGACTTTGTCAGGACTCCCGCTGATAGTGTGGGCACAGACTTGCTGCTGAGTACCTATCTGTCAGCGGCACACCTTAACACCCCACTATCACCACCACCGCCGCCCACACACCCCGCTGTCCTCCGACTGGAGGTCTGATAAGACACAAACACACCACACACACACACACACGGGACGAGCAAGGCACTTCATCATTGTCCAACCCACTTACACCTCCCACCTCCTGTTGCTAAGCTCATATACTGCACTTTTCCAGTGGTACATTAAGACATGCGGCCAGAGCCTGTCTCTCAGAGGGGATGGACGGGCTCAATAAGGAGAGAAGAGGATGTGGCTGAGTGAACAGTAACTCCCAGTTAGTCCCCATGGCAAACACATAAAAAGTCCAAAGAAATCAATCCCTGCACTCATTTGGCCCAATCAATGCTTATGGAGAATCAATCTACAACTGATGCTTGGACACTTATCCAAACCCATGCCTGTCAGCCAAAACAGCGGGCCCCTATGAGCCTTCACTGACCGCCACTCTGTTTTTTTTGTTCAAAAGTAATGGTTGAGTGCTGATTTGTCAGGGTGGGGTCGATGACAGGCTGTGTGTGTGTGTGATGTCAGGATGGCATGAGGGGTTGGAGGGGTGAGGGTGAGTGGTGGGAGTCAGGGGAGAGCTGAAACAGAGGGATGGCTTCCATATGTTCGCCAGACCCCTGTCTAGAGTGGCCATCACTCAGGATTGATTGGAGCAGGGCCATTAGCCCCCTGGCTCTTTCTCTCTCCAGTTCTCTTCTTACTCCAACACACTCCTCTATCTCGGTCTCTAGCTCACGTTACTTCCATATCTCGCCGTCTTCCCTCTCGCTCCCTCTTTCCCCTCCACTCCTCTGTCTACTGCGTCAACTTTCCTCTCATCACCTGCCTCGTTCCCTGCCCTGTGGGCAATCCCCCTCTCTCCTTAGAAATCTCTCATTTCCCGCCCACGGCTCGATCTGTTTCCGTCGCTCTTTCCGTCTCTTCCTCTGTCCACCTCCGTCTTCTTCTCCCCGTCTGTTCTTTCCCACCGAGCTCTCCCTCACTTTTTGCTCTGTCTGACAGCTTTGACTCTCCCTCCATCTCTATCTCCCTCTGTTCTGTTCAGTCTATGTCTGTCTCCCTTTGGAAGCCCTTTATGACCTTCAGGCAGGGGAAATGGCTCTCAGAGCTGCACCTCATCTATTTCCATTCCTCCGGTCCTCCATCCCTCAAACCAACCCCTTATCCCACGTTCTGAGAGGGGTTCACTTGATCGAGGAGGCAGTTAAAAAGAGATGGAGTTAAGGCGTCAGGTTCAGACCGGTAGAAGACTGGAAACGACCCTGATGATCACTTACCATCTTGACCACGCTGACAAAGTGATGCATTGTGGGATGCAATGGGGACCATTATCACAGCCATCTATCTAGCCATGTGTCCTCAGAGATACCCCTTAGGGGAGGATGGAGAGGGGTTAGGGGTGGAGAGGGTTAGAGTGTGTGAACGGTGTGTGTGAAGATGAGTTGTGGGATTGGGGGACAAGATATAGGGGCGTCAATAATATGGGCAGGGGGTGGAGTTTGCTAGGGGTAGTATGGAGACAAAGGGGGAAAAAATAGTGCTGTAGAAGTGGTGGTAGTAGTTGTTTCAGAGTAATTGTAGGAGTAGTACTAGAGTAGAGTGAGCCAGGGTCACAAGGTGACTCTTTGCCCTATATAGTCTTTGACAGCCCTAATGGTCTCTGCATGACAAAGTGTGGCCCTGCTGACAGACAGGGTGATAAAGTGAGGGGTCCTGACTGCTGCTCAGGTCTCTCTGGCCTGGCCTCTTTCTGCTCCCTGGCCCCGTCGTCGTGATAAGGAAGGTGAGTGGTGACGGAGGACTAATCATTCTGTCATCTCTTCCTCCAGCATGGCGACAACTTCCAAGTGACAGCTCTCAAGAACTAGGGCTCTTAAGAGCGGGTAGACACACACATACGCCGTCCCTTGTGCACACGGCACGCACACACACACACACACTTACACCAGGGTGGAGTGGAGGCAGCAGTAACCGGCGTTCAGGCTGGACGGCACGTCGGAGAAGCCTGTGTTCCCAGGGAACACCACCAGGCGACGGTGGTTTCTCTTCCAGGTGGTGCCCACAGGCTGGTACCTCTGGGGGCTCATCCAGTACCCGCCCTTCCCCTGGTGGGGTGTGGCGAAGCTCCCCAGCTCCAGGCTCCGGTAGCGCTTCACGTAGAGGGGCTCGTACAGGCTAAGGTGGGGCTTCCTGAGAGGGGGTGGAGGGGTGAGGAACGAAGGGGGGGGGGGGGGATGGAGACCGATCAGTGGAAGAGAGAGGCGGAGATCAGGAGGAGAGGAAAGATGAGGCACGTAGAAGGAGGAGAGGGGATGGACAACGACTGAAAATCAATACATACAGTGGATTTGACTGTGTGCTCATTTTCTTGCCTTGTACCTATTCATGCACAAACACGCATACACAAATCTCTCTCTGTCTCTGTCTCTCTCTCATTCTCACACACACTCACACACACAAACAGCCTTTAAGTATTTGTTTTTCATTTTATTTATATTTTTTCCTCTTAATAACATTCTACTTTGAAGCATGCAGATGCCTGTGTGAGTGTGTGCATGCTAAAAGCTTTGAGGTCGTTGGCATTTCTCTCCATGAATCAAACTCACAAAACAACAAGACCTTGCCCCATTTCACTCTACCTCTCTCCCTCCCTCTCCCTTTCTCTGTCTTTCTCACACTTTCTCTCCCTCAGAGGAAGCTTGGTGGGATAGTAAATCTTTCACCACAAACACACCAACATGTGCAGCATGGCACGATGCCAACCAGACCTGTTGAAATGTGATTAACTGTTTCACCACACATCTCTCAATAAGTTGGCTGTGTATTCGCTGCTCAGACCACAGTACAGGAGTGTGTGTGTGTGAGGGGTGGGGGGTTTGGGGATTGGATGTTATTGTTGGGAGGGGAACACAGGAGGAGAGTGTGATCCCCTGTCCAGTAGCCCTGACAGACTCTGTGTGTGTGTGTGTGTGTGTGTGTGCGCACTTGCGTGAAAGAGTGTGTGTGATGTGGATCCAGCTCTTCTCTGGCCAGGGCTCTCTGGTTTCAGCTTGGCTTTAATGAACACTGTGATGTGAGGCTGACTGACCCTGCTGAGGGCGGGGAGGGGTCGGGGGTGGAGGTGTGTGTGTGTGTGTTGGGTGGGGGACTAGTGGATAGGATGGTATGACAGAGCCCCCCCCCAACATGCCTGAAAGTGCCTGCCCTGCCCCTGCCCCTTCCCTCCAACCCCTACCTCTCCTGTCCTCTCTCTCCCTCTCTCCCCTCCTTCACATCCCCCTCTCTTTCTATCTTCTGGTGGTTGTTTGTGAGCAACAGAGCTCATCTCCCCAAAAGTACCTAAGGCAAACCTAGCTGCTGAAAAACAACACCTGAGTGTTGTGACAACATCTGAGTGCAACAGGATGGAAGCTTCATGAGAAAATACAAAAGTTTGATGTGACTTGACTTGAAACCCCAAAAGGCGTGTAGTGTGAAGTCATTATAGTCTATCTATAGCTTCTACAGGGTAGCTGATACATTTCCCACACACAAACTGGCCTCATTTTAAAGACAGCTGTAAGATTAAAGATATTTCTCTGTGAGAATATTTTGGTGGGAATGTGTGTGCGTGCGAAACCATGCATGAGAGAATGTAGATGAAACGGTGCGTGTGGGTCCATGAGCGTGTTTGTGTTTGTACATTCGAAAGGCAAGAAAGACGTCAGTCTACTCAAACCCCACCTGAGGTACTTGAACAACAATCACACATGGCGCCTTCAGACGTGTGGACCTTCAGCCACCTCTCTCCTTCACCACCCAGAGGGAAGATGGAGGGAGGATCCTTTACACAATGCCACCGAAAACACAATCATACACAAGGCTATCTTTTGACATAAAAAGGCTTTGGAAACAAACCAAAAATATTATTGTCTTGAGCAAATAAGGGAGTCAGTAAATGTTTCATTCACATGCTTTCGTCAAAGAGTGGTGGAGTCACTTTTTTCTAGTTTGAGTCTGCAGGGTGAACAATGAGCTGGCACGAATTCCCAGAACTCACAGTCATTCTCAAGTTTATATCAACCTGAGAAACACTCACTGCAGGGCGAGGAACTTAATGGACACGTGGAGACACAGCAGCAAACTACAGAGCAGTGACATGTATCCTCACCCTCGCCTTAAGAAGGCAAAGGCAAACCATTTCACAACTTCAGTTTAGACATTGCACCACTCTGCCACCTAGACAGCAGGACATCCGAGTCAGATCCCCGTGAAATGTGTCACCACAGAAGCATGCACTTAAGATGGCCTTATCTAGAAAATCACAGGCACGGCATGTCGTGATCAGAAACATACCTCAAATCGAGGCACTTTGGTGAAGATGCCAACAAAGATAAAACAAGGACTGTCTTACTGACCACGTAGCCTACCTTAGAATGTAGTTAGCCACATACTCGGCTGTTTCAGGATACATGGCTGTCCCGCTCATCTTCTTCACTTCAAATGGGACTGAAAGGTTTTTATGCAGTGTGGGGTTTGTATGTGTGTTTTTTTTTGGAGGGGGTGTCTATGTATGTGTTTTGAGTGGAAAGGTCATACCAAGGGGGTGATGTGTGTGCCTGACTGTTTTAGCAACCCTTTATTCCCCCAGGTAAGAGAGGCATGAGAGGATCTCATCTAAAATAGAGTGTGTCTTCAGTGATCTTGTTGGTCTTAACACAGCACTGACAGCATTCCCAAGGAGAACCATATAGGGCTTGAAGCACTAGGGCTTAGCTATCTCATTTAGCCTCTGACACACAGGATACTGCGTGCTTACTTGAAGCACGAGTGGTAAATAACTTTGCCATACTGTAAACAAAAACACAGGACAGGGATAGTTTTACACTGCTTTCTGTTAGCTCATATTCTTAATGAAACATTTACATTTCACATTGCAGTTGCTTTAAGTGGTATGAATGTTCACATGCCTTGGTTGTTTTGGGGTCCAGCTCTGTGTGTGCTACAGTGCATGGCTGTAACGCAAAACAAGGGCACAACATGCCCTCGAAACGTACAATTCCGTGGTTTCCTATAAAACTGTTGAAGCCAAATGGAGTCTGACTCCTGAAAAGAGCAGTTCTGCTTGAGGAGAAAACAGAAGCTCGTCATACACTACTCCTTTGCTTCATTAAATCTGCAGACGTGTCCTACTTTCCCTGCTCCTCCATTGGACTTCCATGCTAGCGAGATATGATTTGAAGAACGAGGGGGGCGCTTCATTAAATGTCTATATGCCAATCCACCTTTCTGACTTCTGCTACATGCTGGATTTGGGATTGTGTCTGTGTTTGGGTGTGTGTGTGTGTGTTTGCGTACATGAAGGGGTTATACTATGTGGATTCTCCCCTCCATTCTCTGTCCTCCCTGTTGAGACTCAAACAGACAAGCCCCTCTCCTCACACACACTGACAGGCAGTCACTCGGCCCCCCCCACCCCTTTCCCAGGGAATGTTCCAAAGTGGGACATGAAGCAGGACTGGATTCCTCCCCTGCCTGCCGTCCCCTCTTTTCTTTTCCCCTCTCTAACTGTCTCACTCTCAACTCCCCTTCAAACTTTCCCCAAAAATACTTTGAATTGAATTTCATCTGAATGTGAACTGACTGTGATAAACACTTAATTGTATGTATTTCCATTTAGGTCTCCCTGTGTTCAACCATTTATAACTGATCCGTTATCCACCTGGGCTTGTGAATGGAATGTCTCAGCTGAGGAACTAAATATGTCAGTACTACAACCTGGATTACATCATCATTGTTGTGTTCTATCAGAGACAGAGAGAGAGAGAGACAGAGAGAGAGAGAGAGAGAGAGAGAGAGAGAGAGAGAGAGAGAGAGAGAGAGAGAGAGAGAGAGAGAGAGAGAGAGAAATAGATAGAGAGAGAGACAGAGAGAGAGAGAGAAAGACAGACAGACAGAGTTAGAGAGAGAGAGATGTGGGGAGATCTGCAGAGGATGTGAGACAGTGTCCAAACAACTCTCTCCAGGCAGTTCAAATAAACACTGTCCACTGGAATTTATACACATAACTAGATGTGAAGGACAAACAAAGAGCTCTGAGGCAATTGAAGGAAGAAAACAATGTCTTAGAAATAAAACCACACCCTCCTTACCGAGACTACATTTCACTGTGTGTCTGAAGAACAAAAGCACATTGATGATATTCAGTTTTTGAGGACACACACAAACCATACAGTCCCCCCCCCCCCCCCCCCCCCCCACACAGACACACACGCACATACGCACACACAAATCAGACCTGTCATAGTTCAGATAAACGGCAACAGGGGCCTTCCATTACATTCAGACTTGTTCAGCTAGTGCTACTAGCTGCTTTGTTTGAACTCCCAGCCTCCAGCATCGACCCACATTTCAAAAGGAACCCCGTCCCAGATCGGCACTAACCGCCAGGTACAAAGCAACAGGCTCTTCGTTCTGTTGGTCTGACCACACACATTCCACTGATAGAAGCTCTGTGGGAAGGACCGCAGAACATACATGATGCACAACTCCCTGCCAAGACACCTTCAAAAAGAGAACCAAACTACTACTACACACACAAAACTATCTATACCGTAGGTAATATGAAAAAAGTTAAAACATTTGGGCATCATGAACAGTCTCTCCGCTGCAACAGCCGTCTTGTCTGCGTGTTAAGAGCAGCACAAACAGTACAGTGATTCCTCAATACCCAGTTCAACCAAATTCTCAATAAATGTAACCAACTAAATGTAGACAGTTGGCTTACTCAATTTCGATATGAGTCATCAGAACAGAAACATACTCAACAGTGTCTCATTGTATTGGTCTTTGTGTGAAATCACTAAGACTCCAAGATGTGTCATCATGTATTTATCAGTGGCAGTCATACTTTATGAACATGCCACCCCTAAGGTAAATTTGACGCTTAATGGACCTAATGAACAAATGGCTGATGGCTCTGCCCAGCCCCACCTGGTATTACCTGCTCCTCTGTTCTTAGCAGATCATTAGTTGCTTCAAGTTGTCCATCCCACATCCTGTGCGTACGGGACCACAGCCAGCCAGACAGCTGAGTCAAAGCCTACTTGTGAGTAGACAGGAGGGCATAGCAGCCCAATCCCACACAAAGTCTACCACACTAAACCCCTCACCCCCCCCCCCCCCCCGCACACACACACACGCACACACACACCATGTCACTGGACCAACTAGTGTGAGTGTGTGCCTTGCGTGTTATTGGTGTAGTATTTGATGGGCTTTCATGCGCTGTAAATTGGGCTCAGGCATCTGTCAGACAGCATGCTGAAACATGTTAATAACTAATACACTGATAATCCTCAGGCCTGTAATCCAACCATCTCTGACTTAACGCCCGCTGTACTTCCCTGAACTTTCAATGATGGCGCCTCTTGATGAAATAGGTGGTGCGTTTTCTGCCCTCCATTACTAATTACACAAGTCTAAATCTATTTATGGCTCAGCTTGACGATCAGTGCACCCATGAGAGGTACGGGAAGCGGAGAGATCAAACAGGAAGTGCACCAGCATTTCCAGTACGATCACAAGCGTTGGACCTGCGCTGTACTCACCAAACAAAGGAGAGGTAAAAAAAAGAACCCAAAATTGACAGAGGTTGACAGACAGTTTAATCTCCACTGGCTGCTTCTGTCAGAAAAGCACACGGGTTTACCTAAATCCCCAAATCCCAAATGCGGCTGCTTTCAAACACTTGTTTTAGCAACACAAATGGACCTTAGCTGCAGGAATTATGGATTTCATCACTTGCCATGTCAGAAAAGTTTACATTCTTGTGGTGAGGGCTTTTAAGACAAACACAAGACAGCTGTTTCTTGTTTGTTTGGAGTTGCACCACCAAATGCAAACATCTTTGACATCCATTCATAGAAATGAACAATTAAAAGGATGATTCTCCATTCATAACCACTGTCAGTGTACAGTCTCTGCAATGTGGAACATGAAGACTTCCCTAAGGGTATGGATGGGTTTAGAGGAGTATTGAGAGCTCTTTGGAGATGGGTGAGGGGGTTCTCTCTGAGCCTTCCACCCCTCCTTCCTTGTTGTTCACACTCCACACCAGGATTGCATAGACCAGGCTTGGCTAAATGTGGTCTCCTGCTGAGCATCCTGGGAATTGTTTTTTGGGGGCTCTGGATTGGTCAGAGTTCATTAGTGTTGCAGTTTCAAAGCCTTCTTTGTCTGATGATTCATCAACATCATGGAGGAATGAATACTTTTCAATAGCTAATGGGCTTCACCCAGTGATCTGACCACTAAACAGACACCGAAAAATACTAATAAAATGCTTTACTTTCAGGAAATTCCCACTTGGAACTGAAGTCCTGAAGAGAGCTGTCCATCATGGGTGACTCACTGTGCTACATTTGCCCTCAGCATTTTGGAGTTTCATTCACAAAGCTGAGTCACACTGAAGGGTTATTGAGTAAGGGGAGGTGGGGAAATCACGCACACACAGACACATGAACACACATTATGTATGTTGAAATGGATGTGTGATACTGGGGAACTCATCACAGGCAGTGAGCGTAGAGCTGATGAAAACCAGAAGTCTAAAACACAACCCCAGCACATTTCTTATTTATGAGCACTATCACTGATCTTTCCCACATCCTCTTCAACATACCAGAGAAAAGAGACACATGGAGGGATGAGTTGCTGGAAAACTGTTAGAGCACAGTGTGTGTGTGTGTGTGTGTGTGTGTATTTTAGGAAATTGTGTGTGTGTGTATGAGTGTGAATGGGATGTTGCTTTAGCGGCACCCAGGCATCTCTCGTCTATTGGCTAAGCTCCACACTCTGATGTCACCTCTTGGCAAGACTTTGTGATCTTTGGACCTGATCAGCAGTTCCACGGTGGGCAGCCAATCAGCTTGCAGTTTTTGACCCGAGGCGACGATGTCATACAGTAGGGAATGCATACAAGTGGAGTTGGGGGGAACAGTGGCCACACTTTTCAATTGTTTGAAGAGATTGTGTGTTCTCTGTGCAATACAAACATCCAGCCCTCCAGCAAGCTGTGACAGTGTTGATTTTTCACCAGTCAAGTGTGTGTTTAGGCAAGTCAATGGAGGGAGAGTGTGAAGATGTGTGAACATTTATCACATCCACGACTCACCATATTCTTTACTCAGTGCTCTTCCTCCCAGTTCCGTATGTTGTGACACCCCATAACTCTTTTTTTCCTATATAGCCTATCTGAACAATGTCACATTACAGGAACTATTTGACTCTTAGGACAATGAGCTGGTAGCAGAAAACAGTCCGGACCTCTACCTTATAAACACTTTTACAAAATAAAGTAACCCTTTCTTACCAAATAACCCAATGTGTCATGTGTCATATCAATATGTCAAATGGAAACTACAGTCACAGGTTCTTCCTTTTCTTGCAACCCTGTGGCGTGTCATTTCCTGTCTCTTGATATTGCCTGTGTTACTCCATGCTAGTGTGACTCACCCACATCCTCAGCAGTCATGAGGGGTGGCAGATTGACTCTTTGTGTCATAAGCTGAGTGTGTCAAACTGCAGTCATGTCAGAGGTGGCAGGACTGATAGTGTGCTGTGGATGGGTTACCAAACTCCTTTGCTTGTATTGCTGATAATCCCTAAATCCGTAAAGGTGTTGCTCAGTGCCTACCACAGTGAATGGCTCTCATGTTTCACTGTTTACCTCTCGGACAATTTAGCTCTGTTTCAGTACTTGACATCCTCTCCAGAGGATAAATATAAACAAAGTGGTTTGGAAGTGATGGAGGTGATGGAACACCTGTATTATAAACATGTAGAGAAGCTGGGAAAGATTAGGAAATAATTATGAAAGGTAGTTTTGTCTACAGCGATGCTGTTTAACAAACACAAAAGCCCAACCCCCCCCACACACATGACAAACCACAGCTAACGCTGGACTCCATGGGTAGCTGAGGGTTGAGATGTAAACCTGAATTGTGATATTAAAATCATCATCATGTATGGAACATGAGGGCTGATCTCATTAGCTGCCCATGTCTGTCTAAAGAAAACATTGTGTGACTACATTTCATTTATCAATTAAAAGAATTGAGATACGATAAATGGATGACTGTATCTAAACACCCCCACCCACATACCCCAGACAGACATTCATTCTTTTACAAACCCACATTTAAATGATCCCCAGTTTCCCATCTCTAAACTACTTTGGGTTGAACATAACTGGTCACTGATTAACTTGATAAATCCATACATGAAAGACTCTTTATAGTGTACCGTGACCAACTACTAGGGCAGTAAAGCTATTTGGATTGGATAGAGAGAGTTCAGCAACCTGAGGGTTTATACAGGCCAAGAGGATGGGCTAGGACCTCAGAAACTAGCCACAAACCACCAGGAGGCCTTTATCATGTGACTAGGGGTGGTCCCCTGAGGTCTCGGGTCTGACAGGGGATTTCCTTTGTACTAAGTATGGCGAGGGAGAGGAGGAGTCAAATAAAAAGAGAAAGAGAGGTGTAGAGAGTGAGGCAGCAAGAGAAGGGTAAGGAAGTGACCAAAAGTAGAAGTGTATATTGTGAAGGGGAATTCATTGTTGAGGCAGATATGTCACATAATGTAACATATTCTATGAGGCTATTCAGTGATTGGCCAGGTCTATTCAACGCACTTAATCTGCATGGGCAAGCAAGCATCCTACATTGATGTAGTGCCATAAAAACGAACAAGGCTGATCAAATTCAACATGCGTGGGGCTATGTCACCTACATTATTACATCTATCATTTTAAGCTATCATATAAGTAAAGTTACCATCAAATAAATAACCGTCTCTTTTCATCTCAAGGTTTACAGGCTCATTAGTTAACGCCAGGACATAAATGGACGAATTTTAAGCCGATTGCTCACAATAACACACAGTGACCTTACAATCATCCTGCCACAACTAATTACACAAAGCCATCATGTCTGAATCGGCCCTGTTTAAGCCTGATTTAATGGGCGTGTAAACCATTACAAGGTTGGAGAACGGCTCCTCTATGGATGCTCACTGGCAAAGCATTCAATGGACCCATACAGGTCTGTGAGAAAAGGGTCTCAGCGAGTCAAGAGGGGGATAAGCATGCCAAAGTAGGCAGCACCTGGCAACCGAAATATTAAAAAGACCATTAAAGTTTTATTGTGGCTTATAAAGAACTCAGGCTTCCTGTTTTTCCCCTTCATGCCAACCCACATGATCTGTAAGGCGAGGAGGGCTGTTTTCTCTCTCTCTTTATCTCGTGTTAGAACATATTAACAATCACGAGGGATGAGTGAAGTGGCAGTAAAGCCATCTGTTTTTATTACCTGTCCAGCAGCAGGACTGCACTCTGCTTCTTTTATGGATCGGCCCACTCTGCATGGACCAGTCAACTGGGGTAAGACAGCACGGTTCACCCATTCACTCATCGCTACTGACTGATCTATGGACAATGGAGACCGCTACGGTTCGACTCCATTTCTTCAACCCTCAAGGGTCAAGGACAGACGCAGACTTCCATAATGACCACACCTCACGTCGGTCCAAACGGATCAGCCAGAACAGACGCTTCAAGTTCAGAATGTGCCGTCCATAGTTAGGCCCTTCCCAGACAGGTCCATCTCACATGGACGCTAAAGGGTGGTGTTTACAGGAAGGAGGTGGAGATTTGGCCCAGGGAACACAGGGCTTACTGAGCCCAGGTCCTCAGCTGGAGTGGCCCCTCTCTGGGAGCAGAGATTGGGCTCCTGCTGCTGGTAGTCTCCATGGGAGGGGCCCTGAACCACAAAGAGCTGCGTGGTATCTACTGCTGCCACTACTGTTCTACCACAGGACACACAGTGCTCTCAGAGGATGGAGGTTGAGGAGGGAGAGCAGGGAGAGAGGGATGGAGGGAAGGGGGGGGGGGTGGAGGGAAGGATGTCTATGGAGGAGGGGGTAGTTGGGCCTTCAATCTAATCACAATCTGAACAGCAGGATTTCCCCCTCACCACACTCGTCATTGCCTTTCCTTTCCTCCTCTTTCATTCTTCCTCTCTCTCTCTTTCACCCCTTTCTGTGTGTGCACGGACAATTGCGTAGAGAGGCGCCAGCTTGCAAGGGCAATACAAAAGGGGAAAAAGAAGGTGGACTCGGTCTAATCCGAGGAGCTGGAAAAGAGGGATGGGATGGACTTTTTTTCTTCTTTTTTTTCACTCCCTCTGTCCATCGGAACGCCCGGTTCTTGATGAAAATGTCCTGCTGGATAAGGGCATTAGACGCCCTGTTCTAATCCCGTGTAATTTCCCACAATCCCCTTTGCTTTCGTCCTGCCAAAGAAGCCTTTAGGCTGTCCCGCTGAGCTCCTGGCTGCTGCCGTTGGTGTTCCCACACCCCAACTCGACATACTTCCTCCTCCACAGAACAGAGAAACAAATTACATTCTTTTTCTCCTCTTCTCCTGTTTTATTTCCCTTTGCATCTCTCTTCCAAAGCCCTGGGAGCCATTTCGATATGTATTGCGGGTGTGTGTGGGTCGGTGTGTGTCCTCCTGAAGGTGTAACCTTGCTCTGAGTGTCGGGACCAAGTTGTATTGGAAGGAGATGGGAGACCTTGGTACGTCGGCTCAGTCATTAGTGGAATTAAACCATGGGTCCACTTTCGTTTGACCCAAATCACTTGTGTGGCCTTGTGTATTGTTGATTTCACGGCTGTCCACACAGTCTATGTGTATGGGTTTTTGTATGTTGCCGTCTGTCATAATCCTACACAATCTCCTGCTTACATAAAATACTTTATGATTATCTTTTTTTATCAGCTGGTCAGCTGGGGAGAAGCTTTGAATGACACTTTGTCCTTTCTCCTATCAGCAGGGCTATATTAGGCACCGACACCCAGAAACAAATTCAAATGATACATTCATGCTACATGCTACAGGGTTCACTGAATTCCCATGGGGCTGTGCCAAGGATGTGCATTCTGCGCTCCAGTGTGCGGCTGTGTATCCAATGAATGAAGCCATGAAAAGAACACGAGGGTTTCAACAATCCATTCATCACACACTGTGGACATGCAGGCCCACAGCAGTCAAGTCAGCTCCTGCACACTGGAACAAGCAGTTTAGGTCATTTCTGAACGTACATCATCATGCCAACGGCGGATTGATGGTTGATTGATTGACTGTCCAGCCCCCACGGACATACTGGCATTGTTTCGCCAAATTCCTTTCACGCATTCATTGCGAACGTGGGTACAAGTGCCGTGCGCACGTGTCACATGTATGTATACAAACACCTTGAGTGATTTGACACCTGGAGCTTCTGTGTGTAGCCTCTGCAGAGTATCTCCCCTCTGTTGGAAACAGTATCCTGACATGGCCTTTCTACCTCCTGGCCTGCTTTGTCTCTCAATCTTTACAGGGCAGACATGAGCGCTGCAGCAGTGTTTTCATCCACACTCTGGGAGCTGTGAACCACATGTGTGACTCCTCCTGACCGAGTTTTCTGCGTGCACGTGTGAATGAGCGTGTGTATGTGTGTATGTGTGTATGTGTGTATGTGTGTGTGGACGTCCTGCCATGTGGTAACATTCTTGGATGTAGGTGCATCGGCATTCCCCGGCCAAATTTGACGTGTGTGTTTAATGTGCGTGTGTGCGTGTGTGCGTGTGTGCGTGTGAGAGAGAGAGAGTTGGTGTGTGCCTCTCTAATCCCTGCCCTGCGTCCTGTTAGCTGCCTCAGTGCATTCTGAGAGTCAGCCTTGAGTCTGTCAGTGAGCGACACCTCGCCTGGCTCTTTGCGGCTCTGCTTCTGTAAACACGGCCCGGGCGGCCTAACTGTCCCCCAGACCAGGGCCAGGCCACAGGAGGACACGGGCCGCCACCATCAGCACTCAATACAGCCAGTGATGCGTTCACAGCTGGCACCTTGCCAAGGGACCTCTCTGAACCCCCCCGCCTCCTCCTCCCAGCACCCACCTCTCGGTGTGCAAGGCTTACTGTAAACAATGTCATATACTGAAGCCTACAGAGCTGACTGTGGACCTAGAGGACTGTGCCTTAAAAGCTGACTGTGGAACAATGGCTGAATGTGCCCTGTAAAGTTTTGCTGGAGAGAATTGAAGTGAATTGTACCTTCATAATTATTAATAAACAAAATTACTGTTTTGACGTGAAATAATGACATGGATCTCATAAAAAAGATGAGACAGATGTAATAAAAAAGGATCTTATGGGTTAACGTAAACAATGCAGATTTATGCGGCACTAGACCCTCTGTACCTGGTGACTCAAAGCTAGAATTCATCGTTTAAACTGTGCTGCATCTTCACACCAAGGCACAGGGAGAGTTCCTCACCACAGAACTGGAAACCTTGACAGTGTACAGGATATTTCCGCAGGTGCTTTGCAATGATATGGCACCAATGTTGGCACCAACCCAAATGTTCTGTTGGCTTGGTACCGTCTCTCCTAACCTCTATTGACTCTCACTGTCAAACTGAGTACATAAACATCACGTCAGTCAAAACAATATTGCGGGCTTGTGTTGACATTCCAATAGCCACTAGTCCACTTCCCCTGAACCGGAAATGTTTTATAACAACAATTACTTTACAAACAATAATAAACTGTGATACGATCATTGCCATTGAAGAGCTGTATCACCCATACTGCACCTCCATTAATTTCAGAGAACAAAAACATTTTCAATTCATACAATAGGGTTTTTACATTTCTTAGCACATCAAGATATCAACATCACAGAAAAAATTAAATTCTCTACTGCCAGCGGTAAAGAACACATTGTCTCCTTAACATTTCTACTTAAGAACTTTGTCTCTCAGTCTAGTATACTATGTACCAGCCTATACATTGTTAGGAGACTCTGCACTAACAGCATGACTGACTGTTTGGAACAACTAACTACAGATCGACTGACTGAACCAAAAGTCAGTACTAGTGTGTCTTGTTTGCCTGGTCGCTTGGCGGCCTGGATGCCTGGATGCAAGGCAACAGGAAATAACTGATAGAGACCGACTCCAGGCAAAATGGAAAAGTTTACTTGGGTTCAATTGACTGACAGTCCTGTCCTATTGGTCTTTGATATGTTTTCCCTTAAAGATACCGCACAAAGTCCCAGCTCAGCAAAACTAAATGTGGTATTCTCATTTCCTCTCAGACTGGCGGCTCCACTGCACTGGGAAGGGGACAGTGATATGGAGTTTGGCAACAGAGTCCAAGTAGTTCTGGCAGTTTTACGAAAATATGTAATACCACAGTACTCCCTAGAGGCCAAATACCTTTCTCTAACTGTGTAATGCATGAGTACAGGATGGTCAGCCAGCGAATGAAACTTGACATAACATACTGTAAGGTCTTAAACAAGAGACACTACAATTAAGCAACATCAGTTCATTTGAACACATCCTAGCAGGCAGAAAGCAATAGAGACTTCAACGCTACATGTCTCCCTTGCAGTCCTACGCACCTTCGAAACTGCAGAACAGAAAAAGGATTGTGTGAGTGTGTGTGAGTGTGGCTGCTGATTGGACTGTCTCAGCATCGCTGTGTGAAATCGTCCTGGAGAGACGGTGGTGGAGAGACGGCGAGGTCCAGATGGAATCATACGGCCGTCATGTGTACGGCGTGACCGTGGCTCATTGGAAACAGCTGAGTGATGGGAACGCGGCCGGGCCCTCACACATGGATCTCATTCTCTGTGGTGCAGGAGTGGGTAGACAGGAGATGGGGGTCCATGGGAAATTTCTCACCGTGGGTGGCTGGAGGAGTGGAGGAGGGCCACGGCTGGTCACGAGGGGGTAACCCAAAGGGAGCGTGACTCAATAGCCCTCATACCTCCCCCCCCTTCTCTTCCGCCCAGCCCCAACTTCCTGACATGCCGTTTTGTGGAATGCAAGATGGCGTCTGAGACGGAGCTGGGGGTGGAGGCCAGGCCACCGGGGGACTGTCTCTGCGGTCTGCCGCAGTGGGAAGGAGGAATAAACACACGGAAACATGAGCTACAGGGAGGAGCTGGACGGCTCGACTGGCTGGGAAGCAGGGACAATGTTGCAGTGAAATAAAACAACTAGAATTCAGGACACAACCAGATATAAGTGGTTGATATTTGCCATGAAGATGTTACCACACATTCTACCGTGCGATATGTACAACACAAGCGGTATAACAAAGTCGGCTCCAGATTTCTCTTCCTCACTAAACTCCCCCCAGTAACACCCCATCTTCTATTTACTCATCTCTCTTTCATCCTCAGCCTCTTCTGGTTTCCCCAGACCTCATCCCTTCATCTCCGGCCCCTTAAAATCCAGTCACATCCCTTCCCTCCGGGTCAGATCAGCTCCATAGAAGGTGTCAACAGCAGTCACCCGCACCCCGCTGGTCAGACGCACGGAGGTGGGATGTGGTGAGGGCGGCGAGGGAGTTCAGAAAACACTAGACGGCATCATCTATCAGCTACGGGCTGTGAGGTGGAGGATTACCGGATCGATAGGGGAGTCTCTGCAAGCGGCAGTGTTCAGGACGCACAAGAGCGCGTGCACACGCACGGACGCAGCTCTGAGGAGAAGCCTCCGCCACACACACACAGCCTGAGGAGACACACGTGCCTACAGGCAGTCGCACGCGTGTGCGTGAAAGGAGCGAAAGGCACCTGTGCTCTGAACGACACCAGGCTGAGCAGGTGAGAGGAGCCGTCTCTGTTTTCATCCAGCCCGCCAGCACCGCCACACCCCGTCCACACCCGGTGGAACGAGATGAATAGGTCTGTCTGCTCGGCAATGAATACTGCTGTCTCCAGGAGGGGGGGTTTGAGAGAGCACCTTCTGATGGATGGGAGGCTACGGCCGGCCAGGGTAGAAGCATTATTCCAGTTTACTTATGGCTGAGAGAGAGAGAGAGAGACAGAGAGAGAGAGAGAGAGAGAGAGAGAGAGAGAGAGAGAGAGAGAGAGAGAGAGAGAGAGAGAGAGAGAGAGAGAGAGAGAGAGAGAGAGAAATGAGAAAAATATCACCACAAACAGTCTATATGTGAGGTGTTTTGTTATCTTTTGTATGTTTGTTTTAAAAGCATGAGCTCCAATTCCTATCCCTGCTCGCCTCTCTCTCTCTCTCTCTCTCTCTCTCTCTCTCTCTCTCTCTCTCTCTTTCTCTCTCTCTCTCTTTCTCTCTCTCTTCTCTCTCTCTCTGCCAGCAATGATAGTACAGCAGCACAAAGAGGATTATGAAAGAGGTATTCCATCTGTGTTACAGGGTGATATCTGAACACAGAAGAGTGGGTAGAGCACTGAATATTGATTTGGGGCGGGTCGGGGGAGGAGGAGGAGAAAGAGAGAAAGAGGAAGGGAGGGAGGGACTCTTGGGTCGATGGAACGACATCTGACTGTCACAGAATGTTCTTTAAAATGAGGGCTGTCTGGAATAGTAAACAAAACCATGGTCAGAGCAGATTCAAAAGAGAAGATGTCCACACGCTCACACACACATTTAGCTTTGTTTTCGATAGATATACCAAAAATAAATAAGGTTACACGGCTAAGCTGTTGTAGTTAACCCACAGCTAAATTAATTTCTTGAAGGAAGAAAGAAAGGGTATTTGATCAAGATCAATTTTAAAGTGGTTATTGCCTGACCTCGGGAGCTGTATGGAAACATGTGATATGCTATCTTTTTATTGGCCTCATTACTATTTATTTATTACATCCTCTTTAATCTGAGTCATTTATCTGAGCCTGAGAGTCCCCCCTGCTAGAGTAAAAGGTTTGGCCTTCCTCCATTTTAGGGCCTAATCTTAATTGGAAACTGCTGCAGGAGAGATTGTGTACAGGAGGGGTTATGAGAGAGAGAGACAGAGAGAGAGAGACAGAGAGCGAGAAGGAGAGAGAAAGAAAAAGAGAAAAATTGAGCTACTGAGAGGGGCCATGAGTTCACAGAGTCCACCACAGTCGTAACTGTGAGCATTCTGACATGTTTCAGCTCAGTGTGTAGCCTCTAGACACTGCTGATGTTTGGAACAGAGGGAACTCAATCAGCCATATCAAAGTGTCATGAACCAGACTGATGCCATAACTGTCAGTAACTATTAGCTCCTCTATTGGGACCTATCGTACTTTCATTACTCTTTTCCATACACGTAATAGCTTGCTGGTACTGGATAACACGGCTGTATTTTTGGGCGGCGGATGAGGAATGAGTTAGGGTTGCATTGGGAGGGGCCAAAGGTCATTAGGTCATTAGGTCAGAGGAAGTTTTGCTCACAATATCACAGACTCGGGCGGGTCAGCCAGATTAGGTGCTGAATGTGAGGGGGCAGACAGCAACGCAAACAAAGATTAGAAAGCCCCCCCCCCCCCCCCGCCCCCGCCCACACCGATCCTGTCAGCACTGAGGCCGCCAGCTCAGAACCAATGCGGCCTGACTGGGGGGCAGGGTGGGGGGGCAGACAGGACGCTTGGGAGAGGGGCCAGGGGTGTCAGCACACACAAAGAGAGAAAACAGGAGAGACAGAGAGAGAGAGAGAGAGAGAGAGAGAGAGAGAGAGAGAGAGAGACAGAGACAGAGACAGACAGAGACAGAGACAGACAGACAGAGACAGACAGACAGACAGACAGACAGACAGACAGACAGACAGACAGACAGACAGACAGACAGACAGACAGACAGACAGACAGACAGACAGACAGACAGACAGACAGACAGACAGATAGGAGAAAGAGATTAAAACGTGTGCATGCGGTGCTCTGAGACATCTCTGTTTTTCTAAGGGGTTTTCTGGTTAGAGGGGAAGGAAGCCGCCTACCGTCCTTTTTACTGGGATGTTGAGTCTCAGCCAGAGTTTACATTCATCTGCACGTGTGTGTTTGCACACGTATGGGTGTGCAGTGGACCCCATTCTTGACTGATGCTCAGCTTGGGGAAAATTGGGAAACGGGGGGTTGGGGTCCCCTTTCTCTGGTTCTTATTACAGCAAGACGTTTATGACCTCACGCCCACGACACACCCCAGTGTGGCCGGCAGTGACTGGGTGACGTGGAGCAAAACGAAAACACAATTCTGGGGCCCAGGTTTTATATCACATTTATCAAACCGTTATCTCAGAGGTGTGAGGCTCCGCACATCCTTTACGACAACCAGCCTCTAATCAAATGGGCTCGCTAGCTGGGAATGAGTGCTGGCAAGCACACCACGCCCCGGTCATCAAAAACAGGCAAACACTGTATTGAAGGAGTCTTCCAGCCAGGTTTTAACTTGTTCACCAAAGACAGTATGCTGGGCCTCATCTGTTTTCAGTTAGGGTTGTATGCTACAAACGATTAGCTGAGATGAGACTGGGGCCATGGCCAAGGCTGGGGCCTCATCTGGTTCCGCGGGGAGAGGAAACACAGGCGTCCTTTTAAAACGCCTAAAGGAACCGCGAGGGTCCTGAGAGGCAAGGATGTCGAATGCAGAGATATGACTGTTACATAATGCGCATTATGGCCGAGCAGTGTGACATGTTTCTTAACGCCACGCCCCGTTGTTACGGTAAGGCTGGGTAATCTGCTGTGTTGTCAGCTTAAGGGCATCAGCAAATCACTGGGGTCCTCGCTGGATGTTTATGGTCCTCTGCTCATCTCATTACCAGAGCGCTTAGAGAAGGAAAATATATCAGAGGAATTGGTAGAGGGAAAACATCCCCGCATATTGAGATAGCATCAGGTGTCACAGTGCATCCACCAGCGGATTCACTATCCCCGAAACAAACTCAAGTATTTGCCTTTCAAAAGGTCACTCACCAAAATGAAGCCACCAAGCATCAACACCAACTTATCAGCTATTTTGTTTAGCTGAGGGTTATTGCTCCTCAAATTTCCAAACCTGGCGGCCCATTCGGATGGGATAAAAAATGGGTTGGGTTATTGGAGAAGGGCTCTGAGGGGAGCCTCATCAGATGAGTGCGCGGCGGCCGCGCGCCAGCCTGAAAGTTCACCTCTATCTGTCTACGTTACACGGCTGTCCAACCTTGGGCTGTAGAGTAATGGCCCATAGACACAGACCCATTCACAGTCATTACCACAGGCAGAGCTGGATGCTGGCTCAATACCTCACTCTGGGCCTGGCACAGTGCCAGCCTGACACACCGAAGGCCGCGGCCATGCATGGAGAATGACTGAGGATCCTCTCCTCGTCTCTTTCCTTCCAAGTCAGAGAAACTATTGATTCCATTTCAAAGCTTTATTGTCATGACTGTCGAGGCCCTCGCTGAAAACCAGTGGAGCTCTCCACACTGTTATGATCATAACAGTTCAGAGAGAAAAGGGGTGATGTCTTGTGGCGTTGAACGGCAAAGATTGATATGCTGCAGTATGACATATTATCATATATGTTTTCATCACCATCTTCAGTGTCTTTCCTTCCCTCCCTTTCCCTCTCATCCCTGGTGTGTTGTTTGGATGGATGATTGGTGGTGGAGCCGGGGGGGGGGGGGGGGGGTGGAATGGAGGGGGGGGGGGGGGGGTCACAGAGGAGCCTGTGTGTCCAGGACGGAGGTCTTTCACAGGCCGTCTATCTGCCGTGTGACTGTGCCCTGCCCCAGAGAGGCCACGGCTGCTGCAACCGCCACAGAGGGGGAAACCAGGCCTTGCCAAGGGTCAGGGGTCAAATTCTCCACTTCCTGTTTCCAGCGAGGGGCAAAGCAAAGCAGACTGGGATGGGAAGAATGAGGGTAAGTGGGTGGATGGGTGGGCGGGGCCTAGAAGTTTGATGCAGCTGCAAGTGTGCTTTCTCCACTCAGTTGTCCAAACCCCGCCTTCACTCTCTTGCCCCCCTCCTTTCTCTCTCTCTGCTCCTCTGACAAACATTACCATAGGGTCATCGGTGGAACATGAGCTTGTATCCTCCTCCTGTGCCAGTAACCCTTCCCTGCTTCCCAGCCCTCCACTTCCCCTGTTTCACCCTCTCGCTCCAACAAGCAACCCTCAAAGGGGCCGCCCGGTGTCAATAGCTTCCCCAGGCGGTCGCCAGCTCGTCTGGGGCCGTGGGTCTCTCTTTCCCCTACCCGGTCCTCTGGGAGGGGGGGATGAGGAGGAAAGTGAGAGCAGGGTGTTTCTCACAGGGGCCTCCCGGTGCTGTCCGATCCCCGGTGAGCCACTGCGGATGGAGGTGATTTAGCCTGCGCCCCTCTGTTT
This sequence comes from Hypomesus transpacificus, assembly GCF_021917145.1. Lineage (NCBI taxonomy): Eukaryota > Metazoa > Chordata > Actinopteri > Osmeriformes > Osmeridae > Hypomesus > Hypomesus transpacificus. The sequence goes on from NC_061062.1 coordinate 9,759,097, forward strand.
GTTTTCCCTGGGCCTGGTGTTGGTTCTGCTAAGCACCCTGCTTAGCTACTTAGCTGTCCAGGGGGAGGCGAGGGTGGGGGTGTTGGGGGGGGGGCAGTGCTCTGTGTGTTTAGGTCTGCTGCTGATCCCCCCCTGCACTGGCCAGTGAGCAAATCCATCATGGGGGGGGTCTAGGGTGCACAGGCGCTTGGATGCTGAGCATAAAAAGGGAGGTGACGTCAGACCCAGCCAATGAGAGTGGCCCTAATAACCCCTCCCCCCCCAAAAAAAATAGGTAGTCAAAGATAAACAGAGATGGAGGAAGCACGGAGTGTAACGGTATTGATTCTCGTCGAGAGGGTAACCATGGACACGTCAGAAGGGAGCCGGCCGCCTCCTAAGCTGTTTGGCATTCTGTGATGGCCGGCAATTATAGCTGTGGGGCGTCACGGTTTGACATGTGGCAGAGACAGCGTCTCCGGAGCAGGTGGCGAGGTCTCGGCCCCCATCAGGGAGCATTCAAGCACACACTCACCTCCTTCCACGCTCACACACACACACACACACACACATGCATACTCACAACACACGCTCTCATCTAGAAACACTCTCTTTGGCCGCCAATTATTCAGTAAGCCCCACAGCATTGGGGAGAGAAGGGCTACACGTTGACTGGCCACTTAAGCTAATTAGAAAACGGTGTCCGACCCCCTTCAGAGTGCACCTGGCAGAAGGGCTCCAACGTGACCAGGCTTGAAACAGATACAGACACGCGCGCTTAAAAAAGTGCAACGTAGCCCGCGAATGGGGAGCATTCTCCATGGCTGCACAGGACCAGAGGCTGCAGCGGGGCCCGGCCGACCCACGATTCCCAGCGGCCAGACGCTGCATTATGTGGAGCACACACAGGTCAAGCTACCGCGATGCTACTCAGCCCTGAGGACCGCCAATCACCCATGCATGAGTCGGCTTTAAAGGAGCATTTTTGAAATAACGACAAACATGAAAAACGTTTCCCCCTTGCTCAGTAGAGCACATTATGGAGCTCACTGATGCATGTGAGGGTAAACTTACCTTTCTGGTTTTGAGCGCGAGAGAGAGAGAGGAGAGAGAGAGAGAGAGAGAGAGAGAGAGAGAGAGAGAGAGAGAGAGAGAGAGAGAGAGAGAGAGTGAGAGAAATATCACCACAAACAGTCTTGTGAGGTGTGAGGTGTTTTGTTATCTTTTGTATGCTTGTTTTAAAAGCATGAGGTCCAATTCCTATCCCCTGCTCGCCTCTCTCTCTCTCTATCTCTATCTCTCTCTCTCTTTCTCTCTCTCTCTTTCTCCCTCTCTCTCTCTCTCTCTCTCTCTCTCTCACTCTCTCTCTCTCTCTGACCTGACCTTCACCGATTCTTTCTTAAAGTTACATCTAGTAAACATCTCTCTCACTCCTCTTCTTATTCTTCAAGGTCTTTTCGTGCAAACCAACACATCACTCCCCTCTCAAAAGATGAGTGTTAGGAGAAAGACAGAGTAATGGAGGAAGAGAACACTCGAGAAAGTAATGAGAGAGAAAAGGGAGACTGTGGCAGTTCAATGGAAGGTAAGGGCACCGAGGAGACTCCGAGGCAGACAAACAAAGCTAACTTTGCTGCTCTGTCTGGGTCTCCTCTCCTCCGCTGTCCATTCATATAGAGCTTGGAGGGAGATGAGGCCAGGAGAGGATATGGCTGCCTCTCCTCTCTTCTCCTCTCTCCTCTTCTCTCCTCTCCACCAGTGTCTGCTCCACAAAACTTGCTCTCCCTGATGGGATGTGACATTTATTACAGTCGGTGTTTATAGGGGAGGCAGATGGAGGAATTGAGTGAGGGAAGGAGTGGAGTTTTAACCCCGGCCCCTCTCTCCTCTCCTCCTAAGATCTCTCAGGAGAGTTTCAGTGGGAGTGGCAGGACGCAGGGAGGAGGAGAGAATCAGAAAGAATGGGAGGGGGGGGGGGGGGCAGGCTGAAGCTAGGGGCCAGAGAAGGGGAAGGGGTCTGGAGATAGTGGCTGGGGAAAAGTGGACTGGAGAGGGGCTTTCTGGATGAGCTCAGGGCTGCAGCTTGGGTTGGGACTAAAGCCGGGGGCTTGAGCTTGGAGTAGAATCTGCGAGGAGCTGGAGCTAGAGATAGGGTAAGGGCTGGGTGCCCGAGGCCAGAGCCGGGATCTGTGTTCAGGCTGTTTTGGGTTATTAATGAGCCTGTCTGGAGGACTCATCGTCAGGTCGAGCAGAGGGGGGAGGAGGGGAGAGGAGAGGGGAGGGGCATACTGGGTGAGGGGATGAGTTCGGCTCAAGGTCCATAGAGCCAAACACGGTTCCCCAGACAGCGGTGAATAATGAAGGGGGGGGGGGGGGGGGGGGTAGAGAGAGAAGGAGATTAAGAGAGAAGGACAAGGAGAGAACTGGTGGATACAGATAGGGGGGGAGAGACAGAGTAAAGCAGAAAGAAGGGGCGAGGAAGGTGCAAGGGAAAGGGAGAGCAATTCTAGTGATGGAAGGGCGAGAGAGCAGAGCGCCTGAGAGGGATGAGAGAGAGATGAGGAGAATACCTAAAAGGAGGGGACCAACAGAATGATCTGGCAATTTCATAGTCTGGCTTTTTCCTAGTTCAATTAATTTTTCCATTGTTTCTTTCTTACCACCTCAGTACAGAATATATCAGGTACATTCAACTCGAAAACAGCATTATGTAAAACCATACCTCAGGGCTAATGTGTACTTTATTCATCTTGCAGTGTACAACACTCTATGACAACTCACCCCTTCCTGCCTGATTTGAGGAATGCACTGGCTCTATATATCACCCCATAGAACACAACATACGCTCTCACACATACCTCAGCCTTAAAGCACATGACTACCATACATGACACAGGGTGAGTACCCCTGCCAAATGCCTTTAATTTACTGCCTGGCAAGGACATCCACATGCCTGTGTCAAGACACTGAGACAGAGTGTTGTTCCACAGCAATGTGCCATGGAAAACCAAGTCATTCCGTGGGCAGCTGGTTAGAGATGGAAGAGAAGGAGGGGGAAGGTCCTTCCATTTTCCTCTCTCAGAAAAAAACATGGCCGACTATGATTACGATTATTGCACTGTGGAGAAAAAATTCTGTAGCAGGGAACTGGGAAAAATTTGACCTATTTTCCCCCTGTTTCTCTTCTTGTGCCCGATATTTAGGTCAGAAGGGGCCAACGTTTACAGATGGAGGATGAGCAGGGGTTTATAATGTACCGCTTGCTCTCCATATCCACATATGTAATTGAAAATATACAAATGGATTAGCTGGACAGAGTTCCAGTGGCAGAGGTCTCTGGGATAAAATGGGCACAGTAGGAAAATCTAACCTTTAAATCAAGAGGTGGGGAAAGAGAAAGAGAGAGAGCAAGAGAGAGCGAGAGAGAGCGAGAGCGAGAGAGAGAGAGAGAGCAAGAGAGAGAGAGAGAGAGAGAGAGAGAGAGAGAGAGAGAGAGAGAGAGAGAGAGGGAGGGAGGGAGGGAGGGAGGGAGGGAGGGAGGGAGGGAGGGAGGGAGGGAGGGAAGAGATAGATAAAGGGGTGGTGGGGGTGGATATATTTCAGTATATATATAGCGAGTCTTCATTAGAGGGAACATGGTGACACTACTGTGAAATCCAACATGCAAATATCAAACATGCGCACACAGTCAAGCACACACACCAGAACACAGTACATTTGGCAGGACTGCGCTCCTCTGTGCGAGGCGACGCCATCCTAACACAACGTTGAGTAAGGAGGAGATAGCACAGGATCATCACAGGCATCACATGCAAACAGCATCATTCTCTATCATCCTTAGCCCCCTCCCAGGTTGGCTGGGCGTGACAGCCATGCTGGGAGCTGAACCACAGTCCCACTTGGAACACCCCTCCCACAAGGTCACCCTCTGCCAGGGTTGCCATCCGTATCAGGCTAGGGGTTCTGGAACGACCAGGAGCCGGGCTGACGACGTGAGCGTCTCTGTGACAGATGGTGGCCAGGAGAGCCATGAGTCAGTGTCTGTGAATGAGCAGTCTAGTCTTGGCTCTAGAACACGCCGGATGGAGATGGAAGGTTAGAGCTACACATCGGCTGGGCTTTCACTATTCCCTTTTTCAGGTCAGTTTGAACCTCTGGAATCATGGTTGTGTTTCATTGTGTTGCTGGTAAAAGATGTGGGCACGAGGATGAGAAAGAAGTCATACAGAAAAAATACAGCAAAAAAAACCACAAAAGAAAGCTAACAGAAAGAGAAGATGAAAGATAGATGGAGAAAAAATAAGAGTGAGGGGAGCTGCAAGGAGATGAGAGAGCCGAAGATGAGAGGAGAGAGGAGGAATACAAATGAGAGAGTGAGAGGGAGGTGGGTGGGGGGGGGGGGGGTGGAAAGCAGAGAAGAAGGAGGAAAGGGAGAAGGAGAGCGGACAAGAAATGAGATGAGAGAGAAGGGTGATGAGAGGAAGAAGGGTAGAAGGTGAGTGGTAAGCAGGAGTGTGAGAGGACAAAGAAAGATAGAGTCGGGGAGAGAGAGAGACGGAGAGATCGAGGGAGAGAGAGAAAAGAGGAGAGGGTGGTCGAGAGAAGAGTGCATGAGCGAAAAAGTGAGAGAGAGAAAAAAATGAAAAAAATGTAGCTAGAGAAAGGAAAAGAGAGAGGGAGAATATAGTCAGTGAGGCGGTGTCTGAGACTAGCCAGCACATCCCTGACCTAGATTCTTGCTTCTCCCCAGATCCTGCTCTCTCATGAATGTTTGATTACTCCTCCGACAATAGCTGTATTTACGCCAAACGCTTTTTAAATTACAAGCTCAACTGCAGCAGCAAAAAACAATCCATTCTAGATGGAGGGAAAATGGATGAGAAATTGATTAGAGATTTTCTCACCTACAGTTGAGAGACCAGACTCCGGTGTCTCTAGGGAGTTTGAGCTGATTATTACCAGCCAAGCTGGCCCTTAACTCACACATACACACACACTAATGTGTGCATCAGCATACACACACATGTGCATTTGCACTCAGATCAAAATTCACTGATGCATACACGACTAGAAGCAATGCTGATTAAACCCAAACCACAAGGGAACCAGTCACTGACAAATGACGAATGCTGCTGGATTTTTTTTTTTCTGAAAATATTGTTTTTGATTGGAGAAACTAGTAGGAACAGAAACTAATATCTTGGTTAGTGTCAGAAAGCCACATGTATTTTTCGCACACTTGCCAATGTAAGGACAGTTGATTGCCTGACCCCACCCCACCCCGCCTCTCCAACCCCCCGTCCAACTCTAAAACCCTCCACACTGCTGTCTACCATTCTCTCTCTCTTCTTATTCTCCCCTCCCCCCTCCTTTCCCCAACCATGGCATGGCAGATCTCGATGCATCATCCGTTGTCATGGGCACAGATAAACCTTCACGGCTGTTTCCATGGTGACCATTCTAGGGAGTCAAGCCTGACACTGCAGTCGCCAGAAAAACAGAGAGAGTGAGACAGAGAGAGAGAGAGAGAGAGAGAGAGAGAGAGAGAGAGAGAACTGAGAGAACAGAGAGATTGTAAGAGAAAAACGAGTGAGGGGCTGTAGGCACCAGACAACAAAATGGCAGAAAGAATGGAGAGACGGGGCTGAATCATGACGAGCAGTGTGTGTCTACAAGACCTAACTGTAACTGCAAACAAACTTTTCGTCTCTTATGTGTCTCTTTCTTTTCCTCTCTCTCTCACTTACGCACAGACACACATGCGCGTGCGTACATACACATACACACACACAGCTGTTAATCCCATTCCAGTAACCAGAGAGAACTGGTTCAGAGGCGGTAATCTCCAAAAAGCCCAGTTTTTGGCGCGGTGGTGACAGCTGGCTCCAAGTGGAACAATCCAGCCAGCCTTCATTTAAATAACCAAATCAAATGAGAGAGCAACTTTCTAAACAGCAACAGAACCGTAACATGAACACAGAAACAAAAACTGTGTCAATTATCCCACCAGTCAAGCCCATAGAGGCCAGGAAGGAGGAGGCCATCTTGAACACAGCCTGTTCAGGTCAAATGATTTGATGTTTGAACAGTGGAAAGGCTGTGTGGCATTTTGAGACCTCTAGGTCTCATTCCGTGAAATAATGAATCTGTTTAAAAACACACATCCTATGGACTCACAAACAATCAAGGGTGTAACTGCCACCGTGTAAAGGTTGGACCTCTCGGTGTCAGACTTGTGTTTACTGAGATCCAGAGAGTCAAGACCTCCTGTCTTCCTCATCTCTTCCACTCTACTGCTTCCTCCTCTACGGTCCACCAAGTCTCCCCACACCCCTCCTCTCAATCTCTTTCTCACACACACACACACACACACCCAAACAGACAGACAGACAAACGCACACACACATAGACCTGGTGCTCATCACTTTAGTCTGGCTTGCTCCGTAGACCAAATCATACTGTCTACCCCCTACCCTGCAGTTGCCACGGAAACCATGTGTGTGTGTGGAGCTGCTGGGGGATTGGTTGCTGGGGGCGAGACGTTTTCCAATCAAACCTGTTACTGGGCGTAGGGGGTTGGTGGTAGGGAACTGGACGGGGGGGGGGGGTCTTTACCATAAAAATAGAGAAGGGGAAAAGAGAGAGGGGAAACGAACAAGAGAGAGATGGTGCCGCCTATTGGGGTTGGTTGGTTGTAGCTTCCCGTTACCAAGTAACATTTGGAGAATCTGGTGAGGAATGGGATGAAGTCCTGGAGATGAGAGGGTAACTCAACCGATCACACCAAACACAACAGCAACACAGGATCAGTTCCACTTCAAATGTTGAACATTCCCTGTTCAAAGTGAATCCTGTCGCCTCATCTTATCTCCCACGGGATACATTCCACTTCAACTGAACCCTCCAACTGACCCTTCCCTCGTCCACCTCCTACCTCATGCTGCCACACCCTGAATCGCTGTCATGACCCAATCACACAACATGTCCATGGTTTGATCCTGATGTCATGGCTACAAAGACAACAGTGTTTGGTGTTGCTCTGTACTGCTCTGTACTGTACTATAATGTCCTTTTCAAGACTTCTTCTCTTTGTCTCAGGACGAACACTGGTGATGACATCGTCTCAGAGCCAAGTGGAGCTGCAGCGTGCTGGTCTGCAGCGTGCTGGTCTGCAGCCAAACACGTCCTCCAAGCGTCTCTGTGTCCCAGCTGTCAGAACCTCCCAGCAGAGACGAGGCAGGACCTCCACCAAACTAAGGGGAGCGTGTTTGAAAAGTACAGGATGGCGAGTGGTTCCGACCCGTACTGTGGGTACGACCAGTCCCCAAAACAGAGCTTTGGAAAGCATACAGTCTATCTCCACTTCCATATCTTTGTAACCATACACATGGCATTTTAAGCAACCCATTGTACACTTACTGTACCCCGTTTCACGTTTTTATGATCCATGTTTTCTTTTGGCATCATGGTGCTCTCTGCTTGTTATGCTCTTAATCTGTTCTTCCCCGGGTGACCGTGTTGAACTTGTGATGTGTTTGCTCTGTGCCAACCATCTGGTGAGCCCTGAGGGAACGTCTTGATGCTGCCGAGTGGAGGAACGAAGGGCCATTCGTTTGTCCGTGTGGGCTCATGACAAGACGTGATGTTGGTGTGGGCCACTTCACTTCTCCATTTATCTTCCCTTTTTTCATACCTGCACCTCATCCCCTGATTCCCGACCAGCTCTCTTATGATTCCAAAGCTTTCTCCTGATTCTGGCCTCTCCCTCTCTTAATTCTTCCTGCTTTGGTTTCTCCCTGTCTCTCTGTCTCCATCTCTATCCATCCATCTCCATCCTGGCCCTGCAGCCTCCTACAGTATCCTCCTGTATCTTCATTTAATCAACGGTGCCGGCAAGATCCCCAAGGACCGGCACAGCCTACGACGAGAGGAGGGCGGGAGAGAGGAAAGAGAAGAGTGAGAGAGGAGGAGGGGAGGAAAGAAGCGAAAGATGAGATGAGAGATGAGAAGGAGATAAGGCAATGAGAGAGGGATAAAGGAAAGTAGGATGCCACTTCCTACAAAGACTCGTCTTAATCAGATGATCGATACTGCACAAAAGAACACAGACGGACAATATTGATCCTTGCGAGCGAGAGACAAAGAGCGAGAAAGGGGGAGAAAGAGAGCGACACACACGGAGAAAGAGGAGTGCTGATTGTCTCAAATACGGATTGATGTGCGCCGCATTGCCTAGCGTGCAGTAGCGTCAACACACATCTCTCTTCGGATGCTCCGGCGCCGCGCAATCATTGAGTCCCCCAGTCTGGAGGGTGACAACCGAGCGTGCCGTAACAGGTCGACAGAAGACACATTAAGACTCAAATCTCACATAACCCCCCGTTTGGACTCTCTCTCCGTCTCACACCTGGCTCTACGTGACAAGACGCTCCTCTCGACGTGTCCCAGAGTCCCACCCTCCGGCTATCAGTCATCCCAATCAGACGAGACCCGCGCCCCCGGCTGCTCTGGAACGTTGCGTTGCTAGGGGCAACCGGCGCGGAAACAGCTGGGCAGGGCGGCAGCACTCTGCGCGGTGACGCGCCCCCGTAGCGAGCCGCTAATTACAGCTGAATAATAGATCTCTTCATTTATAATTACACCTGCTCGGCGGGGAGGGAGCCTGGATACCGCCAGCAGGATGGCTCTCTCCAGAACAACCTGAAAGCGTTCAGGTTCAGCGAGCACAAACCACCCCATCACCCAGATCTTACTTAGGTAGTCCAACGCCATGCATTAGAAATGAATATAATGAGTGTTTAGCACATTCCACTAATAGCTGCTAATGAGTCAGTGCATAAATGTTGTCAGGTCTCTGGTGTTCACAGTCCAGTACTAGTGCCATTTTTTCATTGCAAGCAGTGCACATAGCAGACACTGTGTGACATCTTCTTTCGGCTCGAGGGTCACAGGTCAAACAGCCTGTCAAAGACGTGTGCATGGTGTCGGTAGAGAAATCAGTAGCATGTCTGGGGACAACAACTCGACCTGCATTACTATTCCATCTCTTGAGAACATTCTCAATGGAATGGAATGCCACATGGCTCTCAGTCATGCCAGACTCATGACTCACTCTGCATTACCTCCATTCACAGTAGTAACAAAAATAATTGTTGTCCTAACTCTCTAGGGTCACATTCCAGTCTGCCGGGTTCTAATCCCAGCCCAGAGTTCTGGAGCACCTCTGGCCCAGGATGGTTCCTTCCAAGGCCATGGGTGGCCAGCAGTACCATATGGCCTCCTGGGCTGAGCCAGCGAGTCAAGGAACACCAAATTAATTCTAGGCACTGAAGGATTAAATCTCAGAGCCTCTGTGGCATTAAAGCTAGTTGAAATGTGTTGTTTGTTTACGGTTTTCCAGGCCCACACAGCTGTACGAGAACTATAAGTGCATGCACATTCACACACACACACACACACACACACACACACACACACACACACACACACACAAATACCACCCATAAACACACATTGCAAAGATGCAAAAACAGACTCAGCAGTGTCACATCAGCCCACTGCATATTGCATCAGGCATGTTTGTCCTATTTGGGCGTGGCACGCTCATCCAGCCAGGAGGTGAACACTTGATCTACTGCATCCCTCCTTCCAAAGCAAATATACACATAGTTTCTTTGTGGTTAATCTTCAACAACAGACGTGTAGCACATTGACTTATCTGCAATCAATAAGAACTATTTGGTATGCTGACAGATCATAATCTTCAAACGATTGCAGAGTGAAAGAGAGCTCGCCGTGGTTGGAAGGCCCCCGGGGGGCGACAGGAACCCGTCAGCCCAGAGCAGATCCTGTGGATGAGGTGGCCCACGTCAAACGAGCAGCCCTGTCCCCGGGCCCTGTGTGAAGTTAGCATGGCGTCAGACCAGGGTCGCTTACCGTCGAGCAGGATCTACGGGCGACTGCGTGCCAAACTCTCGTTAATCACACCCCCATCAGAAGCAGCCGAATTACGTTTTACGCCGAAGACAGGAGATACTCTGTGTAGGATCTCTGTTTACATCGGAGACATACACAGCGCACATAGAAAACATCCAGGCAGAAGGACACCGAGGGGAAGGAGCAGTGTGGATGTGGAGGCAGGAGCTGACGAGCCGTGTGGCTTCCTGTTTTCTCATGACTGTCACTTCTCCTCGCTGGCCTTTGTGAGAGTGCCTTGTTGTTTAAAAATACCCCAGGCTCTTTACTGGGGTACCTAAGGTGAAGACTTGCTGAGCTCTGCGCTCAGTTCTGGGTGTGCTTTTGAATGCCATGGAGGGTCTGAACAAAGGATGAGTGATATGTGAATGAATCGCTTCAGAGATATAGTACAGGAACCGTATCTCCATCGCAGCTCAACACAGATTGCAAAATTTGAAAAAGAAATCTTGTCTCCAGAAAGGAAAAAGACAGATTCTACTGTCAAATCACAGTTTGAATCCCTCTTCCCCCCAAAAAACCCCACTCTGGATTATGTCATGCGATCACTGTACAAGCAGTGTTGACAAGCCGTTATGCAGATGTTTCTGGGCTTAAAAAACATACCTAACACAGCCCATGTGAGTCAATCCATCCCCTTAAACAATGATTTGCAGCTTGCGCCCCACATTAGAGACACACTAGAAAGGGAGAGTTGTGCAGAATGCACAGATGGTCTTTCTTATCCACTGGCAAAGGGAGAGGCCAGAAATCAAATAACAACTGAAAGATCCCCAGCCGTCGGGTTGGCTGTGCATGCCGACCAGCCAATCAGGATAATCCAATCTATTGGTATGCCAACGAGTCGTAACCGAGTGTTATTTGTTTCCATCATTCATGTAATTAACTCACCCCCCTCTCGACAAAGACCGAGAGGAGGGTGAGGACGGGGCATCTGTCGATGGGAGGAGACGGAAGGAGGGAGGAATGGAGAGAGAGACGGACAGAAGAGGGGGAGGGGGCGGCTGGAGCTGGTGCTGTCATCTGCAGCACTGGACCCCATTGGGCGTGACAGGCCAGCCAGATGTGCTGGTCTCCAGTGCTGCTATCAGATCTGATGAGGTGGGGGAGAAGAGCTGGAGAGAGGCCAGTGTGTGGAGATCAGGGACTGTGGGGAGCCTAAGGGAAGGGAGGGGTGGGTTGAGTCCATGCTCAGATTGGCCCATTATTCAGAGTTAGCTCATATAGCCTCCCAAGTCCCCTTTTGCTCCCCCCCTTCCCCACGGCCCCCTACTCCAGCTGTGTGTATGAGGCCCCGCCAGGGCAGGGCAGGGTGGGGTGTGGGGAGAACGTCAGAGAGCACATTCCTATACGAGATAACCTGAGCCTTCCCTCAACAAATCATTGTTTTGTTTCATATGAACCAAATCCGAAACCCCTCTTCAAGAAAAAGAGAGGGGAGAGAAGGATTTGAAACGATCAGGACTGTCTGTCGAGGGAAGATGTTCCGAGCATTACAGCATCACTCCGCCACCAACGTCACACAGACCAGGAGTCTAACTGATTGAACACCTGGTCTCACAGACAGAAACCACCTTCACAGCTTCCAAACAAAGCTGTTTTTAGAGAGAAGCGACCGCACAAAAACACCCAGCTGCTTCCATCCACCCTTGGCCAGCGATGAGATCGTTGAGCCTGTGGCTGATGGATGCCACACTCGGGTCACGGCTGAGAGGACACAGGATAAACGTACTCAGCCGAGGAACAACAAGGACATGCAGAGGCTCCGTTTCAACAGGGTCGGGTCAACTAGAAACGTGCTTTGAGAACGGTGGCTGTGTAATGTTATAGCCCAGACAGGCTAGCAACAGCGTTTCACCCTTCAGGTAAATCAGTTAGGGATAAGATTAGTGTGACGTTTCCCCGCCCTGCCAGCAGATAAAAAAAGTCGTTCTTTTCATTTGGAGACAGAGCAGAGATGTTGATAACTGTAGGATTCCTCTCCTCTTCATGTGAAGTATCCCACATCAAGGGGAGATGGGCTGAGAAGGAGATAACAGCAGAGACTCTGAAGAAAGCACAACTCCGAGGACAGGCAGAGAGATAACTTTCTTTTGACATTTAGGGTATCCTGAAGACAGGAATGAATGAGTGCACACCAGTTAGGGAGGGGGGGGGAGAGTGGAGTGTAATGCAGAACACATGCAGAGTTGGGAGATGCGGTCAGAGGGGAAATGTGTCTTTACGAGCAGGTCATTCCATCATTTTGTTGTGTGAGAAAATGCAGCTTTTTCCTCTCTATTCTTCATAATAGAGGCCTCGTGGCTCTGACCCAAACATATTTTTGTAGCATGTAAACCCCTTCCATGTGTTTCTGTGCGTACGTATCTGTGTGTATGGTCTGTATGCGCGTTTGTGTGTGCATGGACAAGTGGACTCCACAGTATAGGCAGGGTACAGGAAACACAACTCTCATAAGAGTAAAGACTGCCAGCAAACCATCTGTGAAGTTTCCTCTCCAAATCTTTATTATGCACACAGTACACATGGGATAGATAGCGTGTGGGTCTGTGCGAGCGTGTGTGCATGAGTGAGTGTGTGCGCGAGCCAGTGAGGGGAGCGGGGAAGGGCTGGAATGAAAAGTGTCTTGTCGACAAAGCAAAATATCTGAGGCTTGGCCAGAGACCATTTCAAAGCCAGGGAGAGGCAGCAGGGGCTAGTCGAAGGGGCTTTATTGTGATGTTAGTGTTTAGAGTTCCTCCAGTGTCTCAGGGAGCGGTTTGGAGGAATGAGGCCCATGTTGGTTGTGGGGCCGTGGGATTGGTTGTCTGTTTTACACCGAGGAATGTGATATGTTAGGCAATGTGACAATGGGTTATGTGGCTTTGATACTTGGTGTTGCAAAGCAAAGCAGGGCAGAGACAGTGGGTAGATGGGGCAGTCAATCCAATCTTTTAGATGGACTGAAGTCTGAGAAAGGCTGTTTGTTGGGTTTGGCAAATCCAAAGGCTCGGTTGGTGGGGAGGCCTTTATGAATGTGTGCACTGTGTCTTTGTGTGAGAATATTTGATGTATGTGTAAGTGTGTGGTGTGTGAGTGCTTAACGGAGTCTGGGGGTTTGGTAGATTATTGTGTGTGTGAATTACACTGTGAGAGAGGGTGTGAGGGATTGATAGAAGTGCGAGGGATTGGTAAGTGAGTGCTGGTGAGGGTGAGGCATGTCATGGCTGTGGGGAGGATAGTGCACACGTTGCTGGCCTCCATCACTCCTAGTATGTCTCAATGGCTTTATCTCTAAACCTGAAAGGAATAGATTTTAGAGGACCTGAGGGAGGGGTGAAAGATCCCTCTACTTCCAGCGATATATAGTATGGTTCAAATGACTCATGTATGGGGTAGGTAAGTCTGGGACTGGATAGAGGTCCACACCCTGACACACAAGCACATTCACGGACACACACATGCACACACCACCTCCCCCAATATCATCGAGCAGAGAGAAAACATAACTTATGACCACCAGTGTTTCCCACACATAGACTAATTTGTGGCGGTGCGCCACAGAATCAACACCGGCCGCCACACATTGCGTTTCGTAAACATTTTTTTTTATCGCTATTTAGGTAAAAACACGCAGCGTATTCGTTCAGCTGCATTTCCTTTCCCTGCTCTCCCTCCGTCTCTTTCACGCACGCGTCTTTCTCACATACACACACAGTCACTACGTCAGCACACGTTAGCAACGATGCATACGCCGTTCTAGTGAGACCGACAGCTACATCAGCGAGCCTTCAGCATTAGTGCCGTAGCTAAAGGTCTAGGAAAGTTGAGGCTACTTTTCGCTAGGTACCGACGGACATGTCTTAATCGAAGGTTCCCCTTCGTTGTTTTGGTGAGAAGTTTCAAGAGCTAGCTACTTACCCGGCGTCATGGAGCCGACCAGTTAAATAGTTATTTAGCACCCTGTATGCAGCGTCGCTACCTGCATATGCAGAAATTATTTGTTTGTTGTTGTTGATTGATTTTGTGAATTATTTCGACCCCCCCCCCCGGTCTGACATGAAACAACACCCCCCCCCCCCCCCCCCCCCCCCGCCACATATAGCTTTCTAATCTGTGGGAAACACTGACCACAGAGACCATGTGGCTTGTGTAATGTGGTTTCACTTAGGACAAGCCACCCACCCATCCAGCCCTCTCCCAAATGGATTCTCCCACTGGTCCTGAACCCCCACCAACTCCACAGAATCCTTCCCAGTCCCCCCACTAAACCTTTCCGCAGGGCGAAATCAGATCAGGCATGTCGAAGGATTGGAGAAGGTGTGGGGCTGGGCTGGGAGTAGAGGTGGGAGAAGAAGCGGGGGGTTGATCAAAAAAAAATGCTAAAAGAAAGGTTGAATTTCACACCATCATCCATCAATTTTACAGTTCCAGTCTTTGGCCTTTGCACTCTTTAGTTGTGGTGGGGTGTGTCTTGTGTGAGGAGGGAGGGGGGCTGGAGGAGTGTGGACTTTCTTAGATAAACTGGCCTGGTAAAATAGGAGCCCTTCGGCCTTGCAGTGGCCACCATCATCAATCTGGTGATGTCACCTGCATGTGCGTGTGTGTGTGTGTGTGTGTGTGTGTGAGAGAGAGGAATGTTGGTCTATGGGCCTGTAGACCGAGCTTGAATGGATGGAAGGAGGGAGGAGAAGGGATGTTAAAATGCAATGATGATGGACGTCAAGATTCACAAGGTGATTGTGTGTGTCTGTGTGTTCAGGAGCAGTGGGGCATGATGTGCGTATCAAAGGCAGGCCACATCGGGTTAAGGATGAAACCTAATACTCGAATAAAGGCAGAGAGTGTAAATAGCAGCAGAAAGGGAGGAGAAGAGATACCCAACTAGAGGAGTAGGGGGTGGAGGAGGGGGGATGAGAAGACACCTGGGCCCAAAGTGCCAAAGGTATCATTTGCTTTCAATTTCACTTGATGAAACCCATTTGGCTGGATTGGTTTCACACTCCAGACCCCTCAACTCCACCCCCACAACCCCCCGCCCCCTTGCAGTAAGGGTATCCTCAGGATTAGTCTGCAGTCTGCAAACCAGGACAACAACCTCTTTCTAGCTCCTCCCACCGACACACAAGAAAGGCAGGCATCTGTTTCTGCCAACTAATGGGGGTGAAGCAGATGACAGATTTGTATGTGTCTGACCAGTGGCAAAACTGAATGAAGGACAGTGATTGGTCTTGGCAAATTGGAAGAGGATATTAAATCTAGGAAGCAAAACCTGTTTTATAATGAGATTTTTCTTTTGTGGTGGCGTGTGTGTATAAAATATGTGCATTGGGGAGTGTTGTGTGTGTGTGTGTGTGTGGGGGGGAAAGGATGTTGTTAGTGTGCTTTCAGTATGTGTGTGAGTGCATATTAGTGTGTGTGTGTGTCCACACCTGCGGGCTCAGTCATCTTTGCTCCTAATTATCGATGGTACAAATCAACGGTAGGTGGTTGCCATGGCAGCCAGAGACAGGCTCTGTTGCGGGTGAGCGAAGCAAGAGTGTGCCACAGCTATTTCATTAACCTTTAAAGGACTTGGTATTTATTTTAGTGGCAGCACTATGAATATAAATGTGTCGTTCAAGAAAAGGAAATGGCCAGGTAATAAAAAGTCTGAGAACAGTGTTCAGAATACCCCCCCCCCCCCACACACACACACACACACACACACACATGAACCTTTGTAGTATCTAGTAATATGTAGCTTTAAAATGCTTCAGGGCTTCTTGAAAAATCCTATTGGGAAACATTACAGTAGAGGAGTAAAAAGCCAATGCTGGGCGATGCCTTTGGGGTGACGGGGGGTGACGGGGGGGGAATGATGAAGGAGTTCTTTGTGTGCTTCTATTGGCTGGTTGAAAGGGGCATTCTCAAGATGCCTGTGCGTTAACCGAGGCCTCTGTTGCCACTGGTAATTCGATTGTGCCACATGATTACTTGGTGAGTAATCTACAAATGAGGGGTGGTGGGGGGGGGACTAAGGAGAGGCTTGGCAGCCTTGAGTATAATGAGACCTGGGTGGTTCCTGGGGGGTGGAGGTGAGGGGGCAGTGGTGTAGTGGTGTCTGTGTAGGTGGGTATACTGTGAGTGTATAAATCCCAACCATGGGGTGAGGTAGGGGTCGGAAAGAGCAACAGGAAGAGAAACGGCGTAAAAGAGAAGGAAAGTAAACAGTGCAGTGTGATGTGATTTATGCATGCAGAGAAGAGAGAGAGAGAGACAGAGAGAGAGACATGCATGAAGTCACTACAACCATCGTCATGGTAGAACATCAGTGGCCCGTACACAAACGCAGACAAAGGACCTAAACATGCATAATAGAATGACAGCACTACAAAGCTCTGTGACACATCCAGAATGATGCAACAGCTTCGGACAGCCAGTCTGAGGGATCAGACACACTAGCTCCAACAGGGCATGAGCTGCACTCACTGGATTAGTCAATGGAAAGAAGCGACACACACAGTTACTGTGGGAGTCCAATGGAGCCAATCAAATTGGAGCCATGTCTGTTGGACAGCTCTGAGGGGGTTACAGTACTGGTGTATCTGAACTCTTTCAGACAGCTGAGGAAAGTTCTTTCTGAGAAAGACAAGACTTCTTCGCACCCGGCCCCCCTGCGTATTCGACTGGTTTGACTGGTCGCCAAACGGAAACCAGTCTCCATGACGGGCAACAGCGAGTTTCCCGGTCCCTTCCTACATCTACCAAGTTGAACAATGGATTTTGGTGTTTCAAAACCCATTGACACTTCCCTGCTGTATGACTATGTTAAGCCTGTGTTCTGCTCCTCTCTTTCACCAACCGTCTCTGGAGGAGGGTATCCCTCACTGAATTGCTCCTCCCAAGGTTTCTTAAATTTTTTCTACTGTAGTGAGTTTTTGGGGGAGTTTTTCCTTGTCTTCCCTGAGGGTTTAGGTTGGTTGAGGGGCAGTTCTATGGGCTTATGTGAAGCCCTCTGTGACATGCTTGCGTGTAAAAAGGGCTATACAAATAAATGTTGATTTGATTTGAGGAGAGGACTTTCATTCATTCACAGGAACATAATCCTTTAGGGCATTGATGAACTGTATAACAGATACTAATTGCAGAACGGGAGTACTGTGTGTGAATGTGTATGTCAAAGGCTGGGCAGTTGAAACAACTTTCTTTTTCCTATTTAACTGGACTTTTCAGGACTGTATTATGATTCAACATGCGGGGTTACAGGTCCCCATGAGGTGCACTAGCGTCACACTAACAATGTATGTAATTACTGGGTGTAGGTTTGGATGAATGACTCTTCTAAATGGCATACATCAAACTCATTTGAATCTCAAGGCGTGATTGGCAAGTCTGAAGGTGGTATTGGCACATACGCGACAATCTCACTGATGAGCCGCTAACTTGAAGCTAATGGCGCCAGCATTCACTAAACAGGAATCACTATGCAAAAAAAACTACGCACAACATTGTAGTAATCGGTCCAAGCCCGCTCAGTACGGACTCAGGGGTGGGAGGCACTAATTGGTACCATTACAGAGACACGCGTGTAGCCAAACTGGTCGCGGGGAGGGAAGATATGGTAGTTTCCATGGTAACCATTCTCCTCCGTAGTCCTCGTCCCTTGTGGCTTTTTTGCGTGGTTTCTCTCTCCTCTTGTTCTGTACCCAGAGTAAATCAGACACCAACAGGCTGGCTTAGTAGGAGCCCGAGAATCAGAAATGAGACTGTATGTATTAAAGTTTAAAGGGGGAAGGCAGGCCAGGAGCTGGGAGGATTGGTGATAGGCTATAACACACACATATACACACCAAAATAAACTCTGGATGAAATCAGAAGGTGACAAACATGATAATCAGCCAGTTTCTATTCAAGGCATGCTTTAGCCGAGGCAGTGCAGAATCACAATCACAGCCGGATGGAGAGTCAGAAAGACAAACACAGCAGTTGCACAGAGAACGCCAAGACATAGGTGGATCCACATACAGTATACAAACACCAGCAGTCATTACTGCCCTATATTTCATATTTAATCTGGTCAGCTGGTAGATTTCTTGGCCCACTCGTGTGTAATCTAGTCGAGGGGCAGATGGCATTCTCCCTGTCTAAATCAGATACCCTTGATTGAGACAGTAGAGTGCTGGAGTTCTTCAGGGATAGCCATGTCTGGGATCAGCAAGCTGGTTCCTCATCAGCTTGAAAGAGGCCTGACTTTTAACCTTGAAGTGTTCCAACACAACAGATCTAAGGCCATGGCTCTGATTTAGCTCCTGGCTTTAGGTGCAGTAAGCTCCGTCCCAAATGAGGATCTTCCAACACTTCAGGAGAATGCAGGGGACAGAAAGAGGATCTCTGTTTGGGTTTCTTCATTGGAGCGATTAATAGATTAGCATGTTAGCTTGGAGGAAGATGTTTCCCTCCATAGACGAGAAATCAAACGAATGCCAAGCCCATTTCTCCCCAGCTGTCTAGACACATGGCCCTGCTGCACTACACCCAAACACCAGGCTCTGTCTGTCAGTGTGCACGCACGCACACACACACAAAAACACACACAAGAACACACACACACCAACACAGGCACACATACACTCCTGCCTCAAGAGATAAGGACGGTGTTGTTGCCACTCCAGACAGCTCGCCAGCTGTCCATGTAGTCTGGGGGGCCGCTCACCATCCTTGGTGCCAGTAGCAGTCCTGTGTGATTCGAGAGAGAGCACACTGGCACAGATGTTAGCCTAGCTCCATTAACATCTGATTCAGCATGGCGAAAACTTGCTAAGGTAAGAGCATGAACACCCAGAAGCACGTCTGAACCAGCCTTGATTGAAAGCGACAGACGGCAGACTTAATGAGGCCCGTTGTCTTTGTGCTGGGTGGTCTCTCAGTTATTCTTTTTCAAGGAGGCTATATGGAAGAGCCTCACACAGAACAGTTCCAGAAAGACAACTATCGGATGCGGAAGCCAACTCCCAATGGCGTTCTAGCCTGTTTCCCATCAAACAGAACAGCTATTTGTGTTGCAAATGTATGTAATAGGCTGTGTCAAGATTTATTTGGGGAGTAATGGGTGAGATGGTAAGGTTTTGACAGTTTAATCCGCCTGGTTGGAGCCGGTGAAACGAGGCTGGATGGGGCCCTGCTCGTTGCTTCAGTATCGCTGTTACACACTCATCCTCAATTACCCACCGGCTGATGAGACGAGGAACTGTGTGGTCCGTTGACAAGCCCACAGAGTATGTCTGTGTGTGTGTCTGTGTTAATGTCTGTCTGTGTGTGTGTGTGTGTGTGTGTGTGTGTGTGTGTGTGTGTGTGTGTGTGTGTGTGTGGGGGTGGGTGGGTGGGTGGGTGCGTGTGTGTGTGTGTGTGGGGGGTGGGGTGGGTGCGTGGGGTGGCTGCGTGTATCAGAGCAAAGGAACGAGATGAATGGTTCATAGAAGTGTCTGGGGGAAGACAAAGTGCTTGATAAATGGGAGACTAATGAATAGGGGAACTTGATGTTCAGACTGACCACTAGACGAACTGGAACAGGCCAGGTTTGAGAAGAATGGCTGTTACAACACACACACACAGACAAACACACATACAACACACGTACACAACTAAAAACTGTAGAGATCGTCAAGCGGTCATTGGACCGATTAACATTATGAAGTAGCATTGGGAAGTTCTGTGCTTGCTCAAAAGAACACAAGGATAACCATATCCTAGCATGGGCTTTACAGAAAACCATGTACTTTCCACACGCAGCTTCTCTGTATAGGCTGCATAAAGCTCTGTATAGAGCTGAACCCACTTCCCACATATGATGGAACATAAAGAATAGAGAGGGGTTTTTCAAGTAAACATTTGTTTTGGCAGGTCTGCTTGTGTTGCAGGATGGGGCGGGGAGGGGGGGGGATCTCTGCTGGTCCCCTGACATGGCCCTGCTTTGTCCACACCATCAATCTGAGTGGGGCGGGAGTTATCATAGCTCTCCCACCCCATTCCTCCTCCATCCCTCTCTCCCTCTCCCTCCGCCGGCTCAAGCCCACATTCCTCTCCGACACCGCTGAGCACAAACAAACGGCCGTTCCCACCGCTCTCCCCAGCGTTTGGGAACGGAGATGTTTGTCATGGAAAAAGGTCTGAGGCATCTCAAGGGCCCTTCAGGAGGTTTACACAAGAGCGGCGGGGCCATCGCTCAGCGGGACCCTCGTCCCGGTGATCATACGAGCGACACGGCGTCACAGCTCCCGTGTGGTTCACCGGAGGTAATGACTTGTTGACACGCCAGAGCGTCTGCTTGTTGTGTCGGACATGCCTATTCGACACCGGGTGGACGGCCCACATGTATACCGCACATGGCTAGATGATACACAGAAAGCGCATGCGGGAGGTGCTTCAACGCGCACTGAGGAACATGCAGACGCACACGCACACATATCTGTGAGAATCTGCAGACGTAGTGGATATACAGGTCCTGCTTACACATTCCATAGGACCCTGCCTCCTCCCCCTACGGGAGGCTTTTGTGCCCGTTGAAAGGCAGTGGGGTTACAGGGTTTCTCCCTTTAGGGTGCAGAGAATAATACTCTCTCTCTCTCTCTCTCTCTCAAGACAATGACCTCACCCTGAGTCTCTCCCTTTCTTTCATTCTCTCTTTCTCTCTCTCTGTCTCTCTGTCTCTCTGTCTCTCTCTCACTGTGTCTTGGTGTGAGTATAGGGGTTCACAGAGAGAGATGAGGAGAGTGTGCATGTGTACGTGTCAGAGAGAGAGAGAGAGAGAGAGAGAGAGAGAGAGAGAGAGAGAGAGAGAGAGAGAGAAAGAAAGAGAGAGAGAGAGCGAGAGAGAGAGAGAGAGAGAGAGAGAGAGAGAGAGAGAGAGAGAGAGAGAGAGAGAGAGAGAGAGAGAGAGAGAGAGAGAGAGAGAGAGAGAGAGAGAGAGAGAGAGAGAGAGAGAGAGAGAGAGAGAGAGAGAGAGAGAGAGAGAGAGAGAGAGAGAGAGAGAGAGAGAGAGAGAAAGAGAGAGAAACCGAGTGACAAGAGACAAGAGGGCTTTAAATTCAGGGTAGATTATGAGGGGAGACACCACACTGGCCCATTGTGGTGGCAGTATAGAGGTTTACAGCCGTGTTAATTTGTATTCCTGCACCATCCCTGTTACTTCAAACAATCGACACATGTCCTTGTTAAGACTAGTACAGCACTGAAGCCCTGAGTGTGTGCTAATGTAATACACACACACCGTTAAACCTAGGGAGCAATTATTCCCAACAGGAAATTCCTACACAGCACTTCTGCTGACTAAGGGCTCCAAGTGGGAATAGAATGTAGCCTATACACAGTCTACAATAGCAGGAGCCCAGTTGAGGCAGCATGTGAGGAAACTCAGAATTCAGATGGCATTCCAGCAACAGTGACTATACAGAACAAGGCTGTGAACTGATGTTTTAGCAATCAGTAGGAAGATTGTTGGCCAAATAAAATAAAAAAAAACGCAAGTAACGTATGTTTCATTGTAAATCCAAGAAAATTGTGTATTAAATTTGAATTCAATACTATAGCCTACAGTCTCTGCTTTACAGGGAGCATTTAAGACAGAAAAAAACAATTTCACCCGGCATTTTCCGTCTACGGTGAGAGGCAGTCTTTGTTGCTTAGACAACATAACTGAGATAAGAAAGAGGCTTGTATTATAGAGAGAAAGAGAGAGAGAAAGAGAGAGAGAGACAGTTGGGGGTAGGGGCAATCAATGACTACATCAACCATTCTCGCTTCCACCATGACCACACCTACCGCTCCAAAGGACCTCCTATTGTCTTTGTGGAGATGGGTAAGATACAAGTAATGCAAATTTCAATGAAGACCAAAATGTTTCGGCGTGGATGATTGTGTGTCTGAGTGGGGTGGGGGGTGAGAGAGAAACAGAGAATGAGGAAGAACGACAGTAAAATGTATATATGGGTTTATGTCAGCCATTGTTTTACATCCTTTTAAAGATGCATTATTTGAAACAAGCTGCAGGTGTGCCACTTTTTTCTGTGACCTACATCAACCATCCAATGGTACCACTTGAAAACATTAGTACCTCCATATCAACTGTGTACATGAACAATTCGATTTTTATGAGAAGAAAAAAGCTCTAAACATTCCACACTAAAATCATCCTTGCTGACAACCACCAACCAGCTCCCAGCAAACCAAGGTAAAATAGATGGTAACCAAACCCAAACTAGGACAATGCGTTAATGTTTGTTACAAATATGTAAACTGCTATCATTGACGCTCTGGGAAGGCATAAATAAGAATTGCCAGCAAAAATTGATGCTTCTTTGTCAAAACAGAAAGGAGTGGCAAGCGATGCATTAAGGGTGAGTGGAGAAACATTGCCATCTGGTGTTGTAAACTAGACAAAACGTGCCCTTAGCTCCCAAATCTAACGGAATTGTCGAATCTTTGAAATGATAATACATCGTGAGTTGGACGAGAATGGGAACGTTTTACCTGTGCATTTAAATTGTAATAGCTCTCACTTGTGTCTGAGAAACGGTTCTTGACCTCTGTCATCTGTGTTCAGCGTGCCTTCGGTCAACATGGGCGCGGGCCGGGCCTCCATGGGCAAGACGTCCATTCCGGACACCTGTGTATCTGTCTGCCTTCGATGAAATTTGAAAGACGACAATATTATTTGGTCTCCTCTATTTTTATATTATGCAAATTGCTTGGCTGGTGTCCTGGCATAGCGTACCTAGACGGGGAAACGTCGGTTGTAGTTGCCGCTTGTAGGCCTAGCCCTAGTTGAATTCATCTTGCAAGCCATCAGAAATGTCACTTTGTTTTAGTCTTCTTACAGGATATTCATTTGTCACATGCGTTTGGGTCTTGAAAGTTGTCTATTGAGGGAGACAAGAACAGGTGGGGGTCCAAAAGCCCAAACATTAGCTGCTATGATAGGCTAATTAGTTTGCTTTCTTTTCCACCAGGTTACACACAGCATGCCCGTTTACTAATTTTCAGCAGTTCAGGGAGGGAATTAACAAGTAGCTTCGGAAAGGTTATTAGGATGTTTTACTGGATATGGCGCACAGTAGGCTATCATAATTGCTTTGGTTATTAATCCACATCATTATGCAGTCAACGCTATAGAAAAGGCCTTCATTGTCCCCACCCCAATGGAATCGGAGAGTGGGGACTTGATCGGTCTCCATGTGTGCGTTGGTTTGTCACACAGTAATGTTGACTTTGTGCCGCTAGGGGGCAGTCTGGTCACTGACTGACCCAAGGGAACACTGATCATCAACTTCATCACTTTATCATAAACACGTTTATTTGCTTCATTACTATTTGCTTGTTAATGTTTGCAATGGAAACTCAGACAGAAATGTATTTATAATATTTAATGGCTTATTGAAAAATGTCAGAAATGTAGGCCATACTTAATTTTAAAATAACAAATTTAGAGAAAATATGAAAATAAAATAGCAGGTGTATGACGCTGTAACATGTTGCTTATGCCACTCCACAGGTCATGGAATCCAAAGCACATTAAATGTAGTGGAATATTTTGTATATTTCAGAGGACATAATTACCAATGTGGATATGGCATATTGAGTTACTGTTAACCCTAACTTTAAGGATAACTACAGACAAAAGTTATCATAGTCTGGTATTACTTTATGACTGCGCTTGAAATATTCACAGGAAAGCAGTATGGGTTTTGAAGTTTGGAATGCTCCTCTTACAGCATAAACATTTGAGACCATACTCGGCAGCTTGACACATACAGTTTTGCAGCCTTTTTATTGTGTACTTGTTCTGACAATAGATGAGCTCCCACCTCCCACAAACAATGGAGAAAGACAAAATGACGAGAATGTGAATATTTTAAGCCAGAACATAGACAGGAAACGTGTTTACATCAACCACTTTGCTCGAAAAGACAGCAAAGAGAAAAAGATTGAACAAGACAAATACGTAAATTCAAACATACAAGGTGGATTAGTTGTGTTTAGAATCATATTGGTTCAACAAAACATAGCATTTACACACTGCCGTGTGTCTCAAAAGGCCATTTATCTAGAGTTCTGAAAGAATCCCCAAAAGAATGCATTCTATGAAGCCCAAAATATTTTCCATTAACAATATTCACTTGCAAATGATAAAAGGGGTTATCGATCAATTCCGTGGGACAAACAATACACATATGAGAGCTGAATCAATAAACACCGTCATTCAAATATCACTTGTGAAGTATCTCATCTTTAGAAGGTGATAAGCAGCGATATAATTTATGGCTATTCGGCAGCCTGAAGGTAAAAGGTATTCTCCCAACTCAACTTTGTAGTACTCGCAACAATTTACATGTACTTTAATGGCATAAAAGAAAAAAGGAATACAGCATATTCCCCTGATGTGGTGAAACCATTCACATTCTGTCTAGTCAATGGAACCAATACCAACCACCCTAAACTAGTATCATTTCTCCCTAGGCATATGTTGCTCAAGTTAGAACCAGAGGACAACACTTACTTCCCTACAGCGACCTGTACGTGTCAGCTGACAGTAGGGTCTACATCTTTATTGCCTTGGTTGTCCGTTGCTGTTAGCCAGGCAGAAATGTGGCCCAAACCCAGCAGACATTCTCCTATGGACAAACGGGACATTGTGATAGCGTGGACATAGAGTTAAAACACAGTAAGCATGGTTTGTCTGCCGAGAACTTGTTTTAATGACACTGTCGCACTCCTCAGTCCCAGTTCTCCCAGTCCTCATCCAACTGGAAAACATATAAAAAGCTATTTTAGTACAAAACATCAAACATAACAAACGGATGTAAAACGTGTGTGTGTGACTATGTGCATTCAATGTACTGTTAATGTAACCCACATCTCCAGAAGCCTCCACTTTGGACAGTGCCATTTGGACCTCTTCTTCTGTCATGTCCAGGTCAAAGTCTTTCTCCCAGTCCTCACTGACATCTGTACTGGACCCTGCATGGATTGGAAGTACATAAACCCGATCATTTACAAGATCCATGCCCCCCCCCCCCCCCTCTACAGGTGTTGGGCAATGTCTCCCGATCTGGCATTTGACAATGTCCAGTGTTTCCCACACATAGACTAATTTGTGGCGGTGCGCCACAGAATCAACACCGGCCGCCACACATTGCGTTTCGTAAACATTTTTTTTTATCGCTATTTAGGTAAAAACACGCAGCGTATTCGTTCAGCTGCATTTCCTTTCCCTGCTCTCCCTCCGTCTCTTTCACGCACGCGTCTTTCTCACATACACACACAGTCACTACGTCAGCACACGTTAGCAACGATGCATACGCCGTTCTAGTGAGACCGACAGCTACATCAGCGAGCCTTCAGCATTAGTGCCGTAGCTAAAGGTCTAGGAAAGTTGAGGCTACTTTTCGCTAGGTACCGACGGACATGTCTTAATCGAAGGTTCCCCTTCGTTGTTTTGGTGAGAAGTTTCAAGAGCTAGCTACTTACCCGGCGTCATGGAGCCGACCAGTTAAATAGTTATTTAGCACCCTGTATGCAGCGTCGCTACCTGCATATGCAGAAATTATTTGTTTGTTGTTGTTGATTGATTTTGTGAATTATTTCGACCCCCCCCCCCGGTCTGACATGAAACAACACCCCCCCCCCCCCCCCCCCCCCGCCACATATAGCTTTCTAATCTGTGGGAAACACTGTAATGTCTATAAGGTGAAGCATCGCGATGGACGATGACATGGGGAAGAAGGGGAGAGGGTACTTTACGTTTGGCTGAACAAAAGAGGCCAGCCAAGACACTTCTGAAGTGCTGAGCAGGATGTGTTGCCACTTCATTTGCAAAAATGGACAGGCGCCAAATCTCCATGACCATTTGCATGTACACCACCCTGCGGAATATGCTACATTGCCAATGCAACTAGCTTGAGCAAAACAGCTAGCTGTGCCTAAATTAAAACACGTGTGTGGATGTGTGTGTGGGGGGGGGGAGGTGAGGGTGGGGGGGTTAAATCATGATGCAGGCTCAACATCAAGCTGTCTGTCAACCATCGGTGACCAAACTCAAGCACACACTGATTCCCCTGATCATTTATTCATTAGGACCAAAGTGTAAAAAGGTGTCCTACCTTTCTTTCCATTGTTTGAGGGTGTAGACTTGCCACTGTCCGAGTTAAGCTCAAATACCCTCAGGTCCTGCGGCCCTTCCTCTCTGGCTGCTTCTGGCCTGGTGGTGGGGGCAAGGGCCGTGGAAGTCAGGCCCTCTGCCGTGGCATCACGCTGGGCTGCTGCTTGTGTCTGAAATCCAGGCTGTAAGCCATTCCTCCCTGGCTTCTGGTCCTCTACCTGCCCCTGGTGCTCTCTGTCCTCCAGGCTAGCCTCGTTCAGTTTCTGGGCCACCCCCCCCGCTGCGGGTTCTGCCGCTGTAGGAGCGGGGGTCACCTCCACCTGCGTGGGCTGGCTGATGCTGTCGCTGCTGACTGAGAGGGTGGCGTCATGCTCCGTGTTGGGAGACAGGATAGGGCTCAGCGGGGTCATTCCCATGGGGACTGACGGGAGTGTGGGGTGCTGGATTCCAGATTCGTCCAATGGGGGAGTGAAGTCGAGGCGGGATGAGGATGTGACACCCAGGAAGTCATCTGTTGTTATATTGAGCAAACGGGAGGGAACAGTGAGTGTTGAATAGACCAGGGATCTAACTGATAGATCAAACTTCTGTCAGTTAAAACAGCAAATTGGAAATTTCTGTACCGATGAATTTTCTTTCAACTGAAAGGGATAGTCATCTCCCTCCCCACCATTCATACCTTCATCCTCCTCCTCCCAGCCCAGAGACTCAGTATGACTGCTCTGCTCTGCTCTCTGCTTCAATGCCACTCTTCTTGCCTCCTCCTATTGGTTAAAACAAAAATAAACGATTTTCATTTCATTCCTTCTATTCCAACTAGTGTTGACCAGCAGGTGGAGAGAAATACGTTGTGACATCTAATTATAAAAAAGAAGGAGTTTCTGTGTGTCTGCTTGCGGCTCGATTCTCTGGAGAAACAGGCCCTGGATAGAACTGCTTGGGTTAAATGAACATGCCATGTCAAGTGGGAAGTTGTTTGGATGGGCCGTTGGCGAGAAATAAATCGAAACTTGTTCGCCACCATGTCTAGCTGCACTCAGCGACGGATCCATGGATCACTCCAGTGTGATATGCTTCCGTGCGCTACAAGACCCACTCCATTTGCCAGATTACAAAAGTACTTCATGTAAAATGGGCTCTGCACTCGGAATAGTAATGCAACTCCTGTGAAAGTGCAAGAAAAGAAAAGAGTAGTATATTACCTGGTCCAATTGAAAAACCTTGTAGAAATACCGCTGCCAAAATTCTGAATGCGCTACAGCTGCTGGCACCTAGAAGAATGCATAGACAAATTCATGATTTGGTTCATTCCTATGTTAAGATGTCCTGATAAGAAAGACAAACTGTACCATTTTGGTGTACAGGGCCCGTATAGAGGGGCTGCTGACCAGCAGGTCGGACACTTCCCCTTTCCTCTCCTCCATGCTAAAGGTGGACAACCAGGCATCAAACTGTTCTAGGGGACCTGGAACAAGCATGACATGCACAGTACTTGGTCAAAATACACTGCAACACTGAGGTGCGACTGCAGGGCTCCAGACTGCGGCCATTTTGTGAAAATGTGCAAGTACACATGTCACGTGGTTGCATTCGTGTGAGTTCCTGATTATGGCGTCAGATTAAGGTTGCTTGTAAGTGTTGAGTGTGTAGAAAGTTTTGGGAGGCGTCGAAAGAGAACAATAATGTGAGGGCCAGTGCTTCCCTTGGTTTCTGTGCACTGGCTCTGAAACTGGCTCTGAAACATCTCAAATGTGAAGATTTGTACTGTCTGAGTTTACCGTCAGGTTCGTTGCAGTATGTCGCGGGGTCTGCCTGGAGACTGTAAAGACGAGCCTGGGAAAACAAAGACGCATCATGTCATGGAGCCTCCAGCTCAACACCGGCTCTGATCCCATGCCCAAGGACGCTTGCACATCAATAAGCTTTATTATTTCTCATATACCAACTACCCCATCCTTACTTATAGGACCAGAATACTCCTGATTGTCGGGCAGAGTAATGAGAAGCCCAGAGAAGTGAGCACACAAGTAATTCTTATGACTCCAATAAGAGAAATCCTTTACAAGATAAGACACATCCACTGATGTGCCCAGCCCCCCTGTGCTCACCTTGGTGCTGTCATAGACTTCTGTGGTGCCCGTTGGAGTCGCCACTAGTGTGATGACATCACAGTCTATGGTTTTGTCCGGGGGAGGAGCTAAGGTGTCTGTTATGACTCCTAGGAAACTGGACAAGCTTTTCTTTACCTTCTCTGTGGTATCAGACGTACCTTCCACCTTAAAAACCAGACCAATAACATGTAACATTGTTATTGTAAGAGGTAATGTGACTAGTTAAGATCATAGTCACCTATATGGAATGAAGAACTTACTGCCAATTTGCTCCTGACAGCACTGGCTGTGGCCACAATGGAGCATGCTGTGTCATGTTGCACCACATTGGAGAACTCTGTCAGGTCACGTTTTATAAAGTCATAGGCCTCTGCCGACTGCAAAATAGGAATTATGCAATAATTAATTAACAGCACAGTGGTTATAGTAAATATGCAAAGTACTGATCATCTTAAAATATGAATTAAATAAAGATGTCTACCTTGTCTTTGACGGCCTGGAAGCTTTGCTGAAGCCAGCCTCCCCACCAGCCTTCCCTAGTGAAAAAAAAAAACAGTGGTTAACATGAGAAATTAAAACGACAACAGAAACTCGCAGTGGCAAGAGGTCCAATTATTCAATCGTAAAACGCTCAAACCAATAGTAAACAGGAGATATCAACTCAAGTTACCGTTACCTAATTGGAACGGTAACTGACTTCGAAAACAATGTAATGAACGCAAGAGATGCTAACAGGTTTGGCTACTTAGTAAATATTTTTGCAACATCGTTAGCTCAGTAAAGCTAGCTACCGATCGGTTATCTGTTCCCTTCAATTTATAGTCTCCAAAAGACAAATTTCTCAAATTACTTGATCGTTTCTTTGAAGGGAATGCATCCATAGCTACTTGGATAACAATTCACCAAACCTTAAGATAGCTAAATAGCTAAGTAGCCAGCTAACCAGCTGCTGCAGTGTTTGGTAAACAAACCCCCGACGGACTCAGAGCAAAGAATTGCATAGTTTCCACAGCGGTGGATCAAGCGAGAACAAAATAAACACGAAACAGTACTTAAACTACATCTATTGAATGTTGTCAGTTTTATATTTGATGAGATTGTAAATTAACTAAACAAAAAGTATTTTGCGACTTCACTCTCACCCTTCAGCCATCTTCAGACGATGACATCATCAATATTGACTGAACTCTAACCCCAACTCACTGGGCTTGAAAATATTATAGTCTGAGTATTTATCAACATGAGAATTTATCTATATGGATGTAGGTTGTAAAGTTATTAAAATTAAACAATAACATTTAATTCTAAACGTAAAAAAATACAATTGCAAAATTTAACTGCGATCGTTAGTTTCTTGGCTACGGTGGCTGCAAAGGGCTAAACAGTACGAGAGGTCCTACGTATTAGTATTCAAATCAAATCCACCCCTTTGAGACGAGTAATCAGTGCTTAATTCCCAGCGGACAACCCCACCACGGAAAGTGTGTGTGTATGTGTGTGTATCAGAGAGAGAAAGAGAGAGATAGAGAGAGAGAGGGTATGAGAGAGAGAGACAAAGACAGGGAGTGCACAAGCATATGTGCATGCTTGTCCTGTGTGAATGCATATGCGTCTGTTTATGTGTGCATGCATCATCACAGGGTGCATGTGTGCTGACCCAATCCCAGCTGTGTTTCCCCCCTCATCAGTATGCAGAGTGAAAGACAGCCAGACTTTACTGAGCATTGAGTAAAAAGGTCAGACTGTGAGCTTCTGGAAGAGAGTTCTCCCTTAATTGAAGTCCCCCAATATCCAGACGCTGCACAATGTGTGCGTATGTTCTGCAATATGTCTCCCCTGCCCAGTCCCTCAATTCCACTAATTGGGTCCTTCAGTTCTCTAATTAACTCCGTAGATCCTGGCTCTGCTGAGCAAAGTGTGACACCCCTCTTTTTCCCCGCACTTTTCCCCCCGGTTATCTTATCCATCTGTTACAATGGCTAAGGGTTGCTATTCACATGCCTGTCTGACCTAGACTATTGGCATATTAGTAACTTTTATGACAGTGTTCTTGATGAGTTTAGGATTTTTCCACACATTTTAATATTTCAAACTGTTACAGTGACCACACGGTCTGCACGTTTGATTTGTTACGTTTATTTTGCTTTTGTTTACCTACTGTGTTTGTTTGAAGTATGTGCTTCCTAAAGTATTCTTCAGTGACTTTTATTGTGTCCTGTGTCCTGTTTATGCTGTTTCCAATGTACACAATTCCATGTTGTATATCTCATTGTAGACATCAGACCCGGTCTCACCTACTCAATGTCCAACATTACATATACAGGCCCCAAGTGTTTGGCACATTGTGAACAGCACATGGCCTCTTATCTTAGAAGCAGGTTAAACATATGCTAAGAGCATCAGTGGCATCAGTGACTGAACAGAATGGCTGTGAGAGGCACAGTCCATATTGTATGATTTAAGATACATATCCATGATACACCATCCACCCAGACACACACACTCCCCGCCCTGCTGATGCTACGCTGTGGGTTAACACCATCTGGTCCTGATCAGGAAACACCAGCTTTGCACAAGTCAATGTCCCTAATTATCCACCTAGAGGAGGGAGCGAAGCAAAAGAAGGCTGATCCCACTAATCCCCACAATGTGTTCAGCTTCCCATTCCCACCTGTGCCCAAATAAAGGGGGGGGGGCCATGTGGGAGTACCCTGGGTCCCAGTGTCAGAGGAGCAGGGACCAGGTGACGCCGGAGCGCCTGTCCCCAGCACAGAAGCCCCCTCCCTGGGCAGGGCTGGCAGCTGCCTCCCCCCACTGGGACGTCCCACAGCTGACAGTCCCCCAGTACTGACAGGGGCTCTTTACAGTGTCAATAGCCCCATAAATTAGAGCTAACCGCCTTTGTGGTGAGCGAGGTGTCAGGCCTTTCGGCCCGACGGGGCTTGTTACCATGATGAAATGTAGATTGAATGGAGGGGGTCTGTGTCCCAGGCACGAGAGCTTGGCCTCCCCCGGTCTTTGTGTCCCATGCACGGCTATTGTCTGGGCCTATTCAGCCCTCTTAAGGGGGAGGAGGGAGAGGGGGCCAGAGGTAGGGGACGGCGAGGAGCTACATCTCTTCATTTCTTCCCCTGATCTCCTCCTCATCCGTCAGCCGTGGGAGGATAAGCATGTATTTTTCACGGTTGATTTGTTGCTAAGTGAGGGTGAGCCATTGTTGGGGGTTTGAGTAAATACATGTCCACCGCACCCAGCCCACATCTTAGGCTATTGTTTTTCAGTGTTAGCTTAAGTTGGTAAATCATTGTTTTCATTTCTGATCAAAAGAAGGGCCCTGATCTATAGTGTATCATATTTTTTATATAAATTCATGGCTTTTATTTGAGGAAATGTTCTTGATAACTGTGATTCCTAAATCCATTGAATGTTCACACTTTTCCTTAACCAACGCTAATCTCACCTCTCTTTCAGATTCCCCCTCAGACGTGACACAGGAGTCAGTGCACCCATGTCCTTACGGTACAGTGACAAATCCTCAGACTTGGAGATGAGAAGGACAGGGCCGTGTCCCCTGCCTGGGCCAGACAAAAGTGACACGCCGTCCTGGCGCCTGCATCCCCCTTTCATCTTCCACACCCTGTTGAGGTGAAGATGGATGGTGCCCCATGTCCTGAGCGCCACATTCAGCCTCTGCACCGCAGCATTGTCTGGCCCTTCTGTCCCTCTTTAAGTGAGGGGTTGGCCTCCCTAGAGCTGGTTAGCAACCACACCCTCTCCTCCTTGCTCCTACCAGCCCCCTCCCTCCCTCCCTTCCTTCCCCCCACTCCCTGCTCACCCTGGACCCTGGTTGTAGAAGTTGACATAATGTAAATGTTTTTGACTTTTAAATGTTTAGAGGGTACCCAACATGCTGATAGTTCAAATTGCTTCTGTGTATAAAACAATGAAAGCGATTCTTGGTCATTTTATTTAAAAAGTTTAATTTAGGAAAATAAAACATGGGCACCATTAGCGTTTTCGTTTTGGCATTCTGTTCAGCATCTTGAATTTCCAGTCGCAGCCACTGCTGCTGTTAAAATATAAATGTAAAGATTGGCTATACAGAACACAAAAGGTAAGCAAATGAACAAAAGTTTGTGAAACAGCCACAGTGTGTAGAGCGTTGAATCTTTGCCGCAGTATTCACCAATGCACATATCAATCATAAAAATAGCAGCAACATACTTAACTGAATATATATACAATACATTTACAAATCCTTGTGCTAGGAAGTTCATGAGTTATTTTCATAGTTAAACAACAGTCTTAGTCCTTGATGGGGCTTAGTTCAGTCCAGTATCTCATCTGCCCATGGACAAGCTGTGCAGGGTAGAGGTGGTAGTGGGCAGAGGCTGGCACAGCGAGCAGGGGCAGGGCATGCCCGGGAAGTGCCTGTAGGAGCTGGTCAGGTGCAGAGGGTCTTTCAGCAGGCTCTGGACGGGCGCATGGAAGCCCAGGTAGCTGGCGGAGGGGGGTGAGTGTGGGGCCAATGCTATGCCAGGCGAGGGGTGCTGAAGAGCAGAGGCCGTGCTGCCCACCAGGGAGTGCAGAGACTGTGCCAGGGGGTGGAGGGGGAGATGGGCGCCCGGGGCCGGGGCGGAGGGGTTAACCCTGCTTGATCGGCTCTGAGCGGCGCTGCCTCCGTAGACGTCGCCCACCAGCTTCTTCATTTCTTCCAGAGAGCTGGACAGCATGAGGATGTAGTTGCGGGCCAGCATCAGGGTGGAGATCTTAGACAGCTTGCGGACGGAGGGGCCCTGAGCGTAGGGCATGACCTCCCGCAGGCCGTCCATGGCCTGGTTCAGGTCATGCATCCTCTTCCTCTCTCGACTGTTGACTTTCAGGCGCAGGTCTTGGCCTTCTTCTTTCGGGAGTTCACCCTGACCTTTCATCTTGCCTCCTCCAGAGTGCTCCATCCTGCCCTGGATGGCCGCCCTGGCTGCCCCCTCCTCACGGCAGTAGGCCTGGAACATCTTGTTCGAGAAGAAACTTCCCATGTTGTCGTCGACAACCAGGTCTGGAGACGAGGAGCGACTGCAGCTGGAGCCGGCGTCAGAATCCATCTCAGGAAATCAGGATGAAAAAAAACAGCCCAAAACTTTGATTTCAAAACACGTCCACAAATGGTTGCGTCCACTTCTTAGATGAAGGGGAAAAGCTTCTCAGGTTGACTCTAAAGGCAGAGGTTGGTGGTTTCTCGACGGCAGTGCTCTCCCACTCCCACTTCTGTTTGAGCAGTTCCTTTCACTGATTCAGGCTGGTGCTCTAGTCCTCTTGTGGCCCCTGCTTGTCTTCACTGTCCCCCTCTCTGCCCGCTGGGGTGGATTTATACCTCCATCCCAACAAAGGAACAATGAGGCGCATAATGACACACTTAGATCCACTAGCCAATTGCAGAAGGGACACACTTTCACCCTTTCTCAACCCCCCACCCACCCACACCCACATTTAACACCCACCCTGTCTGATCATACACTGGCAACACACATTAACCAAAGAGGGCTGAATTTCAACACATATGTGTTAAGCCATACACTGCACTTAAACAAAACACTCAACAAAAGAATAAAAGTATTGTAATCAGAAAAAGACATACTTAGTTGTTCTCACGTGTATTTGTGAAGATGTAAATCACACATTTTGCCATCAGTTAATTTACATCATTAGTCTTTTGGAAGGACACACCAGTAGAGGAGAGTAGAGTAGCATTAGGGAAACTTATTTCATCAAACTTTAGGGAGTTTTAACATATAAAATGGCTTTTTTTCAGGCTTCACAGGCTCAGACCATTTGCCAAAATTCGATCAAAAACTGTGCGTGCAAAAGTTGAGATGTGTGTTCATCTCCTCATATACATGTCATATCTGCTGGAGACATGTTGCATGCCTCCAGATGACACAGTAGTAAAAACTTGAGGTAACCATGACATAGTAAAAAGGAGGACTGTGGTATGAATCCCTCCATGCGGTGCTGCAACACAGAGGCGACCGTTAATGACAGACTAGGTACAATTCAACAGGGGGGCTAAAGACAAAGGGGTCAGATTCAATACGACCAAGCTCCCAAACAGTCTGCGAAATCACATCACTATCGGTGGAAGGGAATCCTGGAGAGGGGAGGAGGTAGTTAAAAAGATACCAAAGAGTGGGATTAGCATTGTCTTCCCCTCATTCAGTCGTAAAGCTCTTTAGATTGAACCTGGTTAACTTTCTAAGATCCTTCGTGGTGTAGCTCAGCCTCCATAGGTCTGCAGTGGCCTCAGAGATGTCATTAACATCACTATGACAGTGTGTGCGGGTCTGTTTCACTGACAGGTTATAAGACTGAAGTGAAATCCATCCTAGAGAATGTTGCTCCTTCCATATTCTTGACTGAATATAATGACCTGTTTCTTAGCAGAACACTCTGTGCCGTTTTCACGTGTTGTTGTTTCCAAAGAGCAGAGCTCACTCAAAACACCGAAGCTGTGGCCACATCTCTGTTCCTTCATGCTAAGCCCTGCTTTGCATTTTCTCCACAACCCTCCACAGATGTTTTCTTAAGTGAATTTCTTTCTTTCGCCGTGGAATTTCCTGTCAAATGCTGCCAAGAGAAGTATTCACTGAGTAAAACCATTGTGGGTGGGAATTTATGCCTGGAAATATTCTGCAGGATGTGATGTGTGAAAGTGTTGCGCTGTGCACAGTATTGAGGCTACCTCCACTACCAAATCTTGCAGTGGTTTGGTCTTGTAGACTTGAGATCAGTCCATAAACAGTAGTCTCCAACATCATAGTGGTGTGCTACTGCCACAGTATGCAACCACATTAAGTGAATAACGTTGTATGCATTTCTAAAGGTATATAAGAACAATTATTGGTTACTCTTTCTCCCTCTGGTCGTAGTGAAACCCTAACCATGTCTCTGTTTGGTTTGGCTGACTGTTGCCCAGTGGGAAACCCTGGTATACATTTACTCCCCTCCAGCTGTGGGTCTGCTCTGCCCGTGGGTGTCTTGGTGTGTTGACATTCTGACAATGTTTGTGGCAACGTTGAACCACACAGCATTTGCAGTGGCCAATTTTGGATTTGAGTTTTGACACACAAATACACATATTATTTATTCAGGATGGGAATCAAGTGGGTCGACAGGACCCCCCATTTCGACACCAACAGGAGAACCTGCAGGGTTCCTTGGCTCAGTTTCCTCTCGGTGATATTTTAATTGGAGAACCTTGTTGGCCAACTTGAGCCATTTATCGGGAGCATATGGATTTTCCCATCGTTAGGCTCATGGCCAAGATGGCTGCTGGACCCTGGGTCTCCTAATTGGGTTTGGGCTTAATTAAGTGAGTTTGACACAATGGCTTCAATTTCACTCCGGATGAGTCTTACAGACTTTTTAATGGCTGATTTAATTTCTGAGCCAAGCTTGAACTTCATATACAAAAGGAGAGGTATCCAGTATTTTTTATTAGCAATTCACTTCATGAATTACAAGTCTGTATGTATCAGTCTGCATAAAGTACACCATTCTAAATTGGACAGATTGACGTTCAGAACGGACTTAGAATGTAACATCATCATACAGTGTTTTCATGTTGTCCTCCATCTGTGAAGTGTGAGAATAAGAATATGAGGAGCATCTCTTTCATCCCACTCCTGACAGTAGACTGTTGGTCGGAATCACTGATACAGTAGCTTGACCTCTCTTATCAGCTAGTCATGAATAACAAGCCAAGAAACTCGAAGAATGAACAAAATCCGTCCTCCTCCAGACAAAGTGATAAAACGCTCTTTCTCTCTCCCTCTCTCTCATTCTTATTCATGTGTTTGCAAAAGCGATGGGCCACACACAGAGACCGAGGGAGCGCCAACCGATGAAAGAGTAGCCACCCTCCATGTTTCTGTAAAATCCCTCTCTCTCTCTCTTTAACTCCGAATTAAAATGTTTGACTTTCCTCTCTGGACGGCATCTTTCAAAGACCCCTCCCTCCTTTCACGAGGCTTCGTGAGTGTCCATTTCGGGGTTTAGGGACCCCCTTCTGCCACCTCACGGGGTTCACGCCAATGAAAGTGCTCAGGTGACCAGAAAATGAGGGCATTATCACAAGCATATGCTTGTAGTGACAGAGGATCAGGGCAGATTAGGCCCATCATGGCTCAATAAAGCGCTAAGCTGGAAAGCAAACCTTAGACTGTGTACCGTAAGGCTTCCTTCAGTCTCTCCCTCATCATTGTTTAGCTGGATCAGCAGGAGATCCTCTGTACACACATGCACACACACACACACACCCTGACCTGGGCCCGTGGTTGAGAGGACTGGCTTACAACAGAGGACACATCATCAAACCACCAGAGAACAACAACAGCAGCAATAGAGATGAACACACTCCCTGATACACTCTCTCATCTCTTTATCCCCAAGCCATTTTGTTACAGAGACTCTGAGATGAGAATGGCTGTGCTATCAAGGGAAAGATAACAGGAATTCAAAAGGTTCATCGCAGAGTACAAAACACTGGAGAGCCAAGATATAAAGTTGTTGCGCGCAATCTGCTGAACAGGCCGACAAGTGTTCTCAGCGAGGGAGCTCAGTCCTTTGTTATCATCCGGCATCAGGGTGAACAAATGGCAAAATGATTTATTCATTTACACCACCTGAAACAATTGCATTATCTCAAGCGCAACAAAAGGGGGGACAAAGACACTGTGAAAATCCCCTAGGAACTTTATGAGTCACTAAAGAGTCCAATAACTTTCCCCTGCACGCCCGTCCTTTTGGCTAGCTTAATCTTTAAGCGGTGGTGGTGGTGGTGGTGGGGGGGTGGCATGCTGCAAGGGCCAGCAGGGACTGGGTCCCCCAGCCCGAGCCCAGGGAGAAAGCCTGATTATGGGGCAGGATGAAAGGGAACCCACTCCTCTGGAGCTGAAAGGAGCCTGGTCAGCAGGCCGTCCCATACACAGGAATGCTCCATGCTGCTACAGCTTCATAAATTACCCCACAACTACCCCGGGGGGGTAAGAGGGAAGACAGAGGGTGGTGGGGGGGTGGGTTGTGGAGTGACCAGAACCAGGAAAGGAGCAGACTCTCATCAGGAGAGAAGAGGTCTGGTCCAGAAGCTCACCATCAGGTAGCAGAGACATATTACGGCCCCCTTTATGTCTCTTCTTAAGGCGCGGTGGTGGAGTATTTACGTCTAACATTGCACATCAGGTGGACCAATAAAAGTGCTAAAAATGCTTACACCTTCAGAAAAGTGCCTGGAAGCCCTGTTGGTGGTCACCCCACAATACTGTAGGAAGACAGATTGTTAAAAATAAATATGGTTCTTTTCTGTTTCACAAGAGACAAATATCAAATGAGTTTTATCTAACTAATGTTATCCAATCCTTATAAGTAAGCTGTAACAGATGTAAATATTATATATATATATAATATAATATAACTGATGAAACGGATCAAGCTTATTAGACTGATACAAAGTTTCCGTACTGCAACATATGCATGAGCACACACACTAAAACACAACACACACTCCCATGTGACGGTTAGGAAACACAGTGTCTCTGGCTGCCATTGTTGCCGGTCACACTTTTGAACAGTTGGCCGCTCACTGGTGCATGTAGATGGCTTTTGTGTCCCCAATCTGCACACTTCTGCCACTCCTTGGCTGCCCCCCACCCTCACCCCCCATCCCCCACCCTGTGTCATCCTGCTTGATAACAAGGGGGACCTGCCTCCTCAATATAATCTGCCTGTCCGACTTTCAGGCACGGACCCCTGTCTTTTCATCAGCCGCCATTGTTTCATCCCAGGCCCTGGTTACCTCCGCTTGTGCTCACTCACCACGGCAACCCCCAGCCCCCGTCCCCCCACCCCCCTGTACCCCAGTCTCCGTCCCATCTGTGGATAGGCCTGCCATGTGTCCACTGAAGAGGGAGCGCCGGCGGCAACACCACTGTATGTGGAGTACATGATGCTGTCCTATTGTGTGAGGCCCAGCCCCGAGCCACTTACCACTGACCCTGGGGTCAGCACACACAAAACCTGAGTGTTGGTGGCCGCTGGGACTCCTCATTGCCCCCGATGATTGACGAGGTGATTGAGTGTGTGTTTGCGTTTGTGTGTGCATGTGTGTCTGGCTTTCTTTTGGGTATGAGCTTGTCCATTGAATTGAGTGTTTCTCCTTTAGACCGTCAAACCTTTGATGGCATCAGACTAGTTTAGTGACACACAATTGAGTTCCTTGGTTATTGGTTTGATGAAGGGAAATTAATAAGTGCAATTTCCCTGAAAGGGCACATGCCTTGTCAGTGCATTCAAGACTCTGGAAGACAGTTTATGGAGCTGTATTGGTGTTATGCTTCATGCCTAGATTATATACCTCCGAAAAACCTTTGTGCCTCCTCCACACTTCGTACTGTGGGATGTTAATTGAAAACAATACAATAAAACTGTTTAGTTGAAGCGCAATTAGATGAGGTCTCATAAAGGAGAAATTCCTTTATCTTTTTCTTCTCTCTCTCTCTCTCTCTCTCTCTCTCTCTCTCTCTCTCTCTCTCTCTCTCTCTCTCTCTCTCTCTCTCTCTCTCTCTCTCCCTCTCTCTCTCTCTCTCTCTCTCTCTCTCTCTCTCTCTCTCTCTCTCTCTCTCTCTCTCTCACTCTCTCTCTCTCTCTCTCTCTCTCTCTCTCTCTCTTTCACTTGCTCAGTTTCTATCTCTCCCATGCTTTCACTTTCCTATTTTTTCCTCCCCATCCCATTTTCTCTCTCACACATGTATGCATGTACATGCACTGAAACACGCACCCGCACGCACACACGCGCACACACAGTCTGCTCAGAGGGCTCAGGTGGGAGATTAAAGACCTCCATTAAATCGTAATTTGTATATGAGCAGTTTGGAATTCTAATCATGGGATCAGCTCCTCCTACTGAAGTCACAGTCCTCCAGGTTAGAAACAGGAAATCAATGGTGACAGCGTCCTATATGCTACAAATGTAGAGGATCAGGGTGTCTCTGCCTGCGCGCACACACACACACACACTCTCACTACCCTCTCCACCTAAATAGGTCCTGTTCCACTCTGCCAGGTTGACAATACAGAGGCCGTGACCCTGGGGTTTACATCCCTGCTGTTGTTTAACTTTTGGAACAGGAGTTACTGAGCAGAGTTGAAGGGGCCGCTGTCTCAGCCCCGCCCACTCTGTTTTCTTGGAGTCTGCGAGTGTTTCCCCATTCTATAGAAATATCACAACTGTTGACACCGCTGTATTTGTTGTCTGTAACTGCTGATAGGTGATGATATAGCACAACCACCAGTCACAGGATTCCCCCTCTCATTCAGCAGAGTCAGGGGATGCTGCAGTCAGTACTCTACATAGGACCCAAAAACAGAAAGGTCTTCTTTAAAAGTAGCGTTCTATACTCTGGCTGTCTTCAGTTATTTCTGTCAAACTCACACTTTGTCCTTGTGTGACCCAGTTTCACAGCAATATAAGGGTCGGCCATTGGTTTAAAGCACCTTTGTCATTGATATGATTCTCTGTCTATCCCTTCCTGTTGGAGAGACAGCGAGATGAGAGGTAGGCCCTAACAGACCCGACCTGCTGAGTGTGGCATTAAATATCAATACATGTTTATGAGGGCCAATAAACACAAGACAGAGAGAGAGAGAGCGAGAGAGAGAGAGAGAGAGAGAGAGAGCGAGAGAGAGAGAGAGAGAGAGAGAGAGAGAGAGAGAGAGAGAGCGAGCGAGAGAGAGAGAGAGAGAGAGAGAGAGAGAGAGAGAGAGAGAGAGAGAAATAACGATAAAGAGTCATACAAAGAGAAGTGGGATTTTTGGACTTGTATCTCGTTGGTGTCTGTAGGAAAAGTTGGATGGAGTATCCACAAGAACGGTGTAAAAAAGTGAACAGCCCGTCGAGTTCTAACCATCGAACCACTTGCTGCATGTATCAATGGGATTTTTCCAGAAGTTTGTCCTTGCACTCCTTTGTCATGTCCAGATAATATCACTCAGATATATTACGTAAGGTAGTCTTAAAATCTCAGCAATATATCAGATGGTGTATGATCCCTAACAAGTGTAAGGCAGTCATAGAGATCGGGTCCATTAAACAGTGTAGATTTAAAGGCAAGACCCACAGCAGTAAGACAATAGACCGGATCATAAAAGTACAGCTCTAGTGACTGTCTTGCAGTATATTGGGGGGTGCGTACCAGCCAAGGCCCTTAAAAGATTAACCCTGAGCCCACAAAAGCTCAGGGGGCAGCGGGGCCGAGCAGGGGTGCGAGTGGGTTGGGTGTTGGTTAAACATTGCGGGGCCACAGGCCCACGCCTTTTTGTCTAGTTAGCAGCTCCATCCTGACCCCTGTTAGCAGTGCAGTGACAGGCCTTGTCAGCCGGAGGGAGGCCCTACAAAAGGCAGCGGGGACCAAATGGCGCCGATGGAGATGTATAGGGGTCCAGGGTGGGGTAGGCGCCACGTGGAACCCAGGGTCGTAAAGCCTAAAGCAGGACAGATTGGACAGCACAGACCCCCTGGTCCTCGTCTTTCTGTGTGTCTCTGCGTCCTGACAGTGATGAACGGGACATGCGGGCTTCCAGAACAACAAACAGACAAGGCCTCATTTCCCCAATGTGGGTGAGGGCAGGCACAAAGGAGGTGCCAGCCTATTAGGACCTGGCCTCAATACCGTCCAGGCTGGGATGGAGGGATGGGGGCCCTTTCACTGGCCCACGGGGCCACTCCACCAGGGGCCATCAGAGCAAGAGGAGGGAGGTTGGGAGGGAGGGGTACATCTCTCCTGTTTTGTTTTCCCCAAAAAGCGTCATAAAAAACTTTCCTTAATTGATGCTCAATAAAATTAGCATTTGCAAGCAGATAAGATTTCCTCTCCTCTCTCCAGCCATTGTGTTTCCTAGTGACCCCATCCCTGTCATTCACTTTCATTCTTTGGCCAGTTTTATTGGTCATCAGAGAAAGAGGAAACTCATGTAAAATTGCACCCTTCGCCTCTCTACATCTCCTCCCTCAGTTTTAGTTGACCAAGTCTATGATCTCCTTAAACAATTGCCTTCTGCTCTACCCCTGAAAAGCCTTGCGACGATAACACAAGCAATTGTGTTATGTTAAACTGGCCAGAAGGGATGGATTCAATAGCAAACCTCACTTCTATAATAGTAGTATTTTGGAATATCAAGTGTGAGGCAAACAATTAGATAAAAAAAAACTTGTTGTTGGTTTCTGCAACAACTAACAATTTACATCTGTCCCGGAAAAAGGCTGCTTTTGGGTGTCTGAACCCATTAGTTCTTTGCACAGTGATTTGAATAACCAGGAGCTAAACATTAGCTTGTTGAAAATGCATTGAAGTTAAAGGCCCCAAGGTTCTCAGAATAGGATCATAAACAGCCAATCACACATCTTCCCAATTTATTTTGTGAAAGCTTTTTCCCAGAGCAAATAACTGAAGACACACACACATACACGTCAAAGCAGAGACTGAAATATAATCTCATTAGGTTTGAATGGCAAGTCTATTATTCTTTTGCATAATGTGTCTGGCATGCCATGCAGCGTCACACATCCCAGTAGAAGACACGTCTAGATAACAGGATTTGTGACGCTTTGACATCTTTATGAATGTTGTAATAAGGCTGATAGTGGCTCAGGCTGACGAACAAAGTTAGATGCCTACAGTATTACCACCAATCCAAAGTGACATCTAGGCATGACCGACGCCTCGAGTGATTTAACTTTCCAAAGTGGCGTGACAATTCCTAATATTTGGGGTAACTGTTCCATTCAATCACTGTATATTGCTGTAACTCAAATTCCCATATAAGAAGTTTTAAAAGAGAGTGCCACAAACACCCAATAACGTCTGTAAGGTGTGCCACAAGTTGTGGAAATATTCTTTTCATTTGAGGAGGAGAGAGTTCAGTGCAGTCAGGCTCTCGAGAGGAAATAAGCTTACAAGACAATGCAGATCTCTCAGCTCTGAGAACAAAGAGGATCTAGATGGATAGTAATGATGAGCTTCAGGGTAGGTGTTGCATCAGGAAGGATGGAGGTGTGAAAAGAGGAGTGAAGCCGAATGGTGTCGAGACATCACTGTCCTTTCTAGGGAGCAAAACGCCAAATCATTTCTCCATTAAGTCCTCTAAAAACAAGAAACACAAACCATCCAACATGGATCTCGACATGCTACATTTGTTTGAATGCAATATGAACATGATAAACATCTACACAAACACTATGAACAAAACGAGAGCAGAACAATGTCTTCTTGGTCATACAATCCGATGGTGTCACAGATAAAAAGTTACCAACACATCATAACGAGCCAAAACAGAAACATTCCATCATTCAAGGTCAACATACCGACCATCTCTGGAGATGAGTTATTGCGTTAAATCTCAAACAGTGCAGTGACCCTTTCACCACCAGGTCCCTCTCC
Source organism: Hypomesus transpacificus (assembly GCF_021917145.1). NCBI lineage: Eukaryota > Metazoa > Chordata > Actinopteri > Osmeriformes > Osmeridae > Hypomesus > Hypomesus transpacificus. The sequence goes on from NC_061062.1 coordinate 9,801,762, forward strand.
TTGGCAGTGGGACGGGCGACACCATGTCGTTAGAGGAGGGGAGATGCGCATAGTATTGGGAAAGTGAGTGCTAAATAGAACATACCCGGCCATTGTGATGCGAGGCCCACGAGAGGGTTGACTCAGGTTGTCCTTGGCCCCCTGACCCGGGGCTCCCTTTGATGCCAGGGGACGTGGGGCTGCGGTCCCCTCAGGGCCTCCCTTCGTGGCCCTGGGATAGTAGCCTGGAGCCCGAGGATAGCTCACCAGACACTGTAGGGGCCAGCGAGGCCATGAGACACCCTTTTGTCCCTAAGAAAACGAACGTGGCTTGGGGCGGAGCCGCGCTGGGGTCACAGAGCGTCGCACACAGAGAACATGGAGAGATCAAAACAAACAGGAGATAGATTGAGTTCATAAACACAGGCTCAGGCCGACAGTTAAGTAACAATGTGTCAGACGTCTTTCTTTCAGAGGGAATTTAAAGATACATTTCAATCTGAATAAATCGTTGTTGAATCATAAACATGATAACGCTTCCCATTCTTCCCAAAAATACTTAGGAGCTGTTCTGCCCCCTAGTGGTGTCAATCACAAAGTTGGCTCAGGTTTGTGGCACCCAAGGGTTGGAGTGTAAATGTTTTTCTTATTCAATGACACGTAGATGGTAATGTACAAATACTTAAATCAGTCTCTCTTCCAAAATTCAATTTAAAAAATGGACATGACCTGACAACCAAAGCTTTTCCACTAGGATCTTCCTTCTTCATCAAAGACTAAAATATTCATCTCAGAAGAGGTTTGTGTGAGTCCCTCATTTCCTCTCGCTCTGCATGAATAAAACACCAGAGCCAGAGCTGATGAGCCAATGGTGTGGCAGGTTGGAAGTGGTGTTGTTATGTAAGACGTCTCAGTACTGGAGCAAAAGTGTTAAAGGGGCAATTGACTGGGTTTTTGGGGTATTTCACACTGTTCCTTAAGGTCTCCGAATAGGGTATGTAACATTGGTTGGGTTGAAAATGGCCCGGGTGCTGTTCTATGCCCTCTGACAGATCCTCTGAAATGTTCCCGGGAAAAAACACAAGCTTTTCTCATTTTATGGTATGCTCATTAATATTTAGATAAGCTGCGCGCTGATTGGTTGGTTATCAACGAGTGAAGCTGGCAGCAAAAACGCAACACGGCCAACAGCAGCACTCGCTGAAACACTGAAGTTGGAGACTTGAAATAAAAACGCGCAAATAAATCTATTGTGTCTACACAACACTGTTTTCAACAGATTGACTATATATCATTTGAAATGATAACATTACTTGTTTCCACTTCTGTTGTTGAAGCAAACTGGATTGATTTAGGTGGGTAGAACGTTAGGCTACAGCTTAGCAACTAAACCATATCGTGATTCTACTCGGCTTCAGTTAGTTAGCTAGGCTAGCTATCTTATATCTATCTTATCTTATATCTTGCTGTAAAATAACATGACAAAGATCTGGACAAACATGCATCGTGAATTGTAGATTTTCATTACACAGGTTATTTATTTGAATGAAACACAGTCAGGAACATGAATCAACGTTAGCCCCCTTGACAATAAACTAGGCTAAATTATCACACATTCTACCTATGCTCTTGCTAACTAGCAAGCTAAACTTGTTTACATGCCTACAGTCTAGGTGTTACTAGTAACAGTTAATAGCAATGCTAACGTATCCTGTATCTAGAACCTGCCTTTCTCCAGTTCTTTCAAATAGATTATCTAGACAGGTGTTAGCAATAAGCCAGACTGCAGTTGGTTTTCTGGCTATTTTTCGGAAGCTTCCCTTCTAATGCCGACTACAGCTAGTCTAGCTAGAGTCATTTGATGTGTGTAGAAACGTATTTAGCATTCTACCTGGTATGCTATATACAGGAAACGTTAGCATTGCTAATAACTGTTAGCACAACATCATACTGTCCTTAGCTTGCGGTTGCAATGAGCATACGGTTGGAACAGCACCTCTTTCCAGGTTCAGCTTCCTAGCATATCCTGCTTGAAATTGTCCAAGGTTGTCAAAACTGTCTTGGGTGAAATGTTCAGAGCAAATGAATGATTGAGTGTCGAACTTCGCCGGGATCTTCTCATAGACAACAGCAGCCATGCCTGTTGAATGTTTGGCTCCTTGGGAAGACTGTGAGTGTTAGCCTTCCCTGTACAGCCTGGAACACAGCATTTACGACCGTGGTCCATTTTCAATATCCTTGTTATAATTCAAAATGTTCTTCTTTGTAATTCCTTATAAGTAGCCTACACAGAGCAGCGCGCAGCTAAACTAGTATCTGAGATAGACGCTACCTCGGGCTGGTCTGGATGTAAATTCTGGGGCGTGACAAAGATACAGACCAGAGCCAATAAGAGGGCGATCACCGGTTCTACGTAGGACCGGTGGCTTTGTTGAAAAGCTAGCGTTTTACAGCCAAATTTTTTCTTTTTGAGATTTGAATAGGAAAGAGGTGTCAATTGACTTTGATATTTACGGTATGTTCAGTTTACCCTCCGAACTGTCGTTTTTCAACAATGACAAGGTAAAATCGGTTTTGCAGTCAATTGCCCCTTTAAGTGACAGCCTGATTTCCCCCACTGTCTTTATGGGGGCAGAAACACCTCACCCAGGAGTCAGTTAAATCTTCACTGTGCAGCCTCCAACAGGGAGCAGCTATACTGTAGGTTAAGGGGATGGAAATAATTTAGGTCCTTTTTTGTATTTTTTTACATTAAAAGGTATAGATACTCTTTACTTAAAAAAAAAAAAAAGTCCCACAATTTGTGCTTGTTTGGGTATAAAATTATGGGAAATTGACAAAAGATTTTTCCTGAACTATCAGCAAACACTCCAAATCCCGTGGCAGCCTTTGGATAGACTGTTTTACAACGGTTTTTTTTAGGTCAAATTCATTCTACAGTCTCAATGTGGTTGTTTGGATATCTCTGAAATATTCATTCTTCTGGAGGGTGTCTAGAGGGAGGGATACATATCCAGGCATTCAGCAAAGGCATAAAAATGTCAGAAAATCCCCTCTTCCATCCCCGTCTTCCATCAGTGAGGCGAAGCAGTGTCCTCCATATTTAATGACCATATAAAGTATGAACACAAGGTCGGGGGGCAGACGGAGCACACGTGCTTCCTTCAACATTCATGAGTGTAAATGCACAAAGCGTGGGGGCGCAGCGCAACCCTCCTCCTCATGGGAGAGGTTGCCAGCAACCCACAAATCAGGACTACAACCCCCACCTGACGACAAAACGGCAGAGAAGTAGCCCCAGTGGTGTCATAACTTCTGAGGAGTGCTCGTCAGGCTGATTGCTGCCTGATGAGTCTGTGTGAACTGCCTGACAGGTGAAGTGGAAACACACAGCAGGAAAGCTCTAAGTGGCTCACATCATGATTTGATTGTCAAAGCTGTTTAGCTGAAACAGTTTTCTTCCATTTTCTACCATTTCCATGCACTTGTTTGCCTTTGGTGTTCTTTTGTATCCAGACAATAGTTTGTGTAGTCCTTTGCCCATTTTAAATGAGAAGTGACAGGCTTCAAGTCAGTCTTATCTGACAAGAAGTTTGGTCAAACTGTAGAGGAAACAGGAGATGGGTGAGAAATCGGATATCACATGGCAAACGTCCTTCACCCAAAGAAAGGACACAAAGCCCATCAGCTCAACTTTGACTAATTCCCTCAGCTTTCATTTTCACTCCCATTCTCTCCTCAAAATTGGCATTGAAACAATCTTCTGCCCTAATATGACCATTACCAATATTCCATCCCAGTGAAAAATCGCTCCATTCTTCTGTTGCTGACGGCAGTTGGGGGAAGCGGATTAGGAATCCCACTTGAACCAGGCAGATAAATTGTCACATTATCGCCTTTCATTTCTTTCCAAATCAGCAGCTCTAAAGCTCCTCAACTTTGGGAGAGAAGGCAATCGTGTCCGGGGGCTCAGGAAGCCTGTTCCCTTTCTTTCTTTCCTTCCTCCCTCACTCTCATTCACACTGAACAGTGATTTAATTCCGCCATCCGGTGAATGTTAAAGAAGAGGAGAAGGAGGTGGGGAAGAGCTTGCGGGGATCATGGTAGTGTTAACTCTGCTCCTCCTCCTGACACTCCTCTGTCAAAGGACATGAGTTTGCTTTCTAACAGCGGAGACACTGTTAACACCGCTTAGAGCTTTATTCGGCAGGTTTATACTTGGCCTAATGAGCCTGGCACCAGTATCTGTAGGCCTCGGCTCGTCTTCAGAACCCTCCGGGTCCAAATACTGCTTCATTATTCCATGTAGGAGGCATCTGTAAGACAAAAAGATGCGCTTAACCTAATTCCCATATTGCGCTATGCTGTACTTAGTGGGAAAGCACTAGAGCCGACCTTGTACAACCACAGACACACCGAACCCTCTGTTTGTCTCGGGCTTGCTCGGGTGTGGGGATGGTCGGGCTGTACCAGACAGAGAAGGTTAGGCTGTGATGGATTCAGATATTTTTGGGTGGGATATTCATTCATTAGCTTGGAGGCAATAATCTCAATGGTTGATCTAGTCTTCCACACAGCAATGTCACAGTGACTTTGGGATAAGGTCTCCTTGTACTGGCCATCAATTTTTGATGTGTTTATACAGTAGGTTTGCAAACATGACACACCCTTCCACTGACTTTCAGTGACAGGAAAGTGTCTGTGTCTGTTTGTGTGAGAGAAAGATGGAGGATGAGTGTGTTTTTCCCACACACACCTCACTCGCACTTGCATGTGCATGCGCGCACACACACACACACACACACATTCCTCCCATCTGCAGCCTCACTGAGAGTTTTGACATTGCAACAGTGTTCATACCTTGAACTCTGTATACACTGATGAGTCAGACTCATAAGACAACCGGTACAAGGACTTTGTGTGTGGAAGTGTGTGTGTGTGCTTTTGCTTGTGTGTATATGCATGTCTGCTTCTATTGATATTTACAGTCCCAGTTCTCAACCAGGCTTTGTACCACTTTGTACTACTTTCACATTGCCGTGAGAGTGTCAGGCTCAGCTCTGGGTCCAAGGGTGGGGACACTGGAGCAGAACGCGGAGGATGTGACTGAGCACCCAATCTGTTCCGACATGAAGAAGGTCTAGGATGAATATGGCTGGCAGGGGGCACTGTGGAGCTCTGTCTACAACTGTCGGCCTCAGCAGTTTGATTTAATGGAAGATTCTAGGAGCCTGACAATAGGATACATGTGTGGCAGAGTGGAACTCTGACCCTTCAAATCCATTCATAGGAACATTCATAACAATAAATGGCATGAGCTGCCATTTTAGTACATTTACTTTGTGATTATGATGCATTATGAGTTGCACTGTACACTATGATCAAACTGTCAGTAAACGAGTGAAGTAAGGGGTTATAGGTTTCCAATCGTCCTGTTACCAACTAGCTCTGTGGGGTATTACATTTCCCAGCAGGCATTGCAGAGCTGCAGCGGCGTTGGCAAGCCTCAGGGCGTCTCCAGACACAGTGTTCCTTCTAAGCCAATGGTATTTGCACGAACACCCACATTACCACTACCACCACGGATATAGGCACAACTCTATCACACACCCCACTGAGAGAGCACACTGCGATACCAGAAAGATGTGTAACTACCTGGTATCTAAATGAGGTTCAGAATCTTCATCTCAAGTTGGTCCCTGAGTGGACTTAAGGGCAGGCCTCTTTGACTCCACAGAGGTGATAGACTTAAGACATATGTAAAGCTATTTAACCAGGCAGTTCTCAACCCTGGCCGTCGGTCCCTCCATAAAATCCCACACCGTAAACGTGCCGACTCACGGCTTCTTTACAACCTTGTTAAACACCCTGGTTTTATTCTCCTGGAGGACCATAATGTTTCTCCGAACCCGGGGGGGTCTCCAGCGGGTGGCACTTTGCCCGGTAGAGCTTACAGACAAGAGAGAAACACAGAATTGGCTGGGAATTTGTGTCATGGATTTACAGAAAATATTAGTCGCTATGACTACAGTCGTTCTTGCACAGAGAAGTGCTGGGGACCCGTATTTTTCCATTGAAGGCCTAGTGAGTGGAGGGGAGGCATGCGTGATGTTGCTTGTCAGTTTGAATTAAGAGCGGTGTGCAGTTTCCCGTGCTGGCTCCAGTGAGACTGCCACACACACACACAAAGGGCTGTCCTTCACAGGTAAAAGATGCACTACATTTCCTTTAATCTAATAGGTCTACTTTTTCATTGCTTCCATGTAAAAACTGTCAGAGTGAATAGTCTACACTGTTCATTATGAACATAGACGTTATTCCAGCTACAACAATGGTGCTACAGCACATTCCACCAATGACTATGAATGGAATTCAATCTGGGAAACATTCATATCAATACACTTTGCTTAATACATTCGCTTCCCGGATCAGTTTTGATGAAAGGGTGTATATGTCTCGCTTGCGTATGCCTCTTCTGTTTCAAAAGCCTTGTGTGAAAGACCAGCACTAAAACATGTTTTGACTGAACGCATGAAGGTAGGTAGTGAATCTGGTTGTGTTATCAAAAACTGTGTGTGTATACAAATTCATATGCAAGTGAGACTTTACTCAGTATAATGTAGACCTTACATGCAAAGGATCAAACAAACAGACTCATCAGCATGAACATGACATGAGTTAGAGTACAGTGGGTGTCTCAGGAATGAGGGAAAGAGAAAATGCTACAGTGAGAGTGAGAATGAGAATGCGAGAAATGCCTGGATAGTGAGCTCAAAAGATGAACATGGATCAAGATCAATCTTATCGGGAGAAACAGGGATCGAATGAGAGAAATAGGGTGATACTTGAATGTATAAATGTAGAGATAAAGAAAGAGAGAGAGAGAGAGAGAGAGAGAAAGAGAGAGAGAGAGAGAGAGAGAGAGAGAGAGAGAGAAAGAGAGAGAGAGAGATCTAAAGAGACTATGAACAGTAGGCCCTGGTGAGGTTTAAATCTGAATGAATGTATGGGACTGCACAGAAGTACCTCTCTCGAGGCTGGGTTGGGTAGAGGAAACGCATCAGCATCTCAAGTCCTGCTTGTCTGCCTAAAGAGGGAAAGAAAAAGAAGAGAGGAGGAGGGGAAAGAGGAGAAGAAGGACGAGGGGAAGCACATCAGAGGAAACATTGAAGAGATTTTGTTCTATGGAAGTAACAACTCCCCAATCAAGCCCCAGAGAAGCAGCAGGAAGACTGCACCGAGAGGTGAACTCTCTCCACTTGTGTTCATCCTCTGGACACGTTCCCCACATTGTTGAGGAGACAGAAGAAAAGTCAGGAGACAGGAAACCCTGAATTGGGTGAGTCTGTTTCATCTGAGGGATGTTCGTGAGCACTGGTTTGGAGAGAGGGACAGATGGCGCGGGGAACAAAAATCAGCGAGTGACACACTTAAGCTCGATAGATTCTTATGTAAAGTGGCGTAGGCTACTTCATGGTTCAAATGTGTGATGGACACAAGTGTGCCGGGAGCAGATGGCTCACTGAGTTTTCTCACAGTGAGAGACGAAGGCATCCAGGGGAGATGGACCGTCGGTATGTTCGGTTCCCCAGGGGTGGAGCTGCTGTTCTTGTCCTTCACAGCACTGCAGGGTAGGTTATGTTCCTCCTCCAACACCCAGAGAAATAAAGGAGCCCTGACAAGTGATGTTACACGTCTCCACTACAGAAAGGATGCTCAGGTGTATGAGTGTAAGTGGCACACACTGGTGTGACAGTGAAAACACACACAACCCACGTCCCAACCCCCCCCCCCCCACACACACACACACATACATAAACTCCCACAACCCCTATCCTCTCTCTCTCTCTCTCTCTCTCTCTCTCTCTCTCTCTCTCTCTCTCTCTCTCTCTCTCTCTCTCTCTCTCTCTCTCTCTGTCTCAGATACACACACACACACACAGACACATGCACAGACTCTCAAAACTCAGCAGTTAGAAATACTCATCAATGTCTGTCACTCTGATCCTCTGGTATCTCCTGGTGTGGGTTTCTGGGTTGTGGGGCACGTTTAATTGGAGGAGTGTACAGAGAGGCTCTCTGGAGCTGTTAGGGGTCAGCTAGGCTATGGTTCATTAGTGCAGCAAAAGGGAATCCCCCTCCGGTCCCTGTAGGATCCACAGGCTCTCTGCAATCTCCACCTCCACACACACTTTACATCTCACCTGCAGACCCAAGAACTAGCCTTTGAAGACACAAACACTCACACATGCAATTTATGTACCCAAGTGTACATTAAACTAGTGTATTCCCTCCATTCTCCTTATAAGACCATTTCAAAGTATTAGTCAATTGTGAATTAAATGCAAGACACACACAGATTAGGTGAGTGTGCAAGAACATATTATGTTCTTCAAAAATGTGGCATTTAAAAGACTTTATGCATGGTTTGATCTTCCCTGAGTTCAACTGCTGGCACAATTGAAGTGCTCCCGTAGAGAGTTATATAATTTTACTTCCTCCTTGGGTACCAGCTGGGTTCATTTGGAATCGCAGGGGCAATAGGCTGTATCTGAACAGAATAACCGAGACCAAACTTACACATCAAAGCAGGTTAAATTGGCCTAATGGAAAGGATTTTTCATCAATATTTAAACCCTGCTTATTAACTATCTGAAGGCCTTGCTCATGAGACAGGCTACGTTACTGGGATTTCCTGATTCCCATAATACTCTGAATATTTCATCACTCCTAGAGCAATTAAAGAGGTGTAATTGTCATCTCTTCTACCGTAAAGACTTCCCTTGTGGACGTCTATTTCCCTTTTTTCCTTCCCCTTGGCATCCATCCACTCCTATTCTGTTCTCTTCTCTCCTTTCCTCAGAAATGTCAAAAGAGCCACACACAAACTTGAAAAGGAGAGATAAGGATTTTTCTTTACTTGCGCCCACAGTACCATGCAGCACGCTTTTCTGAAGTAGAACTAATTCTTCATTCACCTTGAACTAGGAGTACACCTTCTGAAGATAAGAAAGGACTTACTTGGGCATGAGGGACTTTCTAACAGGAGTCTGAAAGAAGAAAAGCAAGTCCAAAAGGAGGAAATTAAATTTTCATTCATGGGTTTAAAGCACTGACATGATTCTAAACTGGGCAGAGGAGAGAGGTGAAAAGACAGTAAGAGTGAAGACAAAGAGACAGGGAGAAAGAGGAGATGTGGAGGAATGGGTTTCCATCCGAATGCCTCTGACCTGCACGCAAAGCTGCCAGGGGATATTAGCTGGACTGGGCTTACCTAAATCCATTTGATCATGTGTTTAACAGGGTCACAAATTCACCCTGCATGTTAACTACAGACTCCCCCTTCCTCCCCCAATATCCCTTTTCACCTCTCTCTCTTTAAATACATTGATTATATTCCCAGAAGCCTCATTAAGAGGAGCTTGACAAGTCGTTCCTATCAGTCAATTATCATCAGCAATAAAAACAGACAGTCATGCTTCAGCCTTGACTAAACCTGCTTTCCTTTCACATCAAAAGGAAAATGCAGATATAATCAGTAGACGGTTGTGCAGTTTTCTCTCATGGTGATATGTAAGCCATGGAGAAGAAGCACCTGTATTTCTACCAACACTCTGGCACTCCAAATAGATTGAAGAATAGCTCATTGATTCCATATAAGAGGTGAGGCCTTAGGCTGGGAGGATGAAAGCTGAGAGGTTGAGAGGCTGGAGAAGGCTGGATGTTGGAGAATAGAGGATGGGGGTTGATGTCTAGTTTAAAGGAAACCTCAAAGACTGAGGAACTTTGGTGTGAGGCTGTGGTTGGTTACATACTTTAATAAAATACTTCTTCTCTCCCTTTGGCCTTGGCCTACCTCATCCATCAACAGGGACAGTGCCAGAGACAGTGTGATTCCACAGTACTAGCCTACAGGTCCCACACAAATCGCTGCAAATGGGAAAACTAATAATAGGTTACACTGTTGCTGGGAAGGACACCGAAGGAGAATCTATGATGTGATATCTGATATTCCATTAGTAAAAAGTCGTTTTATATAACCCTATGACTCCAGTCTTATAACTGACTAGGTCATGTACTGTAAGTCTTGGGTCAGACCTGGTTAAGCAGAGTGTCAGGGTCCAAGGTTTCACTTTATAGCCCTCTGGGAGCTCTCAGTGGCTTTCTGAATATGAATCAAACACATGACCTTCTCTTCAGGGATCTGGGTATACAGTGAGAATCTGGATGGTGAAATGGCCATGAGCGTGTGTGTGTGTGTGTGTGTGTGTGTGTGTGTGTGTGTGTGTGTGTGTGTGTGAAGGACTTAAATCATCGTGGTTATTAGAGAGGCGATGAGGCGATGGGGCCTACTGATGGCTGTTTATGGGTCTGAGCCAGCATTGGCCGTGCATCTCAAACAGGACGATTTAATCAGCCCACATCCACGACAAGGACTCTCATTGTCAGCATTGCTACCTTTCCCTTACCCCCACTCCCTCTCTGCCCCCTCCTCCCTTTTCTGCCCCCTGTCTGCCCCCCTCCTCCCTCTTCCACTCCCTCTCACTCTCCTCCTCCCAGACTAATGAAATGACCAGATAATGGAAAGCACCTCATACCCTGCTATAATAGAATTATATACATCATCTCATTCACCCTCATAATTCACTTATACTGTCCACTGGACACCGGACATGCACCCTGTAATAGGATTATATTGTATACAACAGCTAAGGTAAAGTGTATTTTAATGATACAAGATGGTACACATAACAACACACACACTGCACACTCACACTCCCACACACTCTTGCTAAACCACACACACCTTGACGACAAGGGTTGTAAAACAAATGTCATAAACACGCTCAATTAAGTAATTGCAATACCAACAATAGATGCTCGTAATTATAAAATGTGACACATTCCATGTACGTGATTGACAGCCCAATAATGTATCCCATTATGATATTATTCTCACCTCTATAACAATACATTCTACAACCCAGATTAATAAATAAGACATAATTTAAAACCAACCCATATAACTTTCCCAGGATTTACTGCTTGAGTTATTTCATTAGAAGTTGTAAAAAAAAAAAAATCTTCATCACGTACGTCATGAGTACAGACATGCCCATCTCTAACTCTGGTCAACCCCCTCCGCTTTCTTCTTTCTTTCTTTCTTTCTTTCTTTTTCTTTCTTTCTTTCTTTCTTTCTTTCTTTCTTTCTTTCTTTCTTTCTTTCTTTCTTTCTTTCTCTCTCTCTCTCTCTCTCTCTCTCTCTCTCTCTCTCTCTCTCTCTCATTCTCTCTCTCTCTCCTACTCTTCTGATCCTCAGATCTGTGATGCTGTGCAGCTGGTATAGTTCTATACTGATGAAAGGGGTGACAGCGGGATGGAAGGATGGTAGGTCGATGGAGGAGGAGTGGAGAGAGGGAGGGAGGGAGGAAGGGAGGAGAATAGCTCTATCAAACAGTTGTCTAATGAGCCATCTGTAGTGGTCCTTTGGAGTCCAACACACCCTCTTCACTCCATCAACACACATCAAAACAACCCATCAGCACCAACACAGTCATCAGAGAATAAAACCCCTCTGACATCACTTTTGAAAAACCACCACCAACATTTCACACAGTATATCCACACGTTCCCACATCCGCACCACACACACAATCAACATGTGTCCACACATGAGGTTGTACAGAGACTGTTGAAGCAAAGAAGTAAGGAGTTGCAGCAGATTGTTGCTCTATTAGAGGCATAATGGCTTATCGGGTGACTGGAGATAACTGGTATAGAAGCCAGTTGGCTCATACCATTCACTGAGCTCTGGGAGGACTACACAGGGGTCAATTACAGTACTGTGAACACAACCAGGGATGGACTTTTCACAATGCATTACGAGTGTCAATGCATGCACCAGCGGTTGTGGCGGAATCTGATCTGCCAGGGCTGACAGATAACTGACTAGTTTATTACTGTAATATCCGAGGTTGTTTGTTTCTGTACGGAATGGGGTTTTATAGAGGTTCGCTGGAAATAGCAGGGGGTCATTTTATCTCTGTGAACAGCTTTCATTCTCTTATCACAGAAGAATGCAGAGGTGGCCTCAAAAGCAGCTTCTCTGCTTCTCTGTTCCTATGCAAACAACCACCAGTCAGCTTTCCTGGACGTGTGTCGGCCATCCATCTCCCCGGTTTGTGCACACGGAAAGAGAACGAGGCAGCTTCTTGGAGGGCTTGCTGATGAATGGAACAGAAGGCATTTGTGGAGGTTAAAACTGTTTCTCCTTTCCATTCCCCAGGTCGGTTTTGAAAGGCTTATTGCTATCCCAGTCTTCCCAGATGAGATAAGATGGAATTTATACAGAATTATGGAATTATCTCTCCCTACAGATCTGAGAGATGGATGAGCAGAATGTTTGGGAATGTGAGTTGTGGGGGTTGGGGGGGGGGCAATCCAACCAATGTTGCAGGACAGATTTCCTCTGACTTTTTTTCATCTCTGGCCTTCTAGAGAGGAAGTAAAGAGTCAGTGCACGGGAGGCAGGGAAGTCGATTCGTCAACGAGAGCTGTGAATGGATGGCTCATTGATTAAGGGATTCTAATGATTATGGGGAGCGGGCGGGCCTGTGGTAATGCTATAGAGACGGCCATTACAGCTTCTCCCTCTTTGTCAGACTCCATGATTTAGACTAGATGATTTAGATTTAGGGTAATGGCATACATCTGTCCATCTTAAATGATGGATGACTGATATTATTATTATTATTATTTATTATATAAATGATAAATGACTACGTATTCACCAAACATATCACCGTCAAACATACATTTAGAAAAACACACAGACACACAGACACACAGACACACAGACACACAGACACACAGACACACAGACACACAGACACACAGGCACAAAACACACACCAGCAGGTGTCTCAGGCCCACACAAAAAAACACGACCGCATAAGCCTGCCTGTGCATACACACACACAGCCTTATCAGAGAAATTAACGAGACAAGGAGGATTTACTTTCTTCAACTAGGATATTGCTGATGCTGCAGTCTGTCTCTGAAGGGGTCCTCCAAAGTTGTCCCCCTCCACATTGAGTTATAGGATGATAGGATGGAATGAGGGGAATTTAGAGTCGGTTCAAAGTGATTGTGTATGTTTTTAATCAGGCTTAGGCTGGCCTGCCCTTCCAACCGCAGGATACATTATTGTCAAAGACAGTAGGCCTAGGACCCCGTATGTATCGAATAAAGTTGGGTAGTAATTCAAGTCCCTTTCCCCCATCCATTTTTTGGCCTGGTATCTACAGTGAGCTTTATGATTAAACACACATCCTTATTTAAGGGTCCAAACTTAAATGAACCACTCATCCGTGAACCACAGTAAGTGCTCCCTGAGGAGAGCCAGCAGAGGGGGAGAGGTGGGAGAGGGAGGAGGGAGTCTGGTGGAGCCAAGTGGGAAGAAATGACAGATCCAGCACATTGCTATTCATGGTTTGGTCCTGTCCATTAATTACATTCCAAAGCGTTTCTTGAGAAGGTGCTCCTGTGAAGACCCCCTCCCTCCCTCCCCCCCCTCCCACACATGAAAAAAGGCCTTCCTGGGATAAAAGCAGAAACTAGCCACCATCCAAAAAGTCATTACAGTGGCAACATTAATAATTCCTGAGAAAGGGACATAAATTAAAGAAAACACACAGAAGATTTGTGTGCTCCATTCCAACAACTTCAGCAAGTCTTCCGAAGCATTCAAATACGTCTCATGTTGAAAAATAAATGTTACCTTTTCTTTCATTTTTTGCCGGATGTGTCTCACCAGCAGGCTATTTCTTTCACAAGAAGAGTCCAAAACTTTCAGGATCAATAAAGAACAGCAGGGGAAAACATAATTCTTTCCCTCTGCTTTCTTTTCTTTTCTCATTCTGGAGATTCCCGTGGTAAGTAGACTATTGTCAATTCCACCACCACAACACCTGTTTCTCAAGTTAAATAGGACTGAGTAGTTTAACGTAGCTCAGCATAGCCTAACGTAGCCTAACATAGACGTGCATGCAGCGTAGCCTACTGTACATGTAGCAAAGAGTGTGGACAGGTGTCATTTGAGAATGGGCTCTCCGATCCTGCTTTTTTTCAACACAGTTGATTGTCAGGCCATGTAGGTGAGCCAGTCCAACTCAGTGTGGGTAGCTTCTCCCTGAGGCTTCCATTAGCATTCCAGCCCTAGCCCTGGCAGAGAGAGGGTCTATGGGCCAGAGTACAACAGATGATGAGTGGGGGACCAGGGCGGCGTGAAGGGCGTTACAAGAACTAATGGCTGCTGACACTATGACAACAATGAGGCATTAGGTGACAGGAAGTTTGGGCTTGTAGCCAACTTAGTCTGCTGCTGTTCACAGGTGACTGCACAAGTACACTCACCCTCAGAAATACACACTGTGTACAATACAAACACTGACTGTGTTTAATCATCACTTAGGCAGATACTTTAATGTATATCAAATCTGTCTAACCCCAACCCCCCAAGTGACAGATGAACACACATTACATGTCACCCATCTTTGATGGGGATGCTAATATGCATGAGACAAAACTAGAGACAGGTGTAAATATGCAGTATTGTTAATTACTCACGAAACCATGTTAGAACATGCATGCATTGTTCTGATTGTAGAACAGCTTCAATCATTCTAATTAGGATGGCAGACAATCATTCATAATTTGTTCATTAATTCTTTCCATGTGCATGCGTCATCATCCAATTAAACAAAATAAATAATTGTGGAGAGCTTCTTATCTGCAGATTGATCCATTCTCATAATCTAAAATTGTGTGTTCAGGATGCGTGTGAATCTGAAGTAGGGGACCCTCGGAAAGCCTTGAGTGAATTCATACAAGAGACCAAATTAGGGGGCTCGTTCATCAGTTTAATCACAGCTCACCTGAGAGCGCGTCTTCTCCATTCATTTCCCCCTTGTCACAAAACAACAAAGCAAGCAATTGAATCTTGTTTTAAACACAGCCCTCGCTCAACTCATATCATCAGCAACAATTTTGTCTCCCCAGCAAGTCCATTGGCATTGTGTCACCCATCCAGAACTTTCCACTGAGCTGCAATTAAACAAAGCAGGCCCATACCACAGCGCTGAGGAAATCATCAAGCATGCTCTTCTCTAATTGCCAATATGTCATTTGGGTCTGCCAGCTGAATGCTGGGGGGACATTAGTATTGGTCAGTGTGGACAGAGAGAAAGCTTGGATGCCCCCGTAAATGTCTGAATATACAGTGCCCTCCAAAAGTATTGGAACAGTGAGGCCAATTCCTTTATTTTTGCTGTAGACTGAAAACATTTGGGCTTGACATCAAACGATGAACGTGAAACCAGAGATCAACGTTTCAGCTTTTATTTCCAGGTATTTACATCAGGATCTGATGCACAAATTAGAAAATATCACCTTTTTGTTCGAACCCACCCATTTGTCACGTGAGCAAAAGTATTGGAACATATGACTGACAGGTGTGTTTTGTTGCCCAGGTGTGTCCTATTACATACATTATTCAATCAATAAATACCACTGAATGTCTACACTCAGGTTCAGATTGGGTAAGATAGGTTTTGTCTATGCAGACTGTATTCAGAGGTGAAAACAACATGAAAACCGGAGCGCTGTCTTTGGGTGAAAAACAAGCAATTGTGAGTCTTAGAGAAGATGGAAAATCAATCAGAGCCATTGCAGAAACATTGGCCATAGCCAGTACAACCATTTGGAATGTCCTGAAGAAGAAGAAAACTACTGGTGTACTAAGTAACAGACGTCGAACAGGTAGACCAAGGAAAACATCAGCAGTTGATGACAGAAACATTGTGAGAGCTGTAAAGAAAGACCCTAAAACAACTGTTAGTGAGATCAGCAACAACCTCCAGATGGCAGGAGTGAAGGTATCACTATCTACTGTTCGCAGAAGACTTCATGAACAAAAGTACAAGGGCTACACCAGAAGATGCAAACCACTCATTAGCAAGAAGAATAGGAAGGCCAGGCTGGAATTTGCCAAAAAGTACAGAGATGAACCTCAAAAATTCTGGGACAAAGTTTTATGGACTGATGAGACAAAGATTAACTTTTACCAAAGTGATGGAAAGGCTAAAGTTTGGAGAAAGAAAGGAACTGCTCATGATCCCCAACACACAAGCTCATCTGTGAAACACGGTGGAGGTAATGTCATGGCTTGGGCTTGCATGGCTTCTTCTAGGACGGGCTCATTAATCTTCATTGAGGATGTAACACATGATGGCAGCAGCAAAATGAACTCGGAAGTCTACAGAAACATTTTGTCTGCCAATTTAAGGAAAGATGCAACCAAACTGATTGGCAGAGCCTTCATCATGCAGCAAGATAACGACCCAAAACACACTGCCAAAACAACAAAGGAGTTCATCAGGGGCAAGAAATGGAAGGTATTAGACTGGCCAAGTCAATCTCCAGACTTAAACCCTATAGAGCATGCATTTTACCTGCTTAAGAGGAGACTGAAGGGAGGAACCCCACAAAACAAACAACAACTGAAAGAGGCTGCAGTGAAAGCCTGGGAAAGCATCAAAAAGGAAGAATGCAAAAGTTTGGTGACGTCAATGGGTCACAGACTTGCTGCAGTTATTGAAAGCAAAGGATTTGCAACTAAATATTAAGTCTTATTCACTTAAATATGTTTTAAGTATATCTGTTCCAATACTTTTGCTCACATGACAAATGGGTGGATTCAAACAAAATGTGATATTTTCTTAGTTGTGCATCAGATCCTGATGTAAATACCTGGAAATAAAAGCTGAAACGTTGATCTCTGGTCTCACGTTCATTATTTGATGTCAAGCCCAAATGTTTTCAGTCTACAGCAAAAATAAAGGAATTCGCCTCACTGTTCCAATACTTTTGGAGGGCACTGTACATACTGTATGTGAGGTTTCTGCTGATTGTCTGTACTTATGTGGGTCTGTACGTGTGTCTATGTGGGTTTATGCACTTGTGAATGGCCTGGCTGTGTGTATGTGTGTGTGTGCGCGTGTGCGTGTGTAATAATCATTCCGGCTCATATTTCTTTCTAATAATGCGTCAGGTTAAGAGCTGATCCTTTTCACATCCTTTACAAGCCGCTGCTATTCGATTAGCAGGCTCTGCCAAGCCCACATTTTTGAAATTCACCGGCGGATCATTTCTCTTCTTTATAGATCCGTTCCCCCGGCGCACGGAGCCCATCAATAAAGAGCCACCCATCAGGTCTCCATCTGGCCCCGTGGCCCCGTGGGGAGAAAGTGACTCATCCCTCTGTGTCTTCCCTCCATGGCACCTGCCACTCTTGACACTGACACCAGGGCTGGACTCAGGTGCCGCCCAGGTGGGGGGGAAGGGGGAGGGGCCCGCTGTCAATGAGACTGAAAAGGATAGATACACTTTAAAGGTTCCAGCCGTCTGACTGTGTGTGTGTGTGTACAGTGTAACCTAGAGAACGCCATTGGAGACAGATCTCAGTTGACGGTTCACGCATCTCCATTCCTCTGTCGGCACGTGTCGCTCAGACCAGGCCTCATCTGTCAGTGGCGTCCACTCTAGAAATGACACCATGCGTTTCCCTGACGCTTCAGAGGGCCCTCTTCCTCATTTCTCATTTTCCCCGGCCTTCCCTCAGACTCCGGCTTCATAAATCATCTTAAGTGTGAGAGAGCGTCTCGTCCACACCGGCAGACGAGAGCGCCCGCTGCTCCGCCTCCTCCGTGTAATCCCTGTGGCAAACGACAACACGCTAAACCAGCTCATGTGGGCCCGTGGATGATTTGCATGGGAAATAGTCTGTGTCTTGTCACACGCACAGGAACCAGATCTGTCTGTTAGGTACACGTACAGTAAAGCAAATCTGTGACACACGGTGCACTGAAGGGCAGTGTAAACGATGTAGATTGTAAAGTGACTTTCTAATTTTTTGCTGTCATTCTGTCCTATTCTTCAATTCCCCTACATCCCTGAATACCACAAGACACCGTTTCACCAGGCACACAACACTTGATCGGGGGATAACTGAGAATCTGTCAACATCAAAAGACACGCACAATGATGCAGCATCTTCCTACCTCCTGCTGTGCTGCCTCAGGGACCCTGGCCAATCCCAGCCAAGTCTTTAGGTGTTTCATATCTGAGAGACACGCTCCGGGCCTGCTTGAGCTTGGAACAGCCCACTTCCAGAAAGGGACAAATAGTGTTATATGTGGGCAAGATTTGTAATTCCCTATGTCTATTCAAACTGTAAAGTAGGTTTGTACATTGGCTCTGTGTGTGTGTGATGTACAAGTTCACAATGTATGAGTGTAATGGATGAAGCCCAATTTTTGTGTGCATCAGGCTTTGTGTGTCTGTGTTATTTGTATGAATGTCACGTAGTACATATGCATTTGTATGTGTGTGTGTGAGAGGGGCGTATTAGCACGAGTATAACTAAGTTTGTGCATAAACGTGCATGCGATGTTACATAGTACCGGTTGTGTGTGTGTGTGTGTGTGTGTGGGGGGGGGGGAGCTGCTTAGTATTAGAGCTGTGAGGCATTGAGAGCACCATGCAGCTGGAGGCGTCCAGATGGAGAGTGTCCCGTACCAGTCTGCTGGCTAATGAGTGGAGCACAGCCAGCGCCACTGGCAGATGCCACGCCAGAGGGGAGAATTCCTGAAAAAGCTTTTTGGGAGCGCCACATTTTAACCTCGACTTGCGGCCAGACTGCGAATAAAAGGTGTATGAGCCGGGGTGGGATGCGGGAGCCTAAATGTTTCACTGGTTGTTTACTTTCTAACATGGTACTGATGCGGAGACTCTCCCATTTGCCGACACCCTGTTGGCTGGCTGGAAAATAGGTCCACAAAAGATTACCGCAGAGTAAAACATCCTTGAATACTCCCTATTGTTCAATTTGTGATTTATCAATCTGACATGTTCCAATATTGATATTCGGGCAGTGAAACCCTTATCTCTGAACATCATCTCTAATCCACATCTCGGTGCACAATCTCCAATTTTCCAAACGGGCCTCTCACCCTCTCTGAATAGAATTGTTGGGCCTTTGCTCTCCTCCCTGAGATTAAGTTTGGCGTCGCATGCTGTTTCTGCTCATGAATCATAGGCTTTATCATTCCTCTGGCCTCAATAAAACTCCTCTAAATGTAAATGGATTCATGCGCCGCCATCTTTTGGGGCTTACTTTAAGGGAATAACTGTATAAATCAAGTTTGTTTAAGACAAGTGCCGTACACAGTTTCCTCACTCTTCTGCTGATCTAATCCACACACGGCGTGTGTGGAGAGGGGTTGACGGCAGGTCCTGTAACACGTGAAGATATCTCTTCTGGCTTTTGTCCATGAAAAGAGAGTATTACAGGTGGAACCTCCACAGGGCCACACAAGACTCCGGGGGGAAAGCCTCTCTGGACTCTGTAGAATGATGTCATGCATCGGAACGTCTTCACATTCTCACTTACAGCATGGCAGGAACCACACTGCTTCTGGGAGAGAGACATTCGGAAAGAGAGAGTACTAGTGCCAGAGAGAAAGATAGCTCAAGATGGAATGAAGACAAACAGATAGATGGAAAAGAGAGAGAGAGGCCAAATATAGAAGTCCATGAGG
This sequence comes from Hypomesus transpacificus, assembly GCF_021917145.1. Lineage (NCBI taxonomy): Eukaryota > Metazoa > Chordata > Actinopteri > Osmeriformes > Osmeridae > Hypomesus > Hypomesus transpacificus. The sequence continues at coordinate 9,821,399 of NC_061062.1, forward strand.
GCTGAGAGGTATTGAATGATTAATATTCTTGATTATAACATTGAAAGTGTGTTAGAAATGTTCTCAGGAACCATGTCTCAGTAACCACTAAGTGACTTCTCCTTCCAGTCAATGGTGATATTTCTCAGAAATTTCCTATTTCTAAGTGATTTATCAACGAAATTATGTAACCATGGGCAAAAATAGAGACGGGTTGAATTTTACCCGCCCAAAAAATGGATCCCGAGTTTATCTGTATTCAGCTGGGAAGGCAGTTGTGCTTTCATCTTGAAAGTTAAACATCTGAGACTCTTTTGTCTGAAACTACAAAACACAGTCGACGGTTTACAAAGATATTGAATGAAAAGGGAGGAAAGTGAAGGATTTGGAACATTGAAATGTTCACATCCCAGTGCTGAGTCCTCAACTCCACTCAGTTTGGCAAACGCTAACATGAATAACTTTTCCCAGTTTTCTTTCTTTTTGAAGCACACTCAACAGTCCCTGGGTACCCGCTGAATCTGATGAGGTTGCGACTGGTGGCTGAAGGTTTGGCCAGTGAATGGTCAGCATCTAAAAAGAGAGAGTCAAAGTCGTCAGTTGTTCTATAGAACAAGCAGTGTGATGGAGAGTGGGGGCAATGAGCTAAGAACATGAAGCACAAAGAACTCAATCAATTAAGATGAGAGCGTAATACCGCCTTGGCACACGGATAAAAATAAAACAATCTCCCAAAAGGGAAAATAATTTAGTGCTTATGCATTTATCAAGCTCCTGCCCCCCAAATGGCTAACGTTAAAGTGGTCCGTTCGTCCGCTAAGCTCTCCGAGTGTACAGAATATGAACAAAGGGGCCCTTTTCATTAGGGAGAGAGTCTCTTCGTTATTACAAAGGGCCCGGCTCTTTGTTTCTCTGCTTCCTCCCCCCCCCCCCCCCCCCCCCCCCCCCCTCCGATCCCCACCTCTCCCTACCAGTGTTCATTAAGGCCCCCATGTTGATGAAATGGCCTATCTGGGAAGAGTCACGGCCTGGCTTGCTCTGGATGCAGCCAAAGGGAGCGAGGCATTCCGAGGCTGATTAAGCCATTGTGTAGGTGGCGCCTCCGAGGACTCTGGGAAGGACGTGCTTCATTAAGACGATTGGACCAGATGGCTGGGGGGGAAAGTGGTCGGCCAGACCATTCGCCTGTCTGTCTGTCTATCTTTCTGCTTGTAGATAGGCAGGTCAGGGCCATAGAGGTGACTGCCCAGACTGGCTGTTTTCAAAGTTTCCTTCCAAACTATTTAAAAACATTGATGGCCTTTTGGACAGACCTATTGTTTGAATGGAGTTCGTCGAGATGTTGCACTTAATTAGACTTTTCATTTGTAACTTCTCAACTGTCTCGAAATCATCAAATCCACAGGCCATAGGTGCTGATGTTCATTCAAACACTTTTGAGTTCTGTCTCAGACTGAAATATGTGTTGATTCAGTCAGATGTTGACTTATTTTTTTCTTTTGTACTTTTTACCGACAACATTGGCTCAAGGAGCCTACTCTGGATTAGAGTGAAAATTATACTGAAAAAAAGAAAACATCCTGCAAAAAGCAAACAAAACAATGGTACCAACTTCAAACCATGACACATTCATCTCATAACCTCTCTCAGAGAAAAAGTTCATTGATTTCGCCATTAAATCAGATGACTCACTAGGCAATCTGTCGCTGTCATCATAATCAGGTCCAACTCTCAAAGGCTCCCACAAGTACCAGATAAAATGCACCCAGAACATCTCTAGTGGTAAACAAATATCCCGATGACAATCATTTTGTTTGAGGCCAGGTTTCCTTCTCATCCAATCAGAATGTAAGAGCGCATCGTTGACACCATCCTCATTCTTTCCAGTCAGCCTCTCAGACAGTGACTATTTAAACTGGGAGTCAGATGGCTGAGCGGTGAGGGAGTCGGTGAGGGAGTCGGACTAGTAATCAGAAGGTTGCCGGATCGATTCCCCTGCCGGATCGATTCCCCGCCAAGCCAAATGACGTTGTGTCCTTGGGCAAGGCACTTCACCCTACTTGCCTCGGGGGGAATGTCCCTGCACTTACTGTAAGTCGCTCTGGATAAGAGCGTCTGCTAAATGACTAATTGTAAACTGAGAAAGAATGTTGTGGACACTTTGGCCTCACTGAAAAAGCCTAAAGTTCAAGCCTTTATCACTCTGGTCTTTCCATGGGGATGCTGGATGAGGGTTGAGTGGCTAAGTGATGGATGTCCCCTTAATAGTGCACTTAGCCTGTTTATGAGTGATATTAAAGCTGTGCTGTACTTCTAATGGTTAAGAACACTCTCTGTCATCCATCAACGTGCTAATGAACACTTTATGGAGTTCACACACTTATAATATACTGGGGCTTCCTCTAGGATTCAATCAATCATTTACCTACAAGCTTTGAAGAGATGGTCTGCTTGATTTTCTTAATTGGTTTATGGCCTGTGTTATTTATTTGCATATTTATGAACATTAACGTTTCCCATTCCATGGGCTGGGGATATTTCCTCTTAATAGTATGGTGTGGGGGTGGGGGGGGTGGGGTGTTGATGAGAGTGGTGAGGAAACAACTTGATGCCACAGGTATATTTAAAAGCCTACCACTTAAAATTCCTTAGAGCATGTTTGAATTTAATTACATATATTGCGGTTTCAAAGCACGTTTAAAAAGATGCCAAACACATTTTATCTTTCTCCCTCTCTCTCACTGAAAGGTACACTTACACACACATAAATGCACAAACAAACACAGGCAAACATACTGTTGTCCGTGCAATATGCCTGAACAAGCCCCTGAAATCAAAATGAAAAACAGACAATTTCAGGTTTGTAGTTAAAGGGTCTGCTCTAATGATCCAAGAGTGAGAGAGACAAGAGAGACAGAAGCCACGGATGACTCATTCATCCCTTGTTAATAATTTAAAAAGGCCATCGAGAAAACAGGTAATTTCAGACCCCATTTGACTGCAAGCCCACGTAAATAATTGTTTTTCTTTTCCCTTACTCTTCTTAAGTGCTTTTTCCTGAATGAGGTTGTGCTACTTGTGACATATCATTCTAAGTGCAGCGTATGCAGGCGTGTGTACCAGTGCTGTAGGGACATGTCTCCTGACTCATCCTGCACCTCTCACCACGTTTGCAGACGTCGAGGACGACGTGTCCATCTCTCTTTCTCTGTCTCTCTCCCACTTTCCCCCACTTTCTTCCACTCCCTTTCTTCTTCTCCCTCTCCCTCTCTCCCCAGTTCTTTACCAGTTCCCTTCAACTACAACTCTCTCTGCTTCATAGTTTACAATGACTGTACTTTACAAAGTCAATATAGTGTCTTTGTCCTTACACTCTCTCACTCTCTTTGCCTATTCTGTTAAAGCCAGAGGTTAAGCGTGGTCAGCTCTTATACAGAGATACAAAGAAACCACCTCTATCTCTCTCACACACACACACACACACTCATACACACACAGCACAGACCTTATAACCTTACTAAGACTGTGTGAAGGCCCAAACAGAGTTCTGACCCTGGATGGAGCCAGGCTTTCACCTTCATCCCTCTCTTTCCCTTCTCTTTTTCATCCCTCTCTCCACGGCTGCGTCCCCATCAGTATGTGTCACCTGAAGAACAATTCCTTGCCTCTCATTCTTCAATGTCACACGTCTTTTGCATGCATCCATCACTGTCTGTTCCTCTTCCTCCTCCTCCCAACGGAAGCTATCTTTCTTATGGAAACGTCAATCTATACTTTCATTCTTACGTTCACTGTACCTCTCTCCCACTTCTCGTCCATTGTCTTACCTCACGGTGGTCTTTTGTCTTTACATCCCTTGTTGGACATCTCCAAACAGTGGATTCCTGAGCATCATAATCAGGATATTCATCAAGAGGATCGGTTGGAAGTGCCTGGGTGAGTGTGCGTGTACCCAAACGTGTACTGTATGTGTTTCTGTATGCATAGGCTACATGTTTGTCTGTGTTCTTTGTGCATGAGTCATTATGTTTATGTGTGCATGGGTGTGTAAGAGTGTGTATGTGTACTGTGTGTGTGTGTGTGTGTGTGTGTGTGTGTGTGTGTGTGTGTGTGTGTGTGTGTGTGTGTGTGTGTGCGTGTGCGTGTGTGTGTGCGTGTGTGTTGAGACCAGTGGATGAAGCGGGCAGTGTGAACAGGGCTCTGTGGCTGTATCAGCATTCAGCAGGCAGGGCCATGTCAGCCCCATGCTGAATGACGGCTAATAGAAATGACCTGTGTCCAGGGATGGGAGACGGGTAGAGAAAGAGGGAAGGAGAGAGAAGAGAGAGAGAATGAGAGAGAGAGTAAGAGATAGAGAGCGTGGGAGAGAAAGGGGAAGAGAGAAGGAGAAAGAAAGAGAAAGAGAAGTGGGGGGGGTCCAATTATAAAGTACAGGCTGATAGTGGAAGCGGAGGGGAAAGTAGCTTCACAACCCGCATGATCATATTTGGGGCATCCATCAGCTCAAAGTCTTCGCCTGGCCACAACAAGAAGTAGCTTTCTGCTACACTCAGACATTTAAATAGAATGTTCACATGTAGAACACATGTCACGGTTGAGTCTGTTTTAACTGTATTCCTCTGAGCATGCGAACCAATCAATATGGTGTGTGACAAGAGGGGGAGAGAGGAATGTCGAGGGTGGTCATTAATTCCAGGACTGACAATATTCCTAAATGGTCTCTAAATGCTGCCCATTAATTAACATACATAAATAATAAGACTACCATAACAGCTCTCTATTTGCCGTAGTGACTTGTGGGATCTCTTTTTACACTTAACGCACAACTTCCTGACAGATAATCGCAATAGCGAGGTCGATCTTCATTTAGATCTGACAGACAATTTAACAACAGCATGAAAACTACTCCGATGCAATTACACATTGGACGATATTTCATCATTATCGTCAAAACTGTGGGTCCCCGGTGATCTGTCAGAAATGTGAAATCAACTTAGCTGCACACCGTGAGGAAGACTTCTAAATGGAGTAATCATCAAACTAAACTGTCGAGTAGTGTTGTTGAAAACCGCTGGGGAAGGATTCAGACCTGTGTGATTTGTGAGCGTAATACATCGATCAGTCTTATAATATGCAGTACAAAGCAACAACCAATCAGCAACCACTCAGGACCTGACGACAGCTTGATTAAACACACACTCGAAATAGATCTGTGTGTCACGGCTCCAGACGTGTGACAAACGCAAAACGTAATTCCCTCAAGGCCAAGGCCAGACGCACATGGACTTGGCTCAGTCTAGTGGCTGGCAAACAGCTCCTACAAGCTGTCAGTTCTTTGTCATTTTCCCTGTCGCTGAAATGGACTTTACTACCGATGCAGGAGATGTTCTCAGTCCAGTACCCAGCCCTCAAATCTGCAGTCTGTGGCAGGAAATCTTTTCTTTGGATATTAATAGTTGTGCTTAGTGGGCCATTTAATTGAGCGAACCCTTGACTGACAGGTGAAAAGGATGAGGGGGAGGTTCCTGCCAATGCGTGGGGGGGGGTTACGTGGGATTCCTGTACTGCATAAATACACTCAATTCCCTGTGCTATCACTGCAGGATGGGATGTACTGGGGCAATGAAGAGTGAAGAATAAATAGAAAGCGGATAGTTGACTCTTTCTCGGTTTGATTTCACTTGAGGAAGAGCAAGGAATTCTTTTTTTCTTTCTGTTTCTTCTTTTAGGGCTGGATCTCTGTTGACAAGAGATTCTGGCATTACTTTGACTACTTTGAGTACTTTGATTTTACATGAATGTTGATTTGCATGTAAAATAATCTGTCTCAAGGTTTGACAACAGTTCAAGTCAGCTAGTTACTTTATCAATGAAGTGCACAAATTAAATATTATATATATGATGTACAGTATCAAATTGACCATTTTCTATTGGCCTAAAAAGAGAGGCAAGCGTGCAATGTCTTCAGAGTAGGAGTACTACTCATCATCACTACTATTCCTTTTTTCTACTTCCCATTAATTATTCTCCCCCTCTTCCTCTTTTTGTCTGCTCTTCTGTAAGTCACGTCCATATTTAGGAAAAAGGACAAACAAAGAGGTCGAACAAGAACAGCAGACTCCAACTTGGGCAACAATAAACCCTGGCTGCAGGATGATGTCAGTGAGAGGCAGATGTTGGGCTAAACATAAGAAGAGAGGTATAGACAAAGGGAAGGATGAGGGAGGGAGGGAGGGAGGGAGGGAGGGAGGGAGGGAGGGAGGGAGGGAGGGAGGGAGGGAGGGATGGAGGGAGGGAGGGAGGGAGGGAGGGAGGGAGGGAGGGAGAGAGAGAGAGAGAGAGAGAGAGAGAGAGAGAGAGAGAGAGAGAGAGAGAGAAATCTCAAGCGATGGAAAAACAGATCAGAAAATGACTGTCTCTCAGCAGCTCATTTGAGGAAGCATCACATATGAAGAAATCTCATCATAAAAAACTCATATGCAGCTTCTTCCCCACCATAAAATCTCTGAAGAATATCAAAATAGCTGGCAGACATGCATAACATTGTGATAGTCAACATCAAAAAAACTCCAAGAAGCAAATGAGTTATGTGGTATGGTAATGATGTACCCTAGCTGACCTGGGGCAACTCCCAATCCTCCCACACAACATCAGTAACCCGAACCTGCAACGTGTGTGGTCATCAGGAGAGGGAGAAAGAGAGAGAGAGAGAGAGAGAGAGAGAGAGAGAGAGAGACCACAATACAGCATGTGTGTGTGTGCATGTTCATTCAAATCAGGCAGACTGAAAAGGCGCGTAGAACACTGGGATAATTCCGCTCATGTTGAAGAGTTAACTGCCCTCTCTCGTTGAGACAATCAGTGATCAGATGTGTTCTTCTCCTCGACACAGACCCCCCACTGGGACGACTCGTGGGAGATCCTGCCCCTACTGCAGAGAGGACAAGCCACCCCACCCTCATGTCCAACCTCTGCCATCAACACCACCGCCTCGTGAATATTCATGAGGCATGGACAAGGATGATGCAAGTCATTTATCCACTGTGGTGGTTTTCCAGAGAGCGCTGCCGAGTGCCATGGAGCTCCAATGACTTCACAGCCCTCGCACAAGCAAGCAAACAGCAACCTCAACCAGATACAGAGAGGGATCTCTCTGGATCAATCTCTGGGATTCATCTGAGCAGATCTATAAAGTGCAGCAGAGACTAGGAGTCATTCAATAACCTTTGATAAGGGCTGGAGATAAATTGAAATGGTGGTATTTAAGATTGAGACTGGTTATAGGCTAGCTGTAGGGTGGTTACATTCTTATCAGAATTTGTATTACAATTGTGTCGGCCAGTCATGTCTCCCAGAAATGACTATCCGACACAAGTGTAAGACAGATTCTGATAAGGCTCAGGGCGTTCACTGCTCTCAAACATAGCAAGTCAGGTCGACTGCTTGGTGCGCTTGTGGGCTGCTTTCAGGAATATATGTGAGGCATTTTACCCAATTGCATCTCAACTTCCCACAACCTGACCAAGTAGACGTTGCTCTTTTTTCAGATAGAGGAATATCAGCGTACTTTTTGGATTGTGTTTTTCGAGGTCCAACACTCAAGGCTGGTCACTGCCCTACCAACACCATTTCATAAAATCAACATTACTTCTCCGCAATTAAACTGGAGCTATTCTAGATGAATCGTGGCACTCGAGCAGAGCGAGGGACCACATCCCTATGAGGGCTGTGAAACAGTCTCATAAAAATAGCCAGGCAGCCGTGCTCAGTGAAGCCAAGCGGCGCAGATTAAATTGACTTCCTTAGTAAAGCCAATGTCCCCTCGCACACCGTAACTGTAAAAATGACAATATGGTGCCCCTCACTTAGTCAATGTCAAGCACAAGAGCATTTCCATGAGCAATTCGAACTGTGTGAACTCCCCTTGGGTTAGAGGATGGCTTAATGTTAGTCCTTCACTTCTGCGTTATTGACAATGAGTCACCATAGTCTTGACTATAGATGACACAATGAACACATATAGCAGCGAAACATCGTAAACCTGAGGATAGAAATGCGACAGGTTTTACCATAAGTGCATTTAGCTCACCATGAATTGCATTCCTAAGAGTCTTAGCGCAAACGTTCAAATTTGTTTTGTTTAATTTTGGTCTCTAAAACGGTCTCATCTCTCGTGCGCGCCCGTAAGAAGCTTTGAGCAGCGCACCACCGTCAGTTCAGATTTTACAGTTTCCCGACGGGAGCTTTACTCGGCACAAAAGCGGCAAATTAACTCGGAATCCGTAATGGGATTATAAATGGGGAAGTCAATCAACACTGCGTGTGAACGGAGGCAAGGACTGTCCGGACCGAGAATGAACCAGCAATGTGCCAATCAAATTCCTCTCACATCTAACATTTTCACATGTTACCTCCAGGTGAGAAGAAATCACATTATATGTGGGAAATTGTGAGAGTAAACACAGTGGGGTGAAGCGCAAAAACATTTTTTCAATATTTGACATTAAGTAAGGTTGCCATTTAAAAGGAAACATCATCATCATTATCCTCCTCATGCCTTTAAATCTACATTCACGTATATCATTTGAAGTAAATCTACTTAGGTTTTATAGCAGCCCAACCTCTCCTCAAAGCTTGGCCTTATTTTCCCACCCAGCCCCTCCTGGTGCTCCAGCCCAGCCCTCACATCTCCTGGGCCATAATCCCAATCCTATCAGTCAGAGACAGGCACAAAGGCACCTCTCTGGATCCTCCATCCACCTGCCACACCCCCTACCTCCACATCACCAAACCTGAGGAGCCCCACAGATATCCAGGACCCAGCACTCACCTCCTCTTGACCTCTCCAATATGAGATTTTACTCCTCATAATAATCTAAACTCGTTTAGAATGGTGGATAGTTCCAGGTAGAAAGTTTACATGTCACTCCAGGCAATATTTGTGTGTGAAATATTCATACTCTGGTTATTGCTTGCTTTTTAACCCCCTCTGAAATGTAGAGTCAGGGTCTAAATAGGAATAAACTTCATCTGTAAATCCTGTTCTGTTGCAAATGAGTTCCTCACCTTACTCAAAATGGCTAGATCCCCTCAAACTGCATTCAGCACTGATGGTCTGACAAAAGCTTTTGTTTAGAAATAAATAAATCCCATCTGTGATCAACATTAAAGAACAGCATGTCATCAAATCAATAGCTCATGTTTTCACTGCATTGTTAATGTGTCAGGAATTACCTTGTAAATTCATTCAGAATGCAAACAAGTTGTCAATGAGTCCCATGCGCTCACAGGCAACAGATTGGAAAACTTGGATGGTTGGATTACGTTAAATGACACAGTAATTTGATATATTATACACTCCTCACCACTGACAACCCCCCTCCACACACACACACACAAACACACACAGATACACAAATTCTTCCTTTTGCAAGAGTTGAACAAGAATGATGATGGATACAGAACAATGTCCATGAACTGATTTATTCTTGATTTTCTGCTTAATCTGCGTTTAATGTGGCGGGCTGTGAGGTATCACTGAGACCCTTTCCAAAAGCAAATTACGCGCTTGGGCTGAGTCCTTTATGTGTTTGCTGAGTGGTGAATATAAAGCCCATTAATATTCCATTGGCCCAAGAGTAGAGAGATATCTTACAATTCCCAAGTTTGGGTCCAGTCAACAATCTATGAGGCCGTCTTTGTGCTGCCTGTGCGTAAATTGAATGACATAAATTAAGTGAGCTCGATGAGAGCGTAGCCTACTGTATACAGCAGAGGACTTGTGTATCAGGCCAGAGAGGCTGATAGTGCTCATTCCTCTGGCAATTCATAGGCTGATTCCCATCTGTATAAAATTATAAATGAATAACTGCAATACGTTTACTTTGTCAGCTGAATACTTTTTCACCTGAGATCTTTAACCAAACAGTCAAACCAGCTATTTATAGTTTTTAAACAAAAGAAAATATCAAAAGATATTCTTTGTCATTCCTCAATGGTCACTTAATGCGCAAGCTGAATTTAGAATAACTCTTAATAACAAAATAAAGGTGTTTATTTACGTGGCAAAGATTACTTGGTGTGTGTGGTCGTATATTCTGGAGAACGTCCCATGCACCCTAATTCACCCGTTCTCAGACACACACACATCCACGTCACACCCAAATGCTGCGGTGAGTAAAGATGTGTGTGTGTTGGGAGAGCGAAGTGCAGCAAACACTTCCTGGTGACACTGGGGACACTGGATAACGCCGTTTCACAGTCGGGACGGTTGCCGACTCCGGACTGTCCCGCTTTACCTTGCGAAATTCCTAACGAAGCTCAAATTCACATCTCAAAGACACCGCAAAGAGGTAAGAGCTGCGCTATGGCTTTGTTGTAACTTTTTTGGTGTTGGAAGTTAGCTTTTTCCTACCAGTCTATTCAAACCATCGAATAGAAGGGTCAGTTGTGTTATAAGGTCAAGATGTGTGCTTGTTTTCTATCTGAGTGGACGGACGTAGCCTATGCAGTTCAGGAGTGTCGGTGCCGGGTCAACATTATTTATGAAAAGGCTTGTGCTCAGACTTGTTTGCGTGGGCTTCTTCATGCATTTTTAATCGTTGAGTGGGCAGCAATAATTCTGAGAACTGTCTGACCAAGTAAAGGCAAACGGATGAATGAGACAAGGAAGATTGATAAAGCCCACTCCATCAAACAGGAAGGACTCGACAGGACCTGGGATTTAGACGTTGACAAGCGAGCGGTTTCGATTACATTGTTTGCTTTTATGAATTTGAATGCAGTGTAAAGTCAAAGTTTTAGCCACTGAAGGAGTAACCTATTTATTGGAAATTGTGTTATTTATAATACTCTCATTAAGCTAATTGTCTTGAAATAATTATGTTGACAATGAATGTTCAGTTGTAATCGTGACCACGGGACTATTTAAAAATCGCAAACATCACAAAAAATAAGGATTATTTGCAGGCCTAATTCTATTGGAATAGTCTATTTGCCCTAGCTTTTTAATAAGGCAAATTGACATTGTTAGGCATTTGAGACAAATTAATTGCAACCTTAGCAAACATATCAAAAGACATGTTAATTGACTCGGTCACTAGCCTAAAAAACAAAACAGAGTCCGTTGAAGGGATTGTAGAGTCCAGGCACATTAGAACGAGCACGTTTCTGTCTATAGTTGAGCACCCATTATCCCGCAGATCTTAAATGTGTACGGAGCCTTGGCGCCATCCCGAGTTACCGTCGTGGACCAAAGTCTTCATTTGAGTCAGAGCGTCGAACGCGACCGTACCGACAAATACACTGTCTAGTAGCTAATATGACGATATGATTGGGAGGACTGCTCGTGGGCGACACGGTCACACGTAAAGACTCAGAGCACAGACCAGTCAACAGCACGCAGAGGCTACTGTTGAATGCAGGTGCTAAAGTGCTGTCCCAGGTGCTGAAAGCGCTCGGTGGTCGAATATCTGCAGCAAGATCAACAAGACTATGACCGCCGTTTTCAGTCCAGACAAGAACGCACGGACAGATGTGAATGCTGAACAACAGCGAGCAGGTTATCATAGCACTGAGCAGAGTAAATGGGATTTCACGTTCTCCGAATGTTAGAAAGATGGAGAGATTTTTTCTGCCAACCGTGCTCCTGCTGATTCTCAGCTGTCTCGGTGTTTCTCCTGTCTTAGCGGGTAAGTTTATATTTATGTACATTCGTTTTGGAGGAAATACGTTTTGCATAGCCTACACATCCTTATCTTCTGGTGCTAATTGAAACACGGCATGCTCGCACATTATTGGGCGTGCGGGGATAATGTTTCGAATGGGCTTATGATGGGTATGATTATGACAATTTTCTGTCTATTTAAATGTATATTATTTTTAATTATATAGGCAATGTTATCTATACGTTAATACGTGTGGGAACTGTTCAACACAGAGAAAAAGCGATTCTACGCTCAGGAAATGCCTCATTAGGAAATGTTCTTAAATGTCGGTTGTTCCAACATTTGACAGTTTGATGAATGAATTTACCATTAACGATGCCAGAGCTAATACAAGGCAGGAATTTTGTTTGAGGTACTATGCAATATACGAGAACAAAATCTGCTGTAAAGCAGTTGTCTGGTGGTCATTTACACACACACAGACACACACACACAAACCCCAACTCGATCTAACACACTGAGAAACACATAACAAGCCATTAGTAGGCCTACTGTATTTTGAGTTTTTTTCTATCGTTGTTTTAAAGGTTGTGTGTGTGTGTGTTTGGCGTGTGCGTGTTCGTGTGTGTGTGCGTGCGTGCATGAAGGCTGCATGCTAAAATGACCTTTGAATCTCATTTAGATTATAGGACTAGACTAGTATATTCCATAGTACAGCAGAGAGGTGGAAGCTCTAATGGTATTAAATTCACATCTCTCAACTCTGAGATAGTCATAGAAGTCATTTTCCGCACACAATCTTGTGACAATCTAGAGTATGATTAAAGAGTGTACTACGTTATCATGGCTCAGTCACGACATTGAATTAGCATGGGTAAAGAGTCTTATTGAATCTATGAAGCAACACTGTGATGATGCTTGACTAATTAGGAGTTTTTCTTGGGAATAATACTCTTTAAACAATCCAGCAGAATCTATTAACTTTGTGATATGAGCACTCCAAACAGTTGAGTGCAGTAGCTTTCAACAGTCACGGTGACTGAATGTTAAATCCCACTGACACACCAGCTCAATCAGAATTCACCTGTGGTCCATCACACCTCCCACTTCATTATGTTTACATTTTGATGGGATTGAATTGCTGGTTGCCCCTTCTCTACATATACATCCCATTTCTCTTTCTTTCTAAATCCCTTTCTTTTTGTCTACCCCACCCATCTCTCTCACTCTTTCTATATACTAGCCATCTCTTTCAATTATCTCTTGCTCTCTCTATCCACCTCTCTCCCCCACCACCCCTCTCTCTGTCCTCTCTATGTCTCTCTCTCTACTTTCTCTCTCTATATGTCTCTTTCTCACACAAACACACTTATCCTCACAAACATGCAATCTCTGTCTTTCTCACACACACATACTGTACACACACTTCAGAAACACACATGCCAATCTCTCCCAAGTGTACACCCAAGGGCAGATACAACACTGTACATATCTACTGCAGCCATTGAGTTATAATAGTTTCATGCATTTGGACTGTGTGTCATCTTATAAACCACTTCCAGCCAACTGCAGCATGGAGAGATGGACCAGTTCATCTTCCTCAATCTACATTTGAACTAATGCTGTTAACTAATGCCGATGGAGAACCATGTGGTGAAGATGTTGATGTGATATAGAGTTGATACACAGACTATGTTGATGATAAGCTAAACGGAAAAGATATTAGTTGACCTTTGACCTTTCAACCAACACTAGACACTTTTGGCACCTGTCAAGAGAAAATGTGACGCTAAGTGAGACTCTTCATTGGGAATCTGAGGCTTTTCCACTTCAAATCTCTTAAACATATTCTCAAGCTGTTTTATAGCCAACACCCTGGTGTGTTTGTGTGTGCATGCACATACACAGCGCGATTGGTGGGAGGGAATGACTGACGAGGTGTGTGTGCTGTGGTGCAGCTAAACTGGACCGTCGTGACGTCTTTAATGTGTCACTGTGTTTATGGTGAGTCATTAAACACCAGTGGCCTTCCTTAACCAAAAGGAAGGTAATGTTTCCATTTAAAATGTAAATGAGGCTCAACACATTCATCTTCATGGGGCTGTAAATCCTACCAACCAATTCCCATTCCTTAACAGCCACAGCCAAAAAAAAAGAACATGCAACCAATGAATCAGTTAATGAATCAAACAAGTGATCTGTACATAAGCCCATGAAGCCCATCTGTTGAAGATAATAAAAGGAACATGGTTCCCGTGGATGACTTTTACAGTATAATAGGACAATTACATTGTCTTCCTATTGGCGGCCATCAACAGAGTAACTTGGCACTCCCGAAGCGGGTAACAAATTCTCAGTGGCTGCAGCATATTAACTGTCAAGTGTGGAGTCATTCACTATCCCACTTGAGTTGCTGCCCATGGCCAGGGAAGCCAGAGGTCATAAACCTATTCATCATCTATTTTCATGCCAAAATCCCTGGAATTTGATTGTAATGCTCTTTTTTTGTGATATTTGGGAGAAATAGTTTTGTTCATCAGCCTATTTGGGGTGCCCTGGTGGCTCACCGGTGAAGTGAGTGGACCACAGGGGCTGTTGACTTATCGCAGCAGCCTGGGATAGAATCTGGCCAAGGCAATTCTCTGCACGTCTTCCCCTTTCTCTCCCCCTGCCTTTCCTGTCTCTCTCATACTTTCAAAGTACGAACAGGATTGATCTTAAGATATTATGTTAAACAAGCCTGAGAAACAGGGCACTTTCTGAAATGATTCCATTTTGCAAAAATACTTCAAACTGTGGTTAAGAACTGCAGGAGGAAGGCTGGGTTTGTGGGTTTGATGTCTCAGTCTAAATGTAAAGCTGATCACCTGATTTGAGTGCTGCTGGTTATGTGGGGAAGACTCTTGATTAGATGGGTGAATCATCACTATTTCCAGAGGAAAATTATTTCCAAACACAGTCAGGAGTGTGTATGTATGTGTGTGTGTGTGTGTGGGGGGGGGGGGTCTCTGTGTACAGTGAGTTCTTCTGTATGTACCAATATATCACGTGATCTGTTGCTGTCTGAGTGTATTTAATTTCCCCTTGAGAGGCTTATGTAGCTCTGTGCACACCTAAGACAAACATTCTAGACAAACATTCTAAAAAAACAATGTACCAGCACTGTCTCCACCGCTGCTCTCAGGAGGCCTGTGGACAGTAGATGATGACCACATGGAGGGTCATAAGGCACTCATACTGGCTACCGTATTAATCGTTTCACAGCAGTAGTGTCTTCACTGTTCCCTCATCCACAGTTTGGACTGTTATCTGCCACCAGAATCACACAGTGCTCTGCGGTCATAGTCCTGCATTGTTTTCTCTCTGTCCAGACTCCTTAGAGGATGCCACCCATGGCTCGGTGGGTAGAGAAATGAATGGAGCAGGCCCTGTGGTTTTCTGTGGGAGCTAGTTAAGCTAGGCCAAGTCAAGCTACTGTAGCTGTTTCAGAGAGCAGGCAGCAGAACAGACATGAGCTGGTGGAGCTGCCAGCTGTCAGAGAGTGCCTGGGAGGAGGAGGTGAATCGCGGCAGGGCGGCAGTACCAGCGCAGCTGACGTGCTTCATGTGCCACCACTGACGCAGGAAGGAGTCTGGAGTGTGCCCGTGTTCTGGCTGCTGGGAGGGGGGTCAAGGCAGCGGGGGGTGCTGACAGGAGGCAAGTTATGGGGGGTCCAATCTGCCATTTAGAGCTAATCAGTGTGGGGTGAGATTTAGTGAGGGGGTCTGGTTTGTGTCAGAGACTGTGATAATGTGTGAGTGTCTGTGTGTGTGTCTGTGTGTGTGTGTGTCTTTCCAGTCCCCCCTTCGGCAGCTCACCAGAGCGTAAAAATGCTGTTTTTATTTGGTGTTTTGGATACCATCCTGAGGGTAAAGCCCAGATGGTGTGTTCCACTGCAGCAGGCTGGGGAAGCACAGGTGGGCCTGCAGGAGTTTACCTGTGTCTGTTGTCTCTCTTTCTCGCTCACTCTTTCTTTTCTCTCCTTTTTTCGCTCTCCTCTTTCCTTCCCCATCTCTCTTTTTCCCCCTCTCTTTCTTTCTCAGTCTCTCTTTTTGCTCTTCATCCCTCACTCACTCACTTTCTCACACACCCACCATGCTGGCTGCCAGAACAGGCCCAGTCACACCTTCTTCTGTGCGGTATCAAAGTCTCCTCTTATCCCTAGCCAACTGAGAACAGCAGCAGTGGGCCTGTGTGTGTTTGTGGATACACGCACAGGGAGCGTTGGATTTGTGTGTGTCTACCTTACTCTGTTTTGTGTCTGTATGACTGTGTGTGTGTGTGTGTGTGTCACACTATGTCTAAACTGGCTAAATCCAGAGTTGCAGCTGGAGTCTCAGGGGCCAAAGCTCCACACAGTGTGAATGATCAGGAGAGACCATCCCCTCACCCTGGCAACCACTCATAGTGGAACCATCATGCTCGCCATGCTGGGAGAGAGGGATGGAGCTGGGAGGGGCGGAGAGAGAACTCACTTCTTGTTCACCATTTCCCTCATCCAGACACAGCTCACCTCACAGTCAGCTCCTCATTATCCTAACAGCTGCCTCCCTGTCTAACGGACTAGATGGCCCTGAAAGAGAGAAATATACAGACAGAGAGAAAGAAAGAGCGAGAGAAGAGAGATAAGGAGGTAGAGAAAGGGGCAATGAGAGAAACTAAGAGAATACAAAAGGATGAAAGAGATAAAGACACAGAAAGCATGAGAAGATATGCAGAGAAGCGAAGAAAAACGATAGAAAAACAAAGAGAGTGAGAGACAGAAAGAGAGAGAGAGAGAGGGGCAAGAAAAAATAACATCAATAAGCTGTGTATTATCAAGCTGCAGTGTTGATGGTATAGATGTGACTCAGACTCCCAGACTTGCGGGGAAGCTTCATTTGGTAAAGATTTAATTTGCAGTTAACAGACAAACACAGCCCACACCTAACTGCACGTGCTCCCTAACATCAGACTCACCGTCAACCGCCGTGCTCAAACAAGTCTCATCCTCACAACGCCGCAACGAAACGACACACCATTGATTTTCAGACAGCGCCTTTTGACATTTAATTAGAGGAGAGACGAGGGGTGTGTGTACCCGTGTGTGTGAGTGTTTGCGTGTGATAGATGAAGAGAGTGCGACACACAGTTTTGCCTTTGCTCTTGTAGCCGGCGGTAAGGGGCATTCATTTCCTGTGTGTAAATATAAATAACTCCACAAGATGAGAAAGCCCTGGAGAGGAATGTGGAGTGAAACACTCATTTATGGAAGAGAGCTACCTGTAGCTTCGCTGTGTGTGAAAATGTAATGGCCAGGGTGCACACGTTCACGAACACACACACACACACACAGAAACCCATACACACACACAGAAACACACACACAGAAACACACACACACTGGGAAAGGCACTGGAAGCCCTCTGTATTGTTTGTTCTGCTCTTGTATAAGGTTCTGTATCTTTCATGCCGTCATAAGGACACCATGGACTCAGTCACCTGTTAAAATGAAAATGGTAGCAGAGTGAAGCATTGTGTGTGTGTATGTATGTGTGTGTGTGTGTGTGTGTGGGTGTGTGTGTGTGTGTGTGTATGTGAGAGAGAGAGTTTGTGAGAGTGAGTCATAACCTTCAGCACAGGGCCTGCGGATAGATGTGGAGGCAGTAGTGCAAAGAGAAGACCTTTTCCTCCTAAGCTTTTCCCCCTTCCCTGCATGCACTGTAAACACACACTGTTTACTATCTGAGCAGTCTCGACAGAGGTGTCGGTAAGAAAGTGATATTATACTCTGAGCTGTGGAAGGGCTGACCACCTGTCCGAGAATACCTGCTGCTGTCGGACAAACACAGAACTGAGACGAGAGAGAGATGAGCCATGAGCAGACCGGGGTGGAGAGAGCAACAGATCAAATTGCGAAGAGAAGGGAGGACAACATTTTACAATATTTTGCAAGAACAGAAAACAGAGGTAACAGATAAAGTGAGTAAGTGTGTGAGGGAGAGATAGTGTGTCTGAGTGAAACATGGAGAGAGAGTGTTTGTGAGTGAAAGATCAAGGGAGCGTGTGTGAGAGTTAAAGATAGAGGGAAAGGAAGGTAAGAAGAGTGCGTTCATAACAACACATGCCATTGTGTTATTGCCCCCCTCGCTCTCTCTGTCAGGTCTTCAATATTCACCAGCTGCTTTAGGTGCCCAACAGGAACCATTTACTTATATTGTTCCTATTCCCAGTGTCCAAAATATGTGTGTGCGTGTATCTATAACAATGTATTGGTGTGCCTGTCAATGTGTGTGTGTGTGTACAGTATGTGTATGTATACACAAACAGTGTTCAGGGGATATGCACCCAAGGTCCTTTACTGTGAACTCCAGATCAGCACAAAATCCCGATGACTATCATGGCACATTAACTATGAATGAGCAGGAGAGAGGGTACCTGCCAGCTTTGTTTGCTGTAATGGGCCTGGGGGCGGGGGGGGGGGGTTGCCCTGTGAGAGAGAGGTTGGAAAAGGACGGGGGTTGTGGGGGGGTTCAGTACATCGACCAGAACAGCCCTATCCTCGGTTCTCAATGACCCCTCATGGGAGTCAGAGGGCCACTTGTAATTTCCACAGCGTAGCTACTGACGACAGTCAACGCTGTGATTATGAACATGTGCTAATTTAGCTATCCCTGAAGCAACACTAAGTTCATTTCCCTTGTCTGTGAACCTTGTTCACTCCTGAGGGCCCCTGTGCAAACACTCGCATCCAAGAGAGCATGTGTGGCTGCTCTGATACATAAAATTCCCTATCCCCGGTCGCTGGTGCCAGCACCCTAACTATTAGCACCTATCTATTTGCTTGGTGCTTGACTGATAATAGCAAACTAATTGTGATAGCTAAACAGGTGGCCTACGGTATGGAAAAACAATGAAGTAGTGCTTGGTTTGACTCAGCTCAACACTGCTACAGGTAGAGTGATCCAGCAAAGAGGAGGAGAGAGAGAGGGAGAGAGAGGGAGAGAGAGAGAGAGAGAGAGAGAGGGAGAGAGGGAGAGAGAAAGAGAGAGAGAGAGAGAGAGAGAGAGAGAGAGAGAGAGAGAGAGAGAGAGAGAGAGAGAGAGAAAGAGAGAGAGATTGAATGATGGTGTGACCCTGAGGAGAGGATGGAGGAGGGTTCTGGTCCCTCCCAGGTCAGAGAGCCAAATGGTCCATCATGTCCGGCTGTATTAATGTGGGGTGGTGGTCAAGGCAAGGCAGGGCAGGACAGGACAGGGCAGGGCAGGGCAGGGTACGGCAGGGCAGGGTAGGGTAGGGTAGGGTAGGGTAGGGTAGGGTAGGGTAGGGCAGGGCAGGTTAGGCTGGCGCAAGCCAACAGTGTGGAGGAGCAGAGATATGCAGTGGCATAGACAAAGGCTTAGACTGGGAGAAAGAGGAAGGAAAACATAAAGAGACAGAGAGAGACACAGAGACAGAGAATGACATGTATGTGGAGGTAGATGGTCAGGAAAAGAGGATGAGGAAGGAGAGAAAGATGAAAAAAGAGAGTATAAAAAGAAAGGAGAGAGAGAGATACAGAGTGGTCTGGGGAGGCCTGAGTAGAACATTCATGAAATAATGATGGACTTTATTGATTAAGGGCAGCAGAAGAACAGTGAGAATGATGCCTGAAAACAGTATGTGTTTGTGTGTGTGTGTGTAGGAGTGTAACTACTATAAATAGACCTCCTTAAATGCTGGAAGAATACCATAAAGCTAACTCTTAGAGTGTTTTTGTGTTCAAAGTGTGAATTGTTTATATTTCATTAGCAGACAAACTCACACACGTATATGCACACACATTCTTCCACAGTGCTCTCTAATGGAGGAAGATGTTAGTGAGCTGTCACACTTGTCACCTTAAGACACCACCCAGCATAGGCCAGACAACTGGTTGTCACTCTGATCACTGCACTAACAAAGGAACATCGTTGACAACCTAAAACACACACACTACACGCAAACACACACGCAGACACAAACCCTTCCTCCTACTAAATCACACTCACAAACACACACACACACTCTTCCTCCTACTAAATCACACACACACACACACACACTAACACACACCACACGCTCACCAGGGGACAGAGTCCCGGCTCAAAGTCACCCCCGTCTCTGTCAGTGTGGTCTCAGCAGCGAGCAGGAGACTTTATGGAGACATCTGTCGGCTGTTTCATTAGACAGCACTCACACCTCATCATGGGGATATATTAGGACTGTGACCGTCAAGGCCGCTGTCCCCAGGCAGAGACACTGCTGCCAAGCAGTCAGGCAGACGCAGGAAAGGACAAGCCCGTAACCAGGAAGCAGGTCTGGAAGTTAGACACTTGGAGGTTAATGATGTCAGACAGTGAGGAGTTGTGGGTTGCTTTACAGACTGTAGCTCACATGGAGTTCAAAGCTTTAAGACTGGTTTCAGTAATCTGTGTGTGCATGTGTGTGTGCGTGTGTGTGTGTCTGTGTGTGTGGTAGCCATTTGTATGCTGTCCCCAGAGGTGACAGTGGGGATTTGGGAATGAGAGTCCGTGACTGTGGTGTGTTTTCTGTGTGTGTGTGTATTTGTATGTGTGTGTGTTTGTATGTGTGTCTACACCTAGTGGTGATTTGTGTCACAGTCACAGAAATGAATGTATCCCCTACGGCAGAGTTAGCTAAATGCTAGCTGTCACACTGTGTTTGCAGATCAGTGAGCTACAGCTAGCGCTAGCGCCAGTTTCTGCCGCCCGAATCCATCCCTGGAGGGCGCAAGGACCAGCACACATGATTAATAAAGAGATAATGAGTTTGATTTGTCACACACACTCCGCGGCGATGCCACCTCCTGCCCCACCCGCAGTGCTCTCCCCCGCCGCTTCTCCCCCGAAACCTCAAACAAACAAACAACCCAAACATGCTAACAGGAGACGTGCTCAAAAACCAACAAAAAGTCACTTCAGATATCGGGGACTACCACCTGTGCTGATGGCAGGAGGATCAAGAGCTCCGCGGCGCATCCGCCTGTCAGCTGTCGTTAGCCATCGCATTCGTCAAACACGTCAACAGCAGGCAGGCAACAACAACCAAGGGAAGTAGCCACAAGGAAACATGTGGTGTGTGCATGTCTGTGGGCGTTCGTGCATGTGTCTCCTCGCCTCTGCCTTTCATCGTCCAGACAATTACTGGGTCCATGATTTGTAGGCGTCACACTGAATGCTAACACACTCGATAACTTACTGGATGCGTTTGTGCACCCTTAATAGTAGAATCCATCAGGGATGATCTACATCATAGTGGCTGTCTACTCTCTACCCATTCCATCTTTCTCAATCTTCTTGTCTCATCATGGGCATCAATCCTACATGCCAGATATGATATGTTCTACTGTAAGGCCTAGAAGGAAACTCCAGATATCGTCTGTGTTCGCATTCTCTAGAGATGCAGCCTTCCTTTCCTTGAAGAAATGTAGTCTTAGATATTAGTTTGGGTGCAGCTGTCTAGAGAAGACTGACAGTATGAAATCACGTCAGACCATGTGTTATCTCCAGGAGGGAAAGGAGTAGGCTGGAGTTGGAAGAATTCGGGCCGTGACTTCTTCAGATAGCCGTGCAGCATGGCTGATTGGGCTTTCATGTTCTCTCTGCAGTGTTCCTAATTCTGGGACTACAGTCCTGTGGCTACCCTGTAGCAGAGATCTAAGGTAGTGAGTGTGTTAAGGGTAGGGAGGGTGGTGAGGGTAGTGAGGGTGGAGAGGGTAGGGAGGGTGGTGAGGGTGGACAGGGTAGGGAGGGTGGTGAGGGTGGTGAGGGTGGACAGGACATCCAGGTTTTGATAATAATGCTTCATTTGTCAGTGATTCTTATCAAAATGCTTACTCCTGATTGAGTGTTAATATGTTTTTACAGAGAGCACACATATTCAATCACATACACACACACTCACACACACACAAACAGTAATATACAGTAGCTGCCCACTTCCTTGACCTAGTTTGGAGCCTTTCATCCATAATACATCACAAGTTTATTAACATGTTGGAGTTGGATCTCTAATCAGCTGTCCGTGTGTGTGTTTGTGTGTGTATGTTAGAGAGTGTGTATGTTAGAGAGAGAGAGAGAGAGAGAGAGAGAGAGAGAGTGTGGTTCATCTAATCACAGTTCAAGGGGCTGCAGAAAAGAGGCTGCAAAATAGATAATTACTGAATCTCACCCCAGGTAACAGCTGAGTCTCACAGCACACACACCTGTATGCACACACAGCCAAATGCATGTGCTGCAACTACACACACCTTTTCACCCACATGAAAATACTTAAAGGGAAACTAATCATTACTGTGTGATCACATGCCCTGTGACTTCTAATTTAGCTGAAGCATAGGTAGTTTATGGGGTAACTCCCCAAATCATAGCCCTCAACAACAACCTACAGCTATCGGGTGACTCAAACAGCGGCTAAAACACATTTGAAGCTGAACGCCAGTCCAGGGTTCAAATTAGGGGGCTTGGGGGGGTTTGACCCCCCTAATTAAGACTTGGACCCCCCCCAAAAGAGGGAAAAACAACAGGTCGGAGGGGTTGATACATTTATAGATCGTTCTGACCTGTAATCGTAAATATTACTTCATGCCCTGGAGAAGAAGTTGACCCCCCGATTGTCATTGTATAATTTGCACTCTGTGCCAGTCCACAAGAATATTTCTGCTGCTGGTGTTAAATGCGATACCTTTCCTAAATGTATTCATAAACTCTTATGCTTTTTATTAAGTTGCAGTTATAAGTTAAGGTGTCATTTGTCAGAATCCATCTAAATAATTATATTAACAAATTCCCTCCCACAGGGAAATTTGTGAAGAGCCAGGCTTATTTAATGATCTTAAATCAACTGTGTGTCTGGCTGTGCTATGTGCTGCTGTAGCACTATACTGCAGCCCTGCCAGACACCCTGAGAGAGAGAGAGAGAGAGAGAGAGAGTCTGGCCCAATCAGACTTGGATGCCATGTTGCTACCTGCTAGCTACCTGTGGACATTCACTTCATCCATTTACAACATGCTGCGATGGGAAGCCAATGCTTGCACTTGTTTCAGGACACAGTCGTGTTTGAAAATTTATTTAGGGGGAAGGTAATGTCGATTGAGTTGTTTTTGGGATAGTGGTAAAATTTGGTGCATGGTAGGATAAGGTTTCTCTCTCTCTCTCTCATTCTCTCTCTCTCTCTCTCTCTCTCTCTCTCTCTCTCTCTCTCTCTCTCTCTCTCCTCTCCCTCTCTCTCCCTCTCTCTGTGTTTTAGACAGCTTGGCAGCTCCTGTCAATGTGACCATCAGGGATCTAAAGGGCAACACTGCCGTGGTGACATGGGACATCCCCGAGGGGGACCCAGTCATCGGCTTCGCCATCACACAGCAGGTAGGTGCACACGCACCAACGCATGTACCATACACACACAAACACACACACACAAACACACACATACTGTAGATACGCTTACGGGCAATTCATTAGTAGCTGTCATCAGTTGTTACCCATCGTCTCCCTGCCGAATCCCTTTGCTGGCACTTGCTTGTGTCACGGAAGGTGTCACAGGAAGTTGTGTTGCCGGGGGGTTCCCGGCGGAACACCCGTTTCCGCGGCAACAGCAAAAGGTGATGACAGCCGTGTGGAGGGGGAAAGTGATTTTATTTCCTTCCGACAGAAAGACACGTTGTGTTGGCGTCCCAACAGAGTACATTGAATTGTCCCAGAAACCAGGCACACTCACAGTGACACGCACACTTTGTGGTCCTACGACGTAATCTAGGTTGGGCAGGTGTGGTGCTAGCATGACGGTCAGTGTGGAACACCTGTCCAGTGCTTTGTCCTGGTAGCAGAAAAATCCAGAGACTTTTAATTAAGGATTTGACCTTTTGTACCAGGACACAAAGTAGTTGTGCTTACCATCCATATGGTCTATGATCTGTTTAGACTAACAGGTCCGATCAAAGATTATCTATCAATACATTTATCAAAATATATTTCAAAAACAGTCCAATGACTCCCTCTCCTTTCTCTCTTCAAAACAGAAGAAGGACGTGCGCATGCTGCGCTTCATCCAGGAAGTCAACACCACCACGCGCTCCTGTGCATTATGGGACTTGGAGGAGGAGACCGATTACATTGTGCACGTGCAGTCCATCAGCATGAGTGGGCCCAGTCCACTCAGCGAACCCCTGCGCTTCCGCACGCCCAAGGAGGCCGAGACTCTGGCCTCCAAGAGTAAAGGTAACACATTAGAGAAGACACACACACACAGACACACACAAATATAATTACAGTGTACAGTGCAGCTGAAAATGCACACTTAATGAGAAATTGAGAACAAACAAACTATTGACACAGTTTATACATACTATAATGTATACAGAAAATATACATTATACTGTAAATGCACATACACACACAGTAATTCACTTTTTTCACTCTTGAAGTATGGCATACTGCTGTACTGTTCTATTGACTGATTTTGTCCAGGGCCGTAAAAATCAATAGACACACCGGGCGTGAAATTAAGTTTCACAACAGAATCATGAATAAAATACCTTTGGGGTACACTTCATGGTGTGTTGACATCCCTGCTGTCCTCATCCCCCCTCCCCCCTGCCCTTGCCCCCCGACCCCAACTCTTGCTTGATCGCCTGTCAGCTGAGAGCTGAGGGGACATATCGGTCAGCGTTGGGATGAGATATTCAGGCCTGCAGCAAGGATGCTAAATCAATCTGGTTTTGGCACGCTCCCCACTGTAACGCCTTCAGTTGCTCCAGAACATTCCCTCTTTCTTTCTTTTTCTCCCTCTTTGTCTTTCTCTCTCATTATCTCTCTCTCACCACATGGTCTGCTGGTAGTCTGGGAACACAGTACACTGCTTAGCTACTGTGGAGGGTGAGTTTAGGACAGACAGACATGTAGGCAGATAGTCAGACAGACAGACAGACAAATAGGCAGATATAAGCAGAGACTGACAGATAGACAGGCAGCCAGACAGGCAGATAGACACAGCCAGCCAGACAGGCAGACAGGCAGACAGACAGGCAGACAGACACAGCCAGCAGACAGCCAGACAGGCAGCCAGACACACAGGCTCACTTGTATTACTTTCAAGTTGGTTCAAGATAAATAAACGTCTTCCAGACAACCCCATCAGGCTGTGTAGACAACAGCAGCACTGTAAGCTCACAAAATCTAAAACAATAGAATAAATGTCTAACCTGTCTAGATAGTATTACTAGCTGGGAACACAGAATTACAGTGGGCACACAACAAACTTCATCTTTGGCTCAGCTTCCAGACCCAGATGCCAGCATCATCAATTGGGGGGATGAGACATTTCCCTCCCCATGAGAGAGATAGAGAGT